>NC_136057.1:1937166029-1937766029 GCF_964261635.1 Lissotriton helveticus | reverse complement strand
TACCCCTTCAGGAGGATCTTCTGTCGCAGCAGCAAGGTAGGGTTCTCCACCCAAATATGTAAATTCTCCGACTCCATGAATGGAGATTGAGCGGCAACAGTTGATAGCTTTCGACTTTCCTCCCAAAGTATGTAATATTATCTTGGCGGCCAGCCGCCCTTCCACTAAGACGGTATACGCCTGCCGTTGGCACACATTTGTAAAATATTGTACAAAAAAGGTCTATTGACCCTCTTTCTGCTTCTTTAACTAATATTCTTCTCTTTAGTCTTATGTTTGCCCAGCAGGGCTCTGCTTTTAAGGGTTATCTTCCTGATCTGTCCCTTTTCTGGCAGCTGTCGTACCAACCTTCCTTCAAATTTCCTATTGTAAATAGGTTCTTAAAAAGGCTTGTACACGTTTCGACCTAAGTGAAAACAAATTCTGCAGCACACTTATAGAAAAATTCAAGTCAAAGCGATGTCTCAATGGACATAAAGTTCAAAATTCATGGGCGAAGAAGTGGTCCACCAATGTATCGGTTCTTCTTTTATTGTTCATACAAAGCCAGCCGACACGTGTTTCGTCGCAAGAAACCACACTGTTTCCGCGACTCCCCAGGCCTAAATCCAGATCAGCACCGGTCGACCTCGTGACACCTCTGGCGCCGAATCCAGTAGCGACACCTCTGCCCCCTCCGACGCCAGTTGTGTCCTCAGCCGATGACGACCCGGCCTCCCCCTCGATATGGACACTGAGCCGGACCGGCGTCGACTAGTACTTTTGTACCAGTGTTCTCCCATGATGTTCCCTATCGCCCCGAGTGGCTACCACAGGAGGGGTGAGGAGGACTGGGAGGGGTCTGTGGACCCTTTGGCAGACCAGTTAGAGAAACCCAACTGGAGAGAGAGGAGTTGGGTGAAGCTAATAGTCTGGACACCTCCCCAGACCATGGCATGCTATCTCCCCCTACCGTGGCTACGGAGGCAGGTGCATCTTACGCAGTGGTGTTGCGTAGGCTGGCCGAGACCCTAAACCTTGAGCTTCCTATGGTGGCTGTCAGGATTAACCACCTGACCGAGGTGCTTCAGCTAGCAGCAGCCTCGTCGGAGCCCCTGCTGCCGTTCAATGAGGCCCTTACAGACAACCTTTTGGGCACTTGGTTCAAGCCTAACACAGGGGCTCCTGTGTACAGGATGATTGCCTGACCTCATTTTCCTCTCCCAACATCCCACCCCTGAGAGCTTGGTGGTCCAAGCATTGACTTCCAAGGGTGCATTCCCTACCACACCACCTGATAAGGAATCCAAGAAACTGGACCACCTTGGGAAGAAGATGTTTTCTTCCTCCACCTTAGAACTGCGGTCGGTGAACACTGCATGTCTCTTGGGCCATTACGTCCACTCGGTGAGGGACTTGGTCGGGCATGTGGTGCCACCACAGTGCCCAGAGGAGGCCCAGGCCATGCTCTCCTGTGCAGTTGCTGAAGGGAGAGACGCAGCGAAGTTTGCCATAAGATGTGGGCTGGACACCGCCGACTCACTAGGTAGGACTATTTCCACGTCAGTAGCACTGAGACGCTACACCTGGATGAGGTCCACTGGCTTTTCGGGTGATGAACAAGCAACACTTTTGGACATGCCCTTTGATGGCTGTCGCTTGTTTGGTGACAAGGCAGACAACACGCTCGAGGGCTTTACGGATTCTAGGACTACTGCCAGATCCTTGGGCCTCGCTTCCACCTCCCGCCCATCGCAGTCTGCTTTGCGCCCCTTTTGTGGCTATGGAAGGGGTGCCCCGCCACGTCCCACCCAGAGCCACAGGCCTGCGCAACCTGTCCATCCTCTGCGCGGCCTAGGACTTGAATCCCACCGCCGTTGGTTGGGGGAGCCAGAGGGAGGACCAGTCCACCAGCGCCCCCTCTACAGCAGCCTCCAAACCCTCCTATTCTGAGCTTTGAGGGCCATCATTCGCCAGTGGGTGGCAGGATTCGCCATCACCTCATCAACTGGCTCAACATCACGTCGCACAGGTGGGTTTTGCAGATAGTCCGAACGGGCTATTCACTCCCCTTCGAAACTACCCGTCCATCCATGCCACCTCAAGTCCATTGCATGTCGGTGGATTACTTGACCCTTCTCCAACAGGATGTTACTACTCTCTTGGCCAAGGGAGTCATCAAGCGCGTTCATGCCCCTGAAGTAGGTTGTGGTTGTTATTCCCACTACTTTCTGGTACCCAAGAAGGACAAGGGCCTGCATCCTATCTTGGATCTCAGGAACGTCAACCGCTTCCTCCGGAAGGAGATGTTTAAGATGTTGACACTGGCTCAGGTCCTGTCTGCCCTCGACCCTGGAGACTGGATGGTAGCATTGGGCTTGCAGGACGCTTATTTTCACATTCCCGTCCTGCCAGCCCATCAGCGTTACCTACGGTTCATGGTAGGCCACGAACCCTTTCAGTTTACTGTGCTCCCCTTTGGTCTTACCAGCGCCCCTCGTGTGTTCATGATAGTGGTGGTGGTGGTCGCAGCTCATCTGCACAGATCAGGGGTTCCAGTCTTCCCCTATCTTTACGACTGGCTGTTGAAGGCAGGCTTGCACCAGACTTTCGTCTCCCACCTCCAGACTACGGCCGACCTCCTGCATGCACTGGGGTTTACCATTAACGTGCCGAAGTCACAGCTGATTCCCTCTCAGAAGCTCATTTTCATGGGAGCGGTTCTGGATACGGCGCAGTGTCGGGCTTATTCTCCCGAATAGTGAGTCCGGGATATTCAGGCTATGATTCCGATCTTTCAGCCTCTTTCCCGGGTTTCGGTTAGAATGACCCTGAGGCTACTGGGCCTCATGGCCTCCTGCATCCGGCTGATGGACTATGCCAGGTGGCATATGTGGGCTGTGCAGTGGGACCTGAAGTTCCAGTGGACAAAGCCTCAGGGGAATCTTTGCGATTGCGTCCAGATCTCGGAGGGCACTGCAGAACCCTCTCCTTTCCCCAACCAGAGTTCACAGTGGTGGCAGATGTCTCACTTCTGGGGTGGGGCGGCCACATTAGGAGAGGCTGAGATCAGTGGCCTCTGTTCTCCGGCGGAGTCCGGGCTCCACATCAACCTTCTGGAGCTTCGGGCGATCCGTCTTGGACTGAAGGGATTCCTTCCATCCTTCTGTCACAGGGAGAGTAGTGCAGATGTTCACGGACAACACCACCACCATGTGGTACTGCAACAAACAGGGCGGGGTTGGGTCGTGGGCCCTATGTCAGGAGGCACTTCATCTCTGGACCATCAGGGTAAATCCTTGGTGGTTCAACATCTGGCAGGTTCTCTGAACGCCAGGGCGGACGTACTCAGCCGCCGGTTCATGATGGATCACGAATGGCGTCTTCACTCTGAGGTGGTCACAGGTATCTTTCAGCGGTGGGGAGAGCCTTGGTTAGATCTATTCACCACCGAAGAGAACATGCAATGTCAGCAATTCTGCGTTTTGGAATTTCCAAGGCGGTACTCACTAGGCGACGCTTTTTGTCGCGAATGGAGTTGCGTTCTTCTATATGCCTTTCTGCCTATACCACTTCTGTCCAGAGTACTGAAGAAGATATAGCGCAACCGGGCCCAAGTCATTCTTATGGTTCCGTACTGGGGACGCAGAGTGTGGAATCCCGAGCTTCTGCACATGGCCATCGATCCTCTGCTCAGACTGCCCTTTTGTGAGGATCTTAGGTCGCTGCTGCAGGGGACGGTGCTCCACCCAAACCTGTCCAGCCTCCACCTTCTTGCGTGGAGATTGAGCTGCAGCAGTTGACAGCTTTTGACCTTCCTCCGAAGTCTGTAATGTTATCTTGGCAGCCAGGCTTCCCTCCACCAACATGGTATTCGCCTGTAGATGGAATACATTTTTGGCATGGTGTGCAGCAAAGGCTGTCGATCCCCTTTCTGCACCCCTTTCAGAGGTTCTCCTCTTCATTCTTTCTTTGGCTCAGCAGGGCTCCGCTCTGGGCACTTTGAAAGGCTATCTTTCTGCCATTTCGGCCTTTCTTCGACTTCCTGATCAGCCTTCTCTTTTCAAGTCCCCATTGAAAATCACTTCCTTAAGGGCATTACTCACTTGTTTCCTCCAATTCCTTTTGTAATGCCCCAGTGGGACTTGAACTTGGTTCTGACCTACCTTATTTGTGCTCCCTTCGAGCTGCTGCAAACTGCATAACTGTACCCTCAGACTTTTAATCTTAAAACTGCCTCTGCTCGCAGGATGAGTGAGCTTCAGGCCCTTTCTTCCAAACCTCCTTTCCTGGCTAGTCATCCGGACAGAGTTGTCCTTCGCACTAGGCATGATTTCCTTTCCCAAGTGGTTACCTCTTTCCACATTGGACAGACCATCACTTTGCCCATCTTCTTTCCTTCTAAAGAGGAGGAGAGGTTCCACTGCCTTGATCCAAAACGTGTGCTTTCATTCTATCTGGATCGCACAAAACAATTCCGGGTGGATGACCAGCTCTTTGTTGGCTACATGGGCGCCAAGAAAGATCAGGCCGTGCAAAAATGAACCCATCTCTCGATGGGTTGTTCGTTGCATAACAATCTGCTAATCCTTACCGAAAAAGGAACTTCCAGTGGGGTTGTGTGCCCATTCCACCAGGGCGACAGCAGCAACTACTGCTTTGGGACATGGAGTCCCCCTTCATGACATCTGCCGGGCAGCTACGTGGGCTTCATTTCCAAACACTACTGCCTGGACAGCCAAGTCCGGAGGACTTTCTGGTGTGAACTTGGTTTGCAGACCCACTTTCGGGGTTGTATTGCTGGGGTATCTATTCTAAGGTGAGGAATCCATAACTAATTGTCTCTTTCAGATGAACAAGTTACTTATCTTCGGTAAAAATATATCTGTAAGAGACCTAGATTAGTTATGGATTCCTCACTTCCCCTCCCATCCTCCCCGTTCTGCGAACTGATTTCTAGGGTAAGGGACTTCCTTTCAGGGCCCTAGTTTTGTGCACCAGTGGTCAGTGTCTTGCATGGCTCTGCGCTGCTGGCGTGGAATGTCGTGTAAAGAACTAAAGTCAGCGCGCAGGGCGGCGTCTAAGTAGATACTGCAAAGTCATTCCGGTGACCACGACGAACGTGGAGTCGACCAACACCATCCACCGACGCGCAGGGGTACTGCTGAAGAAAAATTTCCAGATCCAGTCTAACGCCTGTGGCCAATTCTAAGGTGAGGAATCCATAACTAATCTATGTCTCTTTCAGATATATTGTTACCTAAGGTAGAGACATCATCTAGCTACAGATTCCTTATAGACCCACCCATGCCTTTCCGCTCTGCGGACTCATTTGATAGGGCTAGGACTGCTCCTTTTTTCAGGGTCCTAGTTGTGAAACACACTCAAGTCAGTTCACTTCATGGCTCTACGCTTTTAGCATGGAAAAGTGAAAAGTAACTGAAGTCCACGCGCCTGGGTCACCCCTTTATAGGTGACCCCAATGTCGTAACCAATGCTAACACCGTCACGTTGAGCTGAACAGAGCCACCCAACGGCACACGGAATACTGCTCACGCAAAGGTTTCCTGATCCGGCCTGGCGCCTGGGATGAGGAATCGGCAGCTAGATATTGTCTCTACCAGGTAAAGCGTTATAGAAGGTAAGTAACTTGTTCAACATATAATGGAAGCCCTTTGATGTATGGCATACCTTGATCTTGTTTTTTAATGTGAATGTTCTAAACTGTTGCCATCATTTGTAGCATTTCGTGTAGTTTGTTTGCTGTGAGATCCATAAAACCTGTTGCTTGTTGGGAGAGTTGAAGAAATATAGGCGTTACGCTGTCTGCATAGTAACCAGGTGATGTAGAGTTTTTAATTATATTTTATTAGTACTTCAAAAACTTGGGCAAACAAGTTAAATGCAAAGGTGAATATTACATGTATGGGCATACTGCTTTGGGGTCGACTTTTAAGCCTTTTTTGATAAAATTGTCAATGATTATAAGAGTAATCTGCCTACATTGTCATCTTAGCCTGGCTGGATGTGCTGTAACTTGTTCTCCTTTCTGCTTCGCAGCTGTTCTTGACTGCTGAAGTGCTCAAGTTATGTAGCCTGAAGAAGGAAGAAAATGTCAAGACTGATTGGCAGAAAATGATGAAATTTGGGCGAAAGAAGCGGGATCGAGTGGATCACATCCTGGTAACATCACTAATTCTATGCCTCCAACTCTTCTGTTTAAGACTGCTTTGAGGAAATGTGTGGGCATGCAGAAAATCTTTAATAGCTGTTTTCCCCCGTGACTGTATTGTAATCATCTTCTTTTATTTTAGTTCACTGTTTTTCAAATCTGTTCTTAGAAATGAATTATATTACATTGCCTCGTTGTGTATTTCAGAAAACAGTTCCATGTGTCTGGACTGTACTGCATGATGACCAGTTAGAATGCTGTCCAACCTGCAGCAGTATGTCAAGAAAAAGGGCATCTGTTATAGTTCTAATAATGTTTCCTATGCTGCATAGGTTCACCAATATGCCTTCTGTCATTGCCACCCTTCCTGCAATGGCCAACCACCAAACTAATCTGATAGTGTACTCTTTACAAGCGGAAGCATTTCGGTTCGAAATTATGATGGCATGGTTGTATTGCATAGGGACATTTAATCTTGACCTCCCACCTTTAAAAAGGAGGGGCTAGCTGTACAAAGACATTTAGCAGTTTCAGGTTTGAGACTGCTAAATGGCTCATAAACCCATTTTGCAATTCAGTAAGTGCTTCCAGAATCGCAAAATAGAGTTTAGAAATGCATACTAAATTGCAATTTGAAAGGGACATGTGTAGGGTACCCCTTCCAAATGGTGGATTGGAATGCTATGTATCAATAGGTTGTGAAATCAGGTTTGGTTGCAAACCATTGATAGGTTACCAACTCCTCAAAGCTGGTGGTACCCATTCGCAAGGGTGCCCTTTGGGCATCTTAAGAAAAGAAAAGTTGCTTGGCAGTGGCCAGGGGTTCTGGGAACCACTGCCGACTTTTAACCTCTTAGCCGCTGTGGTTTTTACCACCCCCAGTGCAGAGTCCTTTTTTGATTATTGGGGTACTTAAAATGTAGGCTTTCTGATGGATAATTCTGACCGCAGATTCTTCACCTTTAGAATTTACTAAAGCATCTGACTGTGTTTGTAAGATTGAAGAGTGCCAGTAGATCGGTTCATGCAGTTTTACATTGAATTCATTCCACCTCTAAAGTGAAGATGGAGACACATATAAGTGCCACTACTGCGTGTCAACATTAGTTGGCTTTCTATCTGAGCCTTCTTATGGAGATCTGGAGCTTGTTCGCACTTTTTTACTCATCAGTTAAAAAGTTTATTTTCTGAAATTTGCTTTTTTTTACCTGTGTGCAAAGGAGCTGTGTCCCCTGCTAAAACAATACGGTTTAAGCCTTTTAAGGACTGTCACAGACAAATGTCTGTGCAAAAGGAGTGCTTCTTGAGTAGTTGGGATTCGGGGCATGACTTCATTTCCTTTGAGGAGTATGCCTTTATAAATTCATAGGCGATCTGGTAATATAAAGCAAAGCAGTATGTCGCCTAACACTGAATAAGTCCGGGAAGTGGACCCATTCCCATTCTCAGGACCATTCCCGCATCAGGTTCTCATTGGAGTGAAAATCTTCTGGTAAGCAGAAGCCGTAGGCGGCAAAGCGGAATTCATCTGTACCTCACCACTCTCAATCTGAAAAGACACCAAGATGTCAGGGTGCCTCTCTGCCTAGCTCCCCGACCCCCACTGAGGAGCCAATTCTGCAGCAGTTCCTGGTTCACCCTGAGCTTATGGGGCTGTTGGTGAATTCGCTACAGATTTAGGCCTTAAAAGGCGCCAAACTGGGCTTCCTTGGTACACTTCTGGTTCCCTCTGTCCTGCCTTTGTGCCCTAAGGATCTGCAGAGGTCTCTTGTCAGGTTACCAACAGCAGCCCCACCTTCAACATTGGCTCCTAAACCCATCTCTCGTTCTGCTCTGACACCAGAGCTAACTTCCAGTCTGGCACTAAAATGACGTAGACGTTGGACTGATGGAAGAAGATGTGTCCTTATAGGCCTGTCTGACTCCAAGCTGAATTTCTTTCAGCCCCCAGCACAGTTGCGGCCCGACGACATAACGATGATTCTGGTCCAGTATGACTCAGACAGAACCATGCCTTTGTCTCGGAGCTGCACCCTGGTGGTCCAACTGCTGTTCAGTTCAGGCTCTGTCCCAAATCAGTCATTGGAGATGACAATGGAGATGATGGGGATTATTGTACTATACACTTTATGATGACACTGTATTCATGGATTTGCAAAAGGTCAATGTGTTGGTCATTTCTCTGGACAATGATTGTGTTCTCACCGTGGATCATCAGTGGAAGAGTGTCTCCTTTGACATGGTCATTAGATGGCCAGCTGAGGTATTGGATTTACAACTGCCAACTATGGAAGTCAAAATTAACTTACTGACAGACATAGTGCAACCTGAACAAACTACACCAGAACACTTACTTCCTTTTAATGAAGTCCTGATTGACACTCTTATTGGCATCTGGACTAAGCCTTGTTCCTGTCTTCCAGTGAATAGGCAGAATCCAGTCGATCCTGAATTTTTTTAATGTAGCACACTAGAAGAATGGTGGTTCAGGCTTCCACCCAAGGCTTCCACCAGTTGGATGAACCCAAACTCATTCCCTGCGACTTCCGCCAGACAGTCAAAACAAATTGAGGCTTTCGGAAAGCAAATGTTTTCCACAGCCAGCCTGGGCCTTCAATCAGTCAATGCCAGTCCTCCAACCACCACCTCGCCCCATTAAAGCTCGAATGCAGTCAACGCCAGCTGTTTGCTGGGGAGATATTCCCATGCTCATTGGGACATGGTTGGCAAGATCTTGCTGGCAGTCCCTGAGCGATTTAGGGCCAACTTGGTTCCAACCATCCAGGATGATCGGGATGCTGCAAAATATATCATGTGGTCTGGGGTTTGCACTGTTGACTGCTTGGGCAGAGCAGTTGACACAGACATGATTCTTCAGCGACAGGAATAGACTAGATCCACAGGCTTCTCAGATGATATTCAAGCCTCTTTAATGGACATGATGTTCAGTGGAAATGGTCGGTTTAGAAAGAAGTCCAATTCAGCAGTGGAACACTTTAAAGAAAGCTGGGCCATGGCATATTCCTCAGGCCTTTCCACACCTGCAAGACATTATGCTCAACAGTTCGCTCCTTCTGAGGCTACTCCACAGGTTTGGTGTACCGGCTACGTTGACACCCACTGCAGCCGCAACAAACACCCCAGTCCTTTTGGAGTCAGGGAGAAGAGCACGCAGACATTGCCTAGGCCATCAGAAGACACTGTTGATCTACCGCCACATTAGAGAGAGGAGCATATAAACACCAGAAACAGAGATTACTGAACAGGTGCCATAGAAATTAAATGAACAATCTCTGAATTGAAAAGCTTGCATCTCACAGCGGATTTGCAAAAGCTTACAAAATGTCAGAAATGGACATCGCCAACACACAAAGAAGGGGATACAATCTCCTTTATTTCAAAAGAAGCATCTTCCAGGCAGCACGAAAAAACAGAGTTGACAGTCCCTTGAGTCATACCTGCAGCCTCGATGAGGAAACTTCCAGTATCACTAAAAATGGTGACTACATCTTTTTGCCACTGTTGACCGGGTGCAGTGTCAAAGCTTTGGCACGCTGGAGTTTTGAAAAACGCTCTCTCTCTGAAATGCTTTCTAGATTGTCAGAACGCAGCACTTTAGTTTCATCAGTGGAAAGGTATTGTATTCTTTAGTCGCTGCTGAAAGCACAGCTCACCTTAGTATTGATGTTGGGATACTATTGTATCGCTGTTGCCTATAGTTAGTCATTTTAGAAATCTAGTCATATTGGTTGCTTGTATTTAGCAATTTATTTTTAATTTTTATCATGTGAGCACATTGTACTTTAACTGGAAATTATAAGCTGCTATCACATGTACTTATGCACTTTACCTCCTAAACTGGAAAACGGTCAATTTGATGTCGGGCATGTTATATTTGAACCGGAAATTATAAGCTGCTATGAAATGTACCTATGCACTTTACCTCCAAATCTGGAAAACGGTTATCCGATGTCGGGCATGTTATATTTTGGCATTGTATTCATATTTGTTCAATCAGACTTTGTGCTTGTTCTGTATATTTGTTTTTGTAATGATTTTAATTAATCAACAAATAAAGTGTCTAGTCTAGCTTTCTAGATAGAGCGGAGCTCAGCAGCTGACTCTTCTGACCCAAGTTCTGAAGAAGATCAAAAAACTCCAGTGCCAAAGTCATACTAGTGGCTCCGCGTTGAGCAAGGATACTGTGGTCCCTGGAACTTTTGGGCATGAGCATCTGTCCTCCAATCAGTGTACCACTTTGGGATGATCTCCTCTCTCAGCAGTAGGGCAGGGTCCTACATCAGAACCTGAACAATCTGCACTTCTATGCGTGGAGTTTGACCAGCCACAGTTGACTCTGATCCAGCGCCCCTAAGGAAAAACTGTCTCACCAACGCTACCGAACTCCACAATACTCACCATTAATCATGAATCACTCACAAGGCCCATATACCAACGAGACAATTTTTGGGCGTCTGAATCATGTGACCTAATTAATCAGAACTATTCACAAACTATTTACATATTTATATATAACTGCAGTTTATCATTTCTTACCATGGTTTTTCAAACTTATATCATTTAATTAAGTCACTTAGGCAAATGGATCAGTTAATGGTAACTAGACCATGAATAAACAAGACCAGCTTGTCGTTTCAAAATCTAATTTATTTAACTTTATTATTCAAGAAAGAGCATTTTAATAGGAATCTTTATTTTATTAGCAAAAATGCAAGCAGCTTTATTAAGGAGAAAACATATTAGACCGACACTTCAAAGGCAAATTAAACAGCATGAATTAATAGAAAATAACAGTTTCCATTCACTAAATTTCTATCTCCCTGTCTAAAACTCACTTCACCTAAAAGAAAGTCATTTAAGCCTATTATCCTTACGTGCACCAAAGAGTCCAACAGCACGTCACGCCCTTCAGGATTCGGAAAGCGAGAAGCGCCCTCCTGCCCATGGGGCCAAGTTTTATACCTTTTCTGTCTAGCTAATCTCACTAAATTGTACAATTTTCTTTGCCATCCAGTGTCCTCATTGGCTGACTGATGTCAGTCCATTACGTGTCATCACGTCTCCATACCAAAATCAAGCCTTTTCTTTGACTCTATTGTCCACTGTTTTTCGTGACTTTTGCCTTCCTCGAAAATGAAACATTTCACGAGTTACAGTTTGTGACTTCCTTAGCTTGGCAAACTTCGCCGCTTCCTGTCCTTGAGTCTGTCTCTCCAAGAGCACGTTAAACACAATTCACTTGAGTTTGCAAAAGCTTGTCTACGTGGTAAAAGTTTCCACTTCCATGCAGAGCTCTTTCTGGACAGGACTCGAAAACGCAATCTTGCAATGTATCATTTAGGCCTCACTCGAAAACTATTATTTAAACAAACACAAAACATCAATTAATTAGAGAATTAAGACCCATTCTGTTACCCACCCCCTTTGCTAATTATTAACCCATGAATTTTTGTTACCTGGCTAAGCACACAAAGCAGCGTTTTATCTACCTTCTTCTTTTAGGCCGCAGGATTCTCCACGAGCTTATGCCACATAAAGACGTAAAGACATAACATAAGCACACATAATAAGCACATGCCATTATTTAAACAACCGCATTTAATACTGACAAAGACAATAGACAAGGTTAGTTTATTATTTTTATACGCACTTGCTATTGCAACAAAGAGCACATGAATTAGTCCCTCGTGTTTCTGATATATATGCATTTAAAAACTATGTTGGTTAATACTTTTCATCACAAACTAGTTAATACGGTTACTGTTTAATGGAAGTTTAACTTTGCGAGTCAGAACAAAATATCATTTTGAACCTCGTTCCATCAACTCCCTCATCTGGTGATTTCAAAATCACCAAACTACACCCAAAATGTTAGCAAAATTTTAACCCTTGAACATGTTTTGGACAATCACAGTATTAGTATTTCTAAACCTTTGATTCAGCTGTTTGTTTGTAACTCTCATATTGTGACCTACGAAATTCTTCTAATTCTATCTCTTTTTCCTGTTCTTTTCTAAGTTTATGAATCCTCTTCTTTTCCCTAAGATACTTTTTTCTCTTGTGTAACATGCAACTAATTTTTAGCAGAAATATCACAAAAACTATAACTAATAAAGGACACAATATTTTGCCTAAAATTGAACTACCAATCTCTTGAAACCAGTTTTTGATTGCTGCAAATCTTTTGCTCAAACGTTCTAAAAAATCTTCATCTTCTAAAGGTACAATTTCTGAATGTAATTCTGTAATGTTTCTAATATACATCTCAATGTTTCGGCTCTTATCTGGAATATATGTGCAGCAATGCTGAACATGTAAAATTCCACAAACTCCTCCCTCTCTAGCTAAAAGAATGTCAAGAGCAAGACAGTTCTGCATAACCATCGATCTCATGGCAATAAGTTCAGTATCTACTAATTGGAATCCACTAGCAGTATCAGTAGATAGTCTGTCAACAATTGTAGACATTTTTCTGATTTTAACTGCATTCAGGGTTATTCCCACCAAAGGTATCACTGCACCAAAAATATCTCCCAAAATTTCTGAAAAACTTTCCCTTTTGAATCTACTCAGATGATTGCTAATTTCAAATGAACCCTTTACATTTCTATCTACATGAAAAATCTTTGGGAAAACTAAACCAACATAACAGGTCCCATACCAGTGGTCTGGGAGATTGTAGTAGGCCTTGTTTCCGCGCACAAAATAAATTACAGAAAAAATTGGATCTTTACCACCTTTAAATCCCCATCGACCCAAAATTTGATAAGTGTCTTCACATTGACTAGCACCAACAAAGTAATTATCAAATAGAGCATTATCTCTTCGAATACAAAGCTTTCCACTAACAGGTTTATCTATGTGAATAGCAACATTTTCAGTTCTACCATTAAGCTTCTCATCTTCAATCTGCCAAAACTTAGATTTGGTATGTTTCAGCATCTCATTTCTTTTATAACTTGCTCTTCTCTCTTCAACCAAGTTTAAGAAAGTTTTCTCTTCTGTTCTCAATTTACAAGTTAAATTATTTCTAAAAGCATACTCATAAGTAAGTTCATTAGTTACAATGAAAAATTCCCTCATCTGTTTAGCATGTTTGTTTATTCAAGCTCTTGTCAACTTTTAAATTTGCAAAAATGTCATCATAGTTGGAGTAGTAATACTCCAAACGACCTGTCTGATAAAATAAACTAGCTATTACACTACAAGTTATTCCATAAGTAAGGGGAAGCATATTATAGGTGACCCCCTCAGAAACAGAAGCGGGTAGTTTCACACAAATGTAACAATCCTTCACATCCATAACTTTAACATATTCAGATCAAAGTCTTGAAAAAGTATTACTAGTAAAATCAGCAACAGATCTATCTTGGTGGATCTCTGTTTTGTGCTCAATAACTCAGTTAGACTTGCCTACTACATTATGGTTATCTTGTTTAGGCACAGCTTTACTAGTCATATTAGTTTTGTACTCTTCCTTGTCAATACCAAAAGGAAAAAGGACAGCTAAAATTAACCAAACCAAAATTATTAAAATCACACATATAGAAGACATTTTGCAGCATCTCCTTAAGATAGAACATCTCGAGTTACTATTAGTAGAAGGCATCTTTATTCTGAAACAAGAGCCTTATGAAAAAAATCAAAAATCAAAAACTAATATACACACACCCGTTTTTTTTAAAGAAAACCCTACTTTCTAACAGCTTTTCTTCGACCTTGCGTCTTACATCAAATGTGTTTTTCCAGCTAACACAATTTCTTCGACCTTGTGTCACCTAACACAATTTCTTCACCCTTATGCCAAATACAGATTTCAACTTTATATTGGAACAAAATCAATCATTATCACTTGTGTCATCTAAATCTTCCTGACTACTGCTATTCACCTCCACCACAGGTGGTATTATAATATACGTCCACTCAGGGGACTCGTACTTTTGGTTAGGTTTTACTACTCTCTTTGCTCTACTGCTAATCACTTCTATTTTCTTTCCTGCTTGATTCTTTTTGTCTAAGTCTCCTTTTTGACTCGAGACTTCATTAACCTGCTCCTTTGATCTGTTTACTAATTTGAATTTTAGACTCTCATTTTCATTTGGCCAATTATCTCCTTTTCTTGATAATTTCTTCTTTGGTTCAGTCTAATTACACTCTGCTCTCCAAGCTCTTTCCCTTGAACTTCTCAGTTTGGATTCATCGTCACTTTCATCTGTCTCGCTTTCTGAGATTTGAATTCTAGATTCAGGTACTTCTTTACTTGGCATTTTCACTCTGTTAGGAACATCATCCTTATAACTGGTACTCGGAATTTCGTCGTCTTCTTCAATTATTTCCAACTTCCCAGATTCAGAACTTCCGTTCCTGCCTTCAGAGATTTCAATCTGCTTTTCAATACTCTTCTGATCTTGAATCACCACTTGATCAGACTCTTCTTCTGCTTCTTTTTCTAGCAGATCTTCATCATTTTCAGAGTCTTCAATCACAATTTCTTCAGTGTCTTCATTCAACGCCTCATTCGCAATTGAATTTTCCAGATGTCGACCTTCTTGTCGATCTTCAGAATCTGGATTTCTTTCAGGCTCTTCTTCAGAATCTGAATCGGCTGTAGTATCACCTTCTTCAGGATTTTCAGGTGGAGCTACACAAATGGTGTGACTAGCATGAATCCATCTCTCCAAACCTCTGCACTTTACTGCATTTGTTGTAACAAGTATCACCTGTCTTGCCTTTTGCCACCTAGGTACTAGACAGTTTCTTCTCCGGTGAACTTTTGTTCTCACTCAGTCTCCTGGTAACAGATCATGAGCTTGTTCCTTCTCTCTTGTTATTACATCAGTTCCCACCTGAAGGAACACAGAAGTCACGACGTCAGAAAGGCTCTTGCAATACTCCAAAATGACGCTATCATTAATACTCATAAGTTTACCAACTGGTACAAATGCTTGTCTCATGACTCTGCCCATGACAATTTCATGTGGGCTTAAACCTGTCTTTTTATCAGGTGTACTCCTCAAAGACATCAAAACAAGTGGAAGTGCATCAGTCCACTTCATTCCTGTAGCTAAACACATTTTTGCTATCCTATTTTTAATTGTGCCATTCACTTGCTCAACAACACCTGATGCTTCTGGTCTGTAAGCACAGTGGAGCTTTTGCTTTATGTTCAGTGCTTCACAAATCAATTTTAGCAATCTGTTTTCAAAATGTGTTCCACGATCAGTCACGACCGTCACTGGAAAACCTTTCCTTGGTATGATTTCACTTAAAAGCAATTTAGCCACAGTAACTGAATCATTGTGACGAGTCGGGAACGCTTCCACCCATCTCGAAAACAGACAGATTATCACCAAGACGTATCTTAACTTGTTATGGGGTGGCATGTCAATGAAATCCATCAGCAATCTGGTAAAAGGACCACCCTCCCGTCCTATGGTTCCCATGCTAACAACTGTTTTTCTGTTTGGGTTGATCTGCTGGCAGATCAAGCATCTCTGACAAAAAGATTCTGCAATTAATCTGAACTTTGGATTGTACCATGTTTGCCTAAATAATCTAATCATTGAATCTCTTCCAATATGTCCTGGACCATGATAGATTCGAGCCATGTCAGCAATCATGCTATCTGGCATAACTGGTCTGTCATCTTTGTAAACCCAAATTTCATCTTCCTCTCGTTGTCTGCAACCTGCTTTTAACCATGTGTCTTTTTCCTCATCCTTTGCCTCATCTTGTAAATCTTTAACTCCTTGCCATGTCTCAACTACAGATGTTAGCATAAGTGAGTTCAAAACATGTTCATTGTTTTTTTCCCGATTGATTGACATGTTATTCTTCACGCAGAATTTCACGATTTCATCAGCATATGTATTTCCTTTCGTCATATAATCGTCTCCTTTTTTGTGTGCTCTACCTTTTACAACAGTAATTTTCTCTGGTAGCTGAATACCGTCTATCAACCTTTTTATCAATGCTGCGTTTCTGATAGCAGTTCCCGCAGAAATTAAATAACCTCTTTGAGACCAGAGCTGGCCATAGTCATGGACTACGCCATATCCATACTGACTATCAGTCACTATGGTAATCTTTAACTCTTTTGCTTTTTCACATGCACGAATCAAAGCAATCAATTCTGCTACTTGAGCTGAACGAATTCCTTTGAGACAAGAGGCTTCAACTACATCTGCAACTGTACAGACTGAGTATGCTACACTCAGAACACCTTCATCTGTTCTTAAGCATGAACCATCAACAAAATAAACTAAATCTGATTCAGCTAATGGGACATCTTTAATGTCCTGCCTAGGTTTGGTGCAATATTCTAAAACATCCAAGCATTCATGATCAATATCATTCTCATTTCTGATTTCTGTTACAGTACCATCAGGCAATAATGTGGAAGGATTTAAATTCACACATCTTGCAATCGAAACGTTATCTGATCCCAGAATAACTTTTTCATATTTTGTCAACCTGTTACTTGTCAAGTGCTGTTTTACTTCTGGTAAGAAGAATTTCAACTGAATGGGGTACATATACTTTTACAGGGAATCCCATTATTATTCCTTCGCTCTGTTCAAGGCTTACGCTTGTTGCAGCTACTGCTTTTAAGCAACCTGGTAATGCTTTTGCAACAGGATCAAGAACTGCTGAGAAATAAGCTATTGGCTTTCTCAGTCTTCCATGTCTCTGAATCAGAACTGATAATGCACATCCTTCTCTTTCACTGCAATACAGCTCAAATTCCTTTTCATAATCTGGCATGCCTAAAGCAGGTGCTTCACATAAACTTCTTTTTAACTGCTCAAAAGCTTCTAATTCAGTTTCTGTTAGGGTAATCGGATCTTTTATGTCAGCTTTTGTCAGTCTCTGAAGTGGCTTTGCAATTACTGAAAATCCACTAATCCATTGGCGACAATAACCCACCATTCCTAGAAACATTCTGGCCTGTCTCTGTGTTTTTGGAGGTTGCATTCCCTGAATCATTTTATTTCTCTCAATTGTCACTTGCCTGATTCCTTTTGCAATTCTGTGACCAAGATATTTCACTTCTTGTTTGCAAAACTGTAATTTTGCAGGAGACACTTTATGTCCCTCATCTGCCAGATGATTTAAGAGAGTAATGGTATCTGTTACACAGTTATCTTGTGTTTTTGCAGCCACAAGGAGATCATCAATATACTGCACTAACGTCGATTTTCCAGGTAAATCTAAATTTTCCAAGGATTTCTTTAGCAACTGATTAAAAATAGATGGATTCTCTGTATACCCCTGAGGGATACGACACCATGCTAAGATACGGTCCTGGAACCTGAACGCAAAAATTTGTTGGCTTTCTGGATGGAATGGAACAGTAAAGAATGCGTTACAAAGATCTATAACTGTATACCATTCTGCATCATGCGGAATCTGATAAAGAATTACCGCTGGGTTTGGTACAACTGGGCAACATGGAATAACTATCTGATTAACCTTTCTCAGGTCTTGAACAATCCTGAAAGTTCCCTTTGGCTTTTTAATTCCCATAATCGGTGAATTGCATGGAGTACTCTCAATTTCTTTTAGTACACCTTGTTTTATGAATTTGTCAATTGCAGGTATGACACCTTCAATAGTTTCTGTCTTAATTTTATACTGAGGAATGTTTGGAAAATCTACTCCTTGTTGTTATTGTTATTGTTATTGTAGTTTTGTATCGCGCCTAATCACCTGCAGGTCTCTAAGCGCTTGGAAAAGATGGTAACAGACAATAACTTAACAAAGTGGACGCATTGGCCGAGACAAGATTACACTGTACTCAAGCTTCTACTGAACAGTAGCGTTTTTAGGCTCTTCCTAAATCGTAACAGGTTTCCTTCCCACTCAGCACCCCAGGCAAGCTGTTCCATAGCTGGGGGACTAACACTGAAAAGGCTCTCCCTCCCTTAGTCACCAACCTGTAACGGGGACAGATCAGTAGCTGAGAGTCTGAGGACCGGAGTGTTCTCATAGGGCAATACCGTTGCAAGCGATCTTTAATGTAGGTTGGAGCCTTGCCATAAATTGCCCTATGAGCCGTACATAAGCTCTTAAATTCCACTCTTTCTTTAATGGGGAGCCAATGCAGGCTTTGTAGTAGGGGAGTAGCTTTAGATCTCCTCGGGAGTCTAAAAATCAGCCGAGCAGCGTCATTCATTATGACCTGAAGCCTGCTGGTCAGGGTTTTGGGTAAGCCAAGGTAAAGAGCATTACCATAATCGATTCTGGAGATGATGGTGGCTGCTACTATTGATCGCATCATGGGTTGTGAGAGGACAGGAACTAGCTTCCGCAATTGCCGAATGATGTTTGTGCAACTGCCCACAACCGACGAGATCTGAGGGGCCATTGACAGATCACCATCCAGCTTGATCCCCAAGCTTTTAACGGACGAACTTGGTTTCGGAGCAGGGCCTAACTCCGTAGGCCAGTAGAGGTCACACCAAGGTGAGGTAGTGGATGAAATCACTAATACCTCAGTCTTGTCAGGGTTGATTTTTAGCAGGTTATCCGTCATCCATTGCACTGTGAACCTCAAGATGTTCTGAGCTTGGAGTTGTGCGGCCATAGTGTCATCGACACTTAACAGCAATTGCGTGTCATCCGCGTAGTTAAAGACTTCACAGCCCATGGTGGCCAGAGAAGCAATCAACGGTTGCAAATAGAGGTTAAATAAAAGCGGGGACAGGGCAGACCACTGTGGTACCCCGCACTCTAGTATCCCCGTCTCAGATGTTTCATCCCCCAGTTGTATCTTTTGGGTCCTTCCTGTAAGGAAAGATTGCAACCATTGAAAGGCCAGGCCCCTAATCCCAAAATCCTTCAGTCTTTCCAAGAGCAGGGCATGGCTGACAGTGTCGAACGCCGCTGATAGGTCCAACAAAATCAGGGCGCTCGGTTTCTTGCAGTCAGCCATGCCTCTTAGTTCATCCAGCACCGAGAGCATCACCAACTCGGTGCTGTGATGAGCTCGGAAACCTGCCTGTCGCTCATGGAGTAGATGATAGGATTCCAGATAGAGGGACAGGGATTTCAACACATGCTGCTCAAGGATTTTTGAGAGAAAAGGCAGCTGGGAAATAGGTCTGTAATTCTTTAACACCGCAGGATCCGACCCAGGTTTTTTCAATAAGGGTCTTACACGCGCCTCCTTAAGGTCAGCCGGTAGATACCCCGTGTCTAAAGATCTATTGAGGAGGGAGATGATACATCCCTCCAATAAGGGGCGCGCAACACGGAAGATCTCAGGTGGGCATGGATCGGCAGGGGAGCCAGATTTGATTTTACCCATCAGCTGCTCCAGAATCAATGCATCCATCTTAGGAAACACTTCAAGGGAGCAATCACTCACATTCTTAGATGCTGATACCATAGCAGTCCCCATTACTACCCCATTCTTTATCTCCTGGATGATGATCTTCACCTTCTCCAAAAAGTAGGCCTGAAAGGTGTTACCATCGATGGGAACCTTGGAGTTATCTGGTTTTTTACTCAGCTCTGCCAGTATTTTAAAAGTCTCTTTCTGAATATTAGCTGCCTTACTTAGGCGGGACTCAAGGTATTCCGCTTTGGCATGGGTCATAAGATTTTTATATTGGTTGAGGGAGGCTTTATAAAGTTTCCTGTCCGTGTCCTGCTTAGTTTTCCTCCACACTCTTTCCAACGCTCTAAGCTTTCTTTTTGCTTCCCTTAAAGGTGGCATAAACCAGGGAGCCCCTTTCCCAGATCCCTTTATTCGCAGTGTTCTCACCGGCGCTATTTGGTCAAGGGCCCGGATCATGCTCCTCGTTGGGTCAGAGTATTCACGGTCCAGGCTACGTCCTAGACCTACGACCTGGGATGTTACCGGGAACACCTTAGTCAGGGACGCTAAATCGACCTCAGCCCATTTCCGGGTTTTCCTAGAGCCAAGCGGACTGCGAGTAGTGCAGCTTTTTAGGCGAGCCTCACAAGATACCAAATGGTGATCAGACCAAATGCAAGGCACTACATCTTTGAGGGTAAGACTGGCGTCTTTGGTCCACACAAGGTCGAGAGTGTGGCCTTTTTCATGTGTAGGGACATCCACAATTTGTTTAAAGCCCACCGCAGACATTAAGATGTCAAGTTGGCGCGTGGGCAAATCCCAGTTGGGCTTATCCCAGTGTAAGTTAAAGTCACCTGTTACCAGGATTTTCGTGTATCTGGAACATAGGTCAGATATAATAGGGCAAAATAAATCATGGAAGAGTGGAGTTGAATTAGGCGGGCGATAGACTGACAAGATTACCCAGCACACATTGTGCATAGTGACCTTTACCCCAAGCAAATCAGTCAGGTCAATTGTCTCTGATAGCAACTTTTCGACTATCATAGTCTTCCTATAGAAAATAGCTACCCCTCCCCCCCCGTGAACCCCCTGTGCGGTTGTGCCACATTACATCATATCCGCTTGGAAGGGCGGCAATGATATCAGGCGTCGAGTTCTCACCCGTCCAGGTCTCCGAAAGCGTCAGGACATCGATGTCATTGTCCTGAAGCATACTATAAACCTCCAGATAATGACAGTGGAGCGATCGAGTATTAAGGCTAGCTATTTTTAATACAGGGTACTGCCCCGGGGGGGGGGAATAGCCTTATCGGGGTGCCATATAGCATATTTTTTAAGCGTCTGTAGGACTGCCTGATCTACAAGAGGCTCACCTCTATTCAGGGTATATAGCTCTTCCATTACTACTCCTCCTTACTGTAATTTTAACTGGGTCTACATTTTTCATCAAACCCATTTCACTTCCTGTGAGATCCCAAATTTTAGCATTGACTGTCTCTTTTAATTCTTCAGGTAGATTATTTTTATCAAATGCAGGAAATAGTTTACTTTCCTCTGCCTCAACCATTAACATCGTTAATCTGTAAAGCCCATCTTCTTCTTGAGTTTGGAGCTCTATACCATCCGGTGAGCAATATATTTTACAATTCATCTTACACAATATATCCCTTCCTAATAGGTTTACAGGACTGCTGTTACAAACTACAAATCTGTTTGTCTTTAAATTTACCAATTTCAACTTTAACTGGTTCTGTTAAATCTGTTTTAATTTGTTGATTAGCTACACCTACTACTTGAATTTTATCACCCGAGAGAGGAAGGTTTTCTATTTCCACTGATCTAACAGTAGAACGGGTAGCACCAGTCTCCACTAGAAAAGTGATTTCTACATCATTCACTTTACCATTTACAAATGGACCAGCCTGATCTACCTCAAGAGTGGCTCCAAGCACACACTCTTCCTCCTCTCTCAGGCACCGTCATAAGTAATCGTCAGAATCACTCCCTCCATTTTCATTCAACAAATACTGTTGAGAAACATTTGACACATTCACTCTTGGCGATCTGTTTACCTGTTCACCTCCGCAGAATCCTGTTTCTGTATTGTATCTCTGCACATTCACACAATTTGGAAGTGGCGGTTGTGGAATCTGACTCTGCTGATTCACTACCTGTCACTGTAGCTGTTGCTGCAGATTTATCTCATTCTGCATCTGTGGATTTAATGATGCATTTTTAAAATTTCTGGGCGGATTCTTACACTCGCTCTTCCAGTGTCCAATTTCGCCGCAATTAAAATATGGGAGTTTTTGCTTTAACTCTTCAATATTTCCCATCATTTTTTGTTTATTAAAATTAACTTTACATTTCCCTTGATTCTGATTAACATTTTTGTTTTCTAGGGTTGCTATTTGCTGTTCAGCTACCTTCACCTGTGCCCACATAGCTTTCTCTTTAAGCTTCTTCTGTTTTGCATCTATTTCATCACTGCAATATTTTGCTTTTCTCAAAATGTCATCAAGTGAGAGTGATTGCCAGCCAACTATTCCAGACCTTATCATTTCACCAATTTCAGGTCTTAAGCCATAAACAGATCTGTAAATGAAGTGGCTCATATCCTTCTCACTCAATTTTTCATAACCACTGTATTGTTTAAATACTAGCAGTAATCTTTCATAGAATGAATGTACTGATTCTTTTGGCTCTTGATTTGTTCTATCTATTTTAACCCAATCAACTTCTTCGGGGGAATATTGTATTTCAACCAGAAAATTACTTTATCATACAGATTGCTAACATCTGCTGAAGGAGCACCTGTTACCTTATTTCGAGCAGGTTCTTCTTTGGGCCAATCTATAGAAATTTTACATTCTGTCCAAAGATCCGATGGGACAACAATGTCAAAGAATCCATCAAGATCAATCCACAGAACTTTTGAAACCTTAACAAATCTGTCTACCTGTCGATACCATTCCACAGGTTTTTCTCTCAGCCGAGGAAAATCATTTGTAAACAGTAAAATGTCCTGTCTTGACCAAGGAACATGCACATATCCACCACCAGCTATTTCTCTCATTGGAAACTCATTTGCTACTTCACCTCTTTCTCGTCTTTCTTCCTCTCTTTTCTTTGTCCATTTTACTCTCCACTTACTTAATTCACCTAATCTTTTTAGAAACACAATTAAATATTTTATGTGAATAATTCTTCCTGTGGTATTCATGTTTTCAATGTCTTTTTCTGAGAAATCCACTCTGTAATGTTTCTGCAAATGTTTCTGCCTGCTTAAATCTATTTCTAATTCAGCAGCCATTTCCTCTAATTGATCAGATTTGGTTTTCGTTTTCCATTGTATGCTTTTGCAAATGAATAATAATTCATCATCCTGATATAGCTTTAAACTGTCAGGTCCAATTGTGCCAATAATTAATTCCTCCAAATCTGCTTTCAGCTTTGCAACATCGAGTAATTTAAATTCTGAGCTTTGTGGAGAATGCGTTAAATCTATTTTATTAATGCTCTTTTCCGGAGTTCCAGAATCAGATTCTGCACCAGATGGAGTTTTAGTCGAGAAGCTTTGATTGAAAGTTAAGTCAGGCATCGTTGATTTCTCTCGGTGAATTTCTGATAATTCTGAATAACATTTTTCAGCCACTTTCTGAATTTCTGCATTTAATGGAATAGTCAAAGCTGAGTGTCTAATTTCTCTTTGATCAAATACTGGTTGAACAGGTCCAATTGTTACTGGTACTGTTACTGCTTCCATGCTTTAAGTTAACTGCTGTATTAATTCATCTTTTGTTCGGAAATATTCTGAAGTGTTTGGCATTTCCTCACATCTTTCTGTTCTCATTACATTTCTTTGGGTATCATTCCTACAAATTGGGGTTTCAACATAATTTCTGTTTTTACCAGACATACTGGAGTTACATCTTGTTTCTACTCTTTCAGGAGTTTTTGCATTATTTGGATTTAATCTGGGTGATGTCTCATCATTAATTTCTCTAGGGGGAGCACTTGGAGAAGTTCCTGGAGGAACCATCGGGGAAGACCATGTACAAGCTGGTTGATAAGGAGGAGGTTGTTTTTGTTTTGTAATATAAATTTCTTCTAAAACTGGATCTTCTAATTCACTTTCTTCAGCATTATTATTTTTCTTTTGGGCATTGTTTTGACTATTTGCCTCACCAAATCTTGCTGGATACAGACCATCACATGCACTACGTCTCCATCGACGCATTCTATCCTCATGAGTTTCCCTATTTATGTCCAATCTGGTACCTCTTGTTATACCTCTATTCTCTCGTTCCAATTCAAACATCTCATCCTCCCATTCAGCTAAAGCCTCAAAGTGCGTAGGTCTAGGCTTTGGTTCAAGAGTCATCATTTTTTCTCTTAAGTTTTTCATAACCTTAATGTTAAATGACCCATCTTCTGGCCATGCCAAAACACCATAATTTTTGGTATAATCCATCCAATTCTCAATCCAAAGACAAGTATGATAACCATATTCACCAGACATATAAGCTGCAGGTGTTTTGTACTTATGAAGTAATCTTTCACCTCGCGTTTTAATTTTCTTGTCAGGTTTCAATTTATTTTTCAATTTCTGAAACCAAGAAAGTTTCTTTTTCTCTTTAATATAATAATAATCCATGTTTTAAAACTGTTTCCCTTACTTCGGTAAAGATCGTAATAAGGAAGTTGGTATTCCGCCACACCAGCCAATCCGTGCGCGAAACTCACCAACAAGCCAATCCGGTTAAGCTACGTCAACACCTTGCTCAACCAATAGAATTACTGCTTTCAGGGTAAACCCATCAGCTGTCAGCTCGTCTTAGTCACGTGAACCAATCAGTGCGCTTATTGTGACGTATGTTAGCCAATCACAGCGCGGACCCTGTGACGTACACTGCCGCTGCAGCTTCTCGTCTCTCGCTCCTTGAGCTCACCCCTCCTTTACAAAATATTTTCACAGCGCCATTTTAACGAATCTTTTCAATGGAATTCAGTTAGTAACTCCAGAAAAACAAACCATTTGTCTGTTTCGCTAAAATAAAGTGATAGCTTTTACAGTCACTCAAGTATTCTTTTGCGTGAAATAGACGATGCTATTTTCACAGAATATTTAGTTACGTTGATAAAGTAAGGCTACTCTACCCTTCTAGCAGGTAATAACAAACTCGTTTCTCTCTGAATGCACATATAGTGACAATTCAAAGTTTGACTCGATCAATATTACAAAATCATTTACGCACATTCAAACGGAAACCCTACCCATGCATACATGAATCTTGGTAGGACTTTAACCCACGCCAGAAAACCTCATACGCCAGTAAGATAGACAACGCTTCCTTACCCTTCACTCAAGCTTGGATAAATTCTACTACTCTTTTCACAGTGAGTTTTAAAACAGGCTCCAAGTCCCTATACTCAAAAGCTACAAGTTCATAGACAATCCTTACTATACATTCTACCTTGCACACCTAAAATCCCTAAACTTGTGCTGTACGACCACAACACTAGTGATATATGATAATACCACTATTTTGAAACACAACAAATGCACTGTGCAACTTCCCCTGTTACACTACTCTTGCCGGCACAACTAGGAATTTTCACACTGCTGGAAAAAACCTTTTGACTACATATAACAACTGAACAAACTCAACATATGTTAAACATCGATCCTATGTAATTGCCATGTAGCATGACAGTTACCATAGCAACCATAACTCTGCTACCAAGGAATTGATCCAGTGCCCCTAAGGAAAAACTGTCTCACCAACGCTACCCAACTCCACAATACTCACCATTAATCATGAATCACTCACAAGGCCCATATACCAACTAGACAATTTTTGGGCGTCTGAATCATGTGACCTAATTAATCAGAACTATTCACAAACTATTTACATATTTATATATAACTGCAGTTTATCATTTCTTACCATGGTTTTTCAAACTTATATCATTTAATTAAGTCACTTAGGCAAATGGATCAGCTAATGGTAACTAGACCATGAATAAACAAGACCAGCTTGTCGTTTCAAAATCTAATTTTATTAACTTTATTATTCAAGAAAGAACATTTTAATAGGACTCTTTATTTTATTAGCAAAAATGCAAGCAGCTTTATTAAGGAGAAAACATATTAGACCGACACTTCAAAGGCAAATTAAACAGCATGAATTAATAGAAAATAACAGTTTCCATTACCTAAATTTCTATCTCCCTGTCTAAAACTCACTTCACCTAAAAGAAAGTCATTTAGGCCTATTATCCTTACGTGCGCCAAAGAGTCCAACAGCACGTCACGCCCTTCAGGATTCGGAAAGCGAGAAACGCCCTCCTGCCCATGGGGCCAAGTTTTATACCTTTTCTGTCTAGCTTATCTCACTAAATTGTACAATTTTCTTTGCCATCCAGTGTCCTCATTGGCTGACTGATGTCAGTCCATTACATGTCATCACGTCTCCATACCAAAATCAAGCCTTTTCTTTGACTCTATTGTCCACTGTTTTTCGTGACTTTTGGCTTCCTCGAAAATGAAACATTTCACGAGTTACAGTTTGTGACTTCCTTAGCTTGGCAAACTTCGCCGCTTCCTGTCCTTGAGTCTGTCTCTCCAAAAGCATGTTAAACACAATTCACTTGAGTTTGCAAAAGCTTGTCTACGTGGTAAAAGTTTCCACTTCCATGCAGAGCTCTTTCTGGACAGGACTCGAAAACGCCATCTTTCAATGTACCATTTAGGCCTCACTCGAAAACTATTATTTAAACAAACACAAAACATCAATTAATTAGAGAATTAAGACCCATTCTGTTACCCACCCCCTTTGCTAATTATTAACCCATTAATGTATGTTACCTGGCTAAGCACACAAAGCAGCGTTTTATCTACTTTCTTCTTTTAGGCCGCAGGACTCTCCACGAGCTTATGCCACATAAAGACGTAACATAAGCACACATAATAAGCACATGCCATTATTTAAACAGCCGCATTTAATACTGACAAAGACAATAGACAAGGTTAGTTTATTATTTTTATACGCACTTGCTTTTGCAACAAAGAGCACATGAATTAGTCCCTCGTGTTTCTGATGTATATGCATTTAAAAACTATGTTGGTTAATACTTTTCATCACAAACTAGTTAATACGGTTACTGTTTAATGGAAGTTTAACTTTGCGAGTCAGAACAAAATATCATTCTGAACCTCGCTCCATCAACTCCATTTGATATGTCTCCCAAAGTTGTGGATTTCATATTGGCGCCATACACCTTTCTACACCGGGCATTGAGACACATTTCTAGCCTATTGTAGACTCTGCAAGGCAGTCCTGTTTCAGGTGAAACTTTAGGATGTCTTATTGTTTCTTTTTTCTCCGGTCCACCAAGGTCTCGCTGTGCGACTTGTTAAAGGTTATCTGTTGGGTCTTTGAACAGAGCCAAGCGTCTTTGGTCAATGAACCCATTGTAATAAGGTTTCTAAAATGTTTGAATCTGTTGACCCTTTGAACCTTATTACATGTACAGGGCCAAGCGTCCTTGGTCAATGAACCCATTGTGATAATGTTTCTAAAATGTTTGACGCATTTGTTTCCTCCAATACCCTTTGCGATGACATAGTGGGATCTATTTTTTTAACAATATTTGTTATTACATTTATACATACAACTTATCACATGCAACAAGGGACAACAAATATACATGATCTTAGGAAAGTAATGTTTCAAATAAGACATCAGGTGACAGTGAGCTGTCCATCTTGAGTATGGACAGTTTCACAGTGGGATCGTAATTTGGTCCTCACTTTCATCATATGTACACCATTCTAATCAATGAAGAGTTCTTCACTACATTTCCTCATGCTGAAGACTGTGCTCCTGGTCAATGTAACTTCGGCTCGCTGGGTGATGAAACTCCAAGATCTCTCAGTAGAGCCGCCTTACACCACATTTTTCCATGAGAAAGTGGTGTTGCGGTCCAGGGTGGCTTGTTTGCCAAAGGTTGTGATTGCTTTTCCAATTGGGCAATCCATCACTCCCCCAAAGTTCTTTGCTCTACCTCAGCAAAAGAGAAAGAGAGACTCTACCATGTGGATCCCAAAAAGCATTAAGCTTTTACATTGAACGTACCAAAGACCATTGGATAGATGATCAGCTCTTTGTGGTGCAGGGCGGAAAATTACTGTCAAGGTGGATAGTCTTCTGCATTCAGATCTGCTATTCACTGGCCAAGAAGCAGCCTCCAGAGAACTTGAGGCCCATTACATCAGGGCCAAGGCTCCTACTCCTGCACTGTCAAACAGACATCTGTTAGGCTACTATTTGGATGTCAGTACATGCGTTCAAGAAGCACTAATGCCTTGAAAGCCAGGTCTGAAGGGATAGGCATTTGCCTATTTGGTCATGCAGAACTTTTTTGGTATGAGACATTCCACAGACCCATCACTTTGGGAGTTACTGCTTTGATATCTATTCTAAAGTTGAGGAATCTGCAGTTAGAAGAATCAGAAGAACAGGTTACTTACCTTTGGTAACTCTCTTGCTGGTGCATACTCTAACAGCAAATTCCTCACTCCTCCTTTTTCTGTGGAATGGCCTCATTTTCTATCTGAAAAGGTACTAATTTAGAGATCTTCACATTGATAACTTTTATTGTTGTTGGGCTCCTCCTCCGAGGATGTGGAGACAGTCAAGAAAGAAACTGATGTCGACACGCAGAGGTGACGCTTATTAGCGGCTCCATCATCCCTTCCAGGAATGAATAAAGTCAACAAAGAGCTATACGGTGCAATGTTCCAAACTGTTTGAGCAATGCGGTTTAAAATGCTGGATCTAGTCTGGTGACTGGGGATATTCTATAGGTGAGGAATCTGCGATTAAATAACATAACTTTTTTTCCCACAAAAGGTATCCAGGCCAGATTTGTTTATTTTATTTTATTTGTAAACATCCTATGGTTACTTAAGGTACCCAGTGTTGGTGGATTCCTTGAGAGGGAACAAAAATAGCCAAATAATAGCTTTTTTTGGTTGCAAAGATTGGGGAAAACGTGCTGTGCAAGATTATTTTTTTTCGTGTTTCAAAAAATTACTTAAACTAAAGATAAGCTGTGCTAAGATCAACATTTCTCTTGATTTCAGGAACTAGCAAAGCTTGCATTTTTTGTAAGAGGTCTTAAATATTTCCTATTTTTTGTGATTTTAACCTACTTACAATTTTTGAGTTGGAAACACGTGTGAAGCAAGGAGTGTGATGTGAACCTCTTTATGTCATGGGCCTGTGATAAACACTGACTTTGTGTTTCTACCATATTCCCATCTTGGATATGCACTCTGTGCCAGTGTCCACCATTATGACTCCATGCCCAGACCAGTTACGGTCCGTTCTGGGATCTCCACCTCTTGGCGCTGACTCTTAAGTGGTAGCCTATTCTGAGGCTTTGAGGGCCATCTTTAGCCCTCTTCCTGCTCTCTCTGGTGTACCTTTGGGCCCCAAAGTACCTACAGGACCTCTGACCATACCTCCACTGACTGGCACCTCCCTGATGCTGGTCAACACTGACTCTGCCACTATCCCAGCACTGACGGACCCTAGTACACAGCTGAAACCCTTGCTTATTAATCATGCGCCAGTGTTAGGGCCAACATCAGATTCACAGCTGCTTAATTTGGATCCGGCCTCAGAGCCATCTAACATTCATGAAACCACATCCATTTTTGTCAAGGCCATGTTTCAAAAATGAGCCTTTTTGCAAGCCTCTGCCTCGTGAGCTTTGCATTCTTTAATAAGATTTTTACTCCAACGCCCACGTTATTCAGATGTCATATCTAAAAGTGTCTACCATTATGGAGATGACAGTAGTGAAGGTGAACTGCTGGAAATTCATTACGTTGAACTATTACGTAATTGATAGTCAACATACCCTTGCTTTTCAAGAATCGCCTCCCCTCAATACTCCTGTTGATTCTCCATTTTTGGCAGACCATGCCCCC
This sequence comes from Lissotriton helveticus, assembly GCF_964261635.1. Lineage (NCBI taxonomy): Eukaryota > Metazoa > Chordata > Amphibia > Caudata > Salamandridae > Lissotriton > Lissotriton helveticus. Next base: position 1,937,736,527 of record NC_136057.1, on the reverse strand, counting down.
ATTCTCCAGCAGTATGTTCTCATTCTTCTGAACAAGTGGGTAATAGTGCTCTTTCCAGAAAATGAGATTGAACAGGGATTTTACTCATTCTAAACTTTTGCATCCAAAGCGACTTTCTTTTCGAATTCAGGATGATGTCCCATGCACAAACCCTCTTATGCCTTCTGTTCAAGCCTGGAGGGGGTAACCGGACTTGTAGTTGGCATTTTTTCATACACCGATCCTGCTGTCACTACTGCTGCAATTTGTAGTGGATTCTACTCACTACCAGTTTGCGTTCCAATATCATAGGTTGAGAGTCAGTAGTTAGTCATTTGGTCTGCTCCTTGAATGTGCAAGGTGATGACCTCAGTTGGAGTCATGTTGCCCAGCTCGGATGGTGTCTTCATCTGGTGGAGGCCCGATCCAGTTTCAGTCTCTGGAACACTTCTCTGATGGACCTTTTCACCACTCTTGAAAACACTCATTGAGTATTGTTCTGTGCGCTTCAGTTTCTGCTGGCAGGTGCTTTGGGAGACATTCCACCCTAGGTGGAATTTCGAGAATTATTACATGTTTCTGCCCATTCCACTGGTTCCTTGTGTTCTGAGGAAAATGTGTAGGGACTAATTGCTAAATATTTTCATTGTGTCAGACTGGCCTAGGAGGGTGTAGTATTGAGCTGCTATGCCCCACTTTCTATGCCATAATGAAATAGGTGGTCCGTGACTGCTTTGGAGCAGAAATGAATTATAATTTACCATACGTGTGTCGCTTAACAAGTCAAACACTGGTAATGAATACCAAAATAACTGCAACTACATACTTTGGTACCCAAGATAGCATAGTTCCAAAAACATACAGTCAGTGTCAGCCAAAATAACGCCAGATACTGTTAAGGTTCAGTATATTTAATATCATGTACTTGAAATATATCAAAATTAATTCGATACAAAGGTTGCTCAAGGAAGGGGGGACATTTTAGATGTGCTGGTGAAAAGGGTAGAAAGGGTGAGTAGTCACAGATATTTAAGAGTTACGCATTTTATTTTTTTTAAACCTTTATTGGTACTTCAAGGAAATACACGCATGGGCCTACAACCACCCTGGCCAGCCGCTAGTCAGGTCGTAAGTACAGCAAATCAACATAGAAGAATACAGCATCCCGAAAATCGGGTCTAATAAGTGTCCAGGATATAACTTGTATTCAAGCGTACAATACAAAATTCAGGATTCGAGAAGGTTCATTTTACAATAAAGAAAAAACTCAGAATCAATGCCACACGGTCATACAAGGTCCTACAATAGCAAGCATGAAGCAGGAAATCCGCAAATAGTGCAAAGACGTTTGAAGTATTGGGGTAAGGCATACAAGTCAGGATAAATATAAAAACAAAACACGTTTCGTAACAAATCTGTACCCCACCCCTCAAAACGAAACATACTGTAGGAAACATGAAGAACGACGACACCAAAAAGGAAGAAAGACAAAGGGCCATAGAAACAAAGAAAGGACAAATTAACAAACCCCATCCCCCTACCCCCCACCCTGCATCCCTGCAGAAGGCTACGGCCTATCCCCCCCCCAGCAGCGTGCCTGTCGCCCTAAATAAGAGGCCCGAAATATAGAAAAAGAGAAAAAGAAGAAAAGGAGAAAAAATTTGGGGGAAGAGCCATCGATCTGACCACCCGCCCCCCCCCCCTCCTCCCACCACCGCGTACAGTAAACATCCTGAAAGCAAAATCAGAATAGCCATGGAAAACAGTAATCACCGACAGCACATTCAATAACATCCCCGCTGAGTGTCCCCCAAATCACCGTCAGCCAACAATAAGGTCCACTATGTCCTAGACAGTCTCACCCCTGGCCTTTTCTATCAGTAGTACCAACACACCTCCACTTATCAATCGGCATACAGAGCAGCGTGGAAGGTCCAAGAGATCCGGGCGGACCGGGCAGTGTTGTTACTCCATGGGACTTCAGCCACCAGAACCCAGCCGAATATGTATGGCGGAAATCCAACTGTGTCAGTATCGACCCCGAAAACCTCCTCCAGTCCAAACACAGTCTCACCAGCCAGGGAAAGAGAGTCACACCATCCGGTAAGCGCTGAAACGCCGCCGGGGCAGCCCAAACCATAGATCGACGTTGTTTCCCCAGCCGCCGAATAGATATGTGCCCCGACGAGGCACTCACATGTACAACAGATCTGTTCAAAGCGATCTCACGAACCGGGTCTTCCAGAGTCTCCACGAACATAGGCGTAGCTGGAGCACTCATCACTGACGCAGAGGCGGGCACATCGGCGCTTCCTTGAGATCGAACTATGTCCGTGTGGAACGGTGGGACAACAATGGCAGCTATCCTTCTTCCCAGATCCCGGGCGTCCCGGAACAGGGTCATATGCAGGGTTGTTAGCGCAGTCAGTATATCTCTGGACATGGGCTCCATCTCGTGTCGCCAGAGCCCAGGACTCTCCCGCGCGGCAGCTTCTCTGCCTGGATGTGGTCTGCGTAAGAGGGTGCCATCCGCCATCTTAGCTGATCCGGCCTCGTCCTTCTCCACCTCACCTCGGGACCAGGCCCCACACCAGGGCGCAACAGGATTCACCACCAGGACCCCGAAGGTCAAGGCAGGCTTCTCAGCGGAGGGTCACCGAAAGGCTAAACAAAATCTCCGCCGCTCCCTGGGAGACGCCCGCCGAGTCCGGGAGAAGCCATTAGTCATGCCCGGACACAACACTGGAAAGGGGGCCAAGTATCGTGCACTCCCCTCGACCCTGCTTCACCGCACATCCCACAGGGCACTCCGCTAGATGAACTGGGTCGGCAACACCATTGGCCCATCAGATCTTCGGTGCCCTCCGGCCGACTCCCCACCTCCACCAGAGGCCGCTGTTGTCGCGGCCGGCCACTCTCCTCACTCGACACCCCGGTCCCAGCTCCGTGAAGGCCGAAAAACAGTCGGGGACATTTCCACGGGTCTGCCGCACGGAAAAGCCTCAGGAGCAAACGGTCAGTGAAAGTTGTCCTTTGCCTACTTAAATATGCCGTTACGGCTCAGGATATTTGCCAGGATGTATGCGCGGGGTGAGAAGGCTCACGGAGCCGAGCGTCTATGCAGCCATCTCGGTCGCCAGCTTGGCTCCTCCCCTCCGAGTTACACATTTTTTATATACTTTGGCAATGGACTGGTAAAAAGGCCAGTACAGCAGACCTGTCCTAAACAATTTATTTATTGCATTTTTTATATATATTTCTCGAAAAATGCAACATTAAGTGAAGGTAATGGGATAAGGTACAGGTCCTATGTGGGTGGGGTGCGTCGACATTTTGACTCAGCTTGCGCTTGGAATGTAATTTGAACCTCCGCTGTATTCATTACCAGTGTTTGACTTGTTAAGCGACACACATATGGTAAATTATAATTCATTTCTGATCCAAAGCAGTCACGGACCACCTATTTCATTATTGCATTGCACCCAGGTCCGTTGGCGATTATTGGGTTTCCCCATTATTTTTTAATGCTTATCTCTGTCTATGCCATCGTCTTCAGCTTTCACTTAGGGCTGATATCCCCTCTTAGTGGGCTGTTTTTTGGCCTGATTCTCTAAAGCCTCCACCGTCATGCTTTGAGATTGAGCAGGGGAATCTATGTGCAATTGATTTGCCCTCGGAGGCGGTAGACCTTCTCTGGAAAGCACTGCCCCTCCACCAAATCTGTATATTATGCTTAGTAGTTGTTTATTTTTGGTACACCAAGGAACCAGTGGATCCGTCCACAGCGTGTACATCTGATGTGTTGTGGTTTGCACTTTCTTTAACCCAGCAAGGCTTTACTTTGGACACCTTTAAAGGTTATTTATGTTAGCTTTGCCAGAGCAGCCATCCTTATTCAAAGCACCTCTTGCATTTCTTAAAAGGGGTGTCTTACAAGATCCCTCCTTCACTTTTTGTTATGCCTCCAAAGGACAGGATTCAGGTGCTCAACTGTCTTGACAGGTCCCATTTTCTTTTTTTTTTTTTTTTTTTTTTTTTTTGAAACCTTTATTGACAATGAAAGCTCACAAATACTGGCCTACAACCCCACGGGCTGGCCAGAAACAGAATGGTCAAATAACCAGCATACAAAAAGAAGATCTGCACAGGATATAACATCAGGAGCGCTGGTGAAACAAGAAAAACCATCGAGCGTTCAGCAAGAGCAGGATAATAAAGGTTAAGTTTTCTAGCACGGGGAGGGGACCAAAAGAATAACGGGCCGTATACGAGAATACAAGGGAGGGACCGCGGCAAGCCGCCATTTTATAAACACAACGTAAGAAAATGAAGCCATATAATCAAATCGAGCAAAGGACAAAAACAGAATCAGACCATCAAATAGCGACCGTGGCAACAATCAATCGCGCACACTCACCTCCGCCCCCACCCGAACAAAGAAGACGTGGTCAAAAAGCCCCATCACAAAGACTATGTAATACGCACCCCAACGGAAAAAGGGCACCTCCATAAAGGAGGAAGGGAAAGAGGGAAAAAAGACAACAGAAGGAACACCCGCCAGACCATGCATCCTCAGGGGGAAAAACAGGACAATAAAACCGGCATGCGATGTAACAGCAACATAATACCAGAATAGGCAGCAAACCACAATCAGCCACACACCGGAAGAAGGACAGAATACCCCCGGGGGAGATGCAAGGCGACAGAGTCCCGAAAAAGTGAATACACAAGAGCCATAGAACAAAAAGGGAAAATAAGGGGGGGAAAAAGACCCCCCGACACAAACAGACCCCCCCCACCCACCCCTAAGCCCACCCTGCACCCCTGCAGAAGGCTACGGCCTACCCCCCCGCAGCGTGCCTGTCGCCCTAAGTTGAACCCGAAATTTAGTGGAGCAAGAAAAGTTGGAATTAAAAGACAAAGAAAGGGGGGGGGGGGAAAGGGAGGGAAGGAAGAAGGGAATAAAGACATACAAACATACACACGGGGGAGGGCCAAAGACAGGAGTAAATGCACCCATCCACCCGCCCGGGTTAAGGGTCCAAGTCCTCGGGAAGCCAAAGAGTATCAGGCCAAAGTCCAGGAGCACCAACCAGTTACACAGAACCATATCAGGACACAGAGATCATCCAAACCGTTCATGAACCACCGCATAGAGGAGCCAGTTTTCATCAGCCCTGACCCTTTTTATCCAAAGCAGTAAGGGTCCGATCCAACGAGGACCCTGCCAGAAAGAACAGAAGGCAGGCGGCAGGAAAGTCCAACGGCAGTCCAAAAAAGTCACAGGAAGAAAAGCATGGAAGATCCAGGAAAGTCACAGAATGTAGCAAACGATGCAGGCACAGTTCCAAGGATATATCCATAAAAGCCGACCCATCCGGGCCGGTACAGGAGACGTCATCGGGCAGTGGTGATTGAGAGGGACCAGGAGAATCATGAAAGTCCGGCAAAACAAAATCCGGCTCCCGGGCCAAGGGCAGAGGAGGCAGCACAGGAGGAGAAGGCGCCATCAGGTTGCGCGCCTCCGGGGTGGCAGCCGGGGCCGAGTCCGCCAGGAGAGTACCAGCCACACCCCGCGATATCAATGCCTCATCCGGTCGCGGGGGCCCGGGAGGCCCGTAGGGAGAAACCGTCTCGAGAGCCAGGAGTGGCGCGGCCACCGATAGCCGCCAGGATAGCAGGACGGACAAGATCCCCTTAAGTGCAGGAAAACATTCACAGTATCCGACACCCGGGCCTTGTGGCGGGCCCCCAGTGCTCGTCTGGGCCCGGCCCAAACAAACGGGGCTGGTCGCCATCTTGAGAGCCCGAACAGGCCGCGCGGCCAACAACCTCCGCCGGGGCGGCATTAAAGTAGATGAAGTCCCACCGACAGGCAGAAGAACACCCCGGACAGGAAGGGGGGCCACCAGAAGAAGGGGAGTCGCCGGCCCCCCAATTCGCCAGTCCCGTTCTCCGAGTCCGGGCGGCAAAGAACAAAATGGCCGGACCGGAGAACAAAGGGGGAAGAAGCCGAACACACGAGGAACCCCAATAATGAAGGGCAGCGTCACCATCCAAGGCAGCTGCCACACAGGAGCCTCTCAGCCAGGAACCTCCGGCTCACACGAACAGCGGCCCTCCAATCACCTCCAGCGTGCCCCGAAGGGCAAGCCCGCAGGCTGCATCCGGCCCAGGAGCCGGGACGAAGAACCAGGCCAGTCCGCTCTCGAGTCCCGGGAACGAACGGGGACACCGCACCGGACCCACAGCCGCCAGGACAACCGGAACAAGTGGTAAGTGCCTGCAGTGCGTCGTAGTAGTGCCACACAGCAAGGAGGGCTTCCCGGGGCAGGATAAATGCAGGATAAATGTGAAAAACACAGGCAGGCGAACGGAGCCGAGCTAAAGCGCGGCCATCTCGGTCGCGAGCTAGGCTCCTCCCCCCGACAGGTCCCATTTTCGAGCCTATGTACAGGTGATCCTAAGTTTAACTATTCTTCTAACTGTCGTCCCCTTAATCAGCATGTTAGCGAACCTGCAGGCCTGTCTATGCCCACTCTTTTCTCCTTTCTTCCAAGACAAAACTGGTCCTTCAGGTGAGGGCTTCCTTCCTTTCAAGGGTGTTTTCTCTGCTCCGTGTATGCCAATCTGTTACACTTTGCCATTGTTGTATCCACACCCACTTCCTGCAAAGGAGGAAAAGAAAAAGAGATTGCAGAGAGTGCTGTGTTTGTTGTATATGTTGCTATGGATACACATGCTCTGCATACTTCTGCCATTTAGTGGTGGGTTCGGATGTTTGCAAGTTGTTTTTCTTCAAGAAAGTCTTTAGTCACAAGATTATATGGTGACTCCTTCTTAGGCTGGCAATGTCCATAGTCTCCAACTCTTATTGAGACTGTTTTTTTCGCAATCTGGTTTGCACATTCATGATCGTAGCTCCAGGATCGAGGTGCCTCTCAGCGCTTTCTTCTGCTGTTCCCGGTCTTCTTGTCCACACCGATTGCAGATTAAGGCATTATTCCATTGCATTCTCCTCACTTATATTTCTGCGACACTGACTACCACCATAAAACTATGCCTCTGGGCCTCAGGCCTAGCTCGGGGTCCCAATCCCCTTGAGCGCTCACTTGATGACTTCCAATTGGAGAGTGCTCAATTGGTGATGAAACCGAGCGAACTACACCCCAGACACCTTTGGCGAAGAAACCCTCAAGGTCGACAAAGCCGGAACCTTGAGCATCAACCTTGAGTTGATCAACATCAACAGTCGCCCAAGTCTGTCTTCTCTTCCAAATCTGGCGCAGAGGAGGGAGAGCAACACCTCATCCACAGGGCTACTGGACCACACACACCGACGAAACCTCTGGCCGCGAGTATGACAGAAACACACCTTAAGCCCATCAAGGGACCTTGATGAGAGGCAGCTCACCACCCCGAGGGGTTCGAGCCACCAGCCCCTCCAAACTGAGCCACTCCTTCGGACACTGCACTTTCAGGCATCCTTTGGCCTCGAGAGAAAGTCATGTAGCTAGTAATACTCACATCCACATACTGTCAGTTATCAGCCAAGACAAAAATATTGGCCACCCTGGCACTGAAGCCCAAGCCAGCACCAAATGTGCCAACCAGTCTCAAACTGTCGCCGACATCCAGAGCTCACTCTGAACCGAAACACTCGGACCCCATAACACCAACTGTGCTGATCCGCTAGGGGCAAATAGGTGATTCAGTGCCTAAGCATTCAACCCTGAAAACGTCCAGAGACTCCAACCGCCTCAGCGCACAAGTCATCGGTGCCAAGAACTGCTGGATACGAAAGTCCAGAGGATTCTGTACAACCGATTCTGTAATGCTTACAAGCAGAGTTGGATGCTATACAACAGACTTTGCATCCACCCACAAACTGGCAAAATTACAACAAAGCCACCACCACGACGGGTAGAGACTTTGCCATGCAAGAGAAAGACAACCTTTTTTTTTAAACACTCTATTTAGTTTTACACTAACAAAGAAAATATAAGTAACATTGTACACAGCAATTAATAAGGCAGTGGTGTTGCTGTCACATTCCACGGATTCCCCTGATAATCAATCCATATACATTACATTGAGTAGTTATGCCTTATGGTTATACTACTTCGCTACTTGCTCAACAATGCTGTACACACTAGGTGCCCCTATCCTTGTTTAATTTTTTTACAAGTGTCTGTCTACCCCAGGAATTAAATTGTATGTGTTTCTCACTCCTCACAATTTCCCACATCCCACAGCAAAAATGGTGTGGAGGCTGCTTGAGGGGGGGAGGAGGGGTTTGGTAGGGTGACAACGGTACGTAAGTCTTTAGGGAGGGGGCTTAACCATTTTTTAAGAAGGTTGATATGGTATAGTTGTGTGCATCGGGTGTGAGTTGGATGTGATATGAGGTTTAACCATACCTTGTCCACAATTTTGTGAGGGCCCTGCCATTCTGATTTCACCTTTGTCAGGGCAGAAGACATAAGGATCAAGACCCATTCCCCTACTTTTAGATGTCTCCACTTCTTTCCCTTATCGTAGAAAATCTGTTGCTTTCTTTGGGCTTGCTCTAGATTGGCATCTGCAAATTCTCTGAGCTTATGGAGTCTGGTACACAGGCTTCGGGTGTAGTCAAGAAAAGATTTTGTTTCCTCTTCTTTCTCTTACTCCCACACCTCTTTTGTTATCTCTAGTAGGCTACGGGGTTCTCAGCCATAAAGAAATTTGAAAGAGAAACATCCTAAGCTCGTTTGGGTTTGGCTTCTGATGACATATAAGGCCAGGGAAAGGAGCATTTCTCATTACTTGCATTCAACACATAATAGTGTTTTCAAGGTTAGATTGAGGGTAGCGTTGTAACGCTCACACAGGCCATCTGTTTGTGGGTGGTAAACTGATGTTTTGATGTGGGATATGTCTAAGGACTTGCAAATCTGTGCCATTAATTTTTAAACAAAGGGTGCCTTGGTCTGTGAGGATTTCATAGGGGAAACCAACTCAGGAGAACAGCTGTAGTAGTTTGTTACTGATGTTTAGAGTAGTGGGGGCATGCAAAGGGAAGGCCTCGGGATACCGTGTGGCGCAATCCACAATGACTAAGGCATAGAGATTGCCCTTGGATCGGGGCAGGGGCCCAATGAGATCCATTCCCACCCTCTCGAATGGTTGACCTACAACTGGAAGCGGTTGTAAGGGAACAGCTGGGGGCCTTTAGGGGTTATTTTGGGCACACCTCACACTCATGACAAAACTTAGTGACGTGTGAGAAGATAACAGGCCAATAGAAGTTCTGCAACAACATCTAGGTGGTTTTGTGAGCCCCTCTGTGTCCTGCCAATAGATGTGAGTGTGCATAAAATAAGACCTTTTCTCGAAAGGCCTCGGGTACCACTAGTTGTGGGGGATCTCAGGGGTTCCCAACCCTGTGAAGGAGTTCATATTTTGATCAGAAAAAAAGGGTGTTTGGGTTTTGGCGTGTTTTTGGTCTATCGGGCATACCCCCCCCCCCCCCCGCTGCCTGATGGGTAGGATCGTGTTGTTGGCTGAACCTAAAGCTTTTGTCTGATAGCCAGGGGGCTTGGGTGAGCAGGGACGGACGAACCAGGCCTTGGGGGTTCATGGGTTGTATGTACTTTGTCCCTCAATAGTGTCAGAAAGGCTGGGTTATCCTGTCCTAGAATCATTTGTACAGGGAGAGAGGGCAATACCCCTAGTTTGGCTTGTAGGACCTGCTCATCGGGTAGAGAAATAGGGAGTTGGACCAGAGGGTAAACACGAACGTCCCCATGAACACATCTGATGGGCACCGTGTCTGTGATCGGGATGTTGGCGGACCTACCAGAGACTGAAGTATAACAGACTGGCGACAGCCTGAATCCAATAAAGCTGTTATGGGTGTGCCCTCCACAGGCACACTTACATAGAAGCTGGGTCCCATTTCTTCGGTATAGAGGAATGAACGGGGTATACAGCCTATGTCCATAGGCTCGTCCTGTGTTCTTATGCGGGGGCAAGTCCTGGCAATATGGCCTTATTCGCCACACTCAAAACACTGAGGACCCTTGGCGGAAACCGGCTCGGGTGATAGGGGCGGGCTTCATAGGTTCTGAGATTGGTCTTGGGGGTTTATTCTCAGTTTTCACTGAAAGTCCTGATGGGCGTGTGGTTTTCTCTGAATCCCAAGAAAGGAAACGAGGTTTGGCCCTATAAAAGGAATGGCCATTTCCACAGCCTGTTCGACAGTTAGGTGTGTGTGCTGTTTAAGCCATTGTTGGATAGGGAAGGGTAGTGCTTCCACAAACTGTTCCAAGTAAATCAAGGACATAATCTCTTCTTTGGTGCTGGTTTGGGGTTTCAACTATTTATCAGCTGCAGACTTCAGCTTGAATAATAGGGTCTTCGGGTTATCCATGGGTGTTCTCCACTCTTTCCTAAACCACACCCTGTAAGCTTCTGCATCAAGTCCTAAATGGTCCAGTATGATACTCCTTATCTCATTATACGGAGTGTCCCCATTAGCATTGGCTAACTGATAGGCAGCCTGTGCTTCACCCGTGAGAAGGGGGGCCAAAAAAAAGGCCATTTTGCTTCGGGCCACCCTGACGCTCTGGCTCCCCTCTCGAAGTTTAATAGGAATGCATCGGGGTCTTCGCCAGGCTGGTATTTCTGTAGGGACACATTGGGGCCCGTTCCAGCACGGGTTTGCAAGAGTGGATAACTAACCGGTTGTCCGCAACCTTTTGCATGTTTTCCGCCTGATTCCTAATGGAATCCTTAAACATCTCTATGTCAGCCTGGGCAGAGGACATTTGATTCTCTACAGCCCACTCCAGCTTCTCCTGACCACTTATCAACTGCTGCATCAGGTTCTCCATGGCGGTAGTCTTTAGTGAAGGCATAACCAGATCCCACTTCTGACACCACGTGTAGCGCAGTGGAGAAGCAAGGGCGGTCACTGAAGTGAATAGACACAGGCTTTATTCAAATTAACAAATGAAGTCAGAATGGTTTGTCCATTCAAAACATAATGTTCGACAAAAGGAAAGGGTTCTCTCTGTGTTACGTAGGGATAGGCACTGTCTTCTTCCTCTCTTCCGTCAGAGATGGGGGGGGGGGGTTCGGTGCTTTAGCCCGTTCCCTTCATCTTGGGCTTGTTAGGCAAGGGACTCAGTAGGCGGTCAGCGGGTTTCCAATAAATGAAAGAAAAAAAGAAACACCCCGTAAGGATTGGGTTCCTTAAATACAATATTGTGCTAAAGGAACAGGGAGTGAGAGGAGATGCCACCTAATTCCGCCACTAGTGCTCTCTAAGTGCCTGACATGCAGCGCTTAAGACTAGAGGTGCCGCGTACAGCGTGTAAGCATATGGTAGGGCGCAAGCGGGGCAGGAATACAGCTCCCTCCGCCAGCCCGATCTTTGTTTACCAACCTTCCTCGTACCTTGTGGAGCCATGCCCCTCAAGGGACGTGGCTGGTCTCCTCGCGATACCGGAGAGGGTCCAACTACCGTCTTGGGTCATCCACACGGCCGGTGTCCTGGTGCTCTTGCACCGACGTCGTCTATACTCTGCGCTTGCTTCCGGTAGGTTCCTGGAGTCCGGGGCCCACAAAGAAGGTCTGGACGCTCTCCTGTTGTCCCCACGGTCGGGCTCCTTCAAGCGAACGCCAGCTTAATTGCTTTGTTTTCCGCTTTGGACGGGACCAGGTCATCTGACTGAGTCACGTGATCTGGAAAAGCCTCACCAAGCGCGTTTTCCGTAAAGGAACAGTACCTGTTCTTCAGCGCCACGTTCTGCAGACAGAGGAGAGAGAGAAAGGTAAGGGGGAAAAGGTCTCTGTTGTATTATCCGAGGATAGGGGGGAAGAGGGTAGTAGTTTGTCACATGGCTGTTCTGATCTCTTTTACTGTGATTTCCTCATCCAAAAGGAGGAGGTCATCCCTGTCTATATTTGGGTTGTGCTGTTTAGTTAATTGCCTTGTTGGTCCGAGAACAGGTCCTCGCAAAATCAGAAGGGGCCTCATAATAAGTGGAAACCATTTCCGGATATCTGAGTTGCAGGTGTAGTTTGTGTTTCGTGCATCCTGATTTTATCTATGTGATTTCGTGCATACGGGTCTCGTGAAGTTTTAAAAATAGTAATTGGTCTTCTTTGTCCCCCTTCTCATAATATTGCTGCCGAACGTACAATAATGTTTTTGCTCCTTCCTTCCTTTATAATTGCTCCAGTTCTCCTCTCACTCTACGCATGTCTTGTTGCGTACGAAATTAGGTGTTTTGCTTTTACAGGGTTTCCAACCTGGGTATCTCATCCTCCAATTCTCTTCTCTTGCATTTCTAGCCTTTCGAAAGTAGTTTTAAAGGCTGTTTCAACTTTTCTGACTCCAGTCAGGCAACTGGGGTAAATTGAAGTGGTGAGGAATCTGCCGGTAGATAGATTATCCACTAGAAAGATCTTTATCGAAGTTAACTTGTTTGATACCAAGAAAGTGAGTTACTCTGCTCTACTGTCTGTCACTGACTGTCAAATTGCATGCACATGATTGGCATGTATTATCAAGTTTTAGAAGAAGCACCCTATTATCTCATGTTCCCGGGGTACAATATAATAATTGTAAAAAAAGAATACTATAGCTTATTGCCAGCTTCTTAAAAGATCCCTGTTTGCTGTGTCTGTACAAATGTCTAACTGCTCTCCCCAATTTGTTCCCAGGTCCAGGAGTTGCATGAAGAAGAAGCCCAGTGGGTGAATTATGATGAGGATGAGCTTAGTGTGAAGATGCAGTTAGCCGATGGTATCTTCGAGGCCTTACTACGGGACACGCTCAAAGTGCTGCAAAAGATTCAGGAGAAGCACATACAGATGCTGCTGGTGTGACGTGCCTGTGTTCCAAAGTCTCTTGGATAATCGTGCAATCATTACTCATGCACACACTCCCCTGCAAGCCTTAGCTCAACATCTCCTTCTGGGTTCAATGAGCAGCACAGCAGGCAGAGTATGTCTCGACCCCTTTCAGAAGCCTGGGGGTGTCCTTAAAAGAAAGTGCATGTAGCACTTGCAATAGTGACAGTTGACTGATGAAAGCAGTTGATAGTTTTCTCATTTAGAAATATCTCTGCAAATCTTGCCACATCTTTCATGAGTGTAACTAAAATATTTACCTGCAAAGAACAATCACAAGGCCGTGGACACTTGTCTTGGAAGGAATGTCCACCCCTAGTACCAGGGTTTGTCCGGTAATTGTTGACCTGTTAGTGATCAAGTGTGCCTGAGATTGTGTGGCAGTGTTGATTGTGGAGCAGTGTGCTGTTGGAATTGATCACAGTGTGTTATGTTTACTTTTATAATATAATAATTTATTAAAAATAGAGTAATTGTCAAAGGTAAGTGGAGTTGCCACTGGCCCACTCTCAGGTGTAGGAGAAGAACTACAAAGCTCCCATCTGGGACTGGAATGGAGTTTGGAGCCTCCGCCTCTTGCAAAGGAGGTGATATATTAGAGCTTTTTTAGACTGCAAGGTCACACAAAGGGGCCAGGAAAGACCACCAAGCTTTTCTGTTTGTGCAAAAACTTTTCAGGACCATTATGGAGAATTTCTTTGGCACACCTTGGACAATGAGTGGAGAATTGCTTTGGCACACCTTGGACGATGAGTAAGGAGAGACCATTGGCCCAAGCTTAAGGGCCTTAATGTGAAGCAGAAAGAGGGTCACAGGGCCGTGGGGCTATCCCTCAACTGCAAAATAGCATGGGTGCTGTAGTTCAGGAGCATTATAGAGGGACTGGTCCGAGAGTAGGAGGTGAGATGACTATGTGGTCTGAAGGCTGGAAGTATGATGGGACTGTTCCGTGACAGGATGAGAGACTAGTACTTATCCAGCATAGGCAGAGTGATGATGAGGCCCATACTTGGGTGCAAGATATGAGGCTCAGAGGTGCCAGGTGCCATTTAATGGAGGAGGAGACAGACCATCTCCTACTAACTGAAGAAACCTCAGTGTTTGTTTGAGAAATAAAAAGCTAGAACATCAACTTAGCACTTTGGGAGTCTGAAGAAGGGATTGAGAGCTACTTGAAATAAGAAAGCAGACATTGTTTGAATATCATAAAGAGTAATTGTGAACCCACACTGTAGTTTGTGAGAAAATTCTTTAGGGTCAATACTGTAGTATTAGCCTGGGATAAAAAGGTGAAACAATGAGGGCTTACCTGAATTGGGTTAACATTGCAGTCACACCCAATAACGTGAAAATGAAGGAGTTGGAGTTCCTTATTGATGGACCGAGACATCATCACAAGCTCATGGTAGTGATAAAAGAAAAGATTGTAGAATCATACTTCAAGGCAAGAGTGATTAAATCTCCAGGCTAGTACAAATGACTGTAGGTTATCTCTTGGGTAAGCACAGTGTGTCTGATCTCCAAACAGGCATGCTGGGATTGAAGGGCTCCTGTAAGGGACAACAAGAAATGTCAGTCCACCCGTGTTAGAGACATTGCCGTACTTCACTGGAGATTGAAGGACAGCTCTCATTGCCACCGTGTGACATGGGTAGTGGATTGAATGCAATCTTGGTTTGCTGGAAGGGCATTGTAGGGCCACTTTACACTCACTGTATTTAGGTGAAAGCAGTACTCTGTAGGGTAGGAGGCAAAGCTTCAAAATGACTCTGACAGAGGAAATAAAGACATCAAGGCCAACCTTCACTTATGATAGAACTCCTGAACTTTACATATGTTTAGTAAAATGAAGTGTCCTTAGCTTTCTGCAATACTTGAATACCATGTCTTCCATGCAAGTCTTTTGAGTTTCACATCATCTAAGACCTTCCAGTGAGAGATAGCTCTTATTGTGGGGTCACTGCATGACATTTGAGATCTTCCGATTAGAGGCCCTACTATTTGTTTAGAATTTCACCAGACCAGAGTTTCACAGTAATCAAAACTTTACCATGAGAGATGCTTCCAGTTGAATATACATTTCTTTCAGGAGTCTCACCTAGGTTTGTTGCATTTCTGACCTACTAGTGGCACACATTTCTTGGGATGTTATAGCATCAGAGATCTTTCAACAAGATTCCCTTTCAATTATGGTTTCCATGGAGAAATCTTTTTGGCTGTGGAAGGAGTTAACTCTTATAGACTGGAATCACAGTATGTGCGAACATTCAACAAGTCATGTTCCTGTCCAGAGGGTGTAACTTCTCATTGTCAGCCTTCTTAAAGCTTCCAGTAAGAAGTGCTTCAGCTATGGAATGTGATGTCTTGGAGTGTCAGTGCTTCTAAGACCATCCAGCAACAGATGTTCTGAGTCAAGGCAACAGTTTTCTTTCTCAGATTGTCAGATCAGGTGAGAACTTGCAGTGACAGGAGTCACCTCTAGAAGAGGTTGTCACAGTATCCAGCACCTTCCAGTGGATAGTGTGCCTGTGTTTGAAGAGAGTTGTTTCAGATATAGGGTCTTCAATCTTGAACTCAAAGAATGCAAACCTATTTGTACCTGTAAACCATCATGGTCCTACACCAACGTGCCCTCACAAGAGCTTTTTATAAACTTGGTTTTTCTGGGGAGACGGAGTTTCAAGGTTGGGTACTGCACAG
This sequence comes from Lissotriton helveticus, assembly GCF_964261635.1. Classification (NCBI taxonomy): domain Eukaryota; kingdom Metazoa; phylum Chordata; class Amphibia; order Caudata; family Salamandridae; genus Lissotriton; species Lissotriton helveticus. The sequence continues at coordinate 1,937,720,948 of NC_136057.1, read as the reverse complement.
CCCATTCATGGCACCACCTGCTGCTAGGTCCAATCTGCAGTCTTGACATAACAGGCTTTGCAGACACCTTTGTAATTATGAGATGTAAAATTGCTTGGTTTTTCTCTGCCTCCCTTGTAAATATATCCTGTTGACTGTAAGATAAAACAGAGCTGTAAATAAATATTGATTTATAAATTGTAGCTGTCTGTGTGTCGTACTTGTTTGTACTTTAGGAACATAGTTAAACAATTTGATTCTTCATCATAGGCTTGCAGCACCTTAGCTTGGTAGTTTCCACCTGGGCCAAGATTTAGATTCTGGCCGAGCTCTGAACTGTGTCCATTTTAGGTAGTAGAAAATAAAAATTAAAAAAACAGTATCCTATTGTTAATAGATTCTTTAAGGGCATTGCTCTTTTATTTCGTCCATCTCTTTTCATAATCACAAGTGGGACTTCAATCTTGTTCTCACATATCTTATGTGTGCTCCCTTCAAGCCTCTTCATAACTGTCCTCTAAGGCTCCTTACTCTAAAAACTGCCTTCCTTGTGGGCATCACCTCTGCTCGCACGGTGAGGGAGCTTCAGGCACAGTCTTCTAAGCCCCCTTTCTTCTCTGTGCATCAGACATAGTGGTGCTTAAAACGAGGCGTTTGTTTCTTACTAAAGTGGGTACACCATTTCATGTAGGACAATCTATCACTTTGCCTACCTTTTTCCTACCTCCGTACCCTTCCAAGTAGGAGGAGAAACTCCACCGTCTGGCCCCTAAATCTGCGCTGTCATTCTATCTTTACCGCATCAAAGAGTTCTAGGTGGATTATTAACTCTTTATTGTATATGTTGGTGCCAAGAAAGGCCGGGCTGTTCAAAAACATACCATCTCTCGATGGGTTGTCCTGTGCATAAGGATCTGCTACGCTTTAGCGAAGAAGGATCCTCCAGTGGAGTTGCTTGCTCATTCCACTAGGGCTACGGAAGCAACCACTGCATTGGCACGTGGAGTCCCACTCCTTGATATCTGCCAGGCACCAACGTGGCCATCTCTGCACACGATTACCAGACACTGCTGCCTGGACAGCCAAGTCCAGAGGGACAGCTATTTTTCCCGTTCAGTCCTCAAGGACTTTCTAGTCTGAACTTGGTTTGCAGACCCTCCTCCGGGGATGGTATTGCTGGGGTATCTATTCTAAGGTAAGGAATCTACAACTAACAGTCTCTTTCAGATGAACAAGTTACTTACCGTCTACAACAATGTATCTGTAAGAGACATATGTTAGTTGTAGATTCCTAATAATAAAAAACAGATAGTTGGGACCAGAGGGAATTTTAAAGACCAAGCTCCAAAAAGTTCCCTAGAGACTTATAACAACAAATTATATCAGAGGGTCTAGCAAACTAAAGTGTACGCACAGTGTGATCTAAAAAGGAACCAAAGTAACCTAAACGTGTATGTATCTAAACGGGGTCCTCTCAAAGTGGTCAAGAAAGGATGCCCATCAGACACCACACGGAACCGCCCTTCATCATTTGGGGTTCTATCAAGACCACCACTGGGAGAGCCATTAAACTTTCATGGCAGAGGGTCGAGATGTAAATAAAGGACTCCTCTGCCAATCAGATAGGTCTTACTGTGGTCTTGCTACTCAGTCTTGAGGATCTTTATACAGATGACACAAAGTGGGGGGACTGATGTTTGCAGTGCACAAAAAGTGTAAAAATAAACAAAAGTGATGATAAAATTGGATGGGGGGGGTACTAATAATTTTTATTAAGGTGCTACCCACTCGTCCAATGTTAAAAAGTAGTCAATGACAGTTACTATAATTGGAACTGCCTGGATGTTTCATGAGGTCAACATGTTTCAGCAATTAATGACCAATTTGTCATTGCTTTCATCAGGACCAAATATATTGATAGCTACTGCAAATTAGTGATAATGAAAAAAAGTGCTCAAAATCAAAAGAAGATACAGAAATCACCTGACATTGCTAGGTGTTCATATCGTTTCCATCACTCTTTTCAAGTAGTACAGCATGCACACACTTGTAAGAGGTATGGACCTCACCCCACCTGGCCACGGCTCAGGAAAAGGGGAAGCACCGCTCTATCCGTCGGTACTCCTGGAATCAGCGTCCGAGCCGATCGGGGAGTTGTAGATTCCTTACCGCCCCACCCATCCAACGCACGCTCCCTTATAAAACACAAATTGACATTCGCTGTTTTCTTGGCAGCATCTGAACCTGACTGGGTTTTCGCCACTGAAACCTGGACTAACGATGCATCTGGCCCCGACTTATTGGATGCCATTCCGACAAACTACTCAATTTTGAGGGTAGATAGGGCTGAGCGGCCAGGCGGAGGTCTCTCCATTGCTTTCAAATTGCATTTTAAATGCTTGATGGAATCTGAATATGCTCTCCATTTCAAACTTATTCTGTCAGTTACCTGTTCTTTTGGTAGGCGTACTGATCTATAGACATCCAGGACCCAGACCCCCTTTCTTATTGAGCTTAAACTCAAAAATTGCCTGACCATCATGGGTGATTTCAATTTCCTCCTCAAAGAGTCAGATAACCAAGATTCACGCTCCCTCATAGAAGGTCTCTCTAATCAAGCAATGTCGCAACTGGTATACGCACCCACTCACAGGGCGGGCTTCACATTGGATGGCATTTTTACTAATGATATTTGGCTGGCCTTTCAAGCAGTCTCCCCCAGTAGCTCATCCGACCACACTGTGGTAGACTTTTTGTTTCTTGTCCGCGTCCTTAGTCAGAAGCAGTCAACCCCCCTCACTCCTTGATTAGGTCAAAAAGCTGGAAGGGATTATCGACCGAAGCACAGTCCAGAACACTAAACTGCATACCCTGTGAAATTCTTGCCAACACAGATAGGGGGCAGAAACCTTTGCTGAGTGGCTGGAGTGGTCAGCCAACAAATTGGACCCCCTCAGGGTAGTCACGCAAAAATTACTTTCTCCATCAGCCCCCCTGGTACAATGACAGGCTCAGAACGCTCAAAACTATTCAGTGTAGTGCAGCAGATCTCCACCCCCAAAGGTCCCGGAAGAAACAGAGGGTTTTAAACTTTAAAGCACTCAATTACCAAATTTTTTTTATTCTAAGATCACAGACATCCATGAAGGGCTTGAAATAACCCCTAATTCATCCACGCAGTTAATCCCTACTAGAGGGCCTCAACGGACATATCAAGTGATGTCAAGGCAAACAGACCAAGAGACCAACGCACAATCTGTCTTTCCCACTAGCTCCTCTAAGATGGTGGAACACTGTCTTCATAATACTAAATCAGGGTCACCTCGGGAGGCCTGCAGGTCGGCAGTCCTTCACTTGGCGGCCAGCACTATAGCCCATCCTCTTTCTAATTTAATGAATAAAGTGATCATCTCCGGATCTTATCCCCGGAGTTGGATGGAGGCAATAATTATGCCCCTCCTAAAGAAATTTAACCTGGATAGCACAGACTGTAAAAATCATCGTCCGATCTCTCTAGTTCCCTGTCCAGCAAATATTCTTGAGAAGAACCTTAATATCCATCTGATGAAAATTGTAGAACGGCAACACTAGCTGACTGACTCCCAGTTCGGCTTTAGGAAACATCATGGGACAGAAACCATGCTGATTTCAGTCACAGACTGCATCAAGCGGCTAGTGGATGAAGGACCAGCTGTGGCTCTGATTCTCTTAGATCTATCAGCGGCATTTGATGCTGTATCACCTTTGTTGCTGTTGGATCGACTACAAGATCTGGTTATTTCTCATCAAGCTCTAGCCCTTCTGTCCTCATTCCTTAGGGATGAATCTCAAAAGGTGAAGGTACAGCACTTTTACTCAGAGGTCTTCAACATGCCATTTGGAGTGCTGCAGGGCTCCTCCCTGAGCCCGGAGGTCTTTAATCTTTATGTGGTCCCCCCTAGCGGCAATAATTCCAGCATTTGTGATGAAAGTGGTGTCATATGATGACGACACAAATTATTGTGTCAATCCCCAAGAATTAATGCTTGGTAGCAGACAATATCTCACAATGTATTTCAGCAGTGGCAGACTCGATGATCCGAAACTTGGAACAGGCTCGCCCAGCTAAAATAGTAGCTGCTGGCCAGAATCACTTGGACAACAAACAAACTTAGAGGTCTAAATCAGAAACCTGATCTGAATATCTTTCAAAATACCTTCATGTCGAAAAAGTACATCAAGAAAAAGAAGTGGCTAACAGTTATGAACAACAGACCAGATCGCCAAGAAAAGGGCCACCTGTAATTGCTAATCAAAACCCATTATGGATTCCCATCAATAACTTGTATGGATCAATGTTTTCATTTGGAAATCCTGCCAGGGTATTCAGTCTCTTGATCATTGAGACATACGGCATACCCCCATCTTTGGCATGGGGTAATGACCTACAATTACTAGATTAGACCAAATGATGATGATCTGATGGGAAAGTGCAGTGCAAAAAATATGAAGATGAATGTGATGGTTAAAACAGGATAGGGAGCATGTGAAAAAATTATTATAAAAAACACACAAGTGAATTAATAACAGTAAAGGATATATTTCTCCTCCCCCTGACTCAGTCATCGTTTGGGACAACGACGGACAGAGCTGGGTCTCACATTTACCTGAGCCAGGTCCAGGAAGAGGTGAGGTCCTTTCCCCGGGCACACTGGATCACACCAGGTGCCAAGGAGGAATTGAAACAGATGTAGGAGAAATATATCCTTTACTGTTATTAATTCACTTGTGTGTTTTTTATTATAATTTTTCACACATTTCTCACTAATTTGGCAGTAGCATTCTTTGAGAACAGAGACCCTGACGAAAGCCTTGGGTTTCCTCCCATAATAGGCTGAAACATGTTGGTCCTCTCGCAGCTATTTGTTTAAACTGCGTTTATGTTGTTGCACTGTTCTTGTTTTTAACAAGGAAGGGGCTTATGCCCAATAAAGTAATTTTTGTTAAAGCTCCCTATCCTGTTTTAACCATCACATTCATCTTCATATTTTTTGCACTCAGGAAGGCACTTCAAACCTGGTTATACTCCCTATAGATTATTTCTCTTTGTCTAAAGCCATAGCAGGTTTTGTCCGGACGGTCATCTATAGCACCTTGATGCCCTTGGGTAATTGTTTGTACTCTGTAAATTTCAAAATCAAATCAATCCTCCTCGCTCTGCAAACTAATTTCTAGGGATAGGGACTCCCTTACAGGGCCCTGGTTGTGGCGCACCTTTGGTCAGTGTCTTTCATGGCTCTGTGCTTCTGGCATGGAAAGTCGTGTCAGAACTGTCGTCAGCGCGCAGGGGTAGCGTCTAAGTAGGCACTGTGACGTTGTTCCAGTGGCCACGACGCTGATGACGGATGCAGAGTTGACCTACGCCACCTATCGACTCTTAGGGGTACTGCTAAAGAGAATCTCCGGATCCAGACTGATGCCTGGGGGAATTTCTAAGGTAAGGAATCCACATCTAACATATGTCTCTTACAGATACATAGTTACCGAAGGTAAGTAACTTGTTCTTTGAACATAGCACACAGTAATACAGTGAAAACACTACAAAAGGACACCACACCAGTTTTAGAAAAATAACCAATGACCAAAATGATAAAAATCCAACATACAATTACCAAGATACGAATAATGCAAAAATAAACCTTAAATACAGTTCCATAAAGTCGATGGCCCCATCCGGGGCTATCACGGCATCATGAACAAACAAATCCGGGCTGTGTCGGGAAGACTTGCATTTCTACTACCTTTAGAAATGTAGGGCATCGGGGGGCCTCGTGATGAGTTCCGAAGAGCCAGCGTTGGTGCAGGAATCATAGGACCTTTCAGGTCACACGTGTTGCAGTCAAACTCTGTGAGGTTGAAGTCAGGAGCGCCGGCGTCGGCAGGCGTTGAAGCTGTGGTGTGAAGTGAAGTGGTGCAGCATGCAGTGCCCTCAGGTCAAAGTGTAGGCAGCAGCTTGATGACCGCTATCCAGCAGCGTTGGTGAGAACAGGGCTACGGTGCTAAGTGGGGGCAGTGATCGTTGCTGTGCTGGTAGGTCCTGGTGCAAGAAGCAGCATCGGCATTGCTGAAGCGCTGTCGTGTGTAGACCCAAGGGTGCGGTGCGAGATGGGGCCCACAGGTCATGGTGCAAGCTGCAGCGTCGGTTGACGATCTGGAGTCTATGGTGCTGGCGTCAGTGGGCCAAGACTGCAGTGTGCATGGGGCAGTGCATCATGTAACTTACTAACGGTGCCCCCCAACCATGCTGCAGGCAGTGGCGTCAATGTCAGCTTGGAGCAGCGTTGGTGAGAGGAGAGAAGCGGTGCGGAGTGTGGTGCCCACAGGTTGCGGTACAAGCAGCAGGTCGGTGGTGGCGTTGGTGAGACTAAGGTTGCTAAAAGCACAACTACTGGGACCCCCTCAAGATTAAATTTGGCCAGGGAAAGGAGGGGAGTAAGAAGATCAACAAGAAAAAGTGTTTTCCCCTATGGCCGCTGTATTCCAATGTCGGTATACATCCAAATTGTATTCAATCAAGGGTGACAAACAACCAACAGTCTAATTTATTTTCTAAAAAGATGTCAACATTTGTATTCATTATTTTCAAATCATCATTTCTCTGATAATTATTTTTTCTTTTTTAATAGTAGGAACATTTTTTTCTTTTTAAAACATTTTTTTTAAATACACAATTTCATAGTTTAAACAGAAAATAGAAAAAAAGAATTATTACATCAATATACACACAATATACAATTCTAAACAAAAACATATTTTTTCACTCTACACAAAAGCTATACCCCTGGTAACTGACCATCTATCATCACATACACACTCATTCATACCATCACCACAGTCATAACTCAACCTCTGAAGAGAGGAAACTGGAAACAAACTGGCAGGGGCACCCTGCCAATTTTTTGGTCTCAGAAATGTGACTGAGACCCCGCACTGGTTGACGCGCGTTTCGGCGGCACAAGGCCACCTTCCTCAGGACCTCTTCCAGATACACAATATCTTATACCCAGGGGATCTGTAAAATATGATAAGTACAGTCACCACATGACCACATAAATAAATACATTAAAACACACAAATCTTAACATTGCTATGGCCCAACAACAGATACCCCACGTGACCAGCCACTATTTAGATATTCATAAGGTAAGTCTATACACTAGAGCAAGAACGCACACAACACCAAAAGATGAAAGATTTACATGAGAGACAGAATAAGATCATAAAACATGATTGCTACAGTAATTAATCTTTAGTACCATCTATTCTTTCATCGTTGTTAAACATGACCCAGATTTGCACTGTGCTACTTACATTTAAACACACAGGTGCTATATTCCACTAGATTTCAGGAAGTTCTTTAATTTGGTTCTATCTACTTTCATCTGTATCTATTGAAATCGGAGAACTGCAAACTGGCCCCCTGAGGATCAAGGAACCAAAATATTATATATATATATATTTCTGATTCAGAAAGATTAAATTGAGGTTTGTAGGAATTCTTTATGATCCGGGCTATATCTTTAAGAACAGTCTGTTTAAAGATCCAGACTTCAGGGCCCACCATGTCTAAAGTAGGAGTGAATGTAGATGGGGTTTACATCTGGACAGATTGTCATCTTCATCGGTTTTTGGTCAATCTAGAAAAAACTTATTAAGTCTCACCTTTCTAAAGAAAGCAAACAGATCCTCATGTAGTTTAAATTTATTCAGGCAAACACTAGGAACAAATGAGAGGCCTTTGCTTAGCATTTGAATATCTTCAGGTTGGAGTATAACCGAAGAAAGATTATAAATAGGTAAATTCTCAACGATCGTATTAGGCCTTGATTGATCTACCACCAATACTGTTGGTTGCGTGTCCTGACATACTGCTGAGGAGGTTGAGGGCTCATTTGTTGTTGGGCTTGGTCTTGCCACCGAACATTCCTCCCTCGATATTGGCCCCGGTGTAAAAAACCCCGTCCATGAAATGGTCGTTGTGTCGGTCTCCCTCTAAAGGGCCTTGAGTTATACTGATCACTACCCTGGTCTTGATAGTTGTCACCATCCGATCCAGATGACCCTGAGTCAGAGAAATTAGTATATCTTTTACTTGGGTAGCCATTAAAGTTAGAATTATAACTGCTTTGACCCCCATCTTGATAATAGTTGGAATGAAGATAGGGATACATTTTTTCTTTTGTGAGCCATGTCACATCTTTGCGCAATTTTTCAGTTTTCTTATTAGTGAGATAAGTATCAAAGTCCTTCATTTCTATTTGAATTTTCTCAAGGCTACTCTTTGCATCATCCACAGCCGTGGAGGCATTAAGTTTGGCCTCTAAGTCGCTAATCTCCTGCATAAGTGTATATGCTATCTCCTTAGCTGTTTCGATGATAAGCATCATCCAGTCCCTGGAGCAGCGGTTATATATTAATGACCACCGCTCCAGGAACTTTCTGATTTCAATAAATAGTGCAGGGGCATTGCGTACTCTCAAACCTGAAGGGATAACCCCCGCCTTAAGGTATTCAAACATATAGAATGCCTTAAAAACGATCAGGTTTATATGATTGTGAACGAATTGCAGTGTTGCCTATGAACATACGTGACTCTTAATTTGCTCTCTATATAATGGAGGTGAAACCGCTGTTGCTTTAGATAATGGGTGGGATGATCTGTGGACATAAATTTGTGCTCACGTTACCCGAAACTCGTTCTCTGTATAATAGGGGTGAAACCGCTATTATTTTAAATAATAGGTTGGAAGATCTGTGCGCATAATTTTGCATACAAGTTATTTTTCGAATTCGTTATGTTGATAGGTACTGAAGGTAGACGCAGAAGAATAACCGGATAACCTAACACGAGAACCAAACGATTAAGACACATGTTGACCGATGTCCTCCTAGGGAGTAGCACCCACAAAGAGGTGGGTCTAATTCACTACCCATGGGTAGAAATGGCTTAGTTCTTCTGTAATGTTCTCGCACATGCTGCTAAAACTTTTTGGTAATATGTTCCATTCTTTTTTAACGTAGAAATAACTTGGAAACTACCCTATGAAGAAACACTGTAGGACCCCTCAATAACAGCAAAACCATATCATTAGGGGTAAGATGTAGCTGGAAATAGGAAGTCTTTCCTTTCAACCTAAGAAGAAAAAACATAAATCATTGGTCTAATATTGTGGTTCCTTGATCCTCAGGGGGCCAGTTTGCAGTTCTTCGATTTCAATAGATACAAATGAAAGTAGATAGAACCAAATTAAAGAACTTCCTGAACTCTAGTGGAATATAGCACCTGTGTGTTTAAATGTAAGTAGCACAGTGCAAATCTGGGTCATGTTTAACAACAATGAAAGAATAGATGGTACTAAAGATTAATTACTGTACAAATCATGTTTTATGATCTTATTCTGTCTCTCATGTAAATCTTTCATCTTTTGGTGTTGTGTGCTTTCTTGCTCTAGTGTATAGACTTACCTTATGAATATCTAAATAGTGGCTGGTCACGTGGGGTATCTTTTGTTGGGCCATAGCAATGTTAAGATTTGTGTGTTTTAATGTATTTATTTATGTGGTTATGTGGTGACTGTACTTATCATATTTTACAGATCCCCTGGGTATAAGATATTGTGTATCTGGAAGAGGTCCTGAAGAAGGTGGCCTTGTGCCGCCGAAACGTGCGTCGACCAGTGCGGGGTCTCAGTCACATTTCTGAGACCAAAAAATTGGTAGGGTGCCCCTGCCAGTTTGTTTCCAGTTTCCTCTCTTCAGAGGTTGAGTTATGACTGTGGTGATGGTATGAATGAGTGTGTATGTGATGATAGATGGTCAGTTACCAGGGGTATAGCTTTTGTGTAGAGTGAAAAAAAAAATATTTGTTTAGAATTGTATATTGTGTGTATATTGATGTAATTGTAAAAAAAATGTTTTAATAAGAAATTTTTTTTCCTACTATTAAAAAAGAAAAAATAATTATCAGAGAAATGATGATTTGAAAATAATGAATACAAATGTTGACATCTTTTTAGAAAATAAATTAGACTGTTGTTTTTTTGTCACCCTTGATTGAATACAATTTAGATGTATACCGACATTGGAATACAGCGGCCATAGGGGAAAACACTTTTTCTTGTTGAGACTAAGGTTGCTATGCAAATTGCGGCGGTTACCTCTGCGGTCCCTTCAGGTTACGGAGCTGGCAGCGGCGTCATTGACTGACTCTGGTTGCTTTTTCCCTCTGTGGCAGCTGAAACATACGGTTCTAGATGCAGGTATCCAGAGGAAGGCAAAGTCGTTGCTGGTCCTGAGACTTCTTGAACAGGGGGCAAGCTCTACCTCAAGCCCTTGGAGATACTCAGACAAAAGTTCTAGAAAGTCTAGTCCAGTCCCTTCACTGCCCTAGACAGAAGAAGCCACTTCAGACCAACACAGCACAGCACACAGCAAAGTGATAGTCTCCCCTCACAGCTTCTCCAGCTTTTCTTCTTGGCACATTTCTTAATCCCAAAGAGTTCTGAAGTCCTGTGGTCAGGACCCCAATATTTATACCACATTTCCATTTGAAGTTGGTGCAAACAAAGTTCCTCTGGCATACATAAACCAGTTAGGAATGGCTCAGGCCAGGTTAACTAAAGGGGAGGGGAGGATAGCTTTGTGAAAGGAAGCCTCCGTCCACTCAGGTGTGACAACTCCCACTACTCTGCATTCAGCCCGATCTATTCAGTTAGGCTATGGGTCACCCAGGAAAGGCAGGACACACCTCAACCTCCCCCTTGTGTCTGTCTTGTGTGAATGCACATCCCCAGGTCCTGCCACTCTCAACCTAGACGGTGAATACACAAACAGGCAGAGGCACACATGATGGTTAAGCAAGCAAATGCCAACTTTCTAAAAGTGGCATTTTCAAACACATAATATAAAAATCACCTTCACTAAAAGATGTTTTTTTTTATTCTGAGTTCAGTAAGCCTAATTTCCATTTCTGTTTCTTGTCCTTATGGAAAGTTACATTTGTAAATGTTACAAGGCAGCTTCCATTATAACCTATGAGACAGAAAGCTTTTCAATAGTGAACAAGCATTGGCATAGCCAATAGGTCTTACTTTTGGGACCTTATAAGTATTTAGTTATGCAACACAATATCCTTGGTGCAACAACATCAACCGTTGCATGGCTAAACATTTATAAGGTCCCGAAGGCGAGACCTATTGGCTATGCCAATGCTTGTTTTCCTTAGATTTTGATCCGTAAAATCTGGAGACGTTACAGTACTTTGCGACACAAAATCTTTAAGTACCACACAATATACTGAATCCCCTCTAGCTGTTTGCTGACCGACAAGGTAATGGAACAAACAAGGACTGTACTTTAGTTTCTTCCTCTGGGCTAGGTGGTTTTATTTGGATCAGATATCTGGAATAACCGGTTTTTAAAGTCTGGATTCTCTAAACTGTGATGCATTGTTGAACGTTTGAGCTATGTATTTTAGGAATTTGAAGTCGAGTTTGAGAGAAAGAAAGGCTATCTTCCCATCAGAGGCACAGGGAGCTTCTCTAATGTTCTAGGATTATCGATCTCCATAAGATGAAAATAGTTGTCTTTTCTTCATCAGTAGATGTGCATTTATGCAGGACCAAGAAATCTGCTGTATGTAGGAAGGGTGTGTCTTGATCCTTCCTTCAGTCAGTTCCTTGGCCTGAATTCTCCTCCACAAGTATTCACAAAGGTTCTTGCAGTGATGACAGCCCACCTTCAGGTGATGTGCTTACTTTTCTATTTTGTATGACTGTCTGATCAAAGTGTGATCTCGAACTGATTCTCATGAGTGACTCTGTCTAGTTTGCAACTCTCTTATTTCGATCTTTTTTTTTTTTGTTTAGTTGAAACCATTACTTCAATTTCCTTCAGTTTATAGCAGTGATAAATCTTTCATTTCCAACTCCAGGAGGTTTATATCCCTGAATTGAGGATTGCTGCATTTGTTTATCTAATAATCCGGTGACTTTGGTCTTTCTTTAGGCAACAATGCAAATTAAGCCAACATTTTTTGGAAGATCGTCTCAATTGGCATTAGAGCATTTGAACCTACACCGAGGGGGTCATGCTCATTCCGTCAGAGAAAATGCAGCATCGGTGCTGATACCCATCCCAATGGCAGACATATATAGAGCAGCAACATGGTATATATATATATATATATATATATATATATATATATATATATATATATATATATATATATATATACACATACAATGCAGCCTTCCTTAGACATGCTGAACAATGCTGCAAGAGAAGTCTTTGCACATAAATACGTTTCAATAAAGCAGGGAGAAAGAAAGCCTTTGAAAACTGCTTTATTATGCAGCAGAAAAGGTAATCCTGCAAGGAAAGTGAAAATATTGTCAGCACATAGGCTGCATTGTAGAGAAAACATTAGTGCAGAAAGCTGAAAAGCCAACCCACACAAACAGTAACAATAAAACTGGCCCTGTGCCTTTAAGGCAGCCATGACCCCTAGCTCCCATCATGCCTCAGGGGTGACCGTTAAATCAGTTGTTCATTCCGGCTCCTTCTGACAGGACCCTGGTTGCTACAGCTCTACTTTTTTCTGATTTTTGTCAGAAAATACTCTCAATTTTGAGGTTAAACCTTTTTCCTTCGACATCTTTTCAGTGTTGAAGTGTTTTTCAACTGTTTTTGAAGGGTTTGGGCATTGTTTTCCACTCAGAAATGCCTTCCCTTTTTGATCCTTGCCCCTCCTGTGGCAAAAAGAAGGCAAAAACAGACTCTCTTTCTGTCTGTATTTTATGCTTGCCTTCTGATCATGATCCATACACCTGCCAGCATTACCAGCTACTGTCCAAAAGAACTTTGAAGGACAGAGAGAGGATTTGCATCTATGGGCTGGAAGAGAGAAGATCTTCCTCCAGAGGCAGGTCACCGCTGAAGAAGAAGAAGGAGAGAGCATCCACAAGTAAGATCCCAGTCTGCTCTCCATCGGCGTCCGGCTTCGGCGCCTCTAATCCCTTCTTCAGCGTCAAAAACGTCAACGAAAAGACCATCGATGGCGGGCTCGCCGTCGAGAGAACACCGGCCGTCGTTTAAGATCACAGGTACGTCGATCCCTCCGCTGTCGTCAACCAGGCGACGATCGGCGTCGAGGCAGCGATCTCCGTTGGGGCGGGCTCCCCCAACGTCGAGAGACAGGTCTCTTTCGTCGCCGTCGAGGCGGCATTTGAAGCCGAACATGCTCCGTCGTCGAAGGGTCACCGACGACCGACGTCGAAGCGTGGATCTCCGTCGGTGTCAACCAGGCAACTGTCGACGTCGAGTCAAGCTCCGCCGTCGCGGGTTCATCAGCGACAGGCGTCGAAGCATGCCTCTCTGTCGACGTCAACCAGGCGGCGTTCGACGTCGAGACAGGTACCATCACCTCCGTCGGCGTCGAGGCGACGTTCGGCATCGAGGTCTAGCTCCCCTCCTGTGTCACATTCGACCTCAAAGCCAACAAAGTCGAGAGATCGTTCAACGTCTAGGAGGATTTCTCCGTCGAACCGGTCATCGGGGAGATCACAGGCACGCTCACCCTCAAGAGCAAGGTCTATAGGCTCCAGGCATTCGGCGTCAATACACTCACGTCGAGACGTTCAGAAAGGACGACGTAGAGGCATTCAGGATCCGGAGTCTCTCTCATTAAGGTGACGCAGAGCAGGTCAACGTCAAGGCACTCGCCAGCGACGTCTCATCGCTCATCGCGACGGAGGTCGCGCTCAAGAACCCATGGGGCCTCTTCACATTCCATCAGAAGTTCCCCACAGACAATAGCATCATCTCGCAGCGCTTCCATTCATTCTCAAGAGCCTGCAGGTTCGCCTCCAAGGAGGCAGAGATCCCCTTCGGTACATCTCTCTCCCAGATGGCTGCAACCCCTACATCACTGGAAACCAGCATCAGCAGGACTTACTCAAAGGGCGGCTGAATACTCAAGCCCATTGCATAGATCTCCTTTGCAGCGCTTGTGCAAGAAGTGGACAAGTCACCTAACACTTGCACCATAGAGCACCGGGGCAGAGCCCCTGATCGCAGGTCAGCACATAATCATCGCAAAAGGTTACGTACACCATCTTGGTCATCATCCTCAACTCACACATCTAAGAGGGATTACTCTCCTACCGTCACAGATAGTCCGCCTAGCAGAGTGTCACCCATTGACGACGTGAACACTTTCATGATGTGCTTACCAGGGGAGCACAGAAGTTGGGCATTACCATGGCCACTACTCAGACGACTACGTCCATTATCTTTGAGACGCTACATCAAAGATCTGTGTCAAGACCGCTGCTCCCTTTGGTACCAGGAGTCATCGAACCAGTAATGGACGTATTTCTAGCTCCAGCTTCAGCAAAAGCAGCTCCTGCACGTATCATAAAGAAATACAAGCCGGCTGGATCGGATCCTCTATTCCTGAGATCAGATCCGCCCCCTGATTCTGTTATAATTGCAGCAGCTAAGAAAACGCACTCTGTTGCATCTTCTTCCTCTGCTGCCCTGAGAGTAAAGCTCAAGACTCTTGGGGGAGGAAAGTCTGTGGCTCAGCGGCTTCCTCTTTACAGGTTTCCAACGCTGCAGCCCTGTTGGGGCGACACGACAGATCCCTGCAGGATTCTTTGGATCGTTTTAAAGAGAAGCTTCCAAAGGAAGATCAGCAGGACTTCTCGGAGATTATTCAAGAAGGCGCTCTGGTGTCCAACCAAGTGATAAGCACGGCAGCTGATGGAGTATCTCTGGCGGCTCATTCATATGCGCATGGCATATGTGCACGCCGTTCGTCTTGGTTACGCCTCACTGCATTAAAGCCTGATGCACAGCAGTCTTCATCATACCCAACGCCAGGTTGAGGATGAGGCCACTTCAGCAAGACCTAGAAGACAAATGGAATCAGTCCTCTGTTCAATGGAATGACCAGATTCTATTATCCCCCATTGCGAAGAAGTCCATCCTCTGGTGGATGCAGCCACAGAATCTCATGGTGGGAGTTCCCTTTCACCAACCTCTGCCAGTGCAATCCCTGATTACGGACACTTCTCTTCAGGACTGGGGTGCACATCTAGGTCCACTTCAGACACAGGGCAGATGGACCCCCAACGAGCAAACTTATCATATCAGCCTGCTGGAACTGCGGGCAGTTCACTTATCTCTCAAGGCTTTTCAACCTTCCATACAGTCAGAATCAATATTGGTTAAAACGGACAACACAACCACCATGTACTATTTAAACAAACAAGGTGGAACACGTTCTCGTCCTCTGTATCTTGAAGCACAAGCAATTTGGCACTGGCTGCTATCCAGGAACCTGTCGATCACGGCAGTCCATCTGCCAGGGGAGCAGAATGTTCAAGCAGACTCCCTCAGGCGTCACTTCCAAGAGCAATAAGACTGGGTGCTCAACGACAACGTGGTGGCAGACATTTTTCAGCAGTGGGGTCATCCCTGCATCGACCTCTTCGCAGATGAAGAAAACAAAAAAATGCCACGCCTTCGCATCCATGTTTTACCGACCAGGAACGAGGGGGAATGCACTTTTGATAAACTGGTCAGGGACGTTTGCATACGCCTTTCCATCCCTCCCTCTCATTCCGAAGGTAGTGGAAAAACTCCTGCGATCCAGGATGAAAATTATACTAATAGCACCGGACTGGCCTCGCCAATGGTGGTATCCGGATCTGTTGCAGCTGTCAATTTGCCCGCATCAGAGGCTTCCATGCAGGCCGTACCTTCTTACCAAGATGGGAGGGGGGGTAGATCTTTCATCCCAGCCTTCTCTCGCTCAGCTTGACAGCATGGCTCCTGAAGTCCTGCAGTATGGACATCTAAACCTTCCCCCAGACTGCATGGACATTTTACGGGAGTCAAAGAGACCTTCCACAAGAATTCGTACTCTCTGAAGTGGAAGAGGTTTTACTTGTGGTGTGTGGGGAACGGTTGGAGTCCAGTTAACGGGCAGGAGGAGGTCATCTTACCATACTTGCTCTATTTGGACAAGTCTGGGTTAAAATACTCATCCATAAAGGTACATTTGGCAGCCATTACGGCGTAGCGTAAATCTCCTAACCAACCTTCCTTTTTTGAACTACAGGTGGTTGAGGATTTCTTACAGGGGTTAAAGAAAGTTTAACCCCCTGTTAGACCTCCTTCTCCTCCCTGGGAGTTGAACCTTGTATTGTCCAAGTTGATGGGCCCTCTTTTTGAGCCCATACATAAAGCAACATTGCAACACCTTTCGTGGAAGGTGGTTTTTCTGGTAGCAATCACTTCTGCGCGCAGAGTAAGTGAAATTCAAGCGCTATCTTCCAAAGAGCCCTCTACTGTCTTCCACCATGTGGTTATACGAATCCACCCTTCCTTTCTACCAAAGGTTGTGTCGGAGTTCCATGTAAATCGGACGATTTCTCTGCACTCTTTCATTCCCAATCCGACGACACCAGCGGAAAGGTCTCTGCATTCGCTGGACCTCAAGATGGTTCTCAAGTTTTATTTGGAAGCCACAAAATCCATGAGAAAGTCTGACCAATTGTTTGTGAACTATGGTTCTCTTAGAACGGGTTTTCCAGCTTCTAAACGAACCATCTCAAGATGGATAGTGTCTTGTATAAAGTTATCTTACCAGTTGGCAAATAAACCCTTGTTTGCTTCTCCTAAGGCTCACTCAACTAGAAGCAAAGCGGCAACAGTAGCTTTCCTACACAATGTACCGTTGGCTGAGATTTGCAAAGAAGCAACTTGGAAATCAGTCCATACATTTACCAGGCATTACTGCCTGGATTCAGACACCAGAGCAGATACCCAAGTGGGTCAAGCTTCCTTGCGGAATCTGTTTCAGTGTGGATTTTTCAGAGTCTGTGTTCGCCTAATGGCGGTTTCCTATGTCTGAATAGTTCTCTGTTTACTTGCCTGCAGGATGAGGGGATGGGCTTGCTATTCTATTCTTGTGCTTATGACTATTGATGAGGATCCCCTGGAAGAGAAGGATTAGTTACTTACCTGTAATCCTAGTTCTCTTCCAGGGGTATCATCATCAAAGTCCTAAGCAACCCACCCGCCTCCCCGAGCAAGTGAACATGATACATTCATCTGTCTCTAAAATGGTCTGCGATTATCTGCAAAGAACAACTGACCTAACTGTCACCCCTGAGGCAGGATGGGAGCTAGGCGTCATGGCTGCCTTAAAGGCACGGTGCCAGTTTTATTGTTACTGTTTGCGTGGGTTGGCTTTTCAGCTTTCTACACTGATGTTTTCTCTACAATGCAGCCTATGTGCTCATAATATTTTCACTTTCCTTGCAGGATTACCTTTTCTGCTGCATAATAAAGCAGATTTCAAAGGCTTTCTTTCTCCCTGCTTTATTGGAATGTATTTATGTGCAAAGACTTCTCTTGCAGGGGGAGCGTAGGGTTAGCAGGATATTGGTTGTGGCCCTGATTGCTCAAATGCAGGTACAGCTTCGCCCGCGACCGTCACCAGAATCCTGAGGCTTGAGCCAGGAGTGCGTACGTTTATTTCTCGTGCTGCATTTTGTTTGTAAAATTATTATTGTTTCCTTCGTTATTCTGTGCTTTTAAACTTACTTGCATTGCGGGAATTGCGGGAAGCATATTGTGTACCGGGTGGTGGGCAAGGCACTAGGCGGCAGCTTTCCTGGGGTGGCTGGAGCGTTTCCACCATCTTGGGGGGAGCGTAGGGTTAGCAGGATAGTGGTTGTGGCCCTGATTGCTCAAATGCAGGTACAGCTGCGCCCGCGCCAAAAGCAAGCCCGTCTGCGCCCGTCTGGGACGTCGCCCTTCGCCAGGACCCCTGCATCTTTTGACAGAGATTCCATCAGGTACTCACAGGAAGAGCTTTTGGCTCTGACATCAAACTGCCCTTCGCTACCCTGGGCCTTTCACGAGCGCTTATTTCATTGTGAATCATGTGCATTCGAGTGGGCGCCAGTGAAACGGGTTCTTCCTCCACTGGGCTATACAGAATTATATCTGGCTAATTTGTCTTTGAGGTCAGCTTCAATCCCTTCGGGCATGGAAACACGCCAAAGTTGCTCCATTATTTAAAAAACCTTCTCAGGATCCGGGGGAACCTGGTAATTACCGGCCCATCTCCCAGTTCCCTTTTTTAGCTAAATTGGTGGAATTACACATGAATTCTACTCTAGCTAATTTTATGGAGCAGAACACCATTTTTGATTTTTCACAGCGTGGTTTCCGACCCAGGCATAGTACTGAGCCTGCGTTATTGGTTGTGTCGGAAGCCATTCGGGGCAGCTTGGATGTTGGGGACTCGGCGGCACTGGTCCTTTTGGACTTAAGTGCTGCATTTGACACCGTCTCCCATGAAATACTTCTGAAACGCCTCCTGGAAGTTGGGATTAGAGATGTGGCCTTGGCCTGTATTAGCTCCTTTCTTGAGGATAGGTCCTTCCAGGTTTCAGTACCTCCTTTTAATTCCCAGGAGTTTGCCATGCATCGGGGGGTGCCGCCGGGCTCTGTATTAAGTCCACTCTTGTTTAACTTGTATGTTAGACCTTTGGCGGAGATGGCAAAGGGCAGGGGGCTGTCCTTGGTGTCGTACGCGGACGACACCCAATTGGTGATTGCCTTTTCGTAGAAATGCAATGCCAATTTGGGCAAGTTCAAGGACAATCTCCTGGCCGTCTCCGACTGGATGGCAGCAAATTGCTTACAGTTAAACGCCAGAAAGTCGGAGATTTTGTTGTTCGGTAGGGATCGGGAGCTATGGTCTGAGCAGTGCTGGCCGGATCGCCTCAAAGCCGCCCCACTCCCCAAGGAGGTTGTGAAGAACTTGGGTGTGTGGTTTGATAATGGTCTGACCTTTGATAAACAAACAAAAGCTGTTGCTGGGGTCTGTTTTGGGCTCTTGCAAGGCTTAAGACCGCTGTAGGTTTCTTCCCTCCTAAGGTGCGCCAAACCATTGTCCCGGCGTCTATTTTGTCCAGACTGGATTATGGTAATTCTCTTTACTTGGGCGCAAACAAGGCGAGCATCAAGCGGCTGCAGAGGTTTCGGAACGCGGCGGCTCGGCTTTTGGTTGCACTGCCTAGATCCTGGTCGGTGGAGCATGTGCTCCCTAAACTCCACTGGCTGCCTGTTGAAAAGCGCATTGAGTTTAAGGCATTATGTTATTCCCATAAGATTCTGACACACCAGGCCCCAGCAGGGTTACTCCATTTGCCGGGGCGTTCACTGCGTTCTGCTGATCTCGCGCTGGCCCGCTTCCCTCGAGTCTGGAGAGTTAGGGCCAGAGGTTGCTCCTTCTGTTACCTGGCGGCGAAGCTTTGGAACTCGCTCCCTGTCTTCATGAGAAGCACTCCGAATCCTTTAGCCTTTAGAAAAGCCTTAAAGACCTGGCTTTTCCCTACGCTGGTTGTTTAATCCTTTACCCTGCTCTTCTTTGGCTCCTGTTTCTGGTTGCACTGGGACGCCTCGTTGCTGAGGCAGCCATGCGCATTACAAATCCAAAAATAAATAAATAAATAAATCGCAGCATTGTTCAGCATGTCTAAGGAAGGCTGCATTGTATGTGTGAGTATACATATATATATATATATATATATGTATATATATATAGCGGCATATATGGTTTTCACACATATGTTATATGTTTCCGGGGTCCCGCGCATGGGCGGGAATATTCATGTGCTTATGACTTTGATGAGGATACCCCTGGAAGAAAACTAGGATTACAGGTAAGTAACTAATCATTTCTGCAGGACGTTTATCAAGCCCTGTCCGCCAGCCAGACAATTCTACACCTATTCTGAAGATAGGAGGAAGAACTGCTAAGTGCACCAGTAACGTCCTGAATGATTGGACTGTTTTTTGGATAAATGTCTTTGTGTAAAAGTTACTAAAATACAGTCTGCTTTTCTTATGTGCCTGCCTGCAACGAGCAGGCATCTTGGAATAAGTTAGCAGTAGAAACACATCTCAAGTTTTGGTATATTTGTTAATAAGGGAAGACCTGGCATGGGTGGGGTCTGCAGGGCGTGACCCCTCAAAGTGCACCCACCAGGGCAGGAAGGAGAAATGTGTTAAGAAGAAGAAACCGGTGGGTCGAGGAGCCTCAAATTACATCAAAGATGTGCTTTTTATCGATTTACATTAAAGATGAGAATAGGAAAGATGGGGAGGGAGCGAGCGAAAGTGGATTCAGAGAAGGAAGAGTGGACAATGGGACAGGAGAGGGGCAAAGGTAGAGGAGAGAAGCCAGGGGATGAGAGATGGGAATAAGGGGAGCGAGGAACGAGTGTGGGGGAGAGAGGGACACACACACACAGAGTGGAACCGAGGGGAGCAGAAACACGGAGCGGCAGGAAAGACCCAGAAACAAAGAGTGAAGGAGAGACAAAGAAACAATCGGAAAACTGGAAAAGAGTGGGCAATAGAGAGCAAGAAACAGAAGGAAAGAAAAATTGAAGCATGTTAGAGAGGACCGGGGGAGGGCTCTGGGTGGAGAGAGTTGTAGAGGGAGGCAGACAGAATTAAGAAATCAAGTGCCAGGCATATCCCGCTTAAAGCACCTAGAAACGCCTGCAGGGGGTACATCAAGTACCAGCGCTGCTGCTCACACTCTATTATCAAGGCGCAATTTGTAGCATTCCCTCTGGTTCTGTCACTAAAATGGGAATAAGGAGTCCAACCTAAACACATTATTTCTGAGACGGGTCAACGGTTGTGTGCTAACTGTCACAATCTGGTATTTTAATGCAGAGTACTTTGTGTGAGGGGCAGACTGCAGCACAACAGAGTGTGCCTGAAAACAAACTTAACGGACTAGGTCGGATTTTACGGACACAGACGCCGTATCGAGGACTACCTATAAACATGTTTATCAGATTAACAGAGGTGCGTGTTTAAGAACACTCTGGCGTTTAGCAAAAGGCCAAAGGTTATACTAGGCAACTGAGTAGAATGTGCTCATGGAACCTTTGTTATTAGGAGTTTAGCTATTGGAGCAATATGGGATGTGTAATAGAATCTAAACTTCTGATTTATGTTGGGAAATCAACAAATAAAGGTTTAAAAAATGAGGGGGCTGTGATGGGCCCCATCTAGGAGGGGAGTGACGCCCCATTAACAGCAGCTTGAGAGCTGCACTGAACATGGGCGCATAAGAGGAGGCAGCAGGGCTTGGTCTGGAGTCTGCATGTATGTGAAGTCATGGAAAGGAACGCCTATCAACCCCCACCACGGCACCGCTCCACATGCAAGCTGCCACCACAGGACTGTAGCTGTGAGACATGAGGGGCTGCCCAGCCACAGCTGCACCCCGGAAGCACACTTGAGGTCAGGGAAGGAATTCTGGGTTCAAAACTTGACTGCCTGGCAAAGATTGCTGGTTTTTAACGACTGGAGAATTAAGCGGCTTGTCCTGAATCACAAGATGGCGAGTCGGGCCGGGATTCAAACCTTAGTCCCCATTTCCAAACTTAGCCATTCAACCCATTAGGCCACACCAAGACGCCTTTGTATTTAGCAAAGAAGATGAAAAACATGGATGCAGGACTCTAAAGTGAATGATGAAATACTTTTATATCCCAATGAAACAAAAAAAACGCGCCGCCTTGATAACACGTTGCGATGGCTGTCCTGGAGGAATTGTGCGACATTAGCGTTCCCAGGATCTCATTTAAAAAAAACAAGCATTTGCAGCTTGGAAATAAGATTGCGCGCCTCAAGTAAAAAAAAAAAAGCACGCGAGTGGTGCGCGCGCAGCAGAAGTGAAAGTTATCGTGCTGCGAGTGGTGCGCACCCAGCAGAAGTGAAAGTTATTGCGCACCAGATGGCGCCTCGGGCGCTGTAAGGGTGCCGCGAGGAAAGCCCAATGGCTGCTGCGCACGTGCTCGCAAGCTTGAGGCCACACAGAAAGCGTGTGGTCACTAAAAGTCTCGCTAGATCAGCGCATGCACTGGCTCAGGCGAGATCTAAAAACTAAATTCACAGTATTTCACTATTAGGACATGTAAAGCACACTAACACATGTTCTACCGTTCACATACCCTACACCCTGCCCAAGGGCTACCTTGGGTTTACATGTAAGAAAAGGGAAGGTTAGGTCCTGGTAAGTGGGTGCACTTGCCAAGTTGACATGACAGTTAGAAACTGTGCGCAGACACTGCAGTGGCAAGTCTGAGACACCTTTGAGTCAGTGGCACAACCAGTGCTGCAGGTCCACTAGTAGCTTTTGATTTACAGGCCCTTGGCAGACACAATGCACTGTATTAGAGACTTACTAGTAAATCAAATACGCCAGTCTTAGAGAACCAATCATAACACAATTTACAGTAGGAGCACTTGCACTTTAACACTGAACAGCAGTGAGAAAGTGCGCACAGACACTAAACCAGCAAAAACAAAGTTTAGCATACCCTCATAAACAAGAGGTCAGAAAGCAAAAAGACTGGGAAAACACGCCGAAAGCTGCCATGTCGAACACATGTCCCCGCCGGATCGAAGTATTAGGTGGAACTACCCAGCCTCCTGGAAGTAATCTCCAGTAAGGCAGAAGAAGCTGGACTGACCATCAGTGTTGGCGTGTTCTGTGCCATGGCGATGTTCCATCATAAAGTCCATTCCCTGTAGAGAGATGGACCACCTTAACAGTTTCGGGTTCTCAACCCTCATTTGCATTAACCATCTGAGGGGTCTGTGGTCTGTCTGAACTCTGTAGTGAGTCCCAACAAGTAGGGTCCTAGCTTCTTCAGCGCCCAGACTACAGCAAAAGCGTCATGCTCAATTGCACTCCACCTCTGTTCCCTGGGGAGTTGTCTCCTGGTAAGGAAGACTACAGATTGGTCTAGGCCCTCTTCGTTCAGTAGTGATAGTACCACTCCCACACTGTGCTCTGAAGCATCAGTCTGCACTATGAATTCCTTGGAGAAGTTGGGTGCCGTGTGCATGGCTGCCTTCAGGGCATATAAAGTGGTCTGACAGGCATAAGTCCATATCCCGTTCCTGGGCTGCTTCTTGGAATTCGGCTCAGTCAAGGGGGCAACAATGATGATATAGCCCTTGACAAATCTCCTATGGTAACCGGTGAGACTTCAAAAGGCTCTGACCTCTGTCTGGGTCTTGTTAAGGGGGGGGCTCCCAAGCCAGAATGGTGTAGGGGTGCCTCCTCCTGGCTGCTTCCTACCTGGTCCCGTAAGTACACCATGAACCCCTGCCCAATCTGTTACTTACTGGCCTTGATCTGCCTTCTGCAGTGCCTTCAACACTTCCCAGCGGTGGTGCAAGTGATCTTCCCAGCTGGAACTGAGCACTGCAATGTCATCTAGGTAGGTGCTACTGAAATCCTCCAGCCAGCCAACACCTGGTTGACCAACCTCTGAAAGGTGGCAGAGGCATTCTTCAACTCAAAGGGCATCACCCAGAACTGGCGGTTCCCATATGGTGTTGAGAATGCAGACCTCTACTTGACCGCATTAGTCAAGGCAATCTCCCAGGACCCAGACATTAAATCAAACTTGCTGAGGAACTTAGCAGCTCCCAATCAATCTATGAACTCATCAGCACTGGGGATGGGGCGCGCGTCAGTCTTGGTGACTGCATTGAGTCCACGCAGTAATGAAGTTCAGAAGTGGCACCTGGTGCAGCAGCCTTTGGCACCAAGACCTATGGGCTGGCCAAGGACTGTTGCAGGGCTCTATCGGCCACTTGTTTCCCTGTAGGTTCTGGGGCAACCCCATCAAGGTATGCCTCCTCCCGGACCATGGGAAGTTCTGGGGCAGGTTTCCCATGCTCCTTGCCCTTTCTCTTGACAGGCACCTGGGCCACTGTTTCAGGCTCCAGGTACTTCTGATCATCCTTTCTGGCTGCCATGGATAGAGTGGTCAAGCATGTCCACTCTGGCAACCCCAACATCTCCAAGTGAGCCCTGAGCTCCTCATTCTTTCACAAGGACTGCTCCAGGTCGTTACTTAAGAGACAATCTATATGCATGGCGGTGCTCACAGCCATCCTCAAGGGACATGAGACCTACCCTCCACTCAAAGGGAACTTGCGCCAACTTACATTGGGGCTTTGAGTTGTCTACAGCAACTACTTGCTGGAATGCGATGTGGACTACTTGGTCCTCAGATACCAGGTGACACCCAACCGAGGTCACACTGGTTCCAGTATCTCTGAGAGTCTCTAACCTTTTCCCATTGATGGTCACACATGCGCTGTATTTCTTAGTGTTTGCAGGCACTAGATGTCCCTTGACCATCTCACTGCCCCCTAATGAGACAAGGGTCATTTCTGCTGTATCCCCCCTCCTCTGGGAACCCCTCCTCCCCAAGCACTACACTAGCCAACACCTTGGACTGCCCACTTTGGGTGGATGTGCCTTCTTGGGGCATTTAGGATCTGCCTTCATTTGACCCACCTTGTCACATGCAAAGCACTTGTGGGGTCCCGTCTCTGTAGTCTTTCCTGAAGAGAAGCTGTTTTACAGGATCTAAAAGAATCCAGGACAAAACAAAGCAATGTCCATCTAAAGCAGACCGCCACTGAGGAAGTCAAGGTAGTCACGGCAAGACCTGTCTGAATCCCAAAAGTCGGGGATCTGGTCAGAGAGAAAATTGCGGACGAAAAGGAATTTGGACCCTCTTACAGAAAACCTGTAACAGTCCTTGCAGTACACGGAACAAGAACTGTGCTGCTCCGCCTCTTGCCGGAAAAGAGGAGAAAAGATTTGTCTTAATTGACTTAATCAAACCACACTATGTGGCCGATACTAAACAGTAGGCCCATTGGACTCCGATGTAGCAGACGTCCTCCTCTAGCTACAATCCAAGAAGTTCAAACAGAAAGACTCACATTTGAAGAGCCACCTGCAAGGAATGAAGGACTGAGCAACAATACTATGGAACTTTTTCCACTTGAACCAAACATTCAAATTCAAAACTAAATTTAGAATAATTCAGAAGTTGCAATTTGACCAAATGCAGACGTCTACATCATCTTGCCTCCTCAAGAGGATAATAACATTTCAACCAATCCCGAAGCACTGCCTACAATTGATCGAACAGCACCTGGCTATTTCATTAACTTTGATACGTTTTCACTGGATCCAAGCGAGCAGGAAACAACGGCAGCTAAAACACCATTCAAGCAAGAATTAAAGAACTTTCTTCAAAAGACATACCTGGTATCACCTTGGATTGAACTCTGGGTAATTTCTGGGATAATGTTTTTCTTTTATGGCTAGGTTTAGTATTGACTTTTAGCATGCTTATTAATGGACATTATCTTCAACAAGATTCCACAGCCCGAAAGGTCAACATCCTCCTGATTCGTGAACAAAGAGACTTGTCATCAGTGAGCCTCATAGCTGTTCCTATACCTCATGGTATAGTATGGGACAAAGTTGATTTTAACCTATTCTGACCGACCAAACTTTTAAAAATTAATCATGTATTTAAAATCTCATTAAGTGATTTCATTACTTAAAGTACATTTTCTGATGATTGGGACACTGAAACAGTTTAAAACATATCTGATCTGGAAAAAACTGCTGCATTTTCCAATACTGAAATGTTGGAGGGTTCATCAGACTATGACAAATTGAACTGTTATCAACTACTAAAGTACAATAGATCAGACCCCAATTGGAAGGAGTGGGTGGTTTGGGCCTTAGACACAAACACGTCATAAACGTTGTGCCTAGATTGGCTAGAAACCTCAACACTTACAGAGGTAAAACAACACTTAGCTTTACTTTAAGAAATCTTGGAATTTACCATATAAATTTCGATGCCAGAGTGGGGCTCAAGAAGTGTTTCTTAGTGGTACTAACTGCAAGAACGCTTTAAGCGGTTCTCTCATATGCCAAGACATTATTTTGCATGGAGCCTGTAATGGTGCAGTTTCAAATCTGTCTTGCCACATGAAAGGAACACCAGCTGCCGTGATCACGCCAGCGTTTGAGCTACTTTCGAATGGGATTTACTTGATGCTGAGCAATCAAGGTTGCTGTGGCATGCTTCCAGGCATTGCATATCTGGTCACCGTGAACACCAGGGTTACTTGCTGTATGCAAGTACTGTTTCCTCTGACAAATACAGCCAGGGAGGGGCTAGTATGGCCCTTACTCAATGTTTCATTGATACAGTTTGATGCTTTGAGCAGAATGAAAGCCATGCTTTTACAGCAAACCGTGCTGTTAGCCTCTCCTCGAGAAACCTTTGAAATGCACATTGCAAGGACCTCGACAGAGATACAGGCACTAATCCACACCAACTGCCCCCTACATTTCGTTGAAATGGTGGGACATATCTTTAACATGTCTGATACGAGTGGCATTATACACCTATTTAAGACCATAGGGTTCGGATTCCTTAGCACTTTCCAAACAATCCTCGGAGTTATTCCTAACTTCATACACTCCGTGTTTGGGAGCATTTTCGGGGGTCTACTCTGATACTGCTTGCTGTAGCTGGAATCCTGATTGTCATTTATACCTGCTTCTCAATGGACCGACCATCTGCCAGCGAGATTGCAAAAGCTCTCCTGGAGAGATATTACCCTGAGCGCATGGTGCAGCATCTGGGTGCACCTCGCCTACGGGAACTAAGTGCTTCTTGACTCCAATCCTTCAGACCAGTCTTTGAGGACTGCGTTGTACCTGTTTTCTGATGCATGTTCTGAGGAAGTGAATGCGAGTTGGACATCTGTCTGACACCTCTGACAGAGACGCAAGCGGACTTAGACTCCAGGCTGGAACCACTGCAGTCCCATGCTCGACTCTGTCCCCAGCGTATTCCCAACTTGACGCATGCCTTCCTTGAGGAACCGCAGGTGACTTTTTTGACTGAATTAAATTTCAGCTCCAACATTAACTCCGAAGTTTCAAATTCAGCAGCGGAAGCCCACATGCAAGCTGTTGGCAATGTGCTACGCGAGGTACTACATTGTTTGTCCCCTACGATAGCAGGCAGCGACAATGTTATGTCTCCCAGCCAGGACATTTAATCTGAATCTGGCTCACCATGTGCTGGGAACAAATATGGAACTTTTCCTTTCCCTTCGTTTACTCTCAAAATATTTTTTTTCAAATTGACACTTTCTATCTCAGTGCATGGCCTTCTAAGTACGCTTACAGTAGTTCTTCTTGTATGATCGAACTCATTTAAAACTGTGATTTGCGGAATTGTACCACAATATCAAACACTACCAAAGAAACTTTTTCCTCATTTTTAAAACTATTTTTAAGACTTCGCAGACCAGGGGGACTCTGCTTCAAGACTGCTGGTCCCAGGAGCCATTTCGACCGCGAGGGTGTGTCAAGCCCCTCCTTCACCGTGCCTACCTGTCCATAAAGCTGCTCGCACCTCCCGCTTCGTGGGAGGCGCTTCGTCGACCAGGGGGACTCTGCTTCAAGACTAATGGTACCAGGAGCCATTTCGACCGCGAGGGTGTGCCAAGCCCCTCCTTCACCGTGCCTGCCTGTTCATAAAGCTGCTCACGCCTCCCACTTCGCGGGACGCGTGCGGGCACATGCCGGGCGAAGCCCGGGCCCGTCTAAGCCCGTCCGAGACAGGTAGAGGCAGGGCAGGGCCGAGTCCCTAACATCTGCTCCCGTATCGTAGTGGTGAGGACTTTCTTTGACTCTTTGGTGTGCCGTAGTGACTGTTACACCTAATTAGTCTGTTCCTGTACCTAGAGTGGGGTTGCTATTATTGAGTTCTGCCCGGAAGTGTCCCACTTTTTTCCAGGGCAACGCCTCTTAACTTTTAACTCACAAGGGGTGCCGAATAACATCAATGGGAAAGAGGAAAGTAATGGAGGGTGTTGGGGGAGGCACTGGTCCATTAACAGTCCAAAGTAAGAAAAAGAGGCAGAGAAAAATGGTTAAAAGCGCCGCAGTAAACTGTGTAATGGACAGGATAGATAGCGTAATACAGGAATGCGAAGATATCCTAGTAGAAGACTTTTGTACTAGTGCGGAAGAAGCTCCAACTAAGACCCTTGTACTACAACCTAAAAAATCAGTAATCCCGCAATTGTTTCTAAGATCCAACCAGGGTGTCAAAAAGGGGGAAGCGAAGCACCTACAGCTAGAAGCAGAACTCCATGTCCACAATCTTGGGGACGTCCATGCCAAGAAAAGGGTACTAAGCAAGGCGGGCCCCAATGTTTTATGTTTCAATAGATATGCCCCTCTAGCCTCGCCTAGCGATCAACCTGACCCTGCAATATCATCCTCTTCTTCTGTTAGTGAGAAGATGACACATTGTTGCTCCTGCAGTCATTCTTCCGAGCATTTAGTAACAGTCATTGGGAAACTTAGAGGGGAGATTGAGAGGATGAGAAGCATGCTGACGGAACTTTCTGCATCCGTCTCCTCCAAACTTAATCACAAATCCAATTCTAGCCAAGGCAGACTAAATTCACATTCTGCCCGAGCTTCCTCATACATTCAGGGGGGCCAAATGATGAACACTCCGGACATAGTGGGGGCCACGCTAGAACGATCCGGGGGGACAGGAGGTGCACGAATTCATATACCTATTGGGCTCCAACATAGCCCAGAGAGGGGAGATAGATTACGCCCCTCCGTTCCCATCCAAAGTCCACTGTACGAACTACTAAGCATTGATCCCCTCCCAGCTTTACCATTTTCCCTACGTCCAAGACAAACTAGGGACGAAAGTATATCCTCAAACATAGTTTTTATGACTAATGTCCCCAAAATTAGTGACCCTAGAAGATATGAATCCAGTGATTCACTAATTAATAAATCGATTCATTGGATTTGTCACGTGCGAGGGTGTCCCGCTATCATTAGGGAATATATAATCAATGCTAGGAGATGCATCTCTTCCAACTCTGCACTGGACAATATTGAGTTAACTTTTGCGCATGCTACCCTGGTTGATGATCTAGTAGCACTTGAGTTTAAAACATCATCACCAGACACCCCGCGCATCCAGTTCATGCGTTTTCCCATTGTACCCGCATGTAGTGGGGCGAAGGAGTTCGTCCCAGGTAGTAGAGGGGCCTTGTCTTCCCTGGATGCAAATGATTCACTCCATTACAACTTTCCAGAAGCAACCGAGTGTAGGTACCGCCCTCTATGTCACGGACCCACAGCCTCGCACTTCTATGCTCACCCCTTGGTCCCCCCCAAGCCTACACTCACAGACACTGTCAATATTAATGACGCTCCTTCCCAAACGTCATATCCTCAGTCACAATTGAAAATCCTTTCCTGGAATATAGCCGGACTAAAGAAAAATATATCTGTACCCTCCTGGAATGGGTTTGTGGGAACTCATGATGTATGCCTATTCCAAGAGACTTGGAGCGGAGTGGCGCTATATAATCCTGGCTACTCTTCATTCCATACTCCCGCCATTACTAGCGGAAAAGGTAGGCCCTCTGGAGGCCTAACAGCATGGATTAGAATAGATTTGGGATGGTCTGCCTCTATACATAATCGTGGTAGCCACGATATTATGTGGTTAACACTAAAGGGCCCTAAGGGTGGTGATTCACTGGAACGTTTTAATGTCTACATAAGGGGGACCGCGAGTGGCAAGTCCTCGACATTTTTTAATCAGTTGGAAGATCTATCCAAATGCCCCCCCACCGCCAAAATCATTGTAGCTGCTGATTTTAATTGCACATTTGAGCCACTGAGCCATGAAGACCTTTTTGATACAACGGAGGAAGACAGCAAATGGGGTGTGCCCCCTTTAGCCTTGCCGCCAGTTAAAAGATGGTCCGAGATCATAACACAAGTATTATTATTATTATTATTATTATTTAAGGATTTGTAGAGCGCCTGGTGACCCGAGGGCATCCCCGCGCTATAAACTGTAGGTTGGCTAAGAGGGGAAAAAAGAGGGGAGAAAGGAGGAGCGGAACTCTTTATTTGGGAAAAAGCAGCGTTTTAAGTTGTTTGCGAAAGCGAAGGTAGCAGGGTTCCAATCGCAGGCTGCGGGGGAGCAAGTTCCACCGGGAGGCTGCCTTTCCTGAGAAACAACGGCATCCGGTACGTGCCCTCCTAAACTTGGGAACATTCGCCAGTCGTTCACTGTCCGATCGCAGGGACCTCAAGGCTTTGTACGGGGTAACCATTTCTTCTAGGATGGAGGGGCCTTGTCCATTTAGGAACCTGTGAGCAATACACATAGCCTTGAACTCAATCCTCTCTCGTACTGGCAACCAATGGAGTGCTTTAAGGGCAGGTCTTGCGGAGGATCTGGAAGGGAGACCAAGCAACATCCGAGCAGCTGCATTTTGGGTTCGTTGCAGCTTACCCAGGGTGGATTCGGGGGCTCCTAGATAGACAGCGTTACTGTAATCCAGTCGGGCAAGAACTAGTCCTTGAATCAATAGTTTCCTGGAGAGAGGGGGGAGCAGGGGAAGGATCTTGCGGACTGATCGCATAAGTCCAAGGCAGGTACCGGCTGTTTTAGTAGCCTGGGTTTTCATGGTTAAGTCTGGTTCAAGCCAGACCCCCAGACTCTTAAGTTCTTTTCTGGGGGTGGGCACCTCACCCATGGAGTCGGGCCAAACAGATGGTGGGATTGTTGTCCATTTCTTGCCCATCAGCATGACCTCTGTTTTGGACCCATTGAGCTTGAGCGAAGATTCGCCCATCCAGTGGTGGATCTTCTGGAGGCAGTGCAGAAGACTGTCTGGGCGCTGGTCTAGATGTGACAGCGAGACGACCAGTTGGGTGTCGTCCGCGTAGCTCACAATCTTAAGGGGCAACTACATCTTCCAAAGGGGCCATATAGGCATTAAAAAGGGTAGGGCTCAGTGAAGAGCCCTGGGGAACCCCATTTATCAGAGGAAGAGAGTCAGACCGGGAGCAGCCTTCCCAGACCTGAAAAGAGCGGCCCGAGAGGAAAGACTCTAACCAGGCCAGCGCTGTGCCCCCGAGTCCCGCCCTAGCCAGCCGATGGAGCAGGACACGGTGGTCCACCGTATCAAAGGCTGCACTAAGGTCCAGGAGGATCACTGCCACTGATCCCCCCCCGAATCCAAAATGCACCTTGCCTCCTCGATGACAGCGAGGAGGGCGGTGTCCGTGCCCTGGCCAGGGCGAAACCCCGTTTGGGACTGACGCAGCAGATTGTTTGATTCGAGGAAACTGGGACAGCTGAGCGTTGACCAGTTTTTCGGCAATTTTGCTGATGCCAGGAAGGAGCGAAATAGGTCTGTAGTTGGCTAGGTCGGAAGGGTCTAGTTGTTTTTTTTTAAGCAGGGCCTTGACTACCGCTCCCTTCCAGCTAGGAGGGACCAAGTCTTGAGACAGAGAGGCATTGATCAGCTCCGTAACTGGAGGAACAATCACAGGGGCGACTGCTTTGAGAAATCTCATGGGTGCGGGGTCTAGGGGGGAGCCACTTTTCATTTTGGCCAAGGTCTTTTCGACTTCATCCAATGTGACTGCTCTAAAGGCGTTAAGAGACGGGCCAGGGGTGCTTACTGAGCTGGTATCAGGTGTGATCGTGTCCCAGCACGTTAGCTGACTAGGCTGTGGAAGAGAGTCCAGGATGGTGGTAATTTTGGAGTCAAAGAATTTAGCTAGTTCTTTACTTCTGTCTGGGGTGATACTGGACAGTGATGGAGGTTCAGGGATCTTTAGGAGTTCTTTTACTATGAGATAAGATTCTCTCGCGGAATTGGTGGCATTTTTTATTTTGTCATCATAGTAGGAGGCTTTAGAGGTTTTCAGAGCAGCTT
The DNA here is from genome assembly GCF_964261635.1 of Lissotriton helveticus. NCBI lineage: Eukaryota > Metazoa > Chordata > Amphibia > Caudata > Salamandridae > Lissotriton > Lissotriton helveticus. The sequence goes on along the minus strand of NC_136057.1, from coordinate 1,937,689,184 downwards.
TGTATGCTCTGACAGTCCTCCGGTATGCATCTTTATTGGAATGAAGCCAGTCCTTCCTCCATAATCGCTCAGCTTTTTTGCAATCCTTGCGGAGGGCTCTAAGTTCCAAGTTAAACCAGGGGGCTGAACCTAACTTACCGCTTTTATCTTCGCGGGTTTTCATGGGGATGATGGAATCAAGTGAGTCGGCAATCCACTTCCTAAAGTTACTGTCAGCTATGACAGGGTTCCCGGTAGGGTTGGGGATTGAAGTTTCTAGAGCATTGGCCCAGTCCTTGATAGGGAGTCTGGACCATGCCCTGTCTCGGGTATACGTGATGGGCTTAGGAGGCTTCCTGAATTCTCCTGGTAATAAGAGAGGGACCAAAAAATGGTCAGACCAGGGGAGAGGGCATACGGGTTTGGCCAGGAGGGTATGAACATTAGTGAAGACTGGGTCTAGCAAATGGCCCTTGATATGGGTGGCTCCGGAGTTTGCTAGTTGGAGACCATAGGCAGCTAGATCTCGTGCTAGGTCAGCAGCCCCTGTGTCTAAGGGGTCGTCAAAATGGATATTGAGGTCCCCTAGTACAGTGAAGTTGGAAGTGGAGTGGGCAAGAGCTTATATGGAATCCAGAAGGGCGCTAGCAAAGGGGCCAAAATGGCCGGGGGGGCGATACACCAGAATGCCTGTCAACGAGGATACCGGAGACAGACGGATGTTAAAGTGGCAGCTCTCTGAATCCTTGATGTGGGCATCGCTAATTCTGCACGGGAGATACTCTCGATGCAGAATTGCCAGTCCGCCTCCTCTGCCACAGGGGCGTGGCTGGGATTGAATGAGAAAGCCCGGGGGCAGAGCCATGACCACATCCGAGTCAGAGTGCGGTGTAAGCCACGTTTCTGTTAAGAACAGAATGTCTAGCTCATGGTCAACAATCAGATGGTTAATGAGCAAGGCATGCATAGGGAGTGACCTACAGTTCAGTCCTGCTAATTTCAGGCCGGAGCCAGAGTGTGTAAGTGGCCCTTGGGGCAGTTGTAGTTTGACCGGAGGGCAGATGGGACAGTTTGTGAAATTTCCACCTGAGTCATGAACAAAGTTACAGTGTGTGCTTTTGGTGGGTCTGAGACTAAGTAAGTCACGTCTTGAGTAACTCACCCTCTTGGTATGCCCGTCTGGCAGAGGTTCTGGCCCTGGGCCCGGTCGTGCGCGGATGGGCGCAGACGGGCTTGCCTTAGGCGCGCCTTCGGCGCGCAATCGTCGCGCCCGCTGCGCTCGTCCGCTGCGCGTCCGTAGCATACACATAATTTATGCTGCTTCCGGTGAGGAGCGGGGGGGCGTGGCCTCCGGTTTCAGCGCGCGGCGCTGGCGCCAAACAAAGATCTGGGGTGGTCTGACTGCAGCGATAACTCGGCTGCTGTGGACCACAGGGAATTCCAGAGATCGTAAGTGTGTTGGTTTTTAAAATACAAAGGTTTTAAAGAAGTGACACAAAGGTTTAAAAGTAAACAAGCACACAGCCTCGCTCCCGGCTTTCCGCCTCAGGAGCACACCACACAATAGTTACCTGGCACCTTAAATCGGTGCATTAAGTACAGTGTGAGGAGCGGGGGGGGCGTGGCCTCGAAGGGGGCGTGGCCTCCGGTTTCAGCGCGCGGCGCTGGCGCCAAACAAAGATCTGGGGTGGTCTGACTGCAGCGATAACTCGGCTGCTGTGGACCACAGGGAATTCCAGAGATCGTAAGTGTGTTGGTTTTTAAAATACAAAGGTTTTAAAGAAGTGACACAAAGGTTTAAAAGTAAACAAGCACACAGCCTCCCTCCCGGCTTTCCGCCTCAGGAGCACACCACACAATAGTTACCTGGCGCCTTAAATCGGTGCCTTAAGTACAGTGTGAGGAGCGGGGGGGCGTGGCCTCGAAGGGGGCGTGGCCTCCGGTTTCAGCGCGCGGCGCTGGCGCCAAACAAAGATCTGGGGTGGTCTGACTGCAGCGATAACTCGGCTGCTGTGGACCACAGGGAATTCCAGAGATCGTAAGTGTGTTGGTTTTTAAAATACAAAGGTTTTAAAGAAGTGACACAAAGGTTTAAAAGTAAACAAGCACACAGCCTCGCTCCCGGCTTTCCGCCTCAGGAGCACACCACACAACACCCTAACCTTGAAATTTGGCCTTAGAGCTGCTAATGGCAGAACCCCTTCCGATTTGCGAGGGGATAACACCTTTAACAAAATAGTATGTCCATCTCGAATTGATTATATTCTGGTGGATCTGCACCTTTGGGTAGATGTCATCGATATGGAGGTGGGCCTTACCGTTGATAGTGACCACAACCAGATAACGTTAAAAATGATGAATCGATGGGCTCCATAAATCCCAAAATCCAACTTCACTTTGAATGCCCAACTTTACACTAAGGAGCTAATATTGTCTAATTGTGGCAGGCGCCTAAGGTGGCCAAAGGTGGCGGGGCTGGACCTAAAGCTTACATATATCTCCTCAATTTTAGCATCGAAGATAGGCGATCTGGAGGAAGCTTCAGCGATAGAGCAGGGGCGGGAGAGGATTCCCCAAATCCATCAAGAAACCATTCGTTTGATTGGTGCACAGTTCCTGGGAGGTTCCCATACTGGCCACGGAAAGAGACAACTCAGAAGCCCTAACTTATGGTACACAGAGACCTGTAAGGAGAAAAGGCAAGTTTTGATAGCAGCTGTAAAGGAGAAAAATTCTCCCTTGGTAAAAATAGCGAGAAAGGAGTATAACTTCTCTCTGAAGCAAGTCAGGCGTGATTGGGAGGAGGCCCACTGGGAGGAACTAAAAGTGGCGTTGAGCAGGAGAAACTCTGCCTCTTTTTGGGCTTTAATCAAGAAGAGAGAAAGGTCCGATAACTCTCCCATTCCCAATCATATTGGGAGTCAGGCTTGGTGGGATCACTTTGCTCACCTATATTCGGAGGAAGTTGAGGGGGAGCCAATCATATTGCACTGCATCCAGGCTCCAACCTCCTCCGAAGTCACGTTTTTTTTTCAGATTGTTTGAGGTCGAGAGCGCTATAAATTGTATTATTCCTGCAAAAGCGGCAGGACCAGATGGTATTCCGGGCGACCTGTTCTTAATGGAACCGCATAAGTGGGCCCAATACATTCTGCTCTTGATTAATAGTATAATGGAAGGAGCGGAAGTTCCGAAATCGTGGAAAGAAGCTGAGGTAATATCCATCTATAAAAAAGGCGATCGCCAGCACCCAGCCAATTATAGGCCTATCAGTTTATTGGACTCTATGCAGAAAGTGGTAGGCAGGTTTGGATGGAGGAGGAGGGAATCCTTTCCAATTGCCAAGCAGGGATTAGGAAAGCCACCAGTACAGTTGACCAAGTCTTTAGACTACTTCTTCTCTACTGGAAAGTGGTAGTCATTGGTAAGGGAAGCCTGTACCTCGTGTTTATAGATCTCAAGACGTCTTTCGATTTAGTCCCAGGCGAAAAGCTAAGAAGAGTGCTACAGGATATGGGCATTCCCTCCTACATTTTTACTCTTTTAACACGCCTTCATGAGGACACTTATGCTCGAGTTAGATGGGGGGCACAAGGGCAAACTACGGAGAGGATACCAGCAAATAGGGGGGTCCGCCAGGGTTGTGTGTTGGCTCCTACCCTCTTTTCACTGTATGTGAATGGTGTGGTCGACTTTTTGAGCCAAGTTCCAGCAGATGCCCCAACCCTGGCGGGGGAAAAATTGCTACCCTCCTTTTTGCTGATGACACCCTTTTAATCTCGAAAACTCCGATGGGTCTCCAAAAACTTCTTTCCCGTTTCCAATTGTTTTGCACATTAAGGGGCCTTTCCATAAACATTTCAAAGACCAAGTTTATGGCTTTTAACCCTGGGATCCATTTTAGACCCAAACTCACCCTCAATGGCTCTCCTCTTGAGCGAGTTCACTCTTTTGACTACCTAGGTATCAGGCTTTCAGACAAAATGTTATGGGGGCCACATTTGAGTAAGATGCTATTGAACCACAAGCGGGTTGCGGGTGCCATCTCTAGAGAGCAACGTTCTTCGCCGTCCAGATTGGTAGCCCCGGACTTAGTCGTATATGAAGGCAAAGCGGTGATTTCGGCAATGTATGGTGCCGAACTCTGGAGCTTTGAAAAAGTAGAAGAGATCCAAAGATCTGAGAACAAGTTCATCAGAGACTTGGTCTCCGCCCCAACATATACACCACTAAAACCTTTATTTCTTGACATGGGTAGGCGCCCGATCAACGAGGTGGCCAGACTTCGCCCTCTCTTGTTCTGGGCCAGACTAAGATGCACCCCTGATCTATCTCATTACGCGGCTGGCCTTTCTGAGCTGATCACCCTGGATCCTAGTAAAAAGGTGAAATGGCTAAGGGACTTGAAAGATATAATGCTTAAATTGGGCGTAGCCGAAGCCTGGGCGAATCAGGCCCCTATGTCTAAGGTGGAGCTAAAAAAGATCTACTGGAACTGGGTTAATCACCAGCTTTTACACCACTCCAGGGTTGGGAGATTAACTGACAAATTTCTTCAGCACAAACAAGCTGGCTACCTGGAACTATACTTAGATTTCATTAGAACACCTAGAGACAGGGCACTCTATATGCAGTTCAGATTTGGGTCCTTATATTTAAATTCCACGCTCGCTCAACGGGACCCAACAAAATATATCTCAACAATTTGTCCGAGCTGTGAAGCCCAGCAAGAATCGGCAGCCCATTTACTCTTTGTTTGCCCTGCCTATAAACAGACAAGGGCAAAATGGCTCAAGTCAATCTGTGCCCAATTGGGAACAAAGAACCATCTTGTGGCCCTCCGTATTCTGAGAACTGATGCTTCAAGGTCCCTGTTTGTTTGTGGAGTTGCCAAGTACTTGGGTTGTGCATGGATCATCTGCTTGAAAGCTCAAAAGAAGGTAGCAGGTCCAAAAATGTAATCAAACAAAGGCCGTAAGAGCAAACCCAGTTCCACGATTATTTTGCTATCTATTGCTGCTTATTGGTATGCTCGAAATATTTGTAATAGAAAAATGTGTATTTTATTCCGTAAAGGCAATTTATTAGTATGGAAAAGTACATTTATCCCCAGGACGGCCCAGAACTGTATTGTTTTAAATTGTTGTTTTTAATGTTTTAACATTTTATCCAATCTTAAACTTTATATTTGTTGTACGATTCTGAAATGCTTTTATGATACTAGTTATCGAATAAAGCTTATTTGAATTGAATTGAAAACTATTTTTAAATGAACATTTTAACGTTTTAAACATTTTAAATGACTGCTTGATAATTGTATGCATTGACACTGTTATCAATGTGTATTATTATTGTTGAGTATTAGGAGTAGGGGGTGTTATATTCGATATTGGTACCCTAATATAGGTCCAGGGAACGTCGTACACTTTTCCTACATCATCTCCTGTCATTTCATATGAACGAGCCTTATAAGGACAAAACACCAAATAAGGAAAGACTGCCTTGTATGGACAAAATGCCCTTTAAGGTCTGCAGCCTTTTATGGACTAAACCTTTCACCTAGCTCATGACGAGGGTGGCTTCTACCCGATCGATACTGCTAAGACGTCATCCTTAGCACATATGAATAATTAATGAGCACACTCTCCAGGAGGTACACTTCACCTCTCCCATCGACGCACAAGGTTTAATCCCCAAACGTCATCCTCATACTGAACAATGGGTAACACACGTACATAGACTGTATAAATACAGCACATCTTGCTATCAGTAAGCAGGAGGGAACCGAGACTTCAAGGCCGACACCAGTGGCGGCTGGTGACATTTGAAAGTGGGGAGGCGTCAAATTATTGTCGTAGTACTAACATTAACATTTTACAAGTCTCCTTTTCAGCAAGGGTATTTTCAGGATTTACAAGGCTGCAAAGTAAAATGTAGATTGTAAATAGATTTTGTTTGTAATCTCCATTAGCTGCATCTAGCTGTTGAGGAATACCAAACACACTCTCTAAGGAAGAGCATGAAATAATGGCACAATTAAATTAGCACACACGAGGATCAGACCATTCAAGCAAAGTTTTCACTTTCAGCCACGGCGCGCGCATGTTTAACTCTCCTCCAGTTTGTCAATAAACATAATGAGAAACACGTCATACAAATGCTTCGTTTTGGCAATTACAACATGATAAGACTTTGAATTGTTTAGGAAACAATTATTCAGTTAGTAGCAGCTGTTAATCATCAGGGCCTCGCTCTCTCTTATTCATGCATGTGACACAAGGCCCTTGTAAACGGGCTTAAATAACTTTAAAAAATGCCCGCCTGGGCCTTACCTGGTCTGTAAAACGTCTGACTCTGGGGTTAACTTTAATCCAGTCCTACACCAAACTGCAGTCAGTGCTGTGGCAGTGGCAGCAACCATTGGGACTAGCTGCTGCCAGCACTGCAATATTGATGGACTGTCTCGGGACTCGAGTCGGCTCTAAAATGCAGTCCCTCTCGCTGGAGTTGTATGATGACGCAGTAAGTGCTTTCCAGTAAGTGTGGGAAGCAGTCTGAGGTAGAGTCTGCGCAGACTCGATTCCTCAGCTTCCCGCCTGCCACACCCCTTTCCCAACTCGCCACAGGGTGGGTTCCAGCACGCCCTTTAATGAGTTGGGAAAGGGGTGTGGTGACAAGCTCTCCACTCATTGATTGACGTGGAGGGTTAGCAATATCCGGCTTGGTATTAAAACGCACGTGGCTAACTTAACCTCCACTCCATTAGGGGGTGGAGACTGGGCCCTGAAGCTAGGTCTTTGCCGAGCTGATGACATCACAGCCTTCAGGGCTGTGAGTTTGTCAGCCAGCAAACCCTTAGGCTTCTTTAGGGCTGCCCGGGGAGAATGCAGTGAGTCAGTCACATCACGTGACAACATGCATCTAGACTTCACAATGGCTACTGTCACGGCGGCAGTATTGGTGAGTGGGGAAGACAGTGCCCTGTGTTTTTAGCATTAATAAAGACAACAAAAAACTGGCATTTTTTTATGAAATAAAAAATTTGCACTTTTGTTTAATTTAACAAGGGCGGAGCCCCGATGCCCGTTTAGGGAAACCGCCACTGGCTGACACACTGACCAGAGACGCTGCGGCTCCGGCATGACATCGCTTCAGCTGACAGTGGTCTAATCTTCCCTTGCGGGGTGTCCAACTCGAGGCCAGGACGGAGTCCAACACTCTCACTATTCAGGTATGGAGGTTGTGCTAAATCCTAGCGGGATTCTTGGCTCTTAGATTCTAGGCCCATTAGCTCTTTCACACCTACTCACATGCTAGGTACACTTAGGTACATCTAGTCAGGCATCTTAGGAGTACGTACTTTATTTTATAAATGCATTCTATATTCATGTATAGGTTCATGACCTTTGCAAAATGGTAGAACAATACTATTTCTTCTTATTCACTGTACTGCTGGTTCTATATCTCTGTTACTGTGTTACAGTCGTAACAGCGCACTTATTCTACATGAGAAGAACTACTGCACAATAAATTCTTATTGTGAACACGTTCGACTGTTTCTTCTCTGTATCTCTCTGAGAGCAAAAACAAGCAAGTATGATTGACTGGGTGAAAAGTAATATTTTGTTTCCACGAGTCTGAGGATATTGTGCGCTAAAGTTGCACAAACTAATCTCTCTGATAACACGAGATTCTAGTGGCACTGCGAGCTAGGTAATGCGGGCCAGAGGCTAATATATGCGGCGGGGTGTACAGAGTCAGTCTGCCACCAGACCCACTGTATATGTTATCCGTAATTGTCGTAGGTCCTGCATGACAGGGTAGTTTTTGGGACTACACTACATAAAGTGTAGTTTATGGGTAGACGCAAGTACCCTATCGATCAATGCTGGGACATTATATTGTCAGAACTTAAAGATAGGGACTGGGATAATAACAACTTGTTAAATCGTGATAGAGACGAAGCTGTCGAAATCCCATAAAACAATCGATGACTCTAGTATCATATATATCACAACTGCACTGATGCCTCAGGGTAGACTACAATGGAGGTGTTTGGGGATGTGTACGAAATCAACCTAACTTTCCATTTAATCTGGTGTCCGGAAGGGCTGGGTTCCGAGGCCGGGGAGGGCAACCATTCAAACTGCCACAATTAATTATAACAATAAGACCTGAAACTGATGTGTTAGTTTGGTTTTTATGTTTATTTTCAAAGTTTTCATAATTTGGATTACGATATGTGTTAGAATCGGAGGTCTCTGGTTGGCACAGGAATGCACTTGTGACAAGCAGGGACCTTCTCCTCTAGTCGGGGCAAGGGAACTACTCCGTAAGAATAACCCCTGCTCACCCTCTAGGTTGCGTGGCGCAAGCAGACAAGGCTAATACTCAGGGCGATAGTTAGTTAAGCATTTATGATCACATACAGTAAACCCACTGACCCACCACAAACGGACACCAGTCGTAAGGTTGTATCAAAAATACTTAGACTTTATGTAAAAGATACTTCATATGCAGGATTATCACAAGACCATATAACGTTTAGCGATTGAGGGCCAACAGATTTAAATAGGCAATTGTTCTTAAGTATTCTTGGTCAGCAAGGTACGACGACAGGGAAAACAAACGTTGCGGACCCTGGATCCGATGTGAACTCGGGATAGAGTTCAAGTGTACCTTGCGTTGAGTGTCCGAGGCATTTCAGGCGTGGCTACTGGTGGGGGCGGACCTGTGACGAGGCCAACGGTTCTCCAAAGGATCTATCCGGCTGAGGCGGGTGAGCGGGACGGTGTGGAGGGTTGTGGCGACCTGGGGTCTGATGCAGCTCACGGGGCGAGGCGCCGTTCAGGCCTGCGTGGTGTACTACTACTTAGCACGCTGGGTCGTACCTGTGGATCTGTGAGGGGCGTCGCGTTCTCGGGCAGACGGGTGCAGCACCGGGCCTCCGGTACTACTGTACGGAAGGCCTTTCTTGATCGATTCTTCAGAATTTGAGCATGTCGAACATACGATTTGTGCAAAAAATGGTGGGTAAATTGTGGGTTAATAGACGGCATTATGGGGGTTGAAGTTTTTAGTGATGTTTCTCTTGCCATGTCAATGCACATTGGTTATCACAGGGGGGAGGAGCCCCAGGCTACACCTATTAGGATTCTAGATGTTAGACGGTCATACAGTGACGAAAATTTGAAAAATAGGAGGTTGTCATGATCGAAGATAGGCACAAGAGAATCATGCCTGTTAACTTGATTTATAATGGATATCAGCCCATAATTTTGTAATATTGAGGGTAATACAGTGAGCTATACGTAAGCACGATAATGTTCGATTTGTATTATGCATAAATTTGTAGCGCCACAACATGGCGCATAGCGGGAAAATGTCAATTCAGATAAAAAATGATTTTTGAAAACAGCTATGTAATACTAAATATACGGTTGGTTCATGTTAAATTATGACGGCTATGTTTGTTTAAACTTATAGTGATCCCCTGAAGAAGAGCAATCCGTAAAAAGCTCGAAATGCATTGGGAATAAGAAGATCCACTGAACGATTTGTTTAAAAGTATGGGCATACGACAGCAAGAGGTTTTCACACAGCTGCCGTGTAGAAGCATTGATACTTTTCAACCGTTTACCATGTTATCAGTACAACTGAGGAATGAATTGGATACAGTTTCAATAAAAGGATTGAACTTTGATCAAATTTGTGATACTTGAAATACGCGTTGTTCGGCAATCGCTGTGCTCTCAAGTTTGAGGCTCACACGCTTCAATTTCTCGTCTTTCTTGGGGTGCGGCACGAGCCTTGGTATGCAGGAGGGGCAAAGCAAGACAGTCGGGTACGTTACGACGTACGGACCGTCCGAGGCTATCAGATGTGCTCCGTGCAGATTCCGGCGGGAGAAGTTGAGAGGCGCACAACGCGCTCCGTAGCAGGCGAGGGGACAGGACAGCGGGCGGCCAGGCACTGAAGCGGCGAGAGACTTAAGCTTGAGCGGGGCTCTCTGCGCCGGGGCGACCAGGCTCCGAGCTGTCACGACCTTAGGAGGGGCGAAGGCACCCGAGTCACAACTCCGGCGAGGGAAAAGAACTAAAGGCCCAACAGCAGACCGGGACAGGCAGAATAGAACCAAATGGTCCTGGGGTTCCGTTCAGGGGGCAAGCTCGAGATCAAGCCCTTGGAGATCGTTTCAGGCACAAGTCTTCAAAGCCTTCTCTGGTCTTTTCCTCTCCGTTCTCAGCAAGGCACCACTGTAGGCCAGTTCTTCAGGGCAAAGACCGGTTTCTGCCCTTCAGCTTCTCTTGGTCCTTCTAGTCAGGCAGAGGTTTGTCGTGGTCAAAACAGGATCTGATTTGCTAGGAGCAGGGCTCCTATATTTATACTCAGTTTCTTTTGTCTTTGCAGGCCAGGGGGCCTGAGTCTGGTTCAACCCAGTTTTGGAGCACTCTGTGTATAGGAAGCTGCCGTCTTCTTTCAGGGTGCAGGGCAGGGACATCAGACGCTCCACAGGAGGTGGAGCCAGCATTGTGGTGGTGGAGCACAACCCTATTCAGAGTCAAGGACTACTCCGCCCACCCATCCTGGTGTAAGCACCCTATTCACCACCTGGTAACCCTGACTGTCCCCGGGAATTCCCAGCCCTGTCACTCACACAAACCCAGACAGCAGATACACATCCTGGCAGAGGCGGGCTGAAATAGTTAGGCGAGCAAAGGTTAACTTTCTAAAAGTAGCATTTGCAAACACAGTATATTAAAATAAACCTTGCTAAAGGAAGCATTTTATTATTCTGAGTTCAGGCATACTAAACTTGACGTGCCACCGTGTTCCCTGAGCCTGCCGGGACTATAGCGTGTAGCAGCCCTTCAATAGTGAAGAACGAAAAGGGCGGTAATTCACTATTAGGACATGCCACACACATCATGGCTTGTCCTACCTTACGCTTACAATGCACCCTGCCCGTAGGCCTACCATAGGGGTGACTGATATGAAGTTTAAGGGAAGGTGTAAGGACTGGCAAGTGTATGTACTTGCGCAGTCAGCGTGACAGGACCAGACTGTACGCAGGGTCTGCAATGGCGGACCCGAGACACATTTTACGAGGCCGCTTATGTGGGTGGCGCAACTAGCGCTGCAGGCCCACTAGCAGCATTTGTATCTACAAGCCCCGGCACTCCTCGTGCACGTTACTGGGGACTGACAGTAAACCAAATACGCCAATCATGGAAATCAATTACGGATACACTTTATATTGGGAGCACTTGCATTGCGGCATGGATTGGCCGTGGCGCAGTGCCCTGAGCAGCGAACACCAGCAAAACATCTGAGGCACATCAGCAAAAAGTGGAAGGGAGACTCACGCCAAGGTGCCAGGTCTAACAATATGTATTATACTTTACACTGATATATATATATCTTTGCAGGCCAGGGGGCCTGAGTCTGGTTCAACCCAGTTTTGGAGCACTCTGTGTATAGGAAGCTGCCGTCTTCTTTCAGGGTGCAGGGCAGGGACATCAGACGCTCCACAGGAGGTGGAGCCAGCATTGTGGTGGTGGAGCACAACCCTATTCAGAGTCAAGGACTACTCCGCCCACCCATCCTGGTGTAAGCACCCTATTCATCACCTGGTAACCCTGACTGTCCCCGGGTTATATATATATATATATATATATACTCGAATATTTAGTGGAACACTGTTATTTACAAATGCCCCTAAGGATTGCATATATTTGCAGCTCCTACTGTAAAATGGATCCTTAAAATTCTTCTTTATATGCAACACATCCAATTCTTTCTTTCCACTTGTATTATGTTACACCATTTGCATTAAGATTGTATCGAGTCAACATGTTTGATCCCATTGTGGTTTTGTTCTCTTCCGTTTTTTCCTCAGCTTAAATATCAGGTGAATGTTATATCATCATTATAACAACTGAAGAAAATAACAAAAATGCAAATAAATACATTAAAAAAAATAAAGAAGTAACTAATATAATATTTTTTAGAAACATTGGCCTAGATTTTGTTGTTGAGTGTGTGCTCCTCCCCTATGAATGTACAACTAAAGCATTCACACTAAATTGAGAGTGAAGTATGGAAGAGGTGTGGTGCAGCAGCCAAGATGCCTGACTCCGGACCACAGGGTTCACGGTTTGATCCCCGGCGCCGGCGGCAGGTTATCCCAGCACCATGTGACTCTGGGCAATAGCTCGCTTAATCTTCCCGACGGCCCACAGCGCCGGGACACCACTCCAGAGGCAGCTGTGTGCTTTACAAATGCTGGTATTTATTTACTTTAACCTCTCCTATACCTTTGGGGACTTACTGGATTCTGTGCACAATATATCTCTTTTTGATGTAGTATATACAGAGCCTGCTTCCTACCTCAACTATCAGGACTAATCTCAACTCATCCCCTACAAACCCCCCTCAGACAGAAAGACAAAGAGAATTAAGGTGTTAGGAAAACTGATGTTCTCTTTGGCTAGCCTCGCCCTTCAGTAAGTCAACACCAGCTGCTTGCTGGGAAGGTACTCTCACGCATCAAGGGACATGGTTGCAAAGATCTTGCCAGCCGTCCTGGAGGAGTTTCATGTCAATTTGGTACAAACTTTTCGGTAAGGCGTAGCCAAGTATGTTTCAAGATTAGGACTAAACACTATTGATTGCTTTGGCAGAGCAGTCAGGACTAGAGTTGTGCTCCAGCTGAGTGCATGCATGTGATCCACAGGCGTCTCTCGTGACGATCAGGCATCATTCTTAGATATGTCTTTTGACTGGTCTGTTTGGGGAAAAAGGGTGTTTCTGCACTACATTCACAGTTCGCTCCCTCGGTCTCTCCACACCCTCAAGGCAGTTTCCCTAACAGTTTTGCCCCCTTCGAAGTCTCGCCAAGGGTTTTGAACACAGGCAGCATCAAGGCCCACCATTCCAGCAACAGGCAACTAAGTCCTTTCAGGGTCAAGGATTCAATAGACAACATTCAGGCCCACAGGGACGGACAACCCCCAGCCATACGCCCCTACAGGAGTAGCCTCGAAACCACTATTGTTTGCCTTTATCTGCACATGACCACCCAGTAGATGACACAATCAGTCATTTTCTCCAGAAGTGGTAGGCTTTAACATCAGGCAGCAGAATTCCTTTCTGACCTGCCGCATCTTCCACCCACATCAGATAGGTTTTCGGAGGGCCACTTGACCATTTTGTTGCAGGAAGTACAGGCTCTTTAGGTGAAAGAAGCCATAGAGAAAGTCCCAGCCTCCAAAATAGCAACTAAATGTTAGTCTTGGTGTTTCCTAATTCTGACAAAAGAGCAGAGTCCTTTGTTCTGTTTTAGATCTCAACTTCTCAATTTCGGACTGTGGAAAGACAATTTAAAGATGCCCACGCTAGCCCGGGTTCTATCTGCCCTGGATCCGAGAGACTGGATGGTAGCAGCAGGACACTTATTTCCATGTTCCTGTCCTGCAGTCCCACAGGTGCTTCTAGAGGTTCAAGGTGGAGTAGGGGAATTTTCTGTTTGCCGTGCTCTCCTTCAGCCTCACCAGTGCCCTCAGTTGTTCATGCAAGTGATGGAAGTACTAGCGCGTATCTTCGGGGGTCAGGCATACCAGTCTTTCTCTACCTTGACGGCTAGCTGTTAAAGGCGAGCTTGCAAGTTAGCCATGAACCACATCCAGATGATGTCAAGCTTTCTGACATCCCTGTGGTTCACTAACAACATGTCAAAGTCACACCTGACGCCTTCGCGTAGAGTCTCCCCTGGATACGGTGTGTTATCAGGTCTCCGGATCAACAAGTCCAGGACATTCAGGTTATGATCCCAATGTTTCAGCTTTGATCCTGGGTCTGGTGAGGGTGAACTCGAGGATTCTTGGCCTATTGGCTTTCTGAATTCTGTTTGTGGACCATGGCAGACAGTATACCCAAGTTCTGCAGGGGGATCTGAAGTGTCATGGGCCCAGCACCAAGGGACTTTGTGAGATTCCATCCAAGGTTTGGAGGAAATTGCTAAAGACCTGCAATGGTAGCTGCCCGACCTCAAGACAACCAGCAGCAGTCCTCTTTTCTTACCCCACTCAGAGCTGATGGTGGTGACGGGTGCATCACGAATAAGTGGGGGAAGTCACCAGGGAGTGGTCGAGATGAGAGAGGTCTGCTCTTGGGCAGAGACCTGTCTCCATATCTACCTATTAGAATTGCCAGCCACTCGCTTGGCATTGAAAGCCTTCCTGCCATCCATTAAAGGGAAGTTTGTTCAGGTCCTCACAGACAACACCAATGACATGGTGTATTGCAACAAGCAGGGTGGCTTGAGGTCCTGGTCTATCACTTGGCTATTAACCTGGTTGTGCACCACCTGGTGGGACCTAGTAGGACCAGGTTGACAAACTCAGCTGATGACACCAACCTGATTACGAATGGCAGTTGTACCCCAGAGTTCGTCTTCCAGCAATGGGGAGAACGCAGCTTATATTTTAGCTACCGCTGCAAACTCTCAATGTCAGGACTTTGTGTGCTCGAGTTCCCAAGAAGGCTTTCTCTCATGGAAGCGTTTAGCTTAGAGTGAAACAAAGGACTTCTGTGTGCAACTGCTACCTCTCCTGTCTTGATTTCTGAAGAAGATCAGAAACCACTGGGTCCATATCATCTTAGTGGCTCCAGATTGGGGCATGAGAGTGTGGTACCGTAGAATCTCTGGGCATAAGTATCTGTCATCCAGTCAGGCTGCAGCTTTGGGAGAATCTTCACTTGCACCCTGACCTGAGAAATCTACTCCTCCATATGTGTAGATTGAGCAGCAGCAGTTGACTGCATTCATTCTCCCTCCCGAAGAAGCGGATGTCATTGTTGCAGCCAGATGTCCTTCTACAAAGTCTGCGCCAGAAGATGGGTCAGGTTTGTGGCTTGATGCGGCACACGTAATATGGACCAGTTTCAGGTAACATCCATCGCTTGCACCCTGAAAGTGTTTTTTTTTTTACATTGATTACACCAAAGACTATCTTGTGGTGACCACCTCTTTGTAGGGTTCTGTGTTGCAAAGAAAGGCAGTGCATAAAGAAGCAGCAGTCTCCAGATGGACTGCGGGCCCATTCCACCAGGGTCAAGGCTGCTTCCACTGTGTTGTGCTACACAAACAAATGATGAACAGAATGCTGAATAAATCATACATTCACCCCCAGTCAAGAGATCTGGGTTAAATCCATTGTTCTTTTGCTCACCATACCACCCCAGTTTAGACGCAGCCATATGCAAATCAGTCTTGACCCTGTGCCTCATGGGAACAGTCTAGACCGAACTGCCAAGCCAGGTCCTCCCTGGACCAGAAACAAGCATCCTGTGAATTACCCTTCATCGGTCATGCTAGCTTAAAACCAGTGGCACAGTGAGCAAGGGACCCACGTCTGAGCATACCCATCCCACTTAGGGTGAAAAGTGCTACACAAACAAATGTTGGACGGAATGCTGAATAAATCATACATTCACCCCCAGTCAAGAGATCTGGGTTAAATCCATTGTTCTTTTTCTCACCGTACCACCCCAGTTTAGACCCAACCATATGCAAATCAGTCTCGACCATGTGCCTCATGGGAATAATCCAGACCAAACTGCCTAGCCAGGTCCTCCCTGGACTGGAAACAAGCATCCTGGGACCGGTTTCTGGGTATTACCCTTCATCAGCCAGGCTATCTTGAAACCAGTGGCACAGTGAGCAAGGGACCCGCTTATGGGTATACCCATCCCACTTAGGGTGAAAAGTGCTACGCAAACAAATGATGGACGGAATGCTTCCACTGTGTTGGCACATTGTGTGCCTGTTCTGGATATTTGTCCGGCCGCAAAATAGGCATCAGTGCATACCTTCAGGAAGTGCTATTGCCTTGACATCCATGTCTGACAGGAAGGGCATTTTGCCTGCCCTGCGCTGCAGGACGTTTTGATTTGAGCAATTCCACAGACCAACCACGCCTCAGGAGGTACTGCTTTGGTATCTTTTCTAAAGATGAGGAATCTGCTGTTAGAAATTAGCAGCATAAGAAAAAGTTATTTACCTTTGGTAACATTCTTTCTGGTGGATACTTTATCTAACCCCAGATCCTGTGCTGCTCCACCACTCATTATTTTATTTAATACCCTCTTTATTATCTAAAAAGGTCCCAGATTAAAGATTTGCACAGTGGCATGGATAGTTAGTTTATGGGCTTCTTGTCAGAGGGTATGGACAGTGTCAAGAAAGGAAATGACTGCGCACTAGCATGGCACTGTCACGTCTGGGGCAGAATGAGATTGATGCACAGCTCCACGATCCCACCTACTGGTGCTCAGGGGCTATACTGAAAAGTCTTCTGGATCGGGTCTGGCACCTGGAGATTACTCTAAAGGTGATAAATCTACCGTTGAGTATTAACTTGAAAGAGCGTTATTGAAGTTAAGTAACTTGTTCTTTAAATCGCTGGCATCCAAGGCGAAGTAAGCACTGCATGCACTCGATGTCAAGAAGACTATTTGACTTCTATTTGAACAAGACCAAGACACTCTATTCAACAAGTCTGTTAGTGGCCTTGGGCCTATCTTTGCTCGGTCAGGCAATAACTTAAGGTACCGGAACCAGGTGGTTCATAGACTTCATCAAGTTTGCCTGTCATATTGCTGACAGATATCTGTCTGGGAGACTGATGGGTCACCAGAGGAGTGAAGGGACAAACAAACTGGACCATATGCCACTAATTGACACTTGCAAAAAGCTGTCTGAAAACTGACTCAGACTTTCAGCAAGCATTACTGCAAAGATGCTAAAACAAAGGCAAATGCTGCTGCAGGACAAGCGGTAGTAAAAAAAGCATTCTGTTAATAATGCAACTCCACCTGTCACCAAAAGGATATACTGCTTGTTTTTCAATTCAAACAGCATATGAATCTATAAAAGATACTTTTGTGGAAAATGTTATAGCCTCTAAAGTTGATTCCACAGTATTACTATCTTTCATAGATTCACGTGACCCTCCTGGCATCCCTTGTGAGTTGTTTAAATTGCTTTATTCCGTGTGTCCTATGCATTGGAGACATGATCAGAGTCTGAACAAGGGAAGTTCTAGAGAGATGGATCATTGCAGGGTGTTGAGATAGGTGTCAACACAAGCTCCACTGATTGTAGACAAGGCCCCTATGGTGAAATTCATAACACTTTCCTTGTGTTTTTTACCAGAGTGTTCCCAGCTTGTCTTGTGGTATATTTAAATAGCATGTGAATCTGTAAAAGATGTCAATGCAGGAAAACAACCCTTAGAAGTAACTTATTCTAAGCATGCCATACAGATACAAAGGTAGAACATCCAGGTGGAATAACTAAAAAAAAATCATGAAATAGTTATTCTATGCCCTCTGAAAACAAAGATTTATGTATGCATTCTTAAATGGACTAAATTAGTATTCCAAAACTGTTGTGCTATACTGCAAACCTGTAATTTCCTCTCCATTTAAATGTTGACGTGGGTGTGATAAAAAATTCTGCATTACTGGATCTGAAGACCAGGTCTGGGATGAATGATCAACTACAGAAACCTTGTAGATAAAGGACCTGACGGTAAAGCAGAGTGTCTTCAAGATCTTTCATTTAGCCACAGGGAGCCGTTGAAGCCCTTGGATGTCGAACATTAGCCTGGCGGCTGTGTTCTATGTGCTTTGTGGTTAAGTGATTCATACGCCAAGAATTTCAAATTAAGGCATTAGTATAATCTAATTTTAGTTTAAATATTGCTGGTCCTGAAAAGTAATCAATGGCAGGACTGAAGATAACCCTCTACTGTTCACACACTATGGTGCAACCTCTGCATCAATAATTGATTACACAGACAACACACATTGTCTACTGTGGAGCAATAAAATAAAAAAAATAAACAAATAATTGATTACACAGTTCTTTCCCTGCCACTACTGATACAGTTAAGGAAGTTCAACATTGAAACCTCTTCGGAAAGTGACCGCTCGTATCAATATTTGGAGCTAACGCTCAACCCACCAAAACACCAACACAGACTGGAAATCGGAAGCCTACAATCAGTCAGTCTGAAGTTCCTAATCTGGACTCATAATTCCCTCCCGAAGCTGGCCACAAAGGCGAAAGCAATACTGGAAACTACTGTGAAGTCACAGCCAACCCACTCAAAGTGTGTCCTGTGTTTTTACAACGCTGTTAAAACAAGATCCAGCACAGTAACTCAAAAGAAGGAAAACCACATGAACTTCAGTAGGTTTACTGCCAAAAACATTAAACCCGAGGAAAGAACTCGAGCGTGAAATTAAGAAAATCAGTAAACCCATGGGGGAAATAAAAATCCTAAAATAGTGATATAAAAAGCAACTCTGGGAAGAACGGAAAACCAAATCCGAGAAATTCTGCGCAATGCTTCAATTTAATTCTAAACGAACAAACTCTAGAGCTTTCTGGGTAACCATCAATGGCATCGGTAGAGATGTAAGAATGCTAAACAGCTATAGCATTCATGAAAAAGACTAGCTAGCTCACCTAACTACAATCTTTAACAACCAAAAATGCCCGTCTGTCCAATACAAAAACAGCAACACAGAGGCAGACGAGACAGATACAACATAGGCTCACAAAACTCCAACTCAACGTGCAGAACGGTACTGCACCCCTGAAAATGTGGCAATGATAATCATAGCAGGCCGACGTGACAGTCCTGAGGTCCAAACGGCATCCCGCAGGCAATTTACAAGCTTGACCCGAGATAGTGGCCCAATACACTGTTGGCTTTGTACAACGAGGTGAGATTAACAAATCTAATCCCTGGCAGATTGAGAGGTTGATAATAAACCCAATCTTCAAGGGGGGGAAATCGATCCTACCCCGCTCTAATTGACTCCGAGGCTAAATGTTATGCCTCCCTAATCTTGGAAGACTTGGTGGAGTGGTCCGATTCCAACAATAAGATTCAGTTTAACCAGACTGGGTTTCGGAAAGGCTACGGTACCACCTTAAACACCCCAACAGTAATAGCTATTGCTGATAAATGCAAGTGACTAAAGAAACCCCTGCATTTATGTTTTATAGACCTGAAAGCCGCCTTTGATCGAATAGACCGGGCACTTCTGTGTTATAAACTAAGGCGGTGGGGCCTTCAAGAGAGTATCCCCTGTGTATGGTCTGTCTTGAACTTTTCAATAAAAATATATATTTTTTAATAAGTGAGTATCCCCTGAGCAGTAGAACAACTGTACACAGACACATGGATTCAAATTAATTTGGCGGATGGGTCGCAGCTGTCCAGACGTATACATACGTATACATACAGCTATCGGCCTCAAACAAGGCTGTGTCCTGGCACCACACCTCTTCAAACTATTTATATCCGACCTATCCCCGGGACTTGATTAAGTACATTTGCATTCTCCCAGATTAGTACCACTGCCCCTGTCGCACCTGGCAAATGCAGACGACATCATGCTGCTTAGCCACACCAGAGTGGGCCTTCAAAGATTGATGGAGGAACTCTCGGCATACACCATGATAAATAAACTGGAAATCAATACAACAAAAACAATGACCATGGGTAATGGCATTGGAACTGCTCTACGGATCAAATCAAACAACATAACCCTAGAGGAAGTCAGCAGCTATAAATATTTGTGTTTCACCATAGATAAAAGGCTCAATTTCATGATGCACAAACAACATTTGATACAAACAAAGGTCCCAGTGACTTATTTGGGTCAACCCCCGGTGTTCATAACACGCACAAACAACATTTGGCAAAAAAAAAGCAAGGCGCTAACATATGCCTTTTCGTGCTCGCAAAGAAACAGGACGACCCTTCTTTTAAACCATTATTAGCAGTCATTACCGCAAAACTATTGCCAGTAGTGTGTTTTGCCAGTGCGGTCATGCATGGAAAAGACTCACTAACTTTGAAGAAAATTCATACTAACATCCACAAGCGAGTCTTTGGCCTACCTCAGAGTGCCTCCCCAGTGAAAGTTTGTCTGGAATTTGGCTTAATGAAACAGAGCATTGCAAGAAGATACACAACCATTAAAATGTGGTATAAAATACAGTTTAACCAAACCAACCCATTGATTAGTGTGTTATGATGACTCAATATACAGTAAATTCCTGTGTTCCTCATTACTTGAAACAAACACCAATAATCTATGGCATCTGAGTTTGACACACACTTCATTTTACCGAGCCATCAATAAAGTAGCTAAATTGCACTCCCTTATAGAGGACAAGTACAAACTAACCTCTCGGTTGCATGCCTGGATGGTAGTCCAATGGTATAACAGCTTAAAACCAGCTGAATACCTGAGTAAGACATATCCGGCATACCTAAAAAGAAAGGTGATGACACTTCGATTTGGAGCTCTCCCATCCTTGGCCGATCAGCCTGCTTATGGAAACCAAGGCTTAACATTGTGAAGACTTTGTGGTGCTCTGGAGGAAGACCTAATCCATCTAGTCGGTTTCTGTCCGGCCTTAATACAACATCAAATTCTACTGTTAAAACCTGCTCTGAATGAAAGGGGGATTCGAACATGTCGGATGGCAATAATTAAGTGCCTAAACCCCACGGACCCTAAAATTAATTGAAAATTGTTAACATTTCTGTCACTGCACGAGAAAGAAATCAACTGCATTTGACTTCTGAGGCGAGTTTTTAGGCTAAAAGAACACTACCCGACTCTTAGTAATAAGTTCCAAACAACTCATCACATAAGACATATACCACAAAGGCACTTTATCTTGCTCGACTCGCAATTGACCTAAAAAATCTAAAGTATTTTATCAAAAAACTTAAACTTTGAGGTCTTATACGTTTTGTGAAATGACTCTATACAACACTATTGTGACTTTTTTTACGAACTCCTAAGTATTTTGCAAAGAATTTTAACAGTAAGTACAGTGTGAACCTTGAGGCTTTATACGTTTTATGAAATGATTTTACATAACACTATTGTGACAGTTTTTAACTTATAATAATAAAAGATTATGGATAAGTGCTGCCTACAATACTTAGATGGTTCCCATGAAATAATCTGTGCAATATGTTGCAGAATTTAGCAATGTTGTGATTTTGCATTAAATTAGATTTGTCATCTCATGTGATTCCTAAATTGCACACGAGTTTAGAGAAAGGAGTCTCATTGCCAAAGATTGTATGTGGATTCAATGGGCTGTGACTGAGCTGTCAAGACCCCACAGGAAGGCCCTCAGTTTTGGACTTATTTTAATCCTGCATTGTTCTATACATACATTGGATAATGTTGTTCAGTCTTGATGGCACCGTGGTGCAATCATCCTAGGGTTAGGTGTTGCCCATGTAGGCCTTTGTAATCAGCAGTGACATGCAGTTTCACTTCAATTACCCCTCAGCGGCGCACAACTGCCTGGTAGGAGGTTGCATTGCCTTTTACTTTTTCGGGTGGAGAAGCATCACATCCAACCAGTGGGTGCTCCAAACTGTTGAGATTGGTTACTCTCTGCCCCTTCTGATCAATCCCCAGCATGCCACTACACCACAAGGTCTCCCAGAGGACCATTTGTCCCTACTCCAAGGAGACGTCCAAGCCCTCTGGGCCAAGGGAGCAACAGAAAGGGCATCACAAATCTAGACTTGTTGCTATTCCTGTTACTTCTTGGTGTCAAAAAAGGACATAGGCCTCTGCCCTGACCTCTGTCTTCGCCCCCTGAACAACTTCCTCCCGAAGGACAAGGTCAAAAGATTTTCCCTGGCCAAAGTTTTGTCTGCACTGGATCCAAAAGGCTGGCTATTGACACTGTATCTCCAAGATGCCTACTTCCACATTTCCATCGTGCAGTCCCACAGATGATACTTGTAGTTTCACGTAGGCGACAAGCACTTTCAATCCTCAGTGCTCTCCTTCAGCCTCATCCGTGTACCTAGGGTGTTCACGAAATTGATGGTGGTGATTGCTGCCCATCTTTGGAGGTTGAGAATACCAGTCTTACTCTATCTCAATGACTGGCTGCTAACGGCGGGCTCACCACAAACAGTCATAAACCAACCCCAGACAACACTATCATGGTTGACATTGTTAGGTCTTTCCAACAAGGTGCTTAAGTCAGATCTGACTCCTTCACAACAGCTCCCCTCCTATGGAACCATCTTGGACACAGTGCATTTTTATGCCTTTCCTTCGTTTCAATGAGTCCAGTGCACTCAGGTCATGATCCCGATGTTTCAATCCTTGACCTGGCTGTGTGTGAGGGATCTGACTCTTCTTGGCCTTCTGCATCCTGCTGGTGGACCACGCCCGATGGCATACACAGGCTCTGAAGTCTCAGTGGGCACCAAGTGAGCCATTCGGATTAAAGCCAGGTGCCACAGAAGACTGCAAAAGTCCTGTAGTGGTGGCGACTAGAGAGCAATTGGGCCATTGGGAGACACTTCCTACTACACCCAGACCTAACAGATGTGGCAGATACATCATTGTGGGGGTGAGGAAGACATTTCGAAGTTTGGTGTTTCCACTTCAACTTGTTGGCGTTACGGGCATTATTCTTGGCACTGAAAGCATTCCTCCCATCCAACAAGGGCGAAACGGTGTCGCTTCTTACAGACCACACTGCTGTCATGTGATACTGCATCAAACAGGACTGTGTCGTGTTGTGGGTCCTATGCCAGGAGGCTCAGTTCCTTTGGAAGTAACTGAATCATCAGGGCATCACCCTGGTCGTAAAGTGCTTCAACGCTTCGTCAGGAGTAATAATCACCATATAAATGCACTAACAATACAATCTATAAACCCTCCTGGCCCACACTTAAATGATTTAATAAAACTTGGTAGTCTGGCAGTTGATTGTGGCTCGTACAGGCTGCTAAATTATTACATTATACTGATTGACACTTTTACATTAATCAGATAAAACTACTGCAAGTCATGTTCATCACCTAGTACTGTGCCAATCCACAACCATGAACCACCCATTACCAACTGCCTAGGTGTGGAATAGCTGAAACGATCTCACGTATGCTGCTGGACAACAGAGGACTTTAATGTAATCCACCATTGTAGGTCCTGGCAAGCTATATACAATGACTGCTTCTTGACAGCTCAAAATGACAATTAGATATGGGATGATATTTACAAAGTCCTTTGTTGCAGATTTCTTCACCAAATCTCCCTCCAACCTATGCCTGCTCCGAATCATAAACTTTTTTTGTATTCAAATCATTTTTATTGAAGAAGAAATAAAGGAAGGGTAGAAAGAAAGAAAGAAAATGTAAAGTAAAAGACACAAAATCTCGGATACATGAGATGAATTACATACGAGATCATAACAAAATCATAGCAAATAAAGACCGGGTAATACACAGTTTCGTGGTTTACATAAAAACTCATACCATGAGGTCCGAATGTGAAGTCCAAATCTAAAACGAGTGCTACACAAACAATGCTGCAAACACAATGTCCTTGTCCAGGTCCCTGGATTTCCAATTTCCATTTGTGTCCAACACAAATTCCGTTAAGTAAGTTCCGTTAGGAATGGTGATTTCACCCTTGTGCCACCAATTTACATTACACAGTATACAACAGGAAAACTCCACTTTGCTACAGAATATTACACATAACCATAGCACATCACGGAGGATCAAATGAAAAAGATGAAGCATCAAGAGATTTCCAAAGCTTCTTATGGGATGCGCGCCATGGGGAGCAATGCAGCGCAGGGTTGTCAGCTCCTCTTAGAAAGGATAACCATTCTTGCCATATCTTAAAGGACACCTCAGAGGCGCTCTTCCATTTACATAAAACTACTTTACAGGCCAGGGTGAGCAGTAGATCAAGCAATTGGCGGTCATATGCATTAGCTAGGTTGGGGTCTAGGACACCCAGTAGGACATATACGAATTCCCGTACAGGTTTGAAACTGAAAATATGTTCTATGCAATCAAAAATGTTCTCCCAATATATTTTCAGGGAGGGACAATTAAAAAGCATGTGGGCCAAATCCCCTACAGCCGAATCACAGTTCCAACACTTAGGGCTATCTCTCAGGTGGAGTTTAAAAAGCTTATCTGGCGTCCAGTACGTTCTGTTTAATAACATGTATTTGGTCTGGGATAATATTGGAGAGACTTTGCTCAAGAAAGCAGTGGTGTGAGCAGCATGGTCAGCTAGGAAGTGCCTTCGTGTAGCTCATGTCGAGCTGCTAAAAATCCGGCGGAAAAACGGCTTCCCCATAGCCTCCTGACGTGACATTGAGCCCCTGTGCCTCCCTGAGACCGATAATCCCAGCTACGGCTCAAAACTTACGAGAAACGGCGAAAGCGAGCACTGTGACGAGCTCGGCCGCGGACTCCAAGATGGCGGCGCCCTAAGTCCGTGGGATCCTCTCTGAGAAGGGGGACTGACCGGAGCGCAGCGAAGGCGCCGGGAGGACACCGGAGCACAGCCGATTGCCTAAGCAACCCTCGCGGGTAAGAGACAGATATCGGGCGAGTGCTGCGGAGGAGCCCCGGGGGCTGTGGCGCTGAGCGGGCTTTGGCTGAGACCCCTGAGCCCATCCCCCACTCCCCACTCTCGGGGCTACGGAGGATCGGCGCCTGGACTGCACCCGCCTGGGTCTCGGGCGCAAGAGAGGGACCGGCACCGTCTGTGACCGGGGGCCGGACGTTGCGTACGTCGGCCGCTGCGGCACATACGGGACCCCCTGGTGCAGTGAAGTAGGATCTCCCCCGGCTGCATTGGTGGCGTGAGAGCGGATCTGCCCCTCCGGGGATCTCATGCGGACCAGTAACCGGGTTGTCAGCTACACGGGCATCACACGCCCTCCGGTGAGTCTGGTGGTGGCTGCCCTTTCTCCCCGCCCGACCCCCTCAGGCCATTAGAGCAGGAAACCGAGGGAGATGACACAGCTGGGGTCTCGCTGAAGCCACGGCCTGGATTTTGAGCCCGCCCGAGACAGTGGTGGTGGCGAAACCAGAGGGGACCTGAATGGAGGCGGAGCTTGGGTGAACTTTGAACATTGAAATACCTCTGCTGCTGGACACTACATGGCCAGTTAGAAGGTCCGAGAACCAGACGGGGGTGTGACACGATTTGCGGTGGCAATACACATGGGAGTATCAGCTGTAGGACCCCGGTGATAACGGTGGGGAGACAGTAGGGTGCAGACGGAGGCTGAGACCCTGATCAAAGCCAGAGGCGAGAGCAGCAGGACGCAGGTCGGCGACTGAAGGAGGACGTCTGATCCACGCGCGTGACTCTACCTGCCATCATCAGCCATGGGAAAGAAAGAGACGTTCCCCAGAACCGCCAAGCAGGGCCCCATGGATAATTTTGCTGCGCCGCGACCGAACGTAGAAGTCGCACCCACAGACAACAACCCGAGGTCCGACACTGACCTATTGATGGCCGCCATCCAGGCGTCCAGGGCTGACATTCAGGAGTCCAGGGCAGCATTGGAGGTGAAAATTGGTGAAGTGGGATCGGAGGTGACGCTGTTGCGACAAGACTTCCGAAAACTGTCCGACCGGGTGACCACGACGGAGACGCGTATAGGAGAGGCGGAAGACTCGATCTCCACGTTGAGAAGGGATATGGCGGAACTCCAGGCCTCACATCGTCAGCTGTTGTGGAAGGTGGACGATGCTGAAAATAGGGCGCGACGCAACAACCTGCGCTTCGTTGGATTTAGAGAAGGGATTGAAGAGACGGACATGGTGGCCTTTCTCCACTCTTGGCTAATGAAAACCTTCTCGGCGGTGCAGTTCTCAACCTGTTTCATCATCGAAAGGGCACACAGAGCCCTCCTGGCTAAGCCGCCCAAGGGAGCACGGCCCCGACCAGTCATCGCACGTTTCCTCAACTTCGCGGACCGCGACCTGATTCCACGGGAATCCAGAAAGATGGGGGAAATCCGCCTGGAGAACGTGATTATTATGATTTTCCCTGACTACAGCCAGGAAGTGCAAAAGCAACGCAGATCCTTCGACGCTGTCAAAGCAAAACTAAGAGACATGAACATTACCTATATGCTTCTATTCCCGGCGAAGTTGAAGGTAATCTACAAAGACAAGGCACACTTCTTTGCCCATCCGGAGGATGCCTGGCAGTGGCTGGAGGAACGCCCCATACTACGCAGGCAAGACAACGATGGGAGGGGCAGACCAGATGGACCGACTCCGCGCAGACAGCAATGGGAGCGACCGAAGACCCAACGTCCAAAGACACAGAGGAATAGGAGGCAGACGCAGACTACGCCCTATCCGGGACGCACTCAAGGGAACAGACGAAGAGGACAATCGGCATCCCCCGGCGGGAGACGCAATATAGAATCAGGTCTCAATCGTCTCAGCAGACCCGCCCGCTCGGAAGGAGAGGAGAGAGAAGACTCTGAGGTCCTCTCGTCGGGGGAGGAAGAGGGTGGAGCGCGCTCCGTCCATCCATTGGAAAAAGCGATTCACGAGTTGGAACAAGACGGTTCGGGGCGACTGGATGACCTACGCCCAGACACGCAAGACTCACACTCTTGAACGAGGGCTGAATGGGGAACCGAGAGTGCAGCTCGACGCTAAAGAGAACACGCAAGTTGTTTAACCCCCCCCTTTTTCCTTTTTTTTTCTTACCTATTGGTTTTCCAGGACACGAACTATTGTGTAAGCATTTCTCGCCTTTGTCTTTTAAAACTGTTTACTGGGGAATGCGATCTATATTTTGAACTGATTCTGTACGACTAGGTTGAAAGCAAAGTTTCTCTCACTGTTTTTGAGTTTGTGAAGGGAGGGATGTGTGGGAGGGCGACAGGCCTTCACCTGCGGATAGTTGGGTCCTATGGTAGGATGCGACTGGAAGGGGAGGGAGGCAGGGAGGTGGGTGGGGGGATGTCAAGTGTTTAAACTCTCTCAAGTTGGGGAAGGAGAGGGTCAAGGGAGGGAAGGGGGCCACTTGCACTAGATTTACACAGCAGCGCACACTGAATCCACGCACCACCTGCACATGCCGGAATGGGATCGCACGCACTTACCCCGCAGTCCAATGGCAAGTGCCATAGATACACCGACAGGGGTAGATAGGAAACTGAGTATCCTGACATGGAATGTTAATGGTTTGGGCTCTAAAATCAAGAGGGGATTGGTGAATGCCTATATTAAGAGGGTGGACCCGGACTTTACTTTCCTGCAGGAAACACACCTCCGGGGTACTGCATGCGCTTTTCTCGCGAGGGGGAGACACAGGGTGTTGGCACATGCGGGATACACATCGGACTCTAGAGGGGTCGCGATTATCGCTAAAATAGCCTCCCCGTTTTGCATTACCCGCACCTGGCTGGATCCACAAGGAACATACGCTGAAGTGCAGGGCACCTGGAACTGACGCTCCTACACACTTGTCACGGTATATGCACCACCCAAACTGCAATCACGCACCCTTACGGCGCTCAACCACATACTCTTAGAGACCTCAGATACCATACAAGTGGTGGGAGGGGACTTCAATGATGTTATGGACACCCAACACGATAGATCAGGAGAAGGGGCAAGAGGCGGGACCCAGACGACACTCTGCAGCCAGATGTCCGTCATAGGACTTACAGATATTTGGAGGTGGCTTCACCCGACAACACGAGCATACTCACACTACTCCGGGACACATAAGGTGTTCTCGCGCCTTGACTATGTTTTTATGTCCCGTCTCTACCTAAGAATAGATGATGTTGCAGAATACAGGGCCAGGGGTATATCAGATCATTCACCGTTGTATGTAAGGGTAGGACGAGACCAGGCTAGACACACGGGAACTTGGCGCCTGGCAGCCTGGGATCTACAAAATGCGACTTTCCTTAAAGGTATACGGGCTGACATTAAGGTGTACTTGGCGGAGAATGTGGGCACAGTGGACTCGAAGGTCACCCTGTGGGAAGCCCTGAAGCCGGTCCTTAGGGATAGGATACATTCTAGGCGGGGTGAAGAAAGACGTAAACTCCAGGCAGAGGTGACTGCCCTGGAACAGACGATCCTAGAAAGAGAAAGGGAACATCTCGCCCAAAAACGCGAAGAGACCCTTAGAAAGCTGCTGGATGTCCAGAATCAGTATAGGGAATTAGTGAACGACGAAGCGAAGACACAGGCCCTTGCCACCGTCCACAGGCTGTATGACGTAGGGGACAAGTCCGGGAAGCTTTTGGCATGGCTCAGCAGGAAATAGAGAGCGGCGAGATGGATTGACGGAGTGCAAGCCGGAAACGGGGCTATAGTTCACACGGATAGGGAGATAGCCGAAACTTTTGCCACGCACTTTGAGGAATTCTATGCGGCGCGTGACCTTGCCACACAGGAGGAGGCGCTATGCTACCTAGAAGCGGCAGACCTGCCGTCCCTGCCCCCGAGTCAATGGAGGCCCTGGAGACGGCCATAACGGTGGATGACATCACGGAGGCCATTATCAGATTGAGGCCCGGCAAAACCCCGGGACCCAATGGCTTCCCGGCAGAGCTTTTCAAGCGGACAGCAGACCTACTGTCGCGACATCTTGGGGGACTCTTCGCAGGCACCTTCGAGGAGGGGGAGCTACCCCCTGACTTGGTGAGGGCAACGATTGTCCCGATTTACAAGGAGGGCAAACCACGTGTGGAGTGCGCCTCATATAGACTCATCTCCCTACTGAACATTGAGGTGAAGCTGTTGGCTACCATCATGGCTACCCGACTGTGAGCTGTGATCACAAATCTAGTGCATCTAGATCAATCGGGGTTCCTACCAGACAGGGCCACCAAATTCAATCTTAGAAGGACACATAACTGGCTGCAGGAGGTGCGGGGCCGCGCTGACCCCCACTGGTTCCTCTCCTTAGATGCCGAAAAGGCGTTCAACGCAGTACACTGGCCTTTTCTTTTCGCTGTTCTCAGTAAGTTCGGCTTTGGGCCCAATTTCATTCGGTGGATACGGCTCCTTTACACTGCCCCCAAGGCCAGAGTGCGGGTGAATGGGACTCTATCTCGAGAGTTTCAGATACAGAGAGGTACCAGACAAGGATGCCCCCTGTCCCCCCTCTTGTTCACGCTTACAATAGAGGTACTGGCCGCCAGGGTCCGACAGAACACTGATATCTGCGGTTTTGCAAGAGGCGCCACTGACTCGATGCCTGAGAAAATCTCACTCTACGCAGACGACGTTCTACTCTACATAACAGAACCGGAAACCACGATCCCAGAGCTCTTCCGAGAAATAGCAAGCTACGGCAGGGTGGCCAGGCACAAAATTAACTGGCACAAATCAGTGCTTTATGATCCTGGGGGGTGCGATCGATGGGGATTTCTGCCAGACGACCTTCTGACTACCACTGAGGGCTTTCAATACCTCGGGATCTTCATTACAGTAAATGAGGCCCTGTCCTTTAGTAGGAACGTCGAAAGAATCATACTTAATGCAGTGGCGGATATGAACCGTTGGAGACAGCTTCCGCTGACTCTCTTTGGAAGGGCGGCCATGTATAAAATGGTCACGTTGCCAAAATTCCTCTACGCTCTGCAAAATGAGTACTATCCCATACAGGCGTCGGTCTTCCGTAGGATCCATGCAGATTTGAGATCCTTTCTCTGGTTAGGTAAGCACGCTAGGGTGGCTCTATCCACTCTCCAGAGACATCAGTACAGCGGTGGGATCTCACTCCCGAATCTGGAGGCCTACTACTGGGCGGAACATCTGACACCAATAAATGATTGGCTCCATGCCCCGGCGGATCACCCAACGTACGCTCTGGAGAGAGATACAATGTCGGCCCAAAATTTACTGTGTTTCCTCTATGGGGTTCCGGGACGGACCTCCCTCCTCCCGGCCACGTCGGTGACACTGTACGCGTGGAGGAAGGCTAACCGTCGTATGGGATGGGATAAAAAGCCAACAAGACAGACGCCGCTATGGCATTGCCAGTGGTTAACGGAACTCCACAAACTAAAAGGTTTCCAGAGATGGGATGACATTGGCATCTCCACTATAGGGGATGTCATTGCCAAGGGGGAATTCAAATCGTTTCAGACCCTTAAGTCAGAATTCGGGCTCCACAACACACAACAGTTTAAATATATGCAACTACGACACGCCTGGCAGGCCCAAAAAATCCCGCTCGTAGACATCCCAGAGTATGCACCTCTGGAGGGGAGGCTTTTACAGGAACAGATGCAGGGGAAGGCAGTATCCCTGACATATAAGACTTTGACTAACCATATGCTGGGGGATTTGGCAAAACTCAGGGCCACTTGGGAAGCGGAGGTGGGAGTGATGGAGGACCTGGACTGGGATACAGTACTGATGCATCCACGGGAGGTAGCTATCAAGTCCCGACTACGATTGATTCAACTGAATGTACTCCATAGAACCTACTATGACAGACAACGGCTTTGTAGAATGGGGAAAATTGAGGACCCAAGCTGTCTTAAATGCACTCAGGAGACTGGGGGTTTTTACCACACATTATGGTCATGCAGGGTCATACAAACATACTGGACCCAGGTGTTCAAAGAATTGGATGAGGTCCTAGAGGTCTCAATCACGCAAGAGCCCAAATTAGCTCTATTGGGTATGACTAACGAGGTAGACCTGGCACGCCCCCTTCTTGTATTCCTGGTCTTGGCACTGGTGGTGGCAAAACGAGACATTGCGAAACATTGGGGAGCACCAGAGCCACCCGACATGGGGGAGTGGAGAAGGGGGCTTGACATGTACATGGCAGCCGAACGGGTGACGTATAAGGCTAGGGGCTGCCCTAAAAAATTCCGTAGAATTTGGGCGAAATGGAGAAGGTACCGAGGTCTAGATGGAGGGCTGTGAGTGTGGATACGCTGGTTGAGGGTGGGGGGGAAGTGCCGGGTCTGAGGAATGGTGGCAGGGAGAAGCTGCGGAATGACTAACGCACCCGAGAATTGGGGTGCGGTACTTGGGAAGTGTGGTGATGCGGATATAAAATCGACATAGCGGACGTGGGCGGAGGGGGGGGTGGGTGGGAGGATGTTGCGGCTGCTGGTTTTCTTTCTGCATTTAGTTTGAAGGAACAATTTACCTAAGTTTTTCACTGTTCACAGGGGGGGGGAGCCGGGAGTTTTTCAGCAAAGGAAAAATCTGCAGAGGTTGAGATTGGCCCTTGTACGGTTCTGAAAATACTATGGTCAACATGAAAGCGCTTGATTGAAAATTGCCGCCCGACCTCCGGGGTGTGGGCTTAATGGCCGTGTATCCACCGGTGGGGAATGAGGGGCGCTATCCGTGACAATTGAGGGTGCCTGAGTATTTGTTACTTGATCACTGTGACTCTGCAAAATAAAAAAATAAAAAAAAGAAAGCAGTGGTGTGAATAGTGTCCCAGTCAAACATCAAGCACGTAGACTTGGGTTCCGACTCCCATCGGATCTCACTCCGCCTGTGGGCCTTTCTAGGAAGAGGAAGGAGAAGTTTATATGTTTTTGAGACAAAATGACCAGCCGCCATGATACGTGTCATATGGGTCTTAAGCCAGGGATCATATGGTTTAAGAGAGCGTGTTGATAAGAGGACTTTTAGTTTCAAAAAATCATAAAAATCTATCGATGCCAGATTATGTAGGGCCTGGAGCTAGGAGAACGGTAAAGGGTGTATCCCATCATATAGGTCACTCACCAAATTGACACCTTTCTTGGACCAATATTCCCATTGGAGGAGTTTTCCTTCAATCTTAAGTGAGGGGTTACGCCACGAGGCTACCAGGGTAGTCATTTTAATTTTTAAGCCGGTTTTGTGGGATTGATCGAGCCGTAAGAGGGCACGTCTTGTGTTTAATAAAATGTATTTAGAGTGAGGAAGGTGGGAGAGATCCATAGTGAGTAGGGATGGGAGGGGAACATTATCAATCAGGGATTTCTCAACATCCAGCCACAGCGGGGTGTAGGCCGAGTCTTTAATCAGCCAATGTGCTCCTTGTTTACATAGGAACGCAGTTTGATAATTTCTGAAGCTGGGGAGACCCAGGCCGCCTTTTTCTTGAGATAGCTGTAGCTTCTTCATTGATATCCTGGGTTTCTTCCCCTGCCACAGGAAGGTACCAACAAAATTGTCAACCCTGGTTAAAAAGTCATTGGCAACATACTTGCCAGGTAGTTCACCAGTGGAGCCACCATCATTTTCAGGGTTTCGGCCCTACCCCACCATGAATAATAAACTTTAAACAAAATATCTCCGAATGGACAACCGAGTGCTGTAACCTGCATATAGAATTGTGATCAAGAAATAATTAAAGGGACCTGCAGAGTGGTTCAAAGCTACCTGCTTACTGAAACCAATAAACTGAGTGCCTCTTCCTTACACTTCTTCATCCATCACGCTGCTAACCACTGCACCCCATAACACTGTCCCAACACCTTGGTGATCATCTTACACAAGATGAAAACACTTCCCACAAAGGATCAAAGAAAAGACAACCCACTTCCAGCCATTCAACCTATGCATGCTTCTTATGTAGGCAAGCTATTCTGTGCCCCCACATAGGGGTAGTAAGCACTATATAGCAATACAATCTGACTCAATGATTGTAACCAGCTCCGGTCAGAGACCGTCTTATGAATCTCCTGGAGCTCAGATTCCTCCTCTTTAGGTATAGCGCAACAGCAACCCAACACAGGGTTTCCCGGCGCTTTAGCAACAGATAAGGAGGCTCAGGGACAGGTAAATCAGAACAGCCAAGTTTTCAACTGTCTGCGAAAAGTGGGCAATGAAGTGCAGGATCTTAAGTGTTCTGGAAGAGTATTCCAGAGTTTAGGGCCTAAATGCCCAAAGGAGCACCCTCTAATGTGAGACAGTTTAAATCTGGGAACAGTGCACAGAGATAGGATACTAGAGCGCAGGCAGCCAGCAGGCTGATACGCAGTTATCAAGTTAGTGATATAGAGGGGAGCAGTAGGTGACCTTGCTTTAAAAACATATAATGCCTTGAATTGAATGTGTTTCTCCACCTTTAGCCAGTGCAGCTCACGAAGAGGAGGTGTAGCCGATGCATCTTTAGGTAGTCTGTAAATTGTCGCCTTCCATGGGAAAGCATGAAAGTGTGGATTGCAAAACCACGTATCATCTTTCTGAACTGTTGTTCCAGTACCACTCAACCATACTCCTATGGCCTCTCCTCCCCAAAAAGAATGTTGCTGCTCCTGTCTAGATGAAACAAGCATTAGAAAGTGCAGCAGGTCTTGCTTGCACTGTTATTAAATACCTGTAATGCACACAAGAAGTCACATGGTGGTGCTTTTAATCCAAGCTTCTGAAATTACAGGCACTACTTTGTCACAACAGAGTCGTAAAGTGAATTCAGTGGCACAGAGTGTAAACAGGGTCCCGTCGTTGGCGTGCCACTTCCCTGTAAAGGTTGATCGGTTACATTAGCATGCAGCAATATAAAGCTAAAGCGGCCTGTATGGAGACAGTAACAATTCATGAAGCAGTCTCACCGGTTCATTCCTTTGGGACTCTATATCTTAGCCTCTACTCTGCGAGGTGGTGTTCAGAAAACAATAAACCGTTGCATTTAGACAGAGTACGGGAAACAGAAATATCTTGAACCAAAATATTGTATCAAAAATATCGAGGAGAAAAATATCGTACAGTGGCGGCTCCTCTGTACAGGCGGAGGAGTGTCGCCTTACTGCTTTTAGCAGGATGAGCCTGGTTGGTGAATCGCACTCACCCTCCTTTGCAACCAGCCTCAATTTGTGCCAAGGTCTTTATCTACCACAACCATTGAATATCATTGGCACTTTGTGAATCTTGGTGCTTTTCCTACTTAAAATTTAAAAAATTCATACCTTCAGCTCCCCTTGTTAGATTAGATATTTGACATTTTGTTTATGAAATTTTACTCTGTTTCTGATTTGGTTTGTTATGTTTATCGTTTTGAATTTTGACTTTATTACTGATTTGCAACTTATGATTGTCTGCTTTGTGCCATAGCTAGCAGGGGGTTGTGCTCAGGTTAATTGAGTGATTTTCATGGGTCACCCTGACAAGGGTTGTGACTGTTCCTTGAGGTGGTTAGTCAGCCACCCAAATAATAGTCCAGTTTCTTACAGGTACCAACATGGTGCTTTGATGTCATGTTGGATGCAAGCAACTGGATTCTCCAAGGAAATCCAGGCAAAACCTAATGGCATGCCTGTTGGTTGCACTAGGCTCTTTGGGGAGAAGGCTGATTTGGCACTAGAGCAATATAAAGAAAGTCGCACCACAGCACTGTTGCTAGGTTATCATCAGCCCACCAGTTCCCCCAACAATATAGAAGTTTAGGGGCTACTCAAATGGCTTAACATATAGCCAATCCTCTCAGCCGCAGAAGAAACTGATTCAGACTTTTCATGGCAGAGGACGTAGTGGGGGTTGAAACCACTCACACCAGCAGGGGCAGCAATCTTCTACTTCATCCTCTCCTGGTGCAGTGACCCGAGGATGTTTTTTTTAATAATTCTTTTTATTAAACTTTGCTCTTAGTACCAAGTTACAGTGGTCGATAATCAATAGACAAGTTGGAAAAATGCATTGTGGTGAAAAAGGAAAGATAGCACAACAGTACACAATTGGGTTAAACACGTACATGATTATTCATTTATTTATTTATTTGTGCAATTTGTATAGCGCACAAATACACGAAGATGTCTCGGCGCTGCAAAGACAGTGGAGCAACTGTTGGAATGATTGATTACTGGTTGAAAAGCCACGTTTTCACTAGCTTCCTAAAAAAGGAAGGGAGGGGCTGGCCCTAATGCGAGGAGGTAAGGTGTTCCATAATTTTGCTGCAGCAACTGAGAAGCGTCTGTCACCCCGTGATGATTTCTTTGTACGAGGAACAGTTAGAAGGCGAGCTGAGGAGGAACGCAAGGATCTGTTAGGGATGTACAGGCATAATGATCTTCTCAAAAACTCAGGTCCAGAGTTGTTGGTTGCCCTGTATGCAATGCATAGAGCCTTAAATTTAATTCGGTTCCTGACCGATAGCCAATGAAGTTGGAGTATAATCGGAGAAATGGATTTAAACTTGGGCGTGCCTGACAGTATTCTGGCTGCTGTGTTTTGGACCAATTGCAGCTTGTTCAAAACTTTCTGCTGAGCATTTAGGAGGAGGCCATTGCAATAATTGATCTTAGATAAGACCAGTGTGCACATAAGGATTTTACCTGCGCTAAGAGGGAGGAAAGGGAGGAGTTTCCTAATCATTTTGAGGTTGAAGAAAGATGAAGACACCACCGCATTTGCATGGTGTGTAAATGAAAGCTTATCATCAAACATCACTCCTGAATTCCTAACCTTAGTGACTGGTTGCGGAGGGGGACCCATCTCAGTTGGCCACCAAGTTGGGAACCAGCTGGGGGATAAACTACCGAAGGTCATTACCTCCGTTTTATCGGAGTTCAACTTCAGACAGTTCCGTGACATCCAGGAACTGATTTCTTGCATCCACTCTTGAAAATTTGCTGCCACTTTTGGTCCATCATTGTGGACTGCCAACACGATTTCGGTGTCATCGGCGTAGGAATTTAACCTCATCCCGTAGGTTTTATTGATCCTGGCTAGGTCTGACACGTAGATATTAGATAAGGTCGGACTTAGGGAGGATCCCTGAGGCACCCCGCATGGGAGAGAAAAAATCGGAGAATAAAATTCACCCAACTTAACAGACTGAGTGTGATTAGTGAGGAATGAGGTTAATAAAGCTCTAGTCTTTTGCTCAATGCCAAAAGCAGAGACACGGTCGATCAGGATGGCATGATCAACCATGTCAAAAGCCGCGGACAGATCCAACAGGATCAGGACTGCCGCTCCACCTTTATCCAAGATCATCTTGATCTCGTCCGAGGCCTTAATGAGGGCTGTCTCCATCCCATGCCCTTTCCTAAATCCAAATAGAGTATCATCGAGCAGATTATTGTTATCGGTGAATTGGGCTAGTTGTAAATTCATAATATTTTCAACCATTTTTTATGGGAAAGGGAGACAGGCTATAGATCTATAATTTGTAGGTTCTAACAGATCAAGATTACATTTCTTGAGTAAGGGTTTGATAATAGCCTTTTTCCAAGCTGATGGGTAAACATCGGTGTCAAACATTAGGTTACAAATATCACCAAGGATTCTGGCGATATGGTTCAGAATTAGTTTAAGAATGGAAGGGGGAGAGGGATCCAGGGGGAACCAGATTTTATAGAGAGAACAAGCTCTCGTACCTGCTCAAATGAAAGCTGAGCACGTTCTGAGAATGCGGTGGTGAAGGAGATGTTAAATGAATTGTTAGACGTAGGTGATTCTAAGTTAGCCTGAGTGGCGAAGTTTGAATAAATGTGACTAACCTTCTTTTTAAAGAAATTGGCTAGAGAATTGCATACATTTTGAGAGATTTCTACAGAAGTACCTGTTGGGGGTGGGGAGAGTTTGGTTCCTACCTGAAATAGTTCCTTGGTGGAGTTTTGGGCCAGTTTTATTTTTTGTAAGATAGTATTTACTTTTTTCTGTGACAATAAGATGTTTATATTTTGTCATTGCCTCTTTGTATAGTGTTTTGGTGTTGCTATTATAGTCTTTACACCAGTGTCTCTCTAAATTTCTGCAGCGTTGTCTCTCAAGTCTTAGTTCCTCTGAGAACCACGGTGCGGAATGGACCCTTCAATTAGTGGAGACTTTGTTAGGTGGTGCTAGAGCAGAAAAGGTATCATGTAACCAGGTAGAGTAGTTGTTAGATGCTATTTCGGGGTTTTCTGAAGTTCTATATTGGGAAGAGGAAAGAGATTCTTGCAATAGTTGAGCATCAATGTTATTCCATGCCCGAATGTGTTTAGATATGTGGGAACCCTTACCCCTAGAGTTGGGTTTCCTAATCTGGATGGTGCAGATTATTGCAGCTTGATCTGTCCAGGACAAGGGTATGACTGAGGAGAGAGAGATGTTGCTGTTGTTGGTAAAAAGACCATCCATGATATGGCCCGCTCTGTGGGTGGGGGAAGTGACTAGCTGATGCAGACCTACTGATAGGAGGTCTGTAATAAGAGAGGAGGATTCCTTGTCATTGTGACACTCTAAATGAAAATTGAAATCTCCCAGGATAGTATAATCTGGGGTTCCTGCTGTTGATTCTAGTAAAGTGTGAAGTTCCGCAAGGAAATCAGTTCGCGAGCCTGGTGGGCGATATAGTAGGGTTCCTCTGAAAGATTGATTATTTGAAAGCGGGACTGAGAAAGTTAATGCTTCGCAAGCTGAGAAGTTGGGGGTGTCAGTTTTAATTGCATATTTATCACGATAAATAATTGCTAAGCCCCCACCCTTTTTTTGCGTTCTGTCCATTCTGAATACGCAGTAGCCTTCAGGGGTGGCTGCGCAGAAGTTGGGACCAGAGGAGGAATCACCCTAGGTCTCAGTCAAGAATAGAAAGTCCAAATTCAGACTAATAAGACATTTGTGTATTTCAAGCTTGTGCTTAGAAAGAGAACGAACATTTAAAAGTGCAAAATAAATAATATCTGGTTTTGGTAGGGAAATATGTGTACTAGAAAAGAAAGATGGCCTAATTGGTTCTATATTAAACAAACAGTTTGGGCATGTGGAAAGTGGCTTATTGAATAGTGCATCCTCATTAAAAGGGGAGCAATGATGATTGTTATAGATATTATTTAAATTCATTAGCTGAGTGCTAGTATATGATAGTGATTTTTCGCTTGGAATTATTTTTTGACTGCCAGGGTAACAGGCCGTGGGCCTGGGCGAGGCGCGTACGGGCGCAGACGGGTTTGCCTTTAGCGCGCCAGCGGCGCGCCTGCTGTGCGTTCGCGGCTTTTGCTGCATTTGTAGTGCCCGGGCTGGCTAATAGCGGAGACACTAGACCACTGGCATGCCCAAGATGGCGGCTGTAGATGGCCCTGGCAGGAAGTGAGGCACTCAGAAAAAACGGCTGGCCCCCGGAGTCTCCCTCCACATCAAACAGTCCGCTAATGACTGGCGGTGGAACGGGGAGACTGCAGGGCGCCAAGTGCTCTCAGGGTTGTCTGGTGAGTAATGAGCAAATCTGTTTAGTGGACCAGATGAAAAACGAGTAAACCCAGTAAAGGATCGCCGTAATTGAAGTAAAATACCAAATGATATGTTTAAAAATTACCGCTACAGCATTCAGGTAAAAGCCCAGTGCAACCTGTGCTCTGCATCAATCTTTGCGCGTTCGCGGCTTTTGCTGCATTTGTAGTGCCCGGGCTGGCTAATGGAGACACTAGACCGCTGACCTGCCCAAGATGGCGGCTGTAGATGGCCCTGGCAGGAAGTTGTAAAAATAGTGAAACATTTCCCCTTTTACCGATTAACAGACTCCGCCGCCTCTCCACAAATTGAATTTCGGACGACAATAGCATATATGTCAGGATCCGCCACCAAGAGTGAATAAGTAAGTCCGCATGCATTAAAATCTGAAGCAGTTGAATATTAGATGTCCCCCACGCAAAGTTAGAAACAGTGTTTCTTTACTTTTACAGAACAAATTAGGCGCCCTTTCAGAGCTCGAAGTGATAAGAAACTTCCTATGCACAAGTTTCAATAAGGTAACACTTTACCAAGAACTGACATAATTTAAACAGAAGTAAGGTGAAGGTCAAACATTGAATTGTTCCTTAATTATGTACACACAGGTACCCGGTAAAGGCCCTGAGGAAAATCCCGTCAAAAGAGAACACGGGGTTGGAAACGCGTCGGCTGTTACATGAACTTCCTATACTCGCAAAGGGCTATAAATAGAATAATGTATAAACCGAATCAATTAATAATTGCCCCTGTGAGATCAGTCCTTAAACATCTGAAGAATAAATCGCTTTTTAGGACTGTATTGAATTAGTTATTAGGGTACTCTTTATGATTTGATTTTTGAAATTTACTGTATAATATGTCAAATATTTAATTGGGTTATGTATAAATTGTATATAATTGTGTGTAATGAATTGATTTTTTATATATATGTATGACAATGTGAAAATCTTGGACTACTTCAAATGCGTATAAAGTGATGAATAACTTAAACGTCCAACTAATTGATCAATACCCAATAATTAATTATTTAGGGTATGTAATCTGCTTTCAATAAAAGAATAGCAGGATTCAATCGTGACCGGGTGTCCTTTGAGTATAAATATTATTGTATTGTCCTACCCGGTCCCGTATAGGACAAAACCCCTTCACTTTTCAAACCTGGCAGGAAGTGAGGCACTCGGAAAAAACGGCTGTCCCCCGGAGTCTCCCTCCACACCAAACAGTGCGCTAATGACTGACGGTGGAACGGGGAGACTGCAGGGCGCCAAGTGTTCTCAGGGTGGTCTGGTGAGTAATGAGCAAATCTGTTTAGTGGACAAGACGAAAAACGAGTAAAACCAGTAAAGGATCGCCGCAAATGAAGTAAAATACTTAATTATATGTTTAAAAATTACCGCTGAAGCATTCAGGTAAAAGCCCAGTGCAACCGGTGCTCTGTATCAATCTCAGAGCCCCCTCCCGCCTCCCTATATTTCCGCCATGGTCTCCAAATCTTTTCCTATTTCTTCCTGCGACCCGAGCATTTTTGATTCGCTTTCTGAGACCTGGAGCCAACTAATATGAGACAGAGTCCAATATTTCCTTCCAAGCTGGAAAACTATCACATCAGACAATTGGGGTTTACAAATGTTCAAAGGGGCAATGCCCTGCCTTTCATTTTGTCCCCTCCTTAAACCTGCCTACCCCCACAAGGCGGACTCAGCAGACCATGCCTCAATTTTAATGCAGGAAGTCAATCTCATTCTGGTGACTTTATACTTGTTTTTTAATTGATAATGTAGCACCCTATAGATGGATTTAAAACACTAATTAGTGCTGTTAGAGGAAACAATATTTGTTATTTATGGATTTTCACTTATATGGGAAGGAAGAGATGTTTTTATTTATATTAAAATATTGCAATATTTTTAATAAATATATTTACCTGTGTGATTAGGTAGATATATTTCTTAGTGGTATTTCTGGAACACGTTTCTAAGGGCATTTTGAAAGGTTTTCTTTTTCTTTGGGTTAAATTTCTGACAAAAAATGGAAGAATTATTTCTTTAATTGTATCTCTTTGTTCCATTTCTAATGCTTCTACAAAGTGTATTTCGACTTAAATAACTTTGTGCCCCATTAGGATGGCGGACGGAAAACCACCCCGACCACCATGAAGGCGGGAAACAACCGCCCGCCGGGACCGCGGATAAACCTGCGGTCAGATTAGGAACAACCGCCAAAAAAGACTGACCGCGGCAGTAGCGGGCCAACAAAAAACGCCCTACGTGGGTGGTGACGTCCAAAAAAAGGCGGCGGCGGTTGGAAACGCAGCGTAAAAGCTACAACCCGCCGCAAGCAAAGCGGAGACACCGCACAGGA
Source organism: Lissotriton helveticus (assembly GCF_964261635.1). Lineage (NCBI taxonomy): Eukaryota > Metazoa > Chordata > Amphibia > Caudata > Salamandridae > Lissotriton > Lissotriton helveticus. Next base: position 1,937,648,784 of record NC_136057.1, on the reverse strand, counting down.
AATTAGTATATCCCCGATGGTCCCGCGGTACGAACCGCTGTTTCCGACCGCCACGGTCACACACACCAGTGAATGGGAGAGCCAGCGGGAGGGCTGGAGCATGGCCACCGCTGCGGACAATCCTCATAAAACATGGCGGACAATGCAAAAATACCACAAAAAAGGCAAACAGTGCACATAAAAAATGTAGCCATGCCCCCCAAATACACAAACCACATCCAAATGAAAAAAATCTCTAAATGCCAAACAAAAACATACAAATTCCAGGACAACTCCCACAACACACCTGACAGCAATACCCCATTATGACACACCCACACAGCTGAGTATAAAACCGTCCCCTTCACTGACCACAATCCTTTGCAACACTCCAGAATCGAAGGGCACACACCAGACCTGACAGGAGAGACAAGACAACACAGAACACCCACCACCACCACCATCACACCAGCACCAACAATCCCCCAGCACATAACACACCTCACACAAAAACACCACACCCACCACCTACACCCCTGCACCCACAAACACTTCAAACACCACACACCATGACATCACAGAACATGCCCACATTCACACAGAGTGAATTGACAGTCATGGTAAATGAGATAGTGAGAGTGGAACCACAACTGTTTGGTAGCCTGGTCCAACAGACGCCATTAGCCACATGGACACAAATGTGGGAAAGGATAGTTCAAAGAGTCACTGCAGTAGGGACCACCCCCCTGATCCAAGAAGGAGATCATGAAGCGGTGGCATGATCTGAAGAGGGTTGTCAAAGAGAGGAGGAGCAAGAACTGGGAGCTGGCTAACCAGACTGGCAGTGGCCCTCCCTTCCCACAGAAAACATTCACACCATGGGAGGAAAAGGTGCTTGCCATACTGCATCCTGAGAGTCTCACAGGAGTATCCGGGGGAGTGGAGGCTGGTAAGTACAAACAAATGTTAACCAACACACCGATATGTACTGTCTTGCACAAACAAAAGCCCACACCACCCAAGACAAATCCCATCACACACCCACCAAAAACCTGTCTCACAGATCCAACCTTCACTCACTCCCATTTACCCTAAACATAGCCACCAATATTACCATGAGAGCATGAGCACAGGCAGCCTGTACTACTCCTCCCACCACACTCCCTGGCCCACCCCACCGGAGCAGGAAAGAGCACACCCCCACCCACAAGCAGTTGGAAGCCATTGCATTGTCCACCCTCACCTTACAGGTAGGTAGCCATCTTGCTTGGGAGGCCTGTATGGGGGAGGGAGGCCTGTACTCCTACTCCCACCATGCCCTCTGTCCCACACCCCAGCAGGATAGAGCCCTCCCCCTCCCAGGAGCACTTGGAAGCCATTGCAGTGTCCACCCTTACCTTACAGGTAGGTAGGCATCTTGCTTGGGAAGCCTGTATGTGGGAGGGAGGCCTGTACCACTACTCCCACCATGCGCCCTGTCCCACACCCCAGCAGCATGGAGCACTCCCTCCCTGCCATGAGCACCTGGAAGCCATTGCAGTACACCAAACAAACTTACAGGTAGGTAGCCGTCTTGCTTGGGAGGCTTGTATGTGGGAGGGAGGCCTGCACTACTACTCCCACCATGCCCTCTGTCCCACACCCCAGCAGGATAGAGCCCTCCCCCTCCTAGGAGCACTTGGAAGGCATTGCATTTTTCACCAAACAAACTTACAGGTAGGTAGCCATCTTGCTTGGGGGGCCATCTTGCTTGGGGGGCTTATATGTGGGAGGGAGGCCTGTACTACTACTCCTGACATGCCCTCTGTCCCACACCCCAGCAGGATGGAGCCCTCCCTCCCACCCACAAGCATGTGGCAGCCATTGGATCACCCTCATCAAACGTACAGGTAGGTAGCCATCTTCCCTGGGAGGCCTGTTTGGGGGAGGTAAGCCTGTACCACTACTCCCACCATGCGCCCTGTCCCACACCGAGCAGCATGGAGCCCTCCATCCCTCCCAGGAGCACCTGGAAGCCATCGCAGTACACCAAGCAAACTTTCAGGTAGGTAGCCATCTTGCTTGGGAGGCTTATATGTGGGAGGGAGGCATGCACTACTAATCCCACCATGCCCTCTGTCCCACACCCCAGCAGGATAGAGCCCTCCCCCTCCCATAGCACCTGGAAGCCATTGCATTGTTCACCAAACAAACTTACAGGTAGGTAGCTATCTTCACTGGGCTGGCTGTTTGTGGGTGAGAGACTTGCATCACTACACAAAGCACCAATTGCATGCAATGCATCAATACCTGACATGTACGAGTAATTGATGTACCTCTGCACCATGTAATGAGGCACAGTATTGCACATAATAATAATAGTGAAGATCTCTCAATTGTGTAGTGTACAGACAGTGGATGACACGCAGCTAACAGAATACTTGCACAGTGCCCAACACTGACCATTCCCCATCGAATCCACAGGTGATGAAGAATTCACTGCTGAGAACAACGACGACCAGCAGAGCCAGTCTCCACCCCCGGTACATGGACTCTCGGGTGTTGACTCCCAGGATAGTTTGGACGATGAGCTCCAGGCCGACCCATCTGGTGTGCCAGGGACCAACAGGTCCCAGGCCCCCAAACTCCCCACCACCACGTCAGCTGCAACAACAACAGCACAGCAAACCCCTGCAGTCACGGCCTGTGCCTCCACCGCTGCCACCTCCACCACCACCTCCACCTCCACCTCCACCGCTACCACCACCACCACCACCACCACCACCACCACCACCACCACCACCACCACTACTACCTGCAGCACCCTCCCTGTCCCAGGGGATGACCAGGCCACACCAACAACTGTGGATAGCAGGAAGAGTGTGCGGGGACCCACAGTGGTGAGGCAACAGGTCCATGGCAGCAGGGCAGGTGGGAGGGCAGGGTCACCCCCAGACCTCAGGAGGTTGGCACACCATCCCTGGACCACTTCACCAGAGTCATCCGGGCATATGAACAGGTCCAGGGACAAAGTGGCCGGTCTGACAAACTATTACGTGAGCTCATCCTGCTGATGAGGTCCATCGACACACGCATTGGACAAATGGTGGACCGCATGCCCCAGCAAGTGGCGTTACTGATGGACAGGCCTGCGTCCCAAACAACACCTCCGCAACCCTCTGTTGTGCTGCAAGATGACAATGCACCATCCTCCCCTGCAGCCACAGAGAGGGGTGAGTCCTCAGACGCCGCTGGCCATGCAACAGCCCCCCCCCCCACCACCAAAGCTATCAAGGGGGCGTCCAAAGAAGAGCCTGGGAGTCTCTGGGGGCAAAGCACCAGCCACACGCCAGTCACGGAGCCAGCCCTGATGGCAACCCTCTTCCCCACTGCATTGACTGTTTGCACTGTCCTTCCCCACACTGCCGTGTGAATGGCACCTGTCTGTTGGACTGGGTCACCACATCGATGTGGTGTCTATTCTTACATCTCATTTACCATGACTGTCAACTCACTGCTCCATCACCACCTTCATGTAAATATGCCCGCACCCCTCACACGTCAACTTTGTAAATAAAATACCTTACACACTTCAATTGGTGCAGCTTTGTCTTTAGTGCAATATTTACAGTGTTCAAAATGTCCATGATGTATCCAAAAGATGTACAGTATGTAGGCCTGTATAATTTTGAGGCACCTAGGGAGACACAACAGAACAACAGTCACTGGCGTTAGTGTGGCATCACAGACATAACAATACACCTAACATCCACATAAGTCTACAGGCAGACAACACAATGTGCAACAAGTGTCAACAAACAGAGTTCTGTATACGTTCACATGTAAAATGTCACTGACACATTTCCACACACAGGTGACTCAACATGTGCCTGTTTGTGCCATCCGCACATAGCACTTCACAACAACAGCAATCACACCAGACAATGTACAAGTCGTACCTCGTCACCCACCTTCAAGTGAAGTAGCGGGTGAGGAGCTGTTGACGCATGTCATCTCCTTCCTCCTCTCCACTGTCCTCATCACTGGACTCAGGGCCCTGAACAGGCGGGGGCCTGGGGTCCTCACCATCATCCAGGAGCAGGGGAATCCCCTTGTGAATGGCCATGTTGTGGAGCATACGGCATGCCACAATGATCTTGCAGACCTTCCCAGGCGAGTATGACAGTGCACCTCCAGTCCTGTCAAGGCAGCGGAATCTTGACTTGAGCAGGCCAAAAGTCCGCTCAATGACTCGACGGGTCCTGCCATGGGCCTCATTGTACCTCACGTCAGCCGGGGTCCTGGGATTCCGTAGTGGGCTCAGCAGCCATGGACGGCTGGGATATGCAGAGTCACCTGTGAATGACAAACACACATTGCAATATTGCACAGGCAGAGGGCAGCAGCTCACACACACAGCACACCATATCACTAGACATACTCACCCAAAATCCAAGCACGTTCGGGAAGCAGATTAGCCACCAGCCTGGGCACAATGCTGTTCCTCAGGATGTAGGAGTCATGGGCTGAGTCGGGGAATCTGGCACACACATGCAGCATGATCATGTCCGCAAGGCACACCACCTGTACATTGATCGAGTGATAATCTTTTCGATTCCTAAAAATGTGCTCAGTCGCCTGTGGTGGCACCAGACCAACATGGGTGTAATCGATGGCACCAACAACATTGGGGATGTTCCCAAGCGGATAGAAGTCTCCCTTCACAACGCCCAATTCTGCTCCCCTGGGGAAATGTATGTATGTGTCCTTATAGATCATCATGGCTGCAAGTACATCCCTTAGCACCAGGCTGAACATGGGTTGCGACATCCCTGCAGAGCTGGCCACAGTCTCCTGGAAGGAACCAGTTGCAAAAAAATGGAGGGCTGCCATCACTTTGTACGTTGGTGTGAAAGCAGTTGGGTAGTGGCGACGAGGCTGCAGGTGGGGCTCCAACAGGCCACAAAGGGTCTACATGGTGGGTCTGTCGAGGCGGAATTTTTGAATGATCGCAACATCTTCCATGTCCTCCAGCAGTGTCAAGTGACGTAGGAGATTAGGCCTCCTCCTAGTTGAGAAGAACATGGACACATGTCAATGACAACCTTCATGAGATGCCCACAGCACATCCCGTCAAGGATGTCATGGAAAAAGAAGGACTGCCAATATGAAATGCGTGACGCTCCAGGTTACATGGGTGAACATTTGAGACACACAGAGGGCACACCTCTCCATTTACCATGCACAAGTGCCGCAAACAACACATAGGTCAATGTGAATGCACACATACTGAACCCCACATTTAACATGTGTACGCCTTGTAGCGTACCATCCAGGCAATGTGTGCAAAATTAACATGACTGTTTCCTATTCATCTGCTGTACCTGTCACACCTCAATGCATCATGTAAACTTGGCACACATCCACAACACAATGTTCACAGTAGGAGGCGAACTGTCATTTGTGTGCATGATTAGATATGAAAGCACAAGTAAGTGACAACACCATACAGTGAGACAAGCCTTCACAAGGACAGCAATGACACACAACACATTGATCTGTTACACATTGTTGAGTCCACTACAACACTGCCACGCATCATCAACCATCAAATGCATAATTGACATGGCAGAGAGCACAGACCAATGTACGTCACACATAGCCAATCATGGCACGTGCGTCCACCTGTGGATTTGATGGAATAATGGCATTGTGTGCACGATGATGTGCCCTTAACCATGTCTCCGCTGTGTACTGTAGAAGTGTTCACGATGGACATTGCCATTGCATGTGACCCAAATAGCGGTAGGCACCGGCGGTGTGACACCAGCACCACCCCCTTCACAAGTGCGGTAGTCATTGGCATGGAGACATGGGTAGATGGCGGTGGGCATGCTCCACCACCCAAATCACTCTAGCTACCGCCTGGCCCCGGCGGTGTGACACCAGCACCACCCCTTCACAAGTGCGGTAGTCATTGGCATAGAGACATGGGTAGAAGGCGGTGGGCATGCTCCGCCACCCAAATTGAGGCAGCTACCGCCTGGCCCCGGCGGTGTGACACCAGCACCACCCCCTTCACAAGTGCGGTAGTCATTGGATTGGAGACCTGGGTAGATGGCGGTGGGCATGCTCCGCCGCCCAAATTGCAGCAGCTACCGCCTGACCCCGGCGGTGTGACACCAGCACCACCCCCTTCACAAGTGCGGTAGTCATTGGCATGGAGACATGGGTAGATGGCGGTGGGCATGCTCCGCCACCCAAATCACGGTAGCTACCGCCTGGCCCCGGCGGTGTGACACCAGTATCACCCCCTTCACAAGAGCGGTAGTCATTGGCATGGAGACATGGGTAGATGGCAGTGGGTATGCTCCGCCACCCAAATCGCGGCAGCTACCGCCTGACCCCGGCGGTGTGACACCAGCACCACCCCCTTCACAAGTGCGGTAGTCATTGGCATGGGTAGATGGCGGTGGGCATGCTCCACCCCCCAAATTGCGGTAGCTACCGCCTGGCCCTGGTGGTGTGACACCAGCACCACCCCCTTCACAAGTGCGGTAGTCATTGGCATGGAGACATGGGTAGATGGCGATGGGCATGCTCCGCCATCCAAATTGCGGCAGCTACTGCCTGACCCCGGCGGTGTGACACCAGCACCACCCCTTCACAAGTCCGGTAGTCATTGGCATGGAGACATGGGTAGATGGCGGTGGGCATGCTCCGCCACCCAAATCGCGGCAGCTACCGCCTAACCCCAGCGGTGTGACACCAGCATCACCCCCTTCACAAGAGCGGTAGTCATTGGCATGGAGATATGGGTAGATGGCAGTGGGCATGCTCCGCCACCCAAATCGCGGCAGCTACCGCCTGACCCCGGCGGTGTGACACCAGCACCACCCCTTCACAAGTACGGTAGTCATTGGCATGGGTAGATGGCGGTGGGCATGCTTTGCCACCCAAATCGCGGTAGCTACCGCCTGGACCCGGCGGTGTGACACCACCACCACCCCTTCACAAGAGCGGTAGTCATTGGCATGCAGACATGGGTAGATGGCAGTGGGCATACTCCGCCACCCAAATCGCGGTAGTTACCGCCTGGCCACGGCGGTGTGACACCGCCATGGGGCATTGCCTAGAGCCAATGGGAGCGATGATTGTGGTGGCAGGATGCAGTTTCGAAAATCGCGGAAGGCGTGCTCCGCCACCGCAGAGGCGGTCATTGGATGGGTTTGAAAGATGCACCATCGCGGTAGAGCACCCCGGGCCACTGTGGTGCATCACCACCATGGAGCATTGCCTACAGCCAAGGGAGCGATGATTGAGGGGGCATGATGCAGTTTTGAAAATCGCGGAAGGCGTGCTCCGCCACTGCGGAGGCGGTCATTGGATGGGTTTGAAAAAGGCAGACCTGAACAACCAATTGTTGCAGCTTGGCACCTAAGAAATTATCCCAGGGGGCTATAAATCTGTGGGAGTGAGCCTCACATTTCCTCTGCTCACAGAGCATGCTGCCTTCGACCCTCTCCTGCTGCTACCTCCAGAGCATGCTGCCTTGGACCCTCTCCTGCTGCTGCCTCCAGAGCTTGCTGCCTGGGACCCCTCACCACCCACTTCCACCACAGGTGTTCCATGTCCACAGGGATGGCAAGGACAGAGAAGATCCGTGCCAGTCCATTCACAAGCGAGGAGCTGGAGGTCCTTGTAGACGAGGTGCTGGCACAGTACCCAAGGCTGTATGGGGCACCCAATGTTGTGGTAAGTCATCGTAAAGGTTTGCATGCAGGCTGGGCACTGTCATGATGTGTGTGTGTTATTCCTTTATGTGTGCCCAGCTGTGTATGTGTATGGTCATCCTGTGTTGGCCCTTAGTCTTGGTCCCATGACCTACATGAGATGTGTGCTTTTGGGTAGTCAAGAGGTGTGCAGTTTGAAGGGTGTAACTTTGTAGTGGGTGTGGATGTGTGTGTGCCCCTGGATTGTGAAAGACACACGTGTCACCCAGGAGTTATGTGCTTGTTGTTTGTATTGTTGTGCCCTGTGGATATGGTTCTATGGACATGTGTGAGTTGTCTGTTGTGCAGTGTGTTGGTGTGTCCGTGCTGTTCTGTCTGCCTCCACCTTGTTGTTTTGGTCACTTATGAGTGTGCAAAGTGTGTGACTTGCACATCAGTGTTGTGTTTGTTTGATCATCCGTGTGTCTTGAGTGTGTTTGTGTAGACTGTGTGGCCCTGCTGCTCCACACTGCCATTGTAGTTGTGTTTCTCATGCATTGCATCCACATGGTGCCTTTTCTCCTCCTGTATGGCATGGTGTGGGTGGAGTGATGCCATCCCCTATGTGTGCCACTTATGCCTACCCATTGTGGATGTGCACTCCCTCGATTTGTGTATGGTACACCCCTTCCATGTCTACTACTGACAAGCAAGTCAGTTCACTTTGACATCAGCTGTCCCCTTGTTTTACATGTGTGTGTGCCTCCCCATCACTTCATTTGTGAGATGTTGCTTGTGGTGCAGTTGTTGGGCCAAGAGTGTTGTTCCACTCTGGACATTGCCCCAATGGTTTATGTGTGCTGTTATTGTGCTATTAATGAGTCATGATTGCTCATGTGCACTTCAGCTGTGCGTGCTGCCTACTGCTCTGGTCAAGATGGTTCTGCTCTTGTATCCCAGAGTGGTGCATCTGTTGTTGTTGTGTTGGATGTATGTGTGTTGGCTGCGGTATTGCTTCACTTCCTGGGTGTGCTGTTGTGTTTGTGCTGTGCTGATTAGTGTTGTGTGTGTTGAGTTGTGTCAGTCATGTCTGTGTGTGACTGCTCTGCTTGTTGGGCACACACTGCTTGTTGTGCATACAGTGCTGTGTGTATGTGGCCTTGGCATTGCCTGATGTGCTTCACCTGATATCCTGTGGTGTTTGTTCATTTTTGATTTCATGTGCTTCTGTGGTTGGTTTCATGTGGCAGTGTAATTCTGTGCTGGTCCACTTCTTGTGTGATTTGTGGTATGTTGTGTGTGGTTTTTTTCCTGTGTGTTGAGGTTGTGCACTCCTGTTGTGTCTGTGCTCCCATTGCCTTTCCACAGTTTGGCTGACAGGGTATGTCTGTTTCTGATGTGGTTCTGTGTGTGTTCCTGTAGTGTTTGTGCGTTGTTTTTGGGCAGGCATCCCTGTGTGTGTGTTCTGTTTATGGCTACACCCAATTAATCAATCAATCAATCATTACATTTATAAAGCGCGCTACATACCCGTAAGGGTCTCAAGGCGCGGGGGGGCGCTACTGGTCGAAGAGCCAGGTCGTGAGGAGTCTTCTGAAGGCCAGTAGGTCCTGAGTCTGTCGTAGATTGGTTGGGAGAGTGTTCCAGGTCTTGGCGGCGGGGTAGGAGAAGGATCTTCCGCCGGCTGTGGTTTTCCGGATCCGAGGGACTGTGGCGAGGGCGAGGTTGGCTGAGCGGAGGCTTCGGTGGGGGTGTGGAAGTTGAGTCGGTTGTTGAGGTAGGTGGGTCCGGTGTTGTGTAGTGCTTTGTGTGCGTGGATGAGGAGTTTGAAGGTGATCCTCTTGTTGACGGGGAGCCAGTGCAGGCCTCTCAGGTGTGTGTTTGTTTGTGTGTTTATGTGCTGGCAAGTATTGGCAGCCTTCAGTGTGTGAGGCACTGGTGTTGTGTGTTCCTTGTCAGCCACTCCTGCAGTGGCTGTCTCCCTGGTTGTTTGTTGTGTGGTGCAGGGTGTGTATTGTGCTTGCTTGTTGCTGTGCTTGTTGATTGTTGCTGTGCATGGGGGTGCACAGATGGGCACCTGGCCTGTGACTTGATGGGGTGTGTTGATGTGTGGTTGGGGGAGATGTGTCCCAGTGGTCTTTGTGCCCTGCCCATGACTTGGACTGGCCCTGCCTTCTGCATTGTGCGCATGTGTTGACCGCTGCGGTGACGTGACCGGGACGTTGCTGCAGGTTCGTGGTCGATGTTTGTCCAGGATGCAGTGGGGTGACATGGTGGCAGGTGGGTCATGTGTGGGTGCCCTTGTGGATGTGTTGTTGTCCCCAGCAGGCTGTCTGTTATGGTTTTGGACCATGTGTCAGCCCGTGTGTTATGTGTTGTATTTGTGTATTTGCGTACCTGAGGCGGAGACCGCGGCGGCCCATTAGATGATAGTGGTGTAGCAGGTACAGCATTGGAAACACATGTAGAGCTGGGTCTATGGCAGTCGTGACCGAGTGGTGTGGACCTGGTCTCTGCTATCGCGCTCCGCTGTCAAGTTTCCGCCTTCTCTGGTTGGGCAGTGTCTCCGCTGCAGTGTGTCTGCCTGTTTGGACCATCCTAATTTGTGGAGCGGGGCGGATGTCATTCCGCACGGTGGTGAATCTCCATTGGCTCCCATCGCCGCGGTGGCGGGCACACTTTGATGGCGATGCGCGGCGCTCCGCGGCGGACGGGAAATGGCCTATATTTTGCTATATTAATATGGTGGACGTGAGTACCGCTGCTCGCGGGCGGAAAAAGGCGTTTTTCTGCCCCGCCAGCACCGCGGTGGTGCCACCACACGCCATCCTAATGGGCCCCTTTGTTTTTAATGTGTAGAATATACCCCAGTTACTTTGAACGTCTTAATGTTTCTTGTAGTCCATACCAGAATATATTTCTGTATTCAGTTTAAATGACTCCCTATGGAAACTTGTGACAGGAAAAGAATAAACGTAGTTTAAAAAGACTAACTTAATCAGTACAATATTATAATTTAGACTGTATTTTGGTATTTACATAACTTCACAAATACATGTCAGTATTGTTTAGAAATCTCTGCTGCGTGCAAAGACATGTGAATAGCTATCTACTGGTCACAACATAGTAAACAACGTATTTTATACTAAATTATTGCTTAAACAAGAATTTAAAATAAATAGTTATTCAAGTATGTCACATGTTTTAATTTGATTCTGCAACTAAATGTGTTCATGGGATTAGTTTTTTTTAATACAATTTGACCTTCTTACTCAGTAGAATCATAATCAGAATAAACTTTTTGTTGATCTAAATAAATAGACCATAAAAGAACAGTGAGAGAAACAAACAATAAAATGCGAATATTATCCATAAGTGTCTTGAACAAAATAAAAGCAAGACTTAACAAGCATTGGCATAGCCAATAGGTCTCGCCCTTGGGACCTTTTAAGTGGTTAGGCATTGAGCACATGCATACACAGGAGGAAGGACACTGACAGCGATAGGTGTGGGGGCAGGGAGAGAGCAGGAGACAGAGAAAAATAAGGAGAGATAGAGGAACAAAGAGGAGAGGAAAAGAAAGGTACTGTAAGAACGTGTGAAGAAACATGCAAATTAGTGACATCCCTCCTGAGTTGGCGAGCAAACAAGGAAGCTAGTTTATAGGATTCTCACATCCAAATTGAACTCACCCTTTATGGTTCTTGATTAGTAGGCCTCACCAGGCCTCAGTCGTGCTTCCCTACACTGAACAGGCTCTGCCAGGTAAACAACAGCAAAGTGTCCATGCCCTGCTGATACCATATTAACATAAATATTAATCAGCCGAAGAGACCACTCAGCATGAGCGAAACCAAAGCCTAAAGAGACAGCGGGTGGACCCGTCAGTGCCATTGCCGGAGGGGAAGATTAAGTAATTTGCCCAGAATCACAGGATGTTGAACCAACGCTAAGACTTGAACCTGGTTCCAAAGTTAGGAACTCAGCAGCTCTAGTCATTACAACACATCCTCTCCCCTCTTTCATGGTTAGTACTTGGTTCTGTTTTAGGCGGCGCTAATAGGACAAATGGGCTGGTGCAAGCTACCCCCTGACAGGAGCTCCAGGACTTCTTTTTTTATTTTTTATTTTTTTTACAAATTAACCACTACTGTGGGGAGTAACTTCTTATGGATGAATGAACTGAATATGGCGCTTTGACATATAGAAGCTTCATTATGTCATCTGCTATTTATACCGGGCTAGTGATTGCCGACTTCCGGGTTGTTGTGACACCGGCTCTTTAAAGCTACTCCTGTGTGAGATGCTACTGTAAGCCACCCTGAAGGGGGGGCGAGCATCACGGCGAAAGGTACTCTTTATTGCTGTTACACAGCCTCATGGGGCAGTTCGGTGCCTGTTAAAGCTTGGTGACAGCTTTCCCACTGTGGTGTCCTTGAATCCCTAGCATTGGGGTGGTAATGGAACGTTGTATTCGTTAACTTACGATATGAAGAGCATTTATGAAACGTTTCTTTACAGCAGTAGGTCTACCGGCACTTTATAGCAGATGTTTAATGCTACACGCCGGTGCAACAGTACTCATTTTATAGTCCTCCGGGAGTGAAAGGCAGGGTTATAACCTGTCACCATAGAGTGCGGGGAGGGGGCATGGGATGTATTAACCTAGTGAGACATTATACCCTCGCAATATAACATTGGGCGTCGTCACTACCAGCGGCTGCGTCTCTAAAGGTGAAGCTGGGGTCTCTCCCAGCTACCCCGCGTGTCCCTGTTCCCCCCGCCTGCAGGCGGAGCTCAGTTAAGGACGGGGCTCCCGTCTCTCACGTCCTGCAATGACCCTGAGAGACACATTTAACCGGTGCAGACACCAGCGCAGGCATGAAGCATATGGAGCCTGCGCGCTCCCCCGGATGGTGTCCTCATCCCGGCATCACGTGCTGGGGAATTAACCACATCCCTAGACCTGACTTAGAGGGCCAGTGAAAGAAGTTCTCCAGAAAGCATGCCGGCTTGCGCGCGCCCGTGCACATCTCTTTACAGGGCCGACAGAAGATGTGCACGCAAGGACTGGCTTTACTGGCGCCGCAAAAAAAAGTCCACTGAGTATCACGGCACCAGTAAAGGGGCCAATACCCGCGTGCACATCCTCGGTCTCGTTTGTCTCCCTGCGTGCACGCTGGAATCGTATCGATTCCAAAAGGCCTCTCATGGTAGAGCAGCGCATGTGCTGCTAACGCCAGACCGTGATCTAAAAAGCACTATCATGCCTAGACAACCCCCAGTGTAAAGTCTCCCGGGGGCAACATTACATAAAGAAGTTTAAATCAAAAGGGGTAAGGAAGGAGAACACAAATCTCACCATAGATTCCGCTATGGGCTCCTACCTACCTATCCGCTCCGAGAACTAAGATAAACTTGGGGGTGGGGGGGTAATGCCAACAGAAAGTAGGTACCGGGCCTGACCAAATTGTGACCCGCAGTAGCTGGCATGATTTTGGATTCATAACTCTGAGGACCAGAACCTTGGTCTCACACCTCATTTGAGGAAGCGATACAAAGGCCCTCAGCCCTGTGTTATTTAGAATGGCAGAAGGGCCACGAAGGGACTTTGGCTGAAGTGCGGGTGACAATATTAAAAATCAATAGAAACAGTCAACTCGCATTGAGCACAAATCTCTAGAAAAATAAAATTATAAAGTGCAAAGCCAAAATATGACCCCCCAATACAAGAGCTCTTCCCGCAGGCATTAAAATATATCTAAAATGCAAATTACTGGGAGCTGCATAGAACATGATGTTGTGAGGTGTTGGTCATCGCTCAGGGCTCGAGGATAGCATACCTTTCCCTCCCCTGGGACCTCTTAATCTTTGTTACCAATCTTGGATAGATATAAAGAGTCATTATGATTTCATTGGAAGCTAAACGTTGAAGAGAGTAAAGTGCTTATGTGCAGTGTCTTAAGGAGAGTTTATTCCAGAGGGCTTCAATGCTACATGCTCTGGGTTTAGAGTCAAATCTACAAAACAACATAGGGTGTAAACCTCTGATTCTTACTCCGTGATTGTGAACGTCCTCTTGGTTGTGGACAATGCATTATACCAGAAGATCAACATTAAAAAGAATGGTAGTTTCTACAAAGATGTAGCAATTGAGAGCTGCCCCAGGGAGGCATGCCACTTACTATGTACACGCAGCTGCTTCCAAAAACGGAAAGGTAAAGCCACATATGAAAAGATTTACCCATTTTGTTTCCATAGCTTTGTTCTGGTAACTGTACTGGGTGCATTAAACTCAAGACGGAAATCACCTCACACATCCAGAAAGTACTTAAATGGGAAGCAAAGAGTTGCGGGATTAATCTGAAGCAAGTAAAATGTACGAGAAAATACAAACTCTCATGAGGCATGTTCGTTATCACATGCAACATGTGAGAAAAATGTTGCAAAAAATTTAGCAAACACTCCAGTGAAACCAGAAGTTTCCTAGCATCAAACTCAAGCACTGCACTTCCAAGGCTAAACTTCGCATGATGACACCACCAGAACTAAAGAATACTTCAACTTCTGGAAGCAAGGCAGATTTGTCTTGCCATGCTTTAAATCCCAGATCAAACTCATCCAGATACTCTTCGCCATCTGTTTCAGCAAAGTAGTTGAAGAAAAAGTACATTTCACTTCTCAAGGCTAAAGATGCTACTTAAGCAGGATGAGGAAGAGGAAAGCAAGAAAGGAGATCTGCAGAATGTTCTCTCTGCTCTTTGAAATAAAAACAGTTCTCCAAGAAAAATGAACTGGATGGTTCTTAAATACCACAAATCCTGAGATTTAAACAATATCCAGAAACCAGAAATGTAAAACCCCATAGTGGTGTAACTCAGGAAGGCAATATAACTGATATCTTCTTAAAGACATCAATATAAAATAGCTTTAAAAATTTTACAACAGCATAAAAAAGTTGTAAAAAATAATTTTTCACGTAAATGAATCCAACAATGCGTAAATGTATTAAGAAAGACTTTAAAAAAAATCTATTATAAAACAAAAATACGCTTTGGAAAGAGATGCGTCTTAATGTACTTGAGTGGTAAAGGCATGAATAGTTAAATACATATTATAAAGGTCCGCGTTGTAAAATGTTGCGTTGTAATGTCATACAACCTAACAGACTCGTTGCTGCTAGATTAGGGGTCCACCTGGAGGAAGTGAGCTCAGAGACCTCTGGCCTCCAGGCACAAGGAAGCAGCAAGAGTAGCATCCCTCACATTTCCTAGTTCAGCAATCAATCGTACCCTTTACCAGAAGGAGGTTGAGTTCCTGCATTCAATTTGATTTATGGCCTGCAGAGTCTGTCCTGCTGGAGGGAGGCCGGTCTGGGGGGCAAAATGAATGGTAGGGCATTGCTCCCTTGAACAATTTGTAAAATCCATGAGTCTGACTTGATATGTTTACAACCAGGGAGGAAATGTGGGATGATTCTGTCTCCTAAACCTGGCTGTAGATCTGAGAAGGCAAATCAAAGCAGCTTGGGTGCCACTGCATCAGGGGGTTTATAATGTAAGATTGCCTGTCCCTGCTAGCATGAACGGTTTCAACCCCCACCCAAAGTTGTAAACAGAGAAATCAAATCCTTTGCATAGTGTAAAAGCACCTATGAACGGTCAGTCACTCAGGTTTTGCTATCAACAAGTCAGTCAATGAGTTCTTCTGCTGTGTATAAAAGACAGCAACAAGACTTCTAACACAAGGGAAAAACCTTTCCCCTCATTTAAAGGCACTACACCAACGGGTTTCAGCCTTCTACAGACTGCTAAACTTCCCTCAGAAAGATGACTCTAGGAAGTACATTACTAATTTGAGAAGGTATTTGAATGCAGAAGTGTCCAAAGAGTGATGGGAATATTTACAAAGATAGCCTATCAGTTCTGCACAAAGAATCAGCATTGAAAATCATGATGCAGTGGTACCTCAGTCCCGACAAACTCCACAAAATGTTCCCCATAAACGTCAGATACATGCTGACGGGGATGCAGAAAGAAGGCTCCACCGTCTATGTAGGGTGGGCATGCACAATAGTACCAACATCTTTTCTGATGGATACTTCTACCTGCAGATTCCTCACCTTGTGAATGCCTACTTGTGCCAAACTCGATCTGGAGATTTTTCTAATCAATTCCCTCAGACGTGTATAGATGGCGCTGTGTGGTCCTGTGTCTAATCCATCCCGCCCAGAAGTAGTTTCGAGCCCACATTATAACAGCCAGCTCTGCACCTCGACGTCAGTTTCTTTCTTTCTACGCGGATCCAGAACTTGATCCTTCCCTTCTGGCACCTGACAAAAACGTTTATACAAAGTTTTTCCAGTGTGCATTGGACATGTCTCCCCTATGTCTACAGGGTTTAAATCCTGCAAGGATTGTCATGAACTGATGTTGGTGAGAGACACTTACTACTTGTGTCTCTGGAGTCTGATCACCATGTGTAACTAGAATTCGTGCCACGTCTGCTCTTGGACTAATACAAAGGCCATCTGCAACCGTGAGGTCTAACTCTACATCGTGGAGCTTCATAAAGTGCATAAGGCCCAGATCCATTCAACGTCGAGGAAGTGAATGTGCCCTCGGTCCCAGGCCGAACCAGAGAGAGATTGTTACCCCTCTCAAAATTGTCTGTTAAATCCAGAAACGCAAGTAAAAGCCTGATACCCCCTCTTCCCGCCACTCTGGTCAGGACACATCAAAAGACATCTGGGTACTTCACGGTCTTGGTCCTGGTTCCCCATCTCACACCCGGTCCCTGATCTGGTCCTGATGCAGCCTGAATTTCCAGGTACATTGGTGATTCTGAAGCAGACCCAGGCTTTTAGAGAAGCTACGCTGTGCATTTTTGGTACCCTACCGATTCCCTATGGTGCGCATTTGGGGTTCACAGATTCCACAAGACCTCCAGTTGGGCTACCATCCGCAGATACGTCCCCGATGGGGACTGTGTCTCTGTAGTGATGTCCCTTCTGGGCCCACTTTGGTTCTCCCTTAGTGTAGCGCATTAGATGTTTTAGGCTGCTTCTGCTTGCACAGACACACATAACACCTTTGTTTTTGTGACATTATTTTAGAAATACGCTGTACATGATGTTTTGTTATTCAGTGACTCTTCTTGGGATTTCGTCTGCACATTTTGTACAAGGACATTTAGAATACATAACACCATGTTGTACTGTTTTCTGGTCGGTCAGCAACAGCTCCTAACGGTTTAGACATAACACGATGGCACAGCTGCAGCTTTCCAATATAATAGCTGTGCCACACCAAGTATGGGGGCGTCCCTTGCTAGTCCCAGTGATCACTAATATATCCCTTTGACATCCATCCTCTGGGACGAGATGCAAGGGAAATAGGGGATGTGGGTGGGGAAGTATATTGATACACAGGTATTGATTTTTGTTTTTAAACTTTTTTTATTAAAAACAAAGAAAAGACATTCCAAAAAGGAAACCAAATCTCAGGTGAGCACATACAGTTTCAACACATGGGTCATTGTGGCAAGGTACAGAATCAAATATAACAACATTTAGTGCTAGGATCTAGGGGATTCCTGTGCTTCCAGGTCTAATCTTGGCATAGCTGGTTCGCCGATCTCTCCTCGGTGGCTGTTACATGCCCCCCATATATTCCCCCACTTCTTCGGGCAACCCCTGGCCACGTATACTGCTCTCTCCCTAAACATACACCAGTCAAGGTCTCCCGCCCATTTGTTGACTCGGGCGGCTGACTGGCACCACAGAGCTGAGCTATATTTCGCTTAGCAACCATGTACGCTAGCGTCACGCATTGTTTCTGGTACCCATTTAAATCTGTAGGCTCCCACACATTCAACAAACATCTCCGGGCTTCTGGTCGTATCTCCGCACCCAGAACTTCCCCCAGTTCATCATGAATCTTCGTCCAATGTGTCTGTATCACTTCACAGTGCCAGAGAATATGCATTAAAGTGCCAATTTCTCCACATTCTCTCCTACAATCTCCACTCTCGGCTCGCCCCATTCGTACCAAACGAGGCCCAGTTATATAGGATCTATACAATATCTTCAACTGCACCAATCAGAGCCGCATCTGGATAGCGACTACTTTCGGGGATGAAACCGCCTTCGTCTAGTCCTCATCATCAAGTTCTAACCCATCCGCACTCCACTGGGTTCTAATCCGCTCCAACGGGTTTTCCATGTTATTGACCAATTTCCTGTATATCAGAGAGATCGTTTTCTCGGTAATATGCCCATCTAGTACATGGTCCTCAAGAGGAGACACTTTGGGAGCACCGTGCCCTTAGGGACATGGGTGGTAAGGGCATGCCTTACCTGCCAATATCGGTAATAATCGTTTTCATGCAAACTATACTGTTTTTTGAGGGACTCAAATGTGTACACCGAGTCTTTCCCCCACACATCTTTTATCTGGGTAATTCCGATAAGGTCCCATCTATCGAACCCCTTAGTTTTCCATAGACTACCCAGCTTCTCAGAGTTTAGCAAGAGAGTGGCCAGTGTCAATCTGCCTTCCCAACCAAGACATTTATTGGCCGCATGCCACACCTGTATCGCATGCGCAGTTGGGCCAGTCAATGGAAACCTCCCAGGCCTGGAATACAGAGCTCTATCTATCATCCCACCCGGTGCTTGACCCCAGTCCATGGCATAGCCTGGATCCCTCGGGAGTCTGTAGACAATATGGTTCACAGTGGCCAGCTGTGAGGCCCAATAGTATTCCTTAAATCCGGAAGTCCAATCCCGCCGCAGTACCACGGGAGAGTCAGTTTACTAAACGCAATACCATCCCACAGGAGCTGCCTCTGAAGAGTTTCTATCTCCCTAAAGTATGTGGTCGGCACTGGGTCCATCGAATTCTGCAAGGCATATAGAAACCGGGGCAAAGCCATCATCTTGAAGAGAGCGGCCCTTCCGAGCAAGGAGAGTGGAAGAGCTTTCCAGCGCTCCACATCTTTCTTACACCTGTTCAATGGGGAAGCTAAATGATTATCGTATCGCAAATGTGGGTTAAGCGTGATAAATATACCTAAATATTTAAATCCTACCGTCTCGATGTGAATAGGGCACAAATTTCAGAATCACCGGTGGGTCGCCCACCAAGACAAAGAGCACCAATTTCGCCCAATTAATGGCCAATCCGGAGTATCTACCAAAAATGGCAAGTACATCCAGAAAGTTGCGGAAGGATTCCTTGGGGTTGGTGAGGTAAAGCAACACGTCATCTGCATCTAGCGAGATCTTCTCTTCCCAGTCAGGTGTCCATCGCAAGCCCCGTATCGATCTTTCCCACCTGACCCAGGCCGCCAAGTGCTCCATCTCGAGTGCAAAGAGTAATGGAGACAGTGGGCATCCCTGTCTGGTGCCCCTCCCCAAAGAAAAGTCACTAGACTTACAGTTATTGACAACCACTCTAGCTAGGGGGGTTTGCGTACAGCAGGCGCACCCAACCGATAAACTCACTTCCAAAGCCCAGCTTCGCCAACACCGCAAACAGATACTGCCACTCCACTCTGTCAAAAGCCATTGTGGCATCTAGGGATACCAACACCATTGGCTCATGGATCCTCGGGAAGTCCCCAAGGACTCCATGTAGTCTACGCAGATTTAGTGCCGTGTTCCGACATGGCATAAAACCGGATTGATCCGGGTGAATCAGGGTCGTGATCACCTTGACCAGCCTAGTAGCTAGGAGTTTCACTAATATTTTAGGTTCTGCGTTGAGAAGCGATATGGGCCTATAGGAGGAACATTGTGTCTTAGGCTTGCCGGCTTTATGTATGACCACTATATTGGCCACTCGTTGATCATAGGGCAGCTCACCCATCTCCCTGCTTTCCACGAACATGGCTCGGATGTGAGGGGCGAACCTAGCAGCATTCAACTTGTACAACTCAATCGGTATCCCGTTGGGGCCTGTTGCTTTACCGGACTTTATCTGCCTGATCGCCTGAGCAACTTCATCGTCTGACAAAGTGGAATCAAGATAGCTCCTGTCCTCCTCTGACAGACACGGCATAACAATATCCCTGATCATTCCGCTATTCTCAACTTCCATAAATTCACTGCCGGCCGTGTAAACCCTCCGGTAGTACTCAGAGAACTCGTCTGCCGCAGCCTGTGGATCCGTGATCTTGCGTGACTCCAACCCTTCCAATTCAGGTGCCAGACTAGACGCTCGCTCGCCGTGCTCAAGCCATGCAATCAATTTACCAGCTTTATTGCCGTGTTCATATATACGGCTCTGGACGGCATTATGCTGGGCCACCACTCTATTTCTAACAAGGTCTTTATATTCCTCCTGCCGGAGTCTCAACAAGTGGAGCTCCACAGGCGTATGTGATTTAGCCACCTTCTCCTCCAGAAGTATAACTTCCGTCTCTTTCTGTGCTACTTCTGCCTGACTTTTCTTCTTCTTACCTGATACTAAGGATAATACCTCACCTCCCGCTACTGTTTGTATGCTTCCCAGAGGGACTGCGCCGAATCTACAGACCCCTTATTTTCCAAAAAGTAACGGTCTGACATCTGGAGTATCTCTTTTTTAATAGCTGGGTCCTTTCACTGCCAGGCGCTAATGGGTGCTATCCTACCCACTGCCGGCTGATCAAGGGCGAGGCGCAGCCATAATGGAGAATGGTCAGAAATTCCCCTCCCAAGATACTTCACCTCGTGGCCCATGATCGCCATTGCCGCTGGCAGCAATATATAGTCTAGCCTAGATAAGCTACCGTGAGCTGCTGAAATATGGGTGTAGTGTCTCAATGTCGGATTACGTATTTGCCAGCTGTCCACCAGCCCCAGTGTGTCCAGGAATTCTGAAAGCCATCTCTGAGTCTGTCTAAGGGCCCGTGGTGGGCTGCGGTCCACCTCTCCATCTAATATGGTGTTAAAATCACCTCCTAAGACTAGGCCACCAAGGTGCAACGTGAGGAAGATAGAACTCAAATCTCGAAAGGTCTCGGTCTGGAGGCCCGATGGCACGTAAATAGACAGAATGGTGACCGTCTTGCCCCCCACCTGTCCCGAGACACCTGCTTATCTGCCCCTTTGGTCCACCAATGTAGCCTGAACAGACAGAGAAAAGGAATTCTTAACCAGGGTCCCAACCCCCCTAGAGCCGGTGGTGAACCCAGCATGCACCACCAATTTATAACCCCCTTTGTGGAGGGCCATGCATCTATTACAGATCAAGTGTGTCTCCTGCAATAATATCACATCTGGGGAGTGTCTTCTGATAAGTTGGCTAACCATCCCTCTCTTGATCTTGTCACCCAAGCAATTCACATTCCAACTCAGCACTCTCATCCCTGATCCTCGACTATTCTGTGCCACCGAACCCATGCAAAGACGTGTCACTACATTCTTATCACCTGAGGCAAAAAAATTGAAAAAACCCCACAATCACACAACAACAAATCAAAAACCCCACATACTCCCAACCCCTCACCCCCCACCCTGCACCCCTGCTCTTGGCTTCCGCCTGCCTCCAACTTGCAGTGTGCCTGTCGCCCCATATTCTAACTAACTAACAATCTAAAGGTAGAAATGAGGAGGAAGGCAGCTCCATTGTACCCCCCCATCACCCCTGTATCACCTATTCCTGCGCCTAAAGCGGGTCTCAACTCACAAAAACAATATATCCCCATTTGCAGTCCTTGAAGCGACGCCTTTTACTCCTGTGTTGGCTCATCTCTCCTTTCCTCACTTTCGGGTCCCTCAGACACCGGCTGGGGATGCATCTCCAACCAATCCGTGAAATCCGGGAAAAAGGAGAGACTGGTATTCTCAAGTCTCAGAGGACCTCCTGGCCTGGAGGCCTGCAGGATAACGTCTCGGTCTCTGAAATTAAGTACCTTCGCAATCATCGGGGGGGGGCTTCGGGCCTCGGCCGACCACCCGGGACTCTATGCGCCCGTTCGATAGTGAAGAAATTACTGAGTCCCTTGAGTTTAAGGTGTTTGAGAACTAGGTCTTCCACAAAGAGATCCGGAGCCTGGCCCCTCTGCCTTTTCCGGAACACCAATAATTCGGACGTTACTTCTCCGGGCTCTCCCCTCATAGTCGTCCAGCTTCCGGCTCGTGAGGTCGCTAGTCCGCTTGAGTTCCCGCACCTCCTGCTGCAGCGATGCCACATCGTCTGTCAAGCTGGCAGTTTGAATGTCTAGGGACTTAACCTTTTCACTGTTTTTTGTGAGATCTGCACGGATAAGGTTAACCTCTATAGCCATTGTATCCAGTTTGTGATCAAGTGTCTACATTTTCTGTCCCAAAGACACAGGTATTGATTTTAATACTTGTGTATTAATGTTGATTGTAATATTTTTGTCGTAATTTTAACAATAATTAAGATTCTTTTATAAGGATGTAAACCCATCTATTCTGATGGGATGGAAGGGAATTAGGAGTTTTGGGTGGTGTGAGTATATTAATACCCAGGTATTCTTTTGTATAATTTTCTATTAATTTTTTCAGAGTTATATTTTATTAATTAGTTTTTTTTTTATCATGATTGATAATATTGAAGTCGACACACCCATCCTATGGGACGGGATGCAAGAGAAAAATGGGTTTTGGGTGGGGAAGAGCATTAATACCCAGTTATTAGTTTTAACATTAGGGTATTCTTTTTTCATGATTATATTTTTAATTGTAAGAAAACAACAAAAAAACGGATTATTATTTATGAGGATATGACACCCATACTCTGGGATGGAATGCAAGGGAAACAGGGGTTTTGGGTGGGGAAGTGTATTAATACCCTGGTAGTCATTTTAATACTTTAAAAAAAAATCTTTATTTATAAAGTTTTCTTGACAAACAGCAAGAGAAAAACGGCAGTCAGGTAGGTTACACATTTCAACATTGCAGTCCTAAGCATATACATACATAAAATCAAAATTTGGCGGCCGGCGAGCCTGAGCAGGTCAGATACATGCAGAAAAATGGTTTTCAAGCTGTCCCACAGCACAATTCCCATCACTGACACAGTAGTAAGACCCTATAGCAGTGTGTCACGTCCTTGAGGGGCATCAAACATCATATCTATACATCAACAAGTGTCAGGAAGACCGTGCCCAGCTACAGCCGTGCAGCTTGGTGAGACTGAACCTACATCATTCTAAGCCACCCATCCCAATCCGCATGCTGTCTCAATCATCACATAGAGTAATCAACAGGTAGGATGGGGGAACTCGTGCCCAGGAGTAGTTGGATACAGTACCTCATACAGGAGTCTAAGGGGGGTATCCCCGGTAGGATCAGTAGAGCACCCGTCGCAGCTTTTACTCCCGACTACCATCATCTGAGTCCACAGATGCCGTCGCATCTTTCAATAAGTAGTTCTGCAATGGACCCCAAATATCACCTGGTCTGCTGCGCGCTGGTAGCAAATCTGCATACACGTTGTTCTGATCCTGACAATAAATCAAATCTGCCAGCCACTCCTTGAACTTCGGGGCTCTCCCCCTGCCCCATCTGCATGCTACACGTCTTTTGGCCAATAGTAGCGCAATCTCTACAAACTTGCGAACCGTCTTAGGTACATCCCGTGTATATCCCAATAGCATAATTAACGGATCATTGTCAATCATTCCTCCAATCATAGTTTGCAAAGCATCCTGTATTTCCAACCAATATTCATATACACCAGGACACTCCCATGCCAAGTGGAGAAAACCCACCCCCTCCGCCTTGCAGCGTTCACACCTATCGTTGTCCGCTAAGCAAAACCGTAGCTTTCTAACAGGTGTATAGTAGAATCGCTGTAAAAATTTTAAATGAATAATCTTCAGCCTGCTACTAGACGAGATCCGAGCTGTGACGGCACTGCAATATTGCCATTGAGCGTCAGAGACATCCCTACCCAAGTCTTCGCTCCACTGTCTACGAGCGGAACTCTCAGGTCCCCGATGCTGTAATCTTATATTGTTGTACAACCTGGAGACGAGATGGCGACCATCAGACACCAGCATTGCGTGCAGTGGCAACACCACGTCGGGTTCCTTCGGGAAGTCCGGTAGGATCGTCCGAAGCCCCTGTCTAAGTCTAACGTAATAGAAAACCTCTAGAGGAGTGGGCTCAATACCCTGAAACAATTGTTCCCTGGTACGGAACTGTCCGTCGAGGAACATGTCTCCCCACTTTACAATCTTTAGGCGCCTACACATCAGCTGAAATCCCACCTCCTGTAGGAGCGGCATATAAGGGTGATACGTAAGGGGCATAGCAGGTGAGTACAGCTGCGTGGCAGTGAGAGTCCTCGCAATGCGAGTCCAAGCATCTATGGTGCACGTCACCGTAGTGAACGGTGTGTCTATGTCCCGCACCGAACCGTGTATCAAGCCACTAAGTGGCAGAGGTCGTGCGATCCAGTCTTCCGCCGCGACTTGTGGCATAAAAGGCGTGGGGTTAATCCAGTGATAGGCGTACTGTGCCTGTGCAGCGACATAGTAAGTCAGGGACGTCAAATCCTCCCCTCTCATAGGGCTGGGTGATAATGTCCCACCTCACCCGCGGCTGTTTGCCCCCCCAGAAAAGACTAAGAAGTTCCGACCTCAGTTGTTTAAAAAAAAAGGCACCAGGGAAATATGGTATGTTCTGGAATAGGTATAAGAACTGCGGCAGTATCACCATCTTTATTAATGACGCCCTCCCTGCCATTGATAACGGCAGCGCCTTCCACCGTGTAACGTTGTCCGCCAGTCTTGATATAGCCACCCCGTAATTCATCCTTAGCGTTTCCTCCCTGTTCAGAGATATCTGTATTCCCAGGTATTTAAGATCTGTATCGCACCACTCCAGTGGGTAGTCCAATGGAAATCTGTGTACCGCACCCGTTAGCGGGAAAAATTGAGACTTTTTCCAATTAATCTGCACTCCCGATATTCGTCCAAAAACCAGGAATTCTCTTAGTATCGGATTAAATGTAGTTTGCGGGTCTTTCACGTAAATCGTGATGTCGTCCACGTACAGTGATACGCCAATCTGGCGTTGGTAGCAACGAAAAGCGCTGTCTCTGTGCAATTGTCGGATGCGACAAGCCAGTGGCTCAATCGCTATGGCGAAGAGCAGTGGGGAGAGAGTGCATCCTTGTCTAGTGCCTCTGGATATCGGTAGCGGGGGGGACAGCAGTCCATTAATGACTATCTTAGCCGTCGGCGCAGTGTACAGCAGTTCCACCCAGCTAACAAACATCTTCGGGAACCCCATCCTGTGTAATATAGTAATTAGGTACGTCCATTCAACCGAGTCGAATGCTTTCGTGGCATCTAGGAACACAGCGGCGACCGGGATATCAGGGGCGATTGTCTGAATTAAAGAGAACAGCGTCCTGAGATAAAGCGATGTAGCTCGGCCCGGCACGAAGCCAGCTTGATCAGGTAAGACCAGCTGGGTCATTATCAGAGAGAGGCGTGTCGCGAGGACCTTAGCAAGAATTTTAGCGTCACAATTTATGAGTGACAACGGGCGATAAGAGTCCGTATCCGCCGGGTCTTTCCCCAGTTTTAACAGGGAGGTAATAACCACTTCTCTCATCGACCCCGGCAATATGCCGGCTTCCAGAGATGCCACATAAACTTCACGAAGGACCGGTGCCATGATATCTATGTAACATTTATAGAACTCCGCAGGGAGTCCGTCCAGTCCCGTTGCCTTACCGTTAGCCAGTGACATTATGGCGTCGCGTATCTCGTCAATCTCCAGCGGCGCGCTAAGGAACGACCTATGTACATCGCTGATCCAGCATAGCGCAACGTCATCTAGGAAGCCGCCCATGTCAACTGCTCCCGTCTGTTGCGAGGTGTATAATTGACTATAATGCAACAAAAATTGCTTCTGAATATTCTCGGTGTCAGTACTCCGTGTACCATCCTGCGCTACAATTTCTAAAACAGTGGAGCTAAATCTCGGCTTCCTCGTCATGGCTGCTAGCACTTTGCCCGGCCGTCCCCCCTCACAATACCGGCGCGCCGTCCAGTACTTTCCCTTGAATTTGACCTCTCTCACCGCTTCTGTCTCATACTCAGTCAATTTATCCCTAAATGTCTTATGTAGCCCCGTTTCTGGTCTTGTTGTCATTCCTAGTTCTAGGTCTTTCAGTTCACGTTCCAATCTGCCCAATGTCCTTTGTATATCTCTCAGCACCCCCCCACCCTTAGATATGCAAATCCCTCTGATCGTGACTTTGAATGCTTCCCACACCGTTTCCACACTAGCCACCGAATCCTTATTCCTGGGAAAAAATTCTGCAATTTCGTCTCCCAGTTCCGACTTGAAGACTGAGTCTAGCAACATCGACGGGAGCATTCTCCAAGGGGGCCTCAAGTTATTATGATCCGGCACAGCAAGGGACAGCAGTACCGGGCAGTGGTCAGAGTAAGTTCTAGGCAAGTGTGTTACCGCTCCCACCCCTTCACACAGTCCCCGCGACACAAAGCATTAGTCCAACCTAGCCCAGGTATTGGTGTGTGAAGTAAAATGTGTGCCTTCCCTACGTGTGGGGTGCGCATGCCTCCAGCTATCTACCAGCCCAGCTTCTTCTATAATGCCTACCAACATATCTCGCCCTTGTTTGTTATATTGTACGCAGCCATCAGACCTATCCATACCAGGAAATAATGCTACATTAAAATCCCCTCCCCAAATAACGTGAGTGGCACCCACCCCCAACACATGCCCCCATAACGTCGTAAAGAAACCTGGTGTGTCAACATTAGGTGCATAACAACTTACAATCACTACGGTATCTGTGCCCAACCTCCCCCATACTATTACATAGCGACCATCAGGGTCCAGTACCTCACCCAGCAGGTGAAAGGCAGTGGAATTCTTGATCAGCACCGCAGTGCCCTTCGAATACGATGAATAGGATGAAAATTTCCTGATCACAGCCCACCTTCTAGCAAAATTGGGATCCAACTGTGGCCTAAAGTGTGTCTCTTGCAACAGGGCTATGTGCACATTATGCCTATCCAAATAAGCAAGTACATTTCTGCCTTTCCTAGCATCATTAATGCCCCTCACATTCCATGACAGGATCGACAGTGTATTCCTAGATTTATCAGCCATAATCCTCTGCACCAATGATAGAAATACATATATCCACCCGCCTCCGCCACCCGCCAGCCACCTCATAACAATAGCTCCTCCGGACATGCAAGTTCCTGTGCAACCATTGACTATAGTAACCAACCACCCCAGTTCCCCTCCGCCTCCCCCGTCCCTTCCCACTTCCAGCAAACAACCCAGCAACCCCCCCCGCTCCCAAACCGACATCATTTCAACATCCCATATCTGCAATCCGTCTAGAGTCGTCATAAGCATCCATAACGCATGCACTTCCCACCTACCCCCTCCCACTGAAGCATTCTCAACTCTCCAGCAACCCTTCCCCCCCTCCCTCCCTTGTAACTGCTAGCCAACCCCCAATGAGCTGCAGTGTAACAAACAATGTCAGTGGGGCACACCCTAGTGGGGTCATCTAAGGTACGCACTTCACCACCCCCTCCATCTCGTACTTCGTGTCGGGTCTCCCCACGGAGGAGTCCACGAGAGAAGGGGGTGTCGCCTGGCATACATTACCACCTTCAGTTCCAGCGCCGATCGCATCAGTGTCCCGTACCCACATCAGCAGTGTCAATGCAAAAACTCCAGGCCGATATCTCAATAGCATGGTTCCGCTACGACCCAAACGTGCCGCAGTTCAGTCCGCAATCCACGCCAACATCATGCAATGAGGGGTCAGTCCGCCTCCCCTCCTGCTCCCTCTTCTGCTCGATGGTGACCCTGCTCCCTCCTTAACGACTTCAGAAAGTCCTCAACTTGTTGTGGATTCACAAAAAAGTGCTGTTTCGCCTGGTGCGTTACTCTGAGTTTTGCAGGGTATAGTAGAGCATAGTCAATTTGCAAGTTTCGAAGCTTTTTTTTTACAACCAAAAACTTCCGTCTTTGATCTTGCACCATAGGTGTGAAGTCAGGGTACAGGGTGAAATTAACTCCATCACATGACAGCTATTTCTTTGTTCTTGCAGCTCGTAAAGCCGTATCCCTGTCTCTATAATTGAGTAGCCGCGCTATGATCGGTCTGGGCGGCGCTCCTGGTTGGGGTTGGGGGCCCAAAGACCGATGTGCCCTCTCGATAATGAACTGCTGCGAGAAGGCCTCGTCTCCCACCGCCGTTTTCAGAATCCGCTCCACATATTCTTCCATCCGCCCTGTATTTGTCGATTCTGGCACTCCTACCACGCGTACATTATTGCGGCGGCTGCGTGCTTCCAATTCTTCATTCTTTGCAGCTATCACCCTGAGAATATTGTCCATTCTTGACAGCCTGGCATCGTGGGATGCCACAGTATCATCATTGTCCGATATTCTCCTCTCCGCCGCTGTGATGTGTTCCTCGTGTACGTCCATCTTCTGAGCGATAGCGTCCATCCTGGAGAAGAGTCGATCTACCTTATCCACCACCGTCGCGAAACCCTGTTTCATCTCCTGCAGAATAAGGTGCATATCCGGCGCAGGCGCGTCGCGGCTGGTACCCGCCGCTGACATGTTGTGAGGCCCTCCCGAGTCCGATTCCAATCTAGCGTTTTTCTTCGCCGGCTGGGCAGAGTCAAAGGACAGTTTCGGCTGTCTAGTGTCCTGCCGTCCCATGATCGCGCTCTTTGCTGCTTTCGCTCTGGCACTATTGGTTCCCCTACCTCCTCCACCACCGGGCGATCCGGAGGCCTCCGTCATAAATTAGTGTAGGAACCAGCACACCCCTGGATTATCCACTAGGTCAGCTCCTATATCTTCAGTCGTGTCTGCGAACTTCAACAAAGCGCCCCTCCTCCGCTAACACTTATGCTCACCAGATCTCTGAGCACTCTAATAGAACTCGTTCCGCCGTGACGTAGTCAGCGTGCCGGGGCAAGTATGGTTGTCTCGAATAAGGCTCCAGTACACGTGGTCCAGGATCAGGGGACACGGAGTTACCTAGCTCCTCTCAGAAGCCAGAGGATTGTAGTTGTGAATGATCCACGTCCAGTCACCAATATGCGTTTTTCAGCTAAAAAGCCCCTATGCCACTAACACATCAATAGAGACAGTTTGCACCACTCAGCATATGGGGGGTCAGTGGTATCATACGTAGTTTCTCCTAACTTGCAGCACACATTGTCAGCACCATGCGCCCACCAATCTCAGAACCTCACGCCGGGTTATATGGTTTAATCGCCATCTCAGTGCAAGCGGTCCTTCCAATATGTGGGTACTAATTCACGTGTATCTCCGCACACTCTTTTCCCGCTGCTCAACACAGATTTGCGATGCCCTCTCCTCAGTCCCGTACGAGGCCGCTCCTCTTAACCATCCAGTCGGGGCACTGCAGTGCCGCCCGGGACTTCAATGGTCGGCCTTTCGCAATCCGCGAGTAGACTCTCTTTTAGCGCCAAAAAAGTCCGCATCTGCCCCGCCACTACCAGCATTCAAAGTATCTGTGTCCCTCGTCTCACGCCTCAGGGACCCAAAGGGGGACTTTAGCAGGATGTTTATAAGTAGCGGGTACCCCAACGCACCTGGCCTCCGGCAGTCAACGCCAGCTCGGCGTCCCTTCAGGCCTCCGTACCGCCCCCGTTGGTCTCAGACGATTGCCATGCCATTCAGTCCTGTCCACGTCCCGGGCAGCTCCGTTAGTGCCGGCAGCAGCGTGTCTAGGATCAGTCCTTAGGATCTCGCCCCACGATCAGGCGAGCCTGCGCATCCGCACTGCAAGCAGGGCCCACTAACCTCGTGGGCGCCCCGGCGTCACGTAGCCTCTGTGCCCAGCGTCGCGCACCGCGGTCGAATAATCAAACTAAATGTTTTACATTTTTATTAACTATAAAATAACAGAGTAGAACAATAAATAATATGTAAACATGCATATATGTACAGTAAAATTTAGTAAAAAAGACAGATACATTAAAAAAAATGTTAAACTAGTTTTTAATTTTATTAAAGTACTTATATAATAAGACACATAAAATGAAATATTTAAAACTATTTCTTTAATAAAAATATATAACTGTTTATAAAAATTTGCAATAAGGTGTGTACAAATAGGTTATATTATATATTAAATTATAAAAATAATCATTTTCTGAAAAATGTATATTATGTTTTTTTCTAAGTCTTTTTAGGATTTCCCACGCTTTTCTATTGAAATGAATGGGAGACATTGTCCTTTTTTTGTTTTTACTTTTACAGATGGCGTTCCCGGTTGTATGTCTGTTTCTAGAGTCGGTGGATCATCACGGTCAAGATCGGAAGCAAGGAAGAGCCGCACTCAGGTAAGTCTTATTTTAATTAGTAAATATAGATTGTCGGTGGCATCGTTTATTGTAAGGAGAGAGGAAGGAGGAACTTAGATATTTGTTTGTGTTTTGAAGTATGTTTTGTAGGTTTTAACCACCATTTTCATCCCTATGCAGGTAGTGGTTGTAGGCCCACGTCGAGTTGATTTCTTTTTTAAAACTTTTGGTTTAAAAAAAATATTTTAAAAGAAATTTAGCGTTTTCTTTTAAACGAAACATTAAAAAAAGCTATATTTTTTTATTTGTAACTTTTTGGTGCGTTGCGTTTTTCTATGATAGTATTGCGTAGTCGTGGATTTTTGGCTGTGTGGAAGTTTGGAGGAAAAAGATGGTAAGTACGACAGAATGGAAGGTTTGGACATATAGAAAGTTTTCCTATGAGGTTTCTAAGTATATGCTGTAATTTTACTGCATATAAGCATTTTTTTTAATTGTATGCCAAATTTGGGAAGGATTTGAAAACTGTGGACAGTGGACTGCAACGATAGCTATCTTGTTGCGTTTAAAAAAAAAGCTATTTTGGGGGGGTTTGGGATGCATTTTTTTTTTGTTAACAGATTTTTACTGTAAAATATGGCTATGCCAAATGTGTCGTTTTAGATAATGTTACTCGGGATTTGCATTACATCATGGATTATAGATTTGTTACTATGGATTTTGGGAGTGCTGAAGACTCTTGGAGAATTCTACGAAAGTCAAAGAGTCAAAGAGAGAAGACAACAGAAGGTAGGAAACCCGAATAATGTTTTAAATGTAAAAAAAAAATTTTAAATGCCAATTTAATTAATAACATTTTATTGCGAAACAGGCAAGTAAGGTTGAATAGGTGTTAGTGTAGGTTAGAAATGTAGTATGTGTGCAATATTGTCTAGGTAGTCTGAGGCCACCATCAACGAAAGTTGTTGAATTTGACCCAATAGTCGCTTGCACATTTCTTTTGTTCATTTAGAAATTCGTGGGTTCAGACTCCCAGTCAATGATTGCGCAATTTTAATTTCTTGGAAACTGTGCTCCTTCTTAAAAATTTCCCAAAAATTATAAAAGTTAGGGTGAGATTTTCTGATTGATTTGTTGAAGGATTTGTGCCATCCATCTATGGCATTATTGGTTTTAATCCTCCCTCTAAGCAGGTTGTGTAACAGTTCCACCAATTCACATGAAACCTTGCATTCCTCCTGCGACCTGGCCTGCATAGATTGCCAATCCATGTGGCCTCAAAGTAATTTAGAAGGGGAGCCAATTTGTTTTCATTTGTCGTAAAATATTCTGATTCAGAAATTGATGTGTAGTATTCATCCACACAGTCAGGAGGAACAATACATAGGGCAGTTAGTTTTTTCAACTCAAATTGCAGCTTTCTGTTTGATATGTAATTCTCAACTAAGGATGTTTTTTGAATGTTTCTTCAAAATGCCTGTGAAAAAACATGCTTCAAATTGGGTTTCAGGATACAATTTGGTGATGGTGTTCATCATGAGTAATTCAAAATCAATAATCACTTTTCTAGGATTTTTATACCGTGTTTTAGTTTTTATCACTGTTAAAAGTTCAGGGTATGTTGAGGTTTGTTTATCAGGGAGTAAACTGTGTACTAAAGGGACTACAGTGTTATTAATGTAGTAGTGAATAGCATATATTTGTCTACATGGATGGGGTGTGGATTTAAACGTCCCATGCATCATTCAAATAGCACTAGTCTCCAATTTTAGAAGGGTATGGGGTGTGCCACAGATTAGTATCCTTTTTTTTTTTTTTTTTTTAGAAAACCTTTATTTGTGCATATACAAAAGTACAAATACGGGCCTACAACCCTCAGGCCAGCCACGAATACTGTTTAAGCATCAGCGCATGCAATACGGTGACGCAATAGCACAGCAATATCAATAATCAAGCAGTCAATAGTTACACTGTAAATCACGTGCTATCGCGCCTCAGGAGCATTGAAGGTTAATTTTAAAAGTTTTCTGTAGCAACTATTAAAGTCCAACTATTCCAAGTTAATTGAAAATAGCAACTATAAACTAAGAAAGCAGGGTCCATGTGGGCGTGATATAACAGTAGGCACAGAATCACACACAGCCAGCAACCCAATGTCAAGTCCCCTCAGGCGGCATGGCGGCCCATAAAGTGTGCAGCAAGGGTATCAGAGCCAATATCCTAACAAATATCTACCGCCACCCGCCCACCAGCAACATCAACACGGACCCAAGGTAGAAAAGAAAAGAAGAACTAAAAGAAAGAAGAAAAACAAGGCACCATAGAAACAGAAGAAACCAAAAAGCCCAACCCCCAACCCCCCACCCTACACTCATGCAGAGGCTACGGCCTACCCCCCCCCCGCAGTGTGTCTGTCGCCCAATAAACCCGAAATATAGAATAAGAGAGTGAGAAAAAGAAAAAAGAGAAGAATATCATAACACCGAAGATATAGGGAGCAAGAAAAGAACAGCCTAATCTAAAACTCCCATGAAACACCTAACCCCGGAGGAGGGCCACAATCACTGAATCCCGGACTCCACCGCCTGCACAAACTGCCATCCCCCACACAAGGTCAAAAAGAATACAGTTGGTGTAACCGCATGTGGGAAGGGATATCACAAATAGCGCCCCTAATTATACCGAAATAGCGCTCCAGTCCGGGTCCCCGCCAGCCGACCAGACACAAATTCCTAGTATCCTTTTCTGAGGGTTTTTGTTGTCATGCAAAAGAAAGGGTTCATTAGTAACTGTAACAGTTAGTTCATGAGGAATATTACTATCAGGAAATGTAGGGGGTGTTATACGTTATACGTTGAAGGTTACTTGGCTGTTTTTTCCTTTGGATAATTCTTCTGAAATTAGGGATTGTTGGCATAGAACTTGCTAGATGCATAGGGATGGTTTGGGACACCTCCCTCAAAACTGAGCCACAGGGTTCACTGGAGGTGGATGCAAGTTCTTTCATTACATGTATGTTTACTTTAACCTCTATCTCCATTGCAGAGGCAGAGTGGTTATGCTCTGTGGTCCTTTCAACAGGGTCACCAGGAGAAACCAATCTGCCTGTGCAATGGGATGAGTAATATTGCACACACCTCCAATGACTCCTGGGCTCAGTTAATCTCTCCTTACAATAAATATAGCCACCATACTTTAATAATCTGTTGCCTCTATTGGACATGATGTGAGAAGCCTCTCTTCCGCTTAGAAACACAAAGAGAAAAAAGCAAATGTTTATTTTATTAGCAGGTTTTTATTGTTTATAACCTGCAAAAGAAGGTTAATATTTCTGGAACTGCCTGTTGACTATTTAAAGAATATGGTGTTTAATCTATTTTTTGACTATGAATATGCTACCTATGATTTGGTACTATGGTTTATTGCAGACTCCTGTGAAAAGAAAGAGAGCTAATTTCAGTTTCTTAATATGTTTAGCTTTACCTTGATCAGGTTCTTTTGTCTGATTGCTTGTCCTTTAGGTGCTATTGGTTTATTTCTAGGTGATAAGGTTTGCTTGATTGTGTTGTTTATTGTTGTTGTTGTGTAGGTCTGAAAAGAAAAGTTTGCATTAATTGAGGTTTTTGGAAGTGATTGTTACTTTAAGCTTTTTTATCAATTGTATTTTCTTGAAGTATTTACAAACTGATTGTTGTTTCTTTTGCATTTGGGGTACTGAAGAGAAAGGATTTGATTATTATTGACTTTACCAATAGGTTTTGCAAAAATGTTACCTTAGATGGTGTTTTGCTTCAGGAGCACGTGCAGCTGAATAGGCTTTGTCGTCCAGCTGATGGCTCGGCCTGTATGCTTTTTGATGGTTATTTTAATAATTGAGAGAAAAAAATATAATTACTGTATGTTTAACTGTAAAATGATTACATTTCCTTAAACTAACAGCAGACCAGCACCTTTATTGGGGGTAATCATGCGGTGGCTATAATAGTCATTTTGACCCCCCAGGATTAATCAAGAACCTCTCTGAGGTAAGCAGACATTGGAATTAGATCAGTTAGTTTGTGCCCCAACACTGTCCAGCACCTTCCTGAAGGCCACCACACGGCAGAGTAAGAATAGTACTTTGCCCTCCCACCAGTGTCCAGCACCTTCCATGAGACAAACTTCCAGCATAGATAGAATAGAAAATTTGACCCCCCCCCCTGCTGGCCAGCACTTTCCCTGAGTCAAAAACCTGGTGGAGCTAGAATAGTCATTTGGACACCCATCACTGTACCGCACCTTCTCTTAGACAAACACCTGGCGGAGTTAGAATAGTAATTTTGTCCTCCCACCACGGCCTAGAACCTTCCCTGAGACAAACACCGGGAGTTAGGATAGTAATGTAGTCCGCCAACACTGTCCAGCACCTTCCCTGAGTCAAGCGCACTGTGGAGTTAGAATAGTAATTTTGACCCCTACCAGTGACCTGCATCTTCCCTGAGGCAAGTTTCAGGCGGTGTAAGAATAGTAATTTTGACCCCCTATACTGCCCAGCACCATCCCTGAGGCAAGTACCCAGTAGAGTTTCTATATAAATTTTGCTTTATAGTACTGAGCAGCAGCATCACAATTTTATTTTAATTATTTAAAGGTAAACATTAATTTATAGGTACAAAATAAATTTTACAGTGTACTTACAGATGATTATGCAAAGGAATGTATTGTCAAAACTTGATTGTTGTATGTGTATGGTCAATCTCTGCAAAAATGTTAAAACGATTTAAATAGTAATTACCGACTTTGGGTTTTAAATTAAAATCAGATGTGGTTTGAAATTCACTTACTGCTGATAGGAAATATGTTTTGTAGTGCTGGGGCTGTTTTTCAAGTTCTGTGAATAAATGAAAAAAATATTTTAGGTATATCATTAAATTATTTTCGTTATGAAGGTGTTTCGTTTTGAACTTACACTTCAGTCAATATATGGCAGTGTTTGAACTGCAAAGTCTCAGTTGTCTCTGCCTACTGCAACTGCGTGTGGTCACCAGGGAAGGCAGGACAGAGCACCACTGAGCACAAAATGGTGGTCGACTTTATTTACACATTTTTTAGAAGAAAACCAAAATGTAAAAGGAAACCTGTTTTGAAAACTATTTTTTCATGTGAATCAGAACCTGACAGAATGTACATTTATTATGTGGTGTGTGAAATGTCGGTTTGAATGTTCCGTTTCAGCCATTTTGAGTAGATGATGGCTCGGCTGCTGTAATCCAAATAGTGAAAGGACACCTGTTTTCTCTGCTTTGTATGCGTTTTATGTAATTGTTGCATTTTTCATGGTCTGTACAGTGTTTTTTTATGAATTGTATATACACATAAATGTCAGATATATTTTGGTTAAAAAAGAGTACACAATTTGAAAAAAATCTATTTTTGTTAATACACAGTTATTAAAATGAATACACAAGTATTAACATTTATTCATGGGTATTAATATACTCCCCCACCCAATACCCGTGTTTTCCTTTCATCCCGTCGCAGATGGTGGATTAAAAAAAAAGGTATCATTAGTTATACTTTAACATTGGAGACTTATTATGCGTAGTTATGGTTTGCCCTGTAATAGTAGTTTCTATATATCTCTATGAACATGCATTGTAATGGCTTGTTTTGTAAAAATATGTGTTGTAATGGAAGTTGCATTGTAAAAACTGCGATGTAAAAGTATGCGTCATAATGTCATATATTCTTTCAATAAATGTACTGTAAACTTTAATCGTGCTTTTCCTTTGTTTGCTAAGGGCATGCATGAGTGAGATACGAAAGGTGATGATCTGTTTCCATGGTTCCCTTGGGAACTAGAAGTTCATGTTCTAGGTTTGCCAAACTCACCTTCTACCCTAGGAAGGTTAGGAGTTGAGGTGAGGTACTGTGAGCTAGCCCAGATTTGGGCTGCCAGGTACTGATGTTGTAGAGAGACATCCTGTCACCCCAAGGCAAGGTACTGCATACCAGCAAAATCTCTGTGACACCTCCTGACCACATCTAGGGTCCACACGACTCCTTGCCGACGCCTACCCAGACTCCTCAAATGGAATAGAGACCCACACCGGTTCGAAGAGCATTGATGACTGATGAAGAATTCAATAGCTCTATCAGTCTGGGAAGTGAAGAGTAGAGCAAAGTTGTATCCTCCTTGGATTCAGATAGAAAGCTTCTTTTAACACAGTATTTTTAATTTTTCTGATCCTAATCCACATGATGACGGGAATGATGAATCCTAATTCTATGATGACAAAATCCTGTTTTTGGACCTCTTGGATGCCAGTAGTTTTGACACATCTCCTGGCACTGACCTCCATGATAAGCCTAGTTCACTACAGAGAAATCTGTTTATTTTGATTGTGTGGGCAGCGGAAGCCCTTAACTTACAGTTGTCCTCAGTAAAAGGGAAAACACTTCCTTGTGTTCTCAGAGAGGTTTTGAAACCAGGGCAGACTTCAACAGAGCCACTCCTACCCTTAAATGAGACTCTCACGGACACACTCCTGGGCGCTTGGATGAAGCAAGGATCTTTCCCTCCTGTCAGGCATCTGTGCCAAATGGCCAAATAGCCAAGAGACACAGACCAGCTCCAGGAGACCCACCTTTCCTCCAGCAGCACCCAACTCCTGATGGTCTTTTAGTTCAGGCTTCCATCAGTAGGCTGAACCCAAATGCATTCCTGTTCACTCTGTCATACAGAGTGTTGAAATACTTAGAGGCATTTGGAAGATGCCTGTTCTAATCTGCCTGCATTGTGCCGAGGTCCGGCAATTCAAGTTGATTACTATGACAATATTCAAATGCATTGTGGTACATGGTGGCTGATATTTTATCAGCAGTCCGACAAAAGCCTTTGTGCCAAACTACAACAAATCATTCAAGATGGCCAAGATGCAGCGAAATATGTCGGGCTGGACATTACCGACTGACTATGTAATGCAGTCGGTACCAGTGTGGTGCTTCTGCACCATGCTAGATATGATCTACAGGATTCTCAAGTGAGGTACGACAATCACTCATGGGCATGCCCTTTGATAGCAACCATCTCTTTGAAGACAGGCAGATTCAGCACTGAAGCAGTTCAAAGAGAGGAAAGTGATAGCAGGCTCCCTCAGCAGAGCCCTGCACGTTCCCCAGCAGTATGGCTACCACCTTTCATGGTGCTTTGGAAAGGTTTTCAGCAGACCTTCCCTCAACAACAATGGACCTCCAAGCCTTTCGAGACAGAGGTCGAGGATGGGGCCGACAACATCCAGGTCCCCATGGACAACAAACTACCCAATCAGTTACCCTTTCCCTCCTTCCCCCCACCAGCCACTGCAAATCAACCTTTAGTTTACCCTCAGTGGGACGCTATCACCTGGTTGGAGGCAGATAAGTTATTAGCTCCACAGGTGGCAAAGCAATAGATGGGACAATTGGGTGCTTCGAGTTCTTCAACATGGCTGCACTCTACCCTTCCTTTACACCCCTCCGAGCATGTCAACTACATCACAATGGCTTCACTTGTTCATTATCCTACATGAAGTTCAAGCTCTCTTGGAAAAGGAAGCTACAGCAAGGTTGCCAGCATCAGACGTAAGGACTGGTTGCTACTCCTATTACTTT
Organism: Lissotriton helveticus; assembly: GCF_964261635.1. Taxonomy (NCBI): domain Eukaryota; kingdom Metazoa; phylum Chordata; class Amphibia; order Caudata; family Salamandridae; genus Lissotriton; species Lissotriton helveticus. Next base: position 1,937,611,165 of record NC_136057.1, on the reverse strand, counting down.
CTAGTGCCAAAAGACTGTGCACTTCATCCTATTATAGACCTCCACCCACTGAATGTCTTCCACAGAAGGGCAAGATCAGCATTCTGACTCTGGCCCAAGTTCTGTCTGCACTGGATCCAGACGACTGAATAGTGGCATAGGGTCTGCAGGACTCCTATTTCCATTCCACTATCCCACAGTCCCACAGTCGCTACCTGCTGTTCCTATTTGGCAACGAACACTATTGGTTCTCGGTGCTCCCTTTCAACCCTACCAGTGCCCCTTGGTTGTGTTCTTGAAAGTAACGGTGGTGGTCGCTGATGACAGTTTACTGAAGGCGAGCTTGCCTCAAACAGTCATGGACCACACCAGATTATGGCCGATCTCTTGCTGGGATTCTACATCAATGCACCAGTCACTCTTGCCTCCGTAATGCAGGACCCCTTTCATTGGAGCCATCATTTACACCGTGCTGTTTTGAGCCTCCCCCCCACCTCAACAAGACCAGGGCTTTCATGCTATGATCCCCATGTTTAAATTTTTAACCTGAGTCTCAGTGACAGTAGGTCTGAGGATTCTTGAGGTCCTACATCCTGCTAGTGGAGGATTGCAGATGGCAAAGGCGGCATCTGCAGTGAGACCTGACGTCTCACTAGGTTCAGCACTACAGATCCCTCTTGGATTCGTTCCAGGCATCAGAGGATACTGCAAATGATCTAAAGTGGTGGTTTCTGGTCCGCAATTGTAATAGTGGCAGACCCCTCTCTCTGCCCGACCCAGAAATAACAGTTATGATGGATACATTGTTGCTGGCTGGGGAAGTCATCTGGGAGTGCTAGAGATCAGAGGTCTCTGGTCTCCGGTGGGAACCCCTTTCATATCCTGTTTGAGTTGCATGTGATTCACTTGGAACTAAAAGCCTTCCTTCCGTCAATCAAGGGAGAACAGGTATAGGTTCTCACAGATAACACTACCACCATGTGGTACTGCAACAAGCAGAGCGGAGTGGGTTCTAGGGCCTGATCAGCATCGTCCCCGTATTGTCTGGAGCGTAAATGGCTTGCTCAATCAATCAATCAATCAAGACATTTGTATAGCGCACTACTCACCCGGAGGGTCTCAAGGCGCTCACCCTCGGCACACACTCGAGATGGGTTCCAAACTCTTCAGAATAGATCCTCATCACCGGTTCCTGCACGAACATTTGGGAAGCCACCTTGAGTTGTGCGCCACGGGTGAGTTAGCCATTTGCGCTCCCGACTATATGGGGACACCGCTGAACAGCAGAACTTTTCGATTGATGCACCAACCCACCAGTTAGTTGTATTCTTTTTCCCACCACCACACTTGGATTGGTGGCTAGATTCACACACTCACACTGTCTCACATCTCACCTGGTCCTGAAGAAAGCCACAGCACACCTGGACATTACCGACTGACTATGTAATGCAGTCGGTACCAGTGTGGTGCTTCTGCACCATGCTAGATATGATCTACAGGATTCTCAAGTGAGACCCTTGCCTTTTCCTTGGCCCTCTCCCCCCATCAATCCTGCTTGGGGATCTTGCTTTATAGATCTCCTGGCCCTCTCGGCTCTTTTACCGAGGATTTGTTATCGATTATTTCCACACTCAGTCTCAGGGCAAAACACTGCCTAATCCTAGGGGATTTTAACATCCACATGGATAAGGGCGAGGATCCTGAAGTGCAAAAATTCCTGGATATGACATCCTCGGTGGGATTTCATATGCACTTGCAGGCACCTACACACGAGAAAGGGCACATTTTAGATCAAATTTTCTCGACCGTTCCGGTGTCCCTCTCCTCCCTTGCCCCAGTCCTCTGGTCGGATCATTTCCTAGCGGACTTCGTGATAGTACATCATCTAGCGGCCGCTCGCAATGTGCAGCGGCAAACAGCACGTATGCCTAGAGCCTTTCACAAAGTCACCCCAGCCATGCTTACCCGGGCCTTAGAAACCTATCCTTGTGTTCTCACAGGCAGGTTGGAGGACGATGTAGTGTGTTTTCAGAACTGGCTCACCGCACGTCTGGAAGCCTTGGCACCACCTCGCCAGGTTAGATCAGAACTGGCAAGAGCGTCGGCTCCGTGGTTCTCTGTTACATTGGCTGGCAAGAGAAGGCACTGCAAGAGGCTGGAGAGAATTTGGCGGAGGCAGTATGATACATCTGCTAAGCAGTCTTATAGAGAAGCAGTGAGGGAATATCATAGGGAGATTACTGCAGAGAAAAAATCCTTTTTAGCTAAAAGGATTGAGGAAGCAGATAACTCCTGCAAAGAGATCTTTAAGATTGTTAAAGAATTTATCTCTCCCTCCTGCTGTACTCCTATGTCTGTCTTCTCAGAACCATGGATCACGGAGCTTGCAGCCTTTTTCACTAATAAAATCCGTACCATCCAGTCGGCCTTGCAAGGAGCCCATAACATCTCGGATTTTGGCTCTGTGGCCGACGGCTCTCTTAATCCCTGGATACACTCATCTGCATCGGACACGGACACCCCTATCCTTGACTGCTTCCCTACTTTAGAGCTTCAGGCCTCGCTTGACCTCTTGTCCAACTTGAAATCTGGCTCTCCACTGGACCCTTGCCCCGCCAAGTGTCTTGCGACCTTGGCGCCTGCTCTTAACTCTACCATTAATCCTATTATTAATTAATCTCTGAGCTCGGGAAAAGTCCCCTCATCTTGGAAGCAGGCCCAAGTCCTTCCCCTTATTAAAAAGCCGAATGCAGATGCCAAATTGCATTCCAACTACAGGCCAATCTCGTTGCTGCCCGCTTTGGCCAAAATAGCGGAAAAGCATGTACACACCACCTTAACCAACTTTCTAGAGGTTAATTCCTTATTACATCAGTCTCAGTCTGGGTTTAGATCTAACCTGAGTACAGAAACCGCTCTACTCGAGGTGACCGAGGCTGTGAAGGAAACTCTCGACAGGGGTGGAAAGGCCTTGCTCATCATGCTTGATTTGTCGGCGGCCTTCGACACCGTTCCCCACGACCTTCTCCTGACAAGACTCTGGGAGATTGGCCTGAGGGGAACGGTGTTCGAATGGTTTCAATCTTTCCTGGCCGACCGCAGACAAACGATCTGGGCCCCCCCTTTCTCCACCCCTATGCCGCAGCTTGAGGTGGGGGTCCCGCAGGGCTCCATACTCAGCCCCTCCCTTTTTAACATTTTTATGACACCTTTGGCGGCACGGGTGGAGGAGCTAGGGGCTCAGATCGTGTCTTATGCGGACGATACACAGCTCCTGTTCACTTGTGACAGGGGCTGTGATTTCGACGGAGCGGCCATCCGGAAGTGTCTGGAGTTTGTGTTTGATTGGTTTGGGAAAAGCGGCCTCAAATGCAACTCAGACAAATCCGAGATATTGTTTTTTGGTTGTCCGGCCGAACCGAGATGGAAGCACTGGTGGCCTTCGGCCATGTTCCCCCCTGCCAGCGATTCTGTTACAGCTAAGAATCTGGGCATGTTGGTCGATAACACCCTCTCCTTCAAGGCCCAGGTAGCTGGCCTGACGGGGAAGTGCTTTGCCATCTTAAGGATGTTGAGAAAGTTTCTGCCGTACCTATCTCTGGAGCACAAGAAGATTACGGTGCAGGCCCTGATAGGGTCACGCCTAGACTATGCCAACATCCTTTATCTGGGTCTTCCTGAATATCTGCTGACCCGCCTGCAGATAGTCCAAAATTCGGCAGCCAGGGCAATCTTTGGTCTTACCAGAAGAGCCAGGGCGAGCAACCTCCTTGTGACTCTGCATTGGCTGCCGATTCGTAAGCGCATCTCCTTTAAGACCTTAACCACAGCTTTTAAGGCGCTTCACAATTTCGGCGCTGGCTATTTGCAGAGAAGGGTCAACTTCTATCTTCTATCTAGACCCTTGAGGTCGGCTGCCCTGGCCAATGCCATCATGCCGGCAGTGAGATGTGTTCGTTGTGGAGGTCGCTCCTTTAGTTACCTTGCCCCCCGTCTTTGGAACACTCTGCCCCTGACGTTGCGAACGTGCTCCAATTTATCTGCTTTTAGAAAGGGACTTAAAACTTATCTCTTTGCCCTGTAAGTTGTTTTTGTGGATTTTTAGTGCCGTCTGGCTGTCTTGTTAGCTGCTGGTGTTTGTGTGATGATCTATAGCGCCGGGACGCTCTCTTGAGCAGCTGAGCGCTTTACAAAACCCCCAGTAACATAACATAACATAACATAACTTCGAACTAAAAGCCTTCCTTCCGTTAATCAAGGGAGAACAGGTATAGGTTCTCACAGATAACACTACCACCATGTGGTACTGCAACAAGCAGAGCGGAGTGGGTTCTAGGGCCTGTTCAGCATCGTCCCCGTATTGTCTGGAGCGTCAATGGCTTGCTCACCCTCGGCACACACTCGAGATGGGTTCCAAACTCTTCAGAATAGATCCTCATCACCGGTTCCTGCACGAACATTTGGGAAGCCACCTTGAGTTGTGCGCCACGGGTGAGTTAGCCATTTGCGCTCCCGACTATATGGGGACACCGCTGAACAGCAGAACTTTTCGATTGATGCACCAACCCACCAGTTAGTTGTATTCTTTTTCCCACCACCACACTTGGATTGGTGGCTAGATTCACACACTCACACTGTCTCACATCTCACCTGGTCCTGAAGAAAGCCACAGCACACCTATGGAGGGCATTTAGGCTGAAACATGTCGACCAATTGACCACTTTGAGACCATATTAGGATGAATTTTAATGCCATGGCCCACATATATCGTTTTTAATCCTGACCCCTGGGTGCCTTATTAAAAGTAATCTTTAACACTCAAGGTAGTCCGTTTTATTTGCACTGTCACTCTCTTCACATATTCCCTCCTCGCTCAGCTCATCTGAAGGTTTTAATATACCTCTTTATCATCACAAACAAAACATCCCTGAGCTCCTACCTCACAGTGAGGGGGTTGTAGCTGACACTGCGACCAGGTTGACAGTGCGAGGAGATTCCCGATGATGAAGCATGCCACCTATGGGTGGGTGAGGGAATTCGTACTTTAAAAAGGGACCCCCTTGCACTCTGCTGTTACTAGTCCGACCCAGGGTGGCGTGTTTGTATTGCCATATTTGTTACGAGGGAAGATCCCCCCTGCAGGTCTTTAAACCTCCTCAGGCCTTTTTGGTGTGTCATAGGCTTTAGAGGTTATTATATCTACTACCTCAATCATAGTGTGAGGGAAATTATCCAGAGGTACTTGCTTCTGTGTCAAGAAAAGAAGACCTAGGGGCGTGGCCAACAACTTGGCCGAATAGGACGAGTTCCTCCACAGCTCCGGAGAGCTGATCCTGATCCGACGCACAAAACAGATCCCAAATGTCCGACTCAGGCAAAAATAGCCGTCGGAGGATATAGCCGAAATCTGGGGGCCGAATTCGTAACTCATGGCCCAGTAACGAAGGCTGAAAAGCAGTACGACGGCGACGGCCGGGTTCGCCCGCCACACACAATGGCGGCTGCAGCGCCCCTCCGGTGAGATGTATTGAGGGAGAGGCGGCCGGAGCGCCACAAGCACAGGGGGCGACCCGTAGAAGACGGCAGGCACTGGACGCCTGCAGCGGTGGTGGAGTCCGGGACAGTGTCCGCACCACGGAATTGAGAGGTTGGGCGGGAGCCGGCGAAGTGAGAGACGTTGAACCCGGACCGGCGATGGATGAGTGCAGCATACTGCAGCTAGCCGCGGCCACGGGATCTCTCGCACCAACCCCCCAGGGGGCCCTTCAAGGCCTGCATTGTGACTCTCCCCGCTTCTCGATGTGTGTGTGCATTGTTGCATGCCGCCGCTGGGGGTCCGGACATTTGTGGTGAGCCGAGAACGGGCAGCTCCGGGACCAGACGGAAGAAAGAGGCAGATTGAGGTGATACGCGGAGGGTCGCGGAGGGCTGCGGGAGGGCCGAGCTCCCGACCCGAGGCCTGAAACGTGGGCCCACCCCCGAGCACTGTTCAGAAGCTGCGGAGCATCAGGGCTGCAGGGGGAGCCGGCGGCGGAGAAGGTGAGCACGGGAGGGAGTTCGCTGGTGCCTGTGACTTCTCCCCCCTCGTGGCCGTAGCTCCTGCCCTTACTTGCTCCGTCGTGGCCGTGCACTGCGGCACCCGGCTCCCAGGACTGGATGTGCGCCTTGGAACTGCTGGGACGCCACTGAGGGGACAGGCGGCAGTTGGTAGACGGCGTGCCTAGTTGGGAGAGCTGCCTACGTCCTTCGTCCGCATCGGGCAATAGATCCGGCTGCTAGGGCAGGAGAGAGGGGAAACGCTGGGGAGAGAGTCTTTCCTGCATGCCTGCGTCTCCACGCTCCACCCTACTAAACACCTCTCCCACTGACACCTGCAACAGTAGCCCCAACCGAACCCATATTAGCGGACCTCAGACGCCTGGCCCCTCGCTCCATCTCCCTCCCTTCTCATCATACGGACAGGAGGACGTGTGCTAGGCTGACCAAAGAGAGCCACACGGGGGACGCGTAGGGGTCGTCCAATGGAATAAGCCCCCCTCCCCTCCAGTCCCACCCAAGGGCTGCAGACCCACAGAGACAGCGGGGACCATATGGGTTGGACAAACACAGCCACATAGACAGCGCAGCCTGAGCCACCGAGCCCAAGAGACAGCTGGGACGCACTACCCTAAGGAGTGGCCTAGACCGGTGCCTTCCAAGAGGGCGCAAAGTTCTCCCCGGGGAGTTTACCTCACGGCGTGATTAGACGGGGTTCATTGGGGACGCCGGACACAGGCGCAGAGACACCAGGAACGCGCAAGATGGGCAAAAAGGATCCCCCCCCAGGCCGCCACGCCAGGCGACAATGGAACGCTTTGCCACGACGCAGGCCAATACCGAGACTCCCCACCCGGCCCCCCAGACGGACATGGAGCGCCTGATGGAAGCCATACAAGCTTCTAGGGAGGACATACAGGCGTCGCGGGCGACCCTTGAAGGCAAAATCGGTGAGGTGGGCTCGGAGGTCTTATTACTACGCCAAGACTTTCGCAACCTCAAGGAGCGGGTGACCACGGCCGAGACCCGACTGGGCGAAGCGGAGGACTCCATCACCACCCTCAGGAGGGATATGGCGGAACTGCAGGCCACCCACCGCCAGCTCCAATGGAAAGTGGACGATGCGGAAAATAGGGCACGCCGAAACAACCTCCGCTTCGTGGGATTTAGGGAAGGAATCGAGCGGACCAACATGGCGGCTTTGCCGCACTCCTGGTTGAAGAAAACCTTCCCAGCGGCGGAATTCTCCAATTGCTTCTTGATAGAACAGGCACACAGGGCACTGTTGGCTAAACCACCAGAAGGGGCCCGGCCAAGACCAGTTATTGCACGCTTCCTGAATTTTGCAGACTGTGACGTGATCCTAAAGGAAGCCAGGAAAATGGGAGACATTACATTTGAAAACGCCCATATAATGATATTCCCGGATTATAGCCAAGAAGTGCAAAAGCAGCGACGCTCTTTTGATCAGGCGAAAGCAAAATTACGGGACTTACGTATCCAATACATGCTACTATTCCCTGCGAAACTGAAAGTGCTGTACAAAGTAGAGACGCTTTTCTTTACCCACCCAGAGGATGCGTGGCAGTGGCTGGAGGAGCGCCCGGCCTTCCGGGGTGCAGGGGAGGGCCGGAGAGACGGGGCACCACCGGGGCCTGGAGGAGGGTCACAATGGAGCCTGCCCAAGACACAGCGGAGACGGGGCTCGAGAGGCGGCCGACGGGTCCAAACGACGCCATACCCCCAACGTAATACGGCGGGGCGGCAGAGGAGGAATTCAGCCTCCCCCGCTATAGGAGGCACGGCGGGTTCTAGATTTCGGTGCCTGGAGAGGAAGACGCGCTCAGAGGGAGAGGACGACCCGGGGAGTCAGTCATCCGCGGAAGATGAGCCGGCCGCTCAATCACTTCACCCACTGGTCACAGCTATCCGGGAGATGGAGCAAGACGCGAATAGGCAGACTGGTGGCTCTCCAGTGGACACACAGGACTCCCACTCATGACCTGAGGCGGATGGGGACAAGATGATTCCAGCTCATAACCGGACAGCACACAAGTCATATTCAGCCCACTATTTCCTTTATATTATTGTTGTTTTACCAAGAGACACCTGTTGCTAATACTAGGGGGACGGCTGTGTTCTATGCTTCATCCCTAGGTTGTTAAAAGAACTTTGTAGGGGGGGTACTAGTGGGGGGTGACAGACCTTCCTTCACCAGAAGGTCCTAGAGGCGGATTGGGTAGCTGATGGGACTGGAAGGGGAGGGCGGTGGGGTGGGGGAAAGTTGGGGAGATGTTCACGTTTATTGGGGCAGGGGAGGGGGGGGAGGTGGGAGGGCGGTTTGTTTTACCATGTCATGTCAAGCATTCACGCGCATCTCATATCGACTCCCACCACAGGACACGAAATGCCATTCGATCTCATTCCAAGACACGCTCATGGGTAACCCAGAAGGAGAAAGTATGTCTAGGGAGGGTTTTAGGGTACTGACCTGGAACGTGAATGGCCTGGGCTGTAAGATCAAGCGGGGACTGGTTAACAACTATGTGAAACGATCCGGGGCGGATGTAATACTACTCCAGGAAACACATCTACAGGGAAATAAATGTGCCTTCATGGCGAGGGGACAATATAGAGTCCTGGCTCATGCAGGGTTTACCTCTGGCTCCAGAGGGGTGGCAATCTTGATTAAAAAGCATCCACCTATGAAAATAGCGCAGGTATGGACGGACCCACAGGGAACATACATAGGAGTACGCGGAAAGTGGAGAAGGAAGGAATACACGTTTGTCTCAGCCTACGCCCCACCCAAACTTCAGGCAGGTACACTAAAGGGAGTGTCTGAGATTATTCTTAACACGGCAGATACGATTCAAATCCTTGGGGGAGACTTTAATGACGTAATGAAGCCAATAGTGGATAGGACAGGTGATCGTGAAAGACCCCAGAGTGTGACACCGCTAGCCAAATCTATGACTGCGCTCGGTCTACTTGATGTCTGGAGATGGCTCCACCCAGACGCCAAGGCATACTCCTTCTTCTCTGGAGCACACAAAGTTTATTCCCGCCTGGACTATATTTTTATGGCGCGGCAGACACTGCAGGTATCGGATACGGCGGAGTACTGCGCACGTGGAGTGTCTGACCACTCACCCTTAATATTAGAGGTGGGTAGGAAGAGGAGGGAGGGGCCCAAGACACTCAGACTGTCGGCATAGGACCTACAAAACGCGGAAATCCTGAGGTGCCTAAGAGCGGACGTGAAGGTGTATCTGGCAGAGAATGTAGGCTCGGTGGACTCGCGGGTAGTTCTTTGGGAGGCACTTAAAGTGGTACTCCGAGATAGGGCACAGTGTAGACTGGCGGAAGATAGGAAAAAAGTCCAGGCTGAGACCCAGGAACTAGAAGCACAGATATTGACGATTGAACATGAGCACTTGATTAGCAGGGACCCGGGGAAACTTCGACGTCTATCCGATCTGCAAGTCCAATATAAGCAATTAGTGACAGGGGAGGCAAAGTCACAGGCGTTGGCAACTCTGCATCGTCTTTACGATGTGGGAGACAAATCCGGGAGGCTCTTGGCATGGCTAAGCAGGAAGGAGAGGGATGACCGATGGGTGGAAAAGGTGAAAGATGGACAAGGTGGGTGGGCCCGCACGGATGTCAAGATAGCAGATACATTCGCTGAGTTCTATAAAGCCTTCTATGAAGCACGAGAACTAGGGTCGAAGGAAGACGCGCTGCAATATATGGCAGATATCAACCTCCCGAAGCTTGAGGAGGTAGACCAAAAAGAATTAGAGGCAGATATAACGGAGGAGGAACTTAGGGTCGCACTGACTAAGCTCCGCACGGGAAAAGCACCAGGCCCCAACGGCTTCCCGGCGGAATTCTTTAAAAAAACGGCGGATCTCCTGACCCGCCACCTACTGGGCCTGTTCCTGGACGCTGAGGAGGAGGGACAGTTCCCGCTGGACCTCAGACAGGCCACAATCGTCCCAATCCACAAGCAGGGGAAGCCAGCGGATGACTGCTCAGGTGAAACTATATGCCACAATTCTGACTCTCCGCATGAGACGGGTCATAACGGGACTGGTCCACCTTGACCAAATGGGGTTCATCCCGGAAAGGGCAACTAGATATAACCTGCGACGGACGCATAACTGGCTCAGGGAGGTAGAAAGCAGGACGGAGCCTCACTGGTTCTTATCCCTAGACGCAGAAAAGGCGTTCGATGCTGTCCACTGGCCTTTTCTGGAGGGGGTATTGGAACGCCTAGGATTTGGACCCAAGTACAGGCATAAAATTAGTCTATTATACATCGGCCCCTGTGCAAGACTCAGGGTTAACGGGACACTATCGGGGGCCTTTCCCATACGACGGGGCACCAGGCAGGGCTGCCCCCTGTCTCCCCTGTTGTTTGCCCTCTCTATTGAGGTGATGGCTTGCGCGGTTAGACAGGACGTAGGGATTACTGGATTCCGGATAGGGCAAGCAGATGAAAACGATGAAAAACTGTCCCTATACGCGGACGATGTCCTGCTATATATTACGCAGCCGGAAACTACTATACCGGCACTGTTTGCTGAACTTGATCGGTACGGAGCCAAGTCTGGGTACCAGATCAATTGGCACAAGTCGACACTCTATGACCCTCAAGGAGGGGATGAGTGGCCCGCGTTGCCCGAGAGACTGCAGACAACTAGAGAGGGATTTATGTACCTAGGGATATTTGTCACGACTGACATTAACCGCGTCATCCGCAATTTCACAGAGGACGCGAGCAAATGGCAATCGCTCCCCCTGACGATACTTGGACGGGCAGCTATGTTTAAAAATGATCTCACTCCCAAGGTTATTATATGCCTTCCAGAATGAATACTTCCCCATACAGTGTAAGGTCTTCCGGGACATCCATGCAGAACTGCGATCATATTTATGGCTGGGAAAGCACCCTAGAGTAGCGCTATCTACCCTACAAAGACACCAATATGATGGGGGGATTTCATTGCCCGACCTAGAGCCCTACTATTGGGCGGAACACCAGGCCCCCATTAATGAATGGATACATGCACCCGCCACACATTCCACATCCCACCTATGCATTGGAAAGGCACACTATGGGCACCCACACATGTATATACTACATATACGAAGGAAGGGGGCAGGCCAGACTACTGCCGGCTACTAAAATCACGCTGGGAGCATGGAAAAGGGCGACAAAGGCAATTAAGTGGGAACACACACCAACGAAGCAAACTCCGCTGTGGACCTGCACTTGGCTGAAGGAACTTAGCAAGTTTAAAGGGTTTCAAAGATGGGACGCCATAGGCATCTCTACCCTAGGAGACGTAACTAAAAATGGGGCGCTGCAATCCTTCCCATAATTGCAAAAAGATTTTGGGCTCCACCGCTCCCAATTTTTTAAATATATGCAATTAAGGCATGCATGGAGGGCAGAAGGGACATTGATGGAGGTACTCCCCGAATACGCTCCATTGGAAGGCCGCCTTTTACAGGAACGGATCCCCGGGAAGGCAGTATCCCTGACATATAAAACTATCATGAATAATAGACCAAACAAATTAGGGGGCCTCAGGGCCACGTGGGAACGGGAAGTAGGGGACATGGATGATGTGGACTGGGGTGTGGTACTGATGCATCATAGGGAGGTAGCGATTAAATCACGCCTCCGCCTGATCCAGTTTAAGATCTTACATAGGTCCTATTTCGATAGAGTGAGGTTGCATAAAATGGGGAGAATACCCGACCCCTGCTGTCTGCACTGCGGCCATGATAGAGGAGATTTCTTGCACACAATTTGGTCCTGCCCACGCATCCAAGCATACTGGGGGTGGTCCTGGCCCTACTGGGAGAGGTGTTCGGGCAGACATTCCATTAGACCCAAAGCTAGTACTCCAGGGGATGACCAACGATGTAGACTTGACCCGCCCATTGCTGATCTTTCTGGTACTAGCCCTGGTAGTGGCCAAAAGGGACGTAGCCAGGAAATGGGGGGCGCCAGATATACCACAGCTAGAGGAATGGAGGAGGGGTATGGACCTTTACATGGCAGCCGAAAGGGTTACGTACAAAGCGAGATGGTGCCCAAAGAAGTTCGCAGAGTGTGGGGCAAATGGCGACAATATCATGGACTGGATGGAGGGCTATATGGGGTCACAAACACTTGAATGTATGGTGCCATGAAGGAGATGGGCCTAGGGGACCAGGAGATATTATTGAAATGGACTTGGAGGATTGTACTGGCTGAACACTTGGACGATGATATTTGGGTCCTGGATCATGAAGGGGGTGGAGAGGGTACGGAGTGGGGGATGTGGGTATGTTGCTCGATACTGACATGCTTGTTGTCTGCTTTTCCTTGCTGCAAAAACAATAAAAATGGTTTAAAAAAAAAAAATTAAAAAGAAGAAAAAAAAATGAAAAGAAGACCTAATACTCATGAGTGCCAATATGTTTTCTTGTATTATGTAGATAAGGTGATTGTATGAGGCCACTTTGTATATCTAATCATGGGTCTGGCTGTTGTGAGTGCCACTGGCAATTTTTACAGAGCCTGGCTTTGCCATAGCTGTTGTCAGCAGTCTGCATGTATATCCATGACAGTTGCAGGTCGCTAGTCTTGTGTAACATGACTGGCTGTTTCAGTAGGACGGGGGACAGTTCAAGATCTCAGCTAAGGACAGTTCAACTGCTGGACCACAGGCGACAGATGTTGGCCATTCGTAATGAATGTGAGCAGTATCACATGCGGGCTGCTTGCTTCCCCAAGAGTTCGCATGATGTAAAAGGCCAGAAGCGGCCAGGTTGTGAGGTTTCCAATACCAATTATGGGCCATTTTAAAAGGGCAGGATTTCTTTCAGGACTCTCGAGTCCTTCTGTCCAGTACCCCATCACTATCTTCCAGACATCATCCAAATAAGTAATTCTGTCAGCGTCATAGGGAATTATTCCCAGGACCTGATGAGACACGAATGATCCATCATTAGAATGTATTTCTGACCTAAAAATATTGCATAATATGTGACTAGAGGGATTAACTGATTGCTGGAACTATGTTAATCATAATGTTCAATTAAATGCTAAATCCTTGAGAAAGCCCCAGGCTAACTGCCAACTAAGGGGGTGAAACATGCATCGGCTGTTTCAGAACCGGTTACTCTGGTATACAAGATTTACATGTTGAATATGAAGAATATTCTCGGTGAAAAAATAAAAAAGAAAGAAAGTTACATTTGAAAAATATGACTCATAATTCTCCTAGAAGAATTAATTGAATTAAAGAATAAGGAAAGACTCCAATTTCCCAGGAGGACATACTCACTATCATTCACAATCTTACAAATATGAGGTATGGAAGGTCCTAATCTCGAGTAGTTTTCCTCCCACAAACGAACAAGCATTTACAATGCAACGGTCTCGCCTTTGCAAAAGTTAGAGCTATTGGCATTGTAAATGACAACATTTTTACTTATGTGTTGGTTTTGAAAACAGAAAAATAAATGGCACTCTCATTTACAATGCCAATAGCTTAATCTCTCGCAAATGCGAGACCTATTGGATTTGCAATGCAATAGGTCGCGTATTTACGCGAGTTTGAGCTATTGACATTGCAAATAACGCGTTTTATTTATGTTTCAAAAACACACACAGAGCCACACACACACACAAAGCGACACACACACAGCCACACACACAGACACACATACACAGGCACACACACAGAGCAACACACACAGAGACACACACACACAGAGCCACACACACACAGAGCACACACACACACAGGGCGACACACACACACACAGCCACACACACACACAGAGAGCCACACACAGCCCCACACACACAGAGCCACACACACACACAGAGCCAGACACACATACACAGGCACACACACAGAGCCACACACACACAGAGCCACACACGCACAGAGCCACACACACACAGAGCCAGACACACACACAGAGCCAGACACACACACAGAGCCACACACACACACAGAGCCAGACACACATACAACACCAAGTCACCACCTTTCTTTGACGGTGACTGTTGCACTCTAATTTTCTGGTGAAAGGGTTCTCTCAAACAGTGATCTAGCCACATTTAACTTTTTTTCTCCAGAAAAGGGCTCTCCCTTTTAAATTTCTGGCATGTCCTCCTCTAGGTATTTTAAAGCCATGCGCAGTGTTGCATTCGTGCTCCAGCTGTTCCAGGCGTGTTCACCTGTGCCTTTCACACCAGAAGTAGTCTCGGAACCCGCTTCCCTGTTCAGGCCGACCATATTCTGAGGCATTGATTTAAACAAGTTTTCCAAGTAGAGGCATACATATATGAGGGAATGTTTCGGATATGCCGCTACTTCTGAAATACCGATAGGGCACGGGCACGGGCTAAGTCAGTCACCGGGCAGGCTCAGTCTAACATGAGGCTGGGTTCTACCCCAGCACTACAATTGGCTGCCCTGAAGCCTTCTAATTTGTTTCAGTAGAACCCCTAGATTCTACTGACACGAGGAGGAGAAAGGCATCTGCAGGCTTCAAGCCCGGTTTCACATCGACAGGAATTTACAATCAAGATAACATGGTGTTTTCCAGGAGCCATATCTGAGCAACTGACAGCAGGCACACACATGCACGCAGTCTCACACACGCATGCAGAATGAGGGAATTGTAAAACACCAACATCACACCGAAAAGGATTAGGAGACGCTGACAACGTACGAACACATACATACACACACACATACAAGCATTTGGAGGCACTGTACTGTCAATGCACGAGCACAAACAAGGATTTGAAGGCACTGCACTGTCAATGCATGAGCACACATGTACTTGGATGTAATGCACTGTCAATGCACGAGCGGGCACAGACACAAGCATTTAGAGATGTTGGATGCATGAACCCACACACACATTCAAAGCTAAAGACATTGACAATGTACTAACAGTAAAAAACTGATGACACCCTGGAAATTGTGTACACGCACACATGCGGCACTGACAATGCATGCGCACTCACATACAAGTAGATTATGAGAGACACTGTATGCAAACAAAAATACAAACTTGTAAAATGTCATACACACTACCTAAGATAATAAGGACTAGCAACAACCATCTAGCACTCAAACAAGCATTTAACACTGCTTTTCCTTAACGTGATCGAATAAAGTAATTTTATAGAAGACGCACATTATATGTGTGCTCTAATGACCTTCTTGCAGATAAGTACTTTCCCCGACCACTTCTACAGACAAACAAAAAAGCTTACATTAACACAATGTTTATTTAAAGCAGTAATAGTTAAAATGGTTGTATATTCTGGGCAAAGGAAGTTAGTCTACTATAGTCTACTGGTGCACGGAGTTCTGCAGTGGGCGAAGGGGCGCGTGCACTTGTGCTATAGTCTACTATAGTCTACTGGTGCACGGGGTTCTGCAGTGGGCGAATGGGCGCGCACACTTGTGGTATAGCCTACTATAGTCTATGG
This sequence comes from Lissotriton helveticus, assembly GCF_964261635.1. NCBI lineage: Eukaryota > Metazoa > Chordata > Amphibia > Caudata > Salamandridae > Lissotriton > Lissotriton helveticus. The sequence continues at coordinate 1,937,595,627 of NC_136057.1, read as the reverse complement.
TGCACAGGGTGCTACAGTGGGCGACCGGGCGCGTGTACTTGTGTTACATCTGCTGGTGCATGGCTGTGCACTGGGTCAAGGGGTGGTGCACTTGTGCTTTATTCTACTGGTGCACGGGGCATTGCACTGGGTGAAAGGGGGCGCGCCGCCTGCACTTGTGTTATATCCACTGGTGCAAGGAGCATTGAAGTGCACAAAAGGGCGCGTACACTTGTACTATATCTACTGTTGCACGAGGCATTGCATTTGGCAAAGGGGAGCGTGCATGTGCGCTAAATCTATTGGAGCAGTTGGCATTGCAATGGGCAAGGGGCCGAGCGGACTTGTGATATCACTACTACTGGTGCAGTGGGCACTGTAAATGGCGAAGGGGCACGTGCACTTGTACTACATTTACTGGTGCATGGGGCATTACAGTAAACAAAGGGGAGCGTGCACGTGTGATTTATTCTACTGTTTTACTGAGCATTGCAGTGGCCGAAGGGGCTTGTGCACTTGTACTATATCTACTGGTGCTCGAGTCATTGCAGTGGGCGAAAGGTGCGTGCACTGTGTTATATCTACTGGTCCATGGATCTTTGCAGTGGGCGAAAAAGGGGCGCGTGCATTTGTGTTATATCTACTGGTGCACGAGTCATGGCAGTGGGCAAAAAAGGGGCGCGTGCACTTGTGTTATATCTACTGGTGCACGAGTCATGGCAGTGGGCGAAAAAGGGGCACGTCCACTTGTGTTCTATTCTACTGGTGCACTGAGCATTGCAATGGGTGGAGGGGCATGTCACGGGGCATTGCAGTGGGTGAAGGGGCGCGTGCATTTGTATAGTTATACTCAATTTTACTGGTGCACAGGGCATTGCAGTAGGAGAAGAGGCGCGTGCACTTCTGCTATGCTCTACTGGATCACGGGGCAGGGCATCCCTCCTTCATTCCGCACTTGTTAAGTTGATCAGACACTTTATACAGCACCTCGGACGCACAGTATTTGCACCAACCAGTGTAAAAACGCCTTTTCCACTGCCCTTCACAGCGCAAATGGGCAGGCTCATGTTACATATGCTCCTATCTAAACTGGTAATGAAAGTCAGGGGTTTAGAATTTACTGCTGAGGCTTTTGTGTTAATCTACAGATTGGTACACTAGCGGGGTTAACTCGGCCTTTCATCCTTCTGTGGTCGGGAAACCAATAACATTCAGTACTTAAGCACCAAGAGGAATTTTGGTTTCTGGTGCTATAGACTACTAATCACACGCGCTGCTCTGAGGGAGGGGGGCTGATACAACGCGTACCATAGGCGGGAAGAGGGGTTTGCAACTTGCAGCCCATGAGTGCAGATTGAACTGGAGGGGACTGAGAAGCGTTGCGAAGCGGCTACTTTGGATATACTTTAAGATGTTGCCACAAAGAACAAGAACCCATGAGAGTGCACAGCACCTCCACCTGAGCAGAAATGCAAGTTCATCTAGCTATCTTGCTAGTTTCTCCAGGTGCGACACGCAATACACCCACTCCGAAATCTGCTTTTCTGGAAGGGGGGTGGAGGGGGCAGAGCGGTCGTGCTGTGCGCTCAGCTGTATCAACTGGTCTCACTCATTCACTCACTGAGCCTTGGAACAAGGAGTTCCGGCTTCCAATGGAGCTTCATAACTGGACTATGCCGTGCTATCTTGGGCAGATATTCAATAGACATTGCTCAAACACCAAACGCGAGTCTTTTCAACAAAAGATTACAATACAAGAGTTGGCAGTGCGAACTCTTCCCAAAGTATGGCAGAGGGAAGGGGGGAGGCGAGAGCGGAACGTAGGAGGGCTGCGGGCAGAGGGAAGGGGAGGGCAAGCGGAGCCGAGCAGCTCCAGAAAGAGCCGAAGTACGGCGGGGGGAAGACTGGGGGCAACCAGGCCCCGTCCTCCGATCACTCACCCGCTCCCACGACATGGAAACACCACCACGTTTCTCCGAGGCGAAGCAGAAATGCCTCGGAAAACGCACTTTCATTTTGGGATTCGGGCGTGTTTTTCGTTCTCTCCTCTTCCCATTGGCTGTAAGGTAAAATTTCAGCCAATGGGAAGAGGAGAGAAAGAAAGTAAAAAACACACCCCTGAATCCCAAAAAGACAGGGCTTAAACGGAGTGACGCCCCTCTCCTCCAATGGCTGGCCTCCGTTTAGGAAGCCAGCCAATGGAGAAGAGGGGCGGGTTCAAGCCCCACTCTGTAAAACATTTGATCTCCCCAGCGAGACTGCACAAGCGCAGCCTTCGCTAGGCGGAGACCTAAAAAGGGGGGGGCGAGCGGAGCCGAGCAGCTCCAGAAAGAGCCGAAGTACGGCGGGGGGAAGACTGGGGGCAACCAGGCCCCGTCCTCCAATCACTCACCCGCTCCCACGACATGGAAACACCACCACGTTTCTCCGAGGCGAAGCAGAAATGCCTCGGAGAAACGCACGGCCCTCTCCTGCCTTGGTGGTAGTCAAAGCCATGATATTTTCTGGTGTGGAGTGCAGCTAATCCCTGACCAGAATGCAAGGACAATCTCGCCAGGCTGAGGCCTGCATGGTCGTCGTCTTTAAGAAGTGAGCCACCCAGGAGACACTAAGATCATCGCTCAGGCTAGTTGGTCTGATTAAGGAGCCATGTGGGCCATCTCTCTAGCTCCTATTGGTCCACTGATCTTATAATTTAAAGGCAATACTGGACCGTAACTCTGAATATATGTTCTCTAATTATTTCTACTTGGAACAAGTGGGTTATTTGGCTGCCTAGGGTCCTCTCTTTCCTGTTTTTCAGACATTTTACTTGTTACGACCTTTCCCAGCACTAGTAGCATCCCTTTTTTTAACTTTTATTTTAGGTATCAGTTGGAGCAGTAACTGATCTCCCCGAGCACATTATCTATTGCTCACCATTACACTCAACCACAAGAGGGGGTTCTCCCTAATAACTGGACAATGGAACGTTGTCTTCTGTAACAGCTTCTTTGGCCCCCTAAACTACCAGTTTCTAATGACCGGAATCCAACTTCACTTTTAGTTGGTGCAACATTTTGGTACAATGTAAAAATGAATGGACATTCTCAGCTGCATGGACTTAAACCCTCTAACTCCCCCTTACGTAGGCCAGGGGTCACCGAGAGACTAGGACAAAGGACAGAAGTAATTCAGCATACTTAATACAGTGCAACAGTCTCTCTGACATGCTTGTGCCATTGGCTGCTAATCGAGAAGGAAGGTCCCTTGAATGATGCTAAGAGCGTGCACCCTTGTCATGATTTACTCAAGACTGAGTCTCTGGCATGTGTGACATTTTTTGGGCCTAAGCACTCACAATCTTGCGTGTATGGTTAGGACCACTTTATTTATGATCTTGACACCAAGAGCAGAGATGTGGGGTCTGGATGGGTGCACAAGAAACTGCAGTCCGTTTGTTGGATTACAGGAGACTGGCAGTAAATTGTTAGTGTAAGGATAAGCCTTTTTTACCCGTTCCCTGCAGAAAGGTGGTCTAGCTGGTAAAAAAAAAACAAACACAGGGGCATATTTACAACAGAATGGCGGAGCACTGTGTTATGCCACAATTGGTAACACCCGCAATCTGACCTTCTGAAAACGCAATAAAACAGCCCACCCCTTCGTTTTCCCTAGCTCTGGCACTAAATTTAGCAGCCTAGCTCCAACACAGGCACCCTTGCACTATGGTGTCCCTTCCTGCACCTGAGCGATCACTAATGGAAATTTGTAACTTCTATGTGTGCTGCAGGGTCTTCAAGTTTCATCAGCCCTCTTCTCTGGACTGTGAGAGTTTGATCAGGTGGTTGACATTGACTGTGGGAAGCGTTTATTGCACGATCCACTTATGATCTGCCCTGGTCTTGGCATGCATCTAAAGTGCACTACACCTGAGAAACCTGCCGTGGACTGAACTGTGCCCCCAGCACCATCAAGCATGCCCCTTTCACTTCCCCATTGAAGGGGTTCCTTGCACGCCAGCTTTGGAAATATTTGTAGTCTCCTGATGAACTTCTGTCTCAGTTTTCTCCAAGGATATGTGGGAAGGCCGTGTTCCTTGTTTGGACGGAGGTATGTGTAATGCTAAGCTATGCTTGTTACTTTCTACATGGTGTGTTCTTTTCAGAATATAGAATGTTCTCTCTATAATGTTCTGTTGCCTGGAACGCCCTGTGTGAATTCCTGGCAGTTGAGCTTGTGCATTCTGTGGATGAGGTTTAATAAACCATACCTCGTTAAACTACAACAATTGTCATAATTTATTTAAGTGGTAAACACCACAGTATGTTTGGGCCTGACACCCACTCCAAATACAGCAACCGCTCACTAGCCCAACCACAATCACCGGAAGCTACTGTGAGGAGCTGGTGCTGGGCGCTGTGGTGTTTGACCGCACTCAGAGGTGTTGGCTCACACAATGAAACTCAACTTCATCGCACCCAGTTAAACCTGCTCTCGCCAAGTGCAACCACTGGGCAGGGACGTCACTTGAACCAGATGGTTTCAGGGTCATTTAGTGCTTTAAATTGAAATATAGAAGTGTTTATATTAAAACTATCAGAGTACCTGTTTGCTAGTGAGAAGCGTTGGTACTATCCCCTTAAAGGTATTGCACTAGTCAGGAGAAGTACAGGTACTCACTCTTTCAAATCAAAGAAGTGTAGGTACTCAGCATCTATATATCACACAACAGGTATTCCTAGATTAATTTAAGGAATAAAAACCTTTGCATTACAGAACACAAAATAGCACAAAAAATTTGAATGGAAAAACCTCACCTACTCTTTTGTGGATTGCATCATCGGCCAATCCGACCCACCATGTTGAGATGATACTTTTTTTTGTGCAAAGTTTTATATAGCGCGAACTAGACCCGAACCGAATCAGGTATCAGAGCGCTTTACATAGCACCAGTTACGTTACATGAGGACGGACACACATTCATTTTAGCCACGGGGAGATTAAGTGATTTGCTCAGAATCACAGGAGGTTTTGGCGTCGTTACCGAGCCTCGAACCCAGCTCCCCAGGTCCGAGGTCGAGCGCCCTAGCCGTTAGGTGGTGGTCTCAAACTTATTAGAGAGGGAGGTCAGAATAATAATTTGCTGGTCATAAATGGGGTCCAGATCTTTTTTTAAACAACAAGAGTGTAAACCCAGGTATTTCCTTTATTCTTGAGCACACTTAGCTGTATTAAAGATTAATTATTAAGATGCTACAGGGAACCTATGTCTCGAGCATCAAGTCAACTTGTCTTTGCCAACATGTTTTGACCTTCATAATATTCCTCAGAGGGTCTAGGGGCTTCGTCAGGGTAGTCAACGGTACCCCTATAGTCAGTCCTTCATGCAGCAGTCATATGCATGCAGGTAACAATAAGTCTTACCTGTCATTCCACCATCTTCACCCATGGAGGAAAGATTATGAATATCATTAAAGTCAATTAGATTTTTTCAGCGCAATTAAATGAAGACATTTCTTTTTGCTTTTATGTTTCGCCTGTAGACATTGCGTCATATATCAACTCTACATGCACGGCATTGTGGTACACATGTGAAGTCAGAGCATGCTTAACATACGTAGGAAACACACTGGTGAATCATGCACAGTTCATGCAGTCATTTACCCTGGATTATTCGGGGGTTCTACCATACAGTCACACAGTGGAGGAACCTCGCCTGTATTCACACAGTTGTGTGAGAGAAGAGATAATAGTTCATAACTCATTACAGTAAAACTTAAACGCGATTTGGGGCATTTAAATCGTCATCATCTGTGTTGTTATTATGGTGTCATCACTAAACGTCTGCTTCTCTTGCTGTTCTAACATTATAATCAGCATTTCTGGTGAGCGTAGTTTATGTAAGGCTTGACTTCTAGCAGAAACTTGTGTTGAGTTAATTTGTTTAATAATGGACATATTATGCTCATGGTTCATAGCAAGACACTCAACATCCCTTCCTCTGGCACGTGACACATGCACCTTGTTCAAACTGCTTTGTTGCTATTTATCAGGTCATGATAAAAAACAGAGTGAACTGCCTACTGCATTTGTGGCACACAGGTTCATTCATACGTGTTGTACTTCAAAACATAAATATTTGCCAACATTTATTTCATACGATTTAAACTGATTCAATGTCATGTCGTAAACGCATGGCCATACTATAATATCAACCATAGCAAGGCGCTCCCATATTGCCTACTCTGGACAACTCATGACATACATGTAAAACATTGTTCAATCTGCACCTTCACTCCTTATTAGGTTGTTATAAAAACAGAGTGAACTGCCTCCTGCATCTGTATCACACAAGTTCACTCACACCTATCATACTGCACAATGGTAGCTCAATATATCCGTAAATGGAGCGATCCCCTTATTAGGCCCATGCCCCTCTGACCCCTACTTTATTTCATCAAAGTACAGGTTCCTGCAAGTATCCTATAGCAACCACTGGTGTACTTCTTCGATAGAACTTGCAGCTGGTGGGAATTGGTGTTTAGGTCGAGCCTAGCAGTGCGCATGTGCTGCTCTGCGTGGCACGCTGTATGCAGTGTATGGGCATTCAGAGAGCCATCGCTTTTTATTGGCTCCTTCATGTGCTTTTCAAAAAATCCTTTGTTTTCATTGGTTTATACCTTACATTTGTCCCTCCTTTTGCTGGTTTGATCACACCCTGGAATTCTGCCCCTGTTACATGCATTATTTCATGCTGGGCCATATAGGTTAGTGTCACGCACTACTGGTTTTGTTAATTTCCTGCTTAGCGGTGCGCACTCCCTGCAGCTTTGCCTTGAAGCATCCGTGCCTCAGACAAGCTGTTTATTACCAAAAAGCTGTGCTAATGTATTGAGCTGTGCTAATGCGTTGAAGGTGACGGGGAGTTTCATATCACAGCTGATGTTCCTTTCTGTTCGCAAAGCTGCCCTAGCCTTAATCTTGTCCAGGCGCCCAGTGCATCGTAGCTGCTGGGACAGGAGAAGCGTCTATCGTCTCTAACCACAGGACGTGGATGACGTCAGCAGCCAGCTGCTGGTCCCCGCCTCGTCTGCCTCCTGCAAGTTTCTTCTTGGTTTGGGTCCTGGGCCTGTATAATGTCGACCTCTGTTGCTGGCCATCCTAGGTCCTAGCTTTTGCATTTCCTACGTCTTCTTGCTGGACCAGGATCGCATCACCTCCCATTGCTGGCTGTTCCCAGTCCTGACACCAGCGGCTGCTCCCTTTGTTTTTTTTTTTTGTTTAAATCTTTTTATTAGAGTTTTACATTTCAGATTCCCATGTGGGACATCAGACTGATCACATTTCCATCATCACATATGCATCTGTTACACATCAGCGGCAGTTATAGAACATCATTTTCATTTAGGTTCTATTCCTCCAAGTATGGTTACACATCATCTCTCACAGATCTATTACTGGGTTGTCTCGCTATATGATGATGTATCCTGTTGTGTCTGGTCCCTTGGGCTATGTGGTGGTGAGGACTGGTGTAGCTTTCTCTCCCCGGCCTGTTTGTGCTACCCCTTGCTATGTGTCCGATCATTAGTACTCTGTGAATAAGTCGGCTTCCTAACCGCCGATAGGAACGTAACTGAAAACCGTGGGAAGGGACGTCTCCCAGAAAGGGAGGGGAGGGGAGGTATGAGGGGCGGGTGAGAACGGGTGGCTACGATGGGTGGTGTGTGAGTCGGCTTCTGGTCTGAGGGGGGATCAAGTGTAACCCGGTGGGGGAGAGGGGAAAAATGATCCGCCATGGGGGCAGACGACAGTCTCGGCGATACCAACTGTCCAGCCTATTCTATCCTCTCATCTGGGGCATCACTCCACCGCTGTTGAGACTTGTGACCTGGGGAGTTGGGAAGGGTCGCAGGGTGGGGGTTGTGTCGCCTCAGGTGTCTCTCCTGCTGTCGTCTCTTGTCTGAATTGTATTAATAATTGCGCCCACTCCATAGAGATTGTGTGTTTGCGTGGGCCTTTCACTTCTTCCTCTCTCAAATCCTCCTCCTCCGCTGCTCCCCATTTGTTTACTGCTCCTACCCAAGCTGCCTCTGGGGGTCCTGTAGGGGCCCTCCAGTACATTGCTATGTTTCTTCTCGCCAGGAGGATGGCTAGGGATGCGAATCGCCATTGCAGTTTTTCGGATTTCTTTTTCCGGTAGACCCCTAAGGCGCATGCCTCCCATGTGGCAATGTGTAGCAGGTTTACTGTTGTTTGAAGCGTGCGGTGTACCTTATCCCAATATCATTGTATGGAATGGCAATCCCAGAACATGTGTGTAAAGTTCGCCTCTAGTGTCTGGCAGCGGGGGCATGTGAATTGTGTATCCGGATAGTAACGGTGCAGTTTGTCCGGTGTGAGGTATGCACGGTGCAGGATATTGAACTGTATGTTTTTGAATCATGCATTTATGGAGACCTTTTTAGGGTATTCCAAGTCCTGGGTCCACTCTTTGTCATGGAAGGCTCGACCTACATCGTCTTCCCACGACTGTCTCAATCTGTCCAGGGAGACGTAAGTCAGCTCCTGGATTGCCTTGTAATGCCACGTTACTAAGTGTCTGCCTGCCCCCATTTGTAATATCGTGTGCAGCCCCGGGTGTGTCGGGGGTTCCCCATCTCCCAGGTCCCAACATTGGCGACCGCTATCTAAGAGTTGCCTATGTGTTAAAAATTGCCCTTGCGGGAGGTCGTACCATTCGACCATCTGTTCATATGTTTTCAGTTGCCCCTCGTGGAGCAGCGCTTCCACCTCTGTCACGTTGTGATCGGTCCATACCTGTAAGGCTCTCGCAGTATAATATTCTCCCTTTCGGGGGAACCCTACCAATGGAAGCAGTGGAGAGTACAACGGTCGCTCCTTCGACAGTCTGTGCACACGCATCATGCATTTGCGGGTAATGGAAACCTGTAACAGATGTGTGCGTACCGGTTTGGTGCCCGGCAATAGCATTCTTCCGATAGCGGGAAGGGGTATCCTACCAGTCTCAGTGATCGTTTCTCCTATGTGCTTTTCTGCTGTCCAGTGAGACAGCCACTGAAGTTGTGCGGCAAGGAAGTATGATTCAAAGGACGGGGCTCCCAAACCTCTGCATGTCGTAGCCAGATATAACATGCGCAGTGCTACTCTATGCCGGCCATCCCCCAGATCAGCGTTGTGAGCAGTGTGTCCAATTCCCGGAAGAAGGATCTTGGCTTGATCACTGGAAGATTTGTGAAGTAGTATAACATTCTGGGAACCATGATAATTTTTGCTATGGCTACACGCCCCAATAGGCGCCAGAGTTTGTGTCTTCCAGAAGCCCACCGCTGATCGTAGGCCCGTCATTGCTTTGCGATGGTTACCCTCGTATAGGTCTTCCCGGGAATGATATAGTCAAACTCCCAGGTATCTGGGGGCCGCTTCGCTCCACTTCAATGTCTGCGTGCCTATCGCGATGTCCTAGGGCACCAGATGGGGGCCTAGTGGGTAAATCGTTGATTTTTCCCAGTTGACTTTGAGACCTGAGATCTCCCCAAATTCCTGTAAGGCTACCCATATGGAGGTGAGATCGCCTGCTATGTCCCGAACATAAATCAGAAGGTCATCTGCGTATAGTGATACGCAGTGTAATTTTTTCGCAACCGGGATTCCCCACATCTCCACCTCTCGTCTTAGGCGTATGGCCAGGGGTTCCACTGCTAGCGCAAAAAGGAGGGGGGAGAGGGGGCACCCCTGCCTTGTTCCACTCTCCACCGGGAATGGGCCGATATAAGTTTGCCAACTCTCACCCTGGAGGTGATGCTCCTGTAAAGGAGCTGCGTGTATGTCATCAGCGTGGGGCTGATGTTTATTTTCCGGAGGACTGCAAACAGATGGTGCCATGTCAGGGTATCAAACGCTTTTTCTAGATCTAAGATCAGGCATGCCGCTCGTGAAAATCTGTCTTTTACCCTGTCCTGTATATGAAACAGTCTACGCAAATTATGTGAGGTGTTTTGCCGTGGCACGAAGTCGCATTGATCAGGATGCACTAAATCTGGGAGAATTTGACTGTAGCGATCGGCCAACATCTTTCCCAGAATCTTGCAGTCCGTGTTTAGAAGTGTTATTGGTCTGTAAGAGGCCGGAAGTGTGGGGTCTGTGGGGTTTCGGGAATGTTACCAACATCGATTTGCAGAATGACTCCGGTAATATACCTCTGGTTAGTGCGCCTTCGTATGTGGACACCAGGTGGGGCACTATCTGGGCCGCGAACGTGCTATAGTACTAAAGTGGGAAGCCGTCCATGCCCGGCGCCTTCCTCCTTGCTCACGAACCAATTGCATGCTTTATGTCGGAGGGCGTGATTTTGCTGTCTAAATTTTTCCTGTCCGCTGGGGAGACTGTGGGCATGGGCGATGGGCCCATAAACTGCGCTAGCTCAGATGGTGTCTCCGGATATGGGGCACGGTACACTTCTGTGAAATAGTCACGGAATATGTGCAAGATGTCGAGTTGGGAGTGTTTTAGATGCCCATTCTTGTCCGTAAGTTCTGTGATAGGATGTGACGCTGTGTCCTGTTTGACTACCCATGCCAGTAATGCTCTGGTTCTATTGCCCTTCTGGTGTGCCCTGCTGCATATGCACGGAAGTTGTATTTGCGTAGGTCTCGTAGCGTCTCCGCGTGTAAGAGTTTCGCCGCTGAGAGCTGCGCAAGTGTGGCCCTCCCCTGGTCTACACTGCGGGACAGGCTTGCCAATTTCTCCTCTGCTCTGTATAGTGCATTTTCCAGTGTTCTCTGTACCCCCACTACCTGTTGGATACAGTGTCCCCGGGCGCTTACTTTGTATGTGTCCCACTCTATTGCTCTGGAGGAGGCTGTACCCGCATTCCGTAGAAAGTGTTCCTGGATATATTCCCCACGGATTTGGCAGAAGGCCTGATCGGTGAGACACTCCTGTGGTAGTTTCCACGTTGGAACTAGGGGATGGGGTGGTCTCCATCTAAGGGTCACTATGTGGGCGTCATGATCCGACACTATACTGCCCATGTAGTTTGGGTGCTGTATCTTTGGCAGGAGTTCTGCGGAACACAAGAACCTATCGAGGCTAACTCTAAAATTGTGGGGGATGGAGTGAAAGGAGTAAAGTCTGGCATTCAGGTTCCGTGCCCTCCAGGCGTCCACCAACGCCCAGTTATCCACCCATGTACGGAAGCGTTCAGTTTGTTTGTGTGCCGGCGTGTGTATTGGTGGGGGATGTGACCTGTCTAGGTGTACATCTAGTACGCAATTGTAATCCCCTCCCTGGAGCCATGGGACCGCTGTGTGGTGAGCTAGTACGTTTGTAAGTTTGTCTCAGTATTGATCTTGCTCCACATAGGGGATGCTCCCTTTGTTATGGTACCTTTTTCTGCAGTGCTGCTAGCTGCTTCTCTGGTCCCATTGGTAATTCCTCATTCCAAGTCCTCTAGTCAGTGCTGCGAGCTGCTTTTCTGGTTCCAGTGGTAATTCCTCATTCTTAGTCCTGTAGGCGGTGCTGCTAGCTCCTATCTGGTTCCAGTGGTAATTCCTCATTATAAGTCCTGTAGACAATGCTGCTAGCTGCTTCTCTGGTCCATGTGGTAATTCCTCATTCTTAGTCCTCTAGACAGTGCTGCAGCTGCATCTCTGGTCTCATTGGTAACTGCTCCATTCTAAGTCCTCTAGGCAGTGCTGCTAGCTGCTACACTGGTCCCGTCTGTAACTCCTCCATTCTAAGTCCTCTAGGCAGTGTGCAGCTGTTCCCATGAGTAATTCCTCATTTAATCCTCCTCTAGACAGTGCTGCTAGCTGCTTCTCTGTTGCCATAAGCCCTGCAGCTGTGTCTCTTTTCTCAGAGGTAATTCCCAATTCTTAGTCCTCTAGACAGTTCTGCAGCTACGTCTTTGTTCATACATCCAAACCAAAACACATAGGTAAAAGACATTGTCATTTACAGTGCCAGTAGCTGTAACTCTCAAAAATGTGAGACCTCTTGCATTGCAAATGCTTGTTTTATCTGGGAAGCCATGAGCCGGGTTATTTTCCGCTGTGTGTCTTGTCATGCCATCAACATCCGGGTATTAAAGGGCTATGGGAAATTGTTATATTTGACTTGTGTCTTTCCTTTCTCTGGCTGTGACTTCTCTGCTGCTCAGCTCGTGTGAGTGTTGGAATGCCTGATGACCTCATGGAATGTTTGAGTGCCTGGCTGGTGTGTGGAGTGGCAGTTGATAGCAGGCAGGCTTAGAGGCAGGGAGGCTGCTCCTGGTGGGGTTAATTTCAATCTACCTATTTTCTTTTAATGAACTTAACCTGGAACTAAGCTTTAATAAATCCAACCTATTTTATATACCTGGCTCCAAGGACTTTCTATTTACTACATTTGGCAACGATTTAAAGGACCTACAGCGTTGAAGAAAAAGACTGTGTTTAAAGGAGCTAAGGAACTATTGGTACTAAGGAACCTACTAAAAAAAAAAATTGTGGAACTACTAAAATCTTGAGGAAAGGAAACGCCCTGGTCAGCTCCACCAGTTTCCCTCATCATCTGGACAGCCTGCAGTCTGGGCGTTTGACCGTCTCTTACTGGCAAAAGTTACTGTTGGGTGTGTTGTCACCCTGCTGTGTGAAGACTTTTCCAGTGTATACGGCTACATTATGCATATTCGAGGTGTGTTTTACAAAGTGTTGACAGCTACCCTCTACTTGCTGGACTAAACGGCCCTCCTTGTTTGGGAAATATAAGTGGTCTTGGGGGAGGTTTCCACTAATTTTGGGTGAACCCTCTTCACTTGCTGTACAAGATCGCCTCTGCCCAATTAATTTGATCTGTAAGCGAGTGTGTCTCTGGCAGAGAGTGCCCGGTGGTGATTCGCCCTAGGTGTGTCTATCGTACACCGAGAGAGGCGCTGTGGGCGGCTAGCTGTCGACTGCCTGCGTGTCGAGGTAAGCACTAGGATTGAAATTTGGAGCCTTGACTACATCTCCCATTGGGAAATGTTTAACTACAATGGAGCCTTTTGTTGTGAGTGAGATTTGGAATGGAGAGCGACATACCCGCTGTTGGCGTGAACTTTTTTTTGTGGTGAGACCTTTTATTGTATTTATATACTGACTTCTCTACTACACTATTGGCTGTTTCTTCTCAACTTTAAAAAGTTTAAATCAAGCGTGTGTTGCCACCGTCGCGTGCACTCTTATCTGCATAATGGAGTCCTGCAGTTTGTTCGGGGAAGACTCTGTGGCGTCGTGGTTTCTGCGAGACTCTGGGCTGCTGAGAGTTGCTGTTCAGCATGAATGTGCCGTAAGCCATCCGGCACGGCGTACATTATGTGCAGCCATCTTGTATTTGGCTGCGGCTGCTATTCCCAAGCTGTTGAACAGTCATTACGATGCCAACCATGTTTTCTCAGCTATTTACAATGCAGCAAGTATGGCGCAAGAAGCTACAAGACGGGTTGCATTTGTGGCTCATTGCATGTACCTTAACAACGTTGATCAAGCATATGGACATTTCCAGTGACGTCGCTGAGTCCTTTTGGAGAAATCTTCGGCATTACACTTTGTGCACCAGCGCATTGGGTGGCAACAGCAACATGCAGCTCGTTGTCAAGGAGTCTGTATGGTGAGGACCTCGGGTGAGCGATCGCTCACCGGAGCAACACACTTCACATGTTGTCCATTTTCATTGCTGAAAACATGTGTTGTGGGGGTGGTTGTGGGGTTTTGAGATTTGTTGTTAGGGAGGTTTTGTTGAGGTTGTGCCCCAGTTATGGTTCATAGGGATGTGTGAAGTCTGATACTTTTGTGACGCTGTGGGGTGGCGAGTACTCCAGTCCTTTTACATAGGGATGTGTGAACCCTTATTATGCTCCTAGGTTGGTGAGTACCCTTTTGCGGTGAGGTTGTGGGAGTTAAGTGCTCCAGTTCTGTTTCACAGGGTGGTGTACCCTGCTGTTCCTAGGGTGGTGAGTACCCTTTCGCACTTAGGTTGTGGGAGCTAAGTGCCCAAGTTCTGTTCCTAGGGTGGCGAGGACCCTTTTGCAGTGAGGTTGTGGGAGCGAAGTGACCAAGTTCTGTTCCTAGGGTGGTGAGTACCCTTTTGGGGTGCGGTTGTAGGAGTTATGTGCTCCAGTTCTTTTTCACAGGGTTCCACAGGGTGGTGTGTACCCATGTAGGTTGTGGGGCCGTTAGTGTACCAGTGCTGTTTCACAGAGTGGTTTGTACCCTGTTATGCATTGGTTATGGGGAGGTGTGTTCTGTTCCACCGCTCTGTGCGGTTCTTGTGTGGTGTGGGTTTTCCCCAAGGGAGGGAGGGGGATGTGGTTAATCTCAATGACTTTATATTTGAGAATGCAATGTAAATGTTCAATCTCAATGTCTTTATATTTGAGAATGCAATGTAAATGTTTTTCTTTCAGAATGCATTGTATATATTGATGTTTATGTTTCCTTCTTTCACTTCTGCATTATTGTTTCCCTAAGGAAGGGGGATATGTTATATTTGACTTGTGTCTTTCCTTTACCTGGCTATGACTTCCCTGCTGCTCAGCTCGTGTGAGTGTTGGAATGCCTGATGACCTCCTGAAGTGTTTGAGTGCCTGGCTAGTGTGTGGAGTGGCAGTTGGTAACAGGCAGGCTGAGCGGCAGGGAGGCTGATTCTGGTGGGGTTAATTTCCATCTACCTATCTTCTTCTAATGAACTTAACCTGACACTAAGCTTTAATAAATCCAACTTATTTGATACACCTGGCTCCAAGGACATTCAATTACCACAGAAATGTAGTTCTCAAGCGTCCCATTCATCATGACACCTGTGCGACTACATGCTCGTTATCAGCACCTGACAGTCCTTGCTTCTTTAAGGCACTGGCACCAGCACAACCATGCAGGCGCTTACAATCTGACCTTCGGATCACTGACCAGAAAGTCTTGAGGTCAGGAAGTTGCTCACCAAGTCTCAGTAATTCAGCACCTGTCTAGATTTACTATATTCTTTAGATCATTTCTGTCATCTGAATTACTATAGCTGTTGAGATCTTGTATCCTGCAGGATCTATTTGTTTAGTATTGCTTACTGGTAGAATAAAGTACTTTTTCGTTTTAAAGTAAAAGCAATGGCTGGTCAAACTGATATTGAGTTATGTCTTCTGAATTGTTGACTTCCAAGTCTCTAACTCCTCTTCACCTCCCTGGTTCAGGCTTCGATTGCTCACCTTGCCAACTCAAGGGTCAAGAGCTAATGAGGTATACTTGATGCTCAGATATTAGCATCCCCAGAAAGACCACATTTCAGAAATCAGTGGTAAATGGACTCAATGACATTGATTGAAGCCCAGTAGCACCTGTATATATCCTGTGACCCCTGAACCATTTCTGTTAGCCACAGACTGTAGACATAGCTCTATTAAGAGGACGGATACCAAAGATTTCAGAGGGCATACAAGAATTCACAGGCTTTCTGACTTTTCATAGGTGTCCATAGTATTTGAAGTGTAGCATGTTATCACATGAGCTCTATAAAGCTATTCTTTGGGGTAGTCTCTGGCATTCAGAATATGCTATTGTATCGATGTTCATAATTGTATCTGCCCTTCCATTCATATGTGTAAATAAAGACCTGATGCAGGTTTAGAGGCTAGGGAAAATGATAAATATGCCAGAAAATGTCAGATTTTCTAGCTGCACTTCTTGTGACCTTGCTGTTATCAGCTCATGTGGCATTCCATAGATGGCGGCTAACCTTCTAGCAGAGACGTTCCTGGTTCCGCAAACTGGTCTGTCGAATGTTCAGAGGTAGATCTGCTATAAAAAGTGGCCAATCTGTTGCCCTCTCTAGAGAGGAGCTTGATCCATCATTTATACTAGAGTTACCGCCATTGATGGGTGTGGTGTTCTTTCAGCTCTCTATGGGTTCTTCCTTACCCTGCAGCCAAACGCCCCAATCATGCTTTGTAAACCATACATATTGACACTAGCAATATACCCTGGCATAGGGGTAAATTTTCAGTGTTCACTTAGGTCACACAAATTTAATAATCTGATGCTGGTGCAATTTAATCTAGGATCCAAGTAGTTTATCTAATGCTGAAGGAAAACACGTTGATGAGTAAGCCTCTGCCATCATGGCTGGAACTCTAAACAGAGAAGATTTTTAAATGTCAATTTGGTAGTAGACCTAAATTTGCCACAATCGTGGACGAAAAATCCACCAGCATAGTTCTAAGTTTGGATATATATATATATATTCATTTTTGTGAATCACAAACTGCCCAGGAGGAAGGGCTGTGGGCCCGAAATGCGTCCGCAGGGATTTACGGAGGCTGTGTTGTTGGAATATATGTGTGCCGTGTGAGCGATCCTGAGCAGTGCCTCCACCTTTGGGCAACCTCGTTATGCACTTATAGTGGCTGGGTCCGGCCACGGATGGTACCACCGCGTGAACTTTGCGGGTCTGTCACCGCCAGGATGTGAGCGGCGATGCGGAGCAGGAGATGCCTGTTATATTGCACCATCCTTTCATATGACATGTACCCCGAATGAAAATGGATTTTAATTTTTATTATGGCTACAATCCACTTGGATCTAATTGATAGAAACTACCAGTCCCAGAATACTGAGGGATTAATGGCAATGGCAATAAAAGAAGGACAATAAGCTGGTCGTTTTGTTTGCCATTTTTGTGAATCACAAACTGCCCAGGAGGAAGGGCTGTGGGCCCGAAACGCGTCGGCAGGGACTTACGGAGGCTGTGTTGTTGGAATATATGTGTGCCTTGTGAGCGATCCTGAGCAGTGCCTCCACCTTTGGGCAACCTCGTTATTTATTTATTTATTTATTATTTATTTATTAAAAAGTTTTGTATAGCGCGAACAAGACCCGTGGGTATCAGAGCGCTTCACATAGAAGGCGTAGGAATAAGACAAATATATCAGACAGTTATATGGACAACAAATATGAGGTAGATGATAAATATACAATATCATGTGTGCAGTTAGCGTTGATAGCAATGGTGGGTATACTTCTATCATAGGTAAAATGTGTAAACAAGTATGATAGTTAGGCCATTATCAGTTCGTGAATGTTCTATTCTAGGTAGTGTATTTCTTCATCAGAAAGCTCTTCACTTCTCGCTTAAATGATGCCACATTTTGGATCTTCCTGATGTTAGGAGGAAGTGAGTTCCATATTCTGGGGGCAGCTCCTGAGAACGCTCTGTCATAAGTTTTTTTCTTGTGGAAAAAGGCTGGCCGTAGTAGCAATTCTTTCGTACTCCTCGCTGGTCGATTACCTCCCGATAGCTGGATTTTCTTCGCTAGGTATCTTGGGGTGTTGTGGTGTACCGCTTTATGGGTGACACATGCTATCTTCATTTGGATTCTTGCTTCATAGGGTAGCCAGCTTAAAGCTTTCAAGTGTGGCGATATATGATCGTATTTCCTAGATCCTGTGATAATTCTTGCCGCAGCGTTTAGGCATGCTTTCAGTGGCGCTGTGGACAATTTCGGTAATCCCGCTAAGGTGCTGCAGCCATATTCAATCCTCGAGATAACTAAGGATTGGATTGCCAATTTGAGATCCGCCTCTGAGATGAATGGTTTCAGTTTTCTTAAGTAGTTCAGGTGGAATCGGGCATTTTTAGCCATTGAGTTGATGTGGGCTTTCATGTCCAGATTCTCGTCCAGTGTGATTCCTAGCGATTTCGCTGACTTGATTAATGTTGGGGTGCAGTTTAGCGCAGTCACCACTTTCGTCCATTCCTTTATTTCTGTATGGCTCCTTGCTGGTGAGATTAGTAGGAACTCCGTTTTGTTGGCGTTAAGCTTCAGTTGGTTGGTAGTTAACCATTGTAGAGCCATTTTTAAAGCCTTGTTCACTAGTTCCATGTCTTTTAGGGAAGAGATCTTTAAGTATATTTGCGTGTCGTCTGCATACATGTGATAGGATATCTGTGATTTTTGGAGAATTTCTGTAAGCGGTTCGACGTAAAGGTTAAACAGATCTGGGGATAACGTTGATCCTTGAGGGACTCCGATTGAAATAGGGCATGGAGGTGAGATTGCCTGGTTGACCAGGAATCGCTGTGTCCTATTCTGTAGAAAGGAGATAAACCATTCCAGCACAGTTCCTGACAGTCCCATCCTGTCCCGTAACCTGGACAATAATGCTTCGTGATTTACCGTGTCGAAGGCCGAAGACAGATCGAGGAGAATCAGTAGGCATGCTTTGTTTTGGTCAAGTGCCTGTAGGGCATCATCAACAATATGGAGGATCGCTGTTTCAGTGCTGTGCCCTGCTCTGAATCCCGATTGGCATTCATCAAGCAGTGAGAACTTGGTGATGTGTTGGCTTAGTTGGTTCTGTACGCATTTCTCAATTAGTTTGGCCAGTAGAGGGATGTTGGTCACTGGGCGAAAGTTGTTTGGGTCTGAACTATCTGCTGAGGGTTTTTTGATTATGGGAGCAACTTGACCTGTTTTTAGGCAGTCAGGGAGGATCCCTTGTGATAGTGACGCATTTATAATTTCGGTCCATATTGGAACCAAAACGTGATAGATTTCTTTTACACATTTTGCGAGAAGGGGATCTTGGTAGTGGTTGTTTGGTTTTATTTCAGAAAGCGTTTTGGCGATACTGTGCTGGTCATATAGTTCGAACGTATCCCAACTTGCCTCATTTTTTGTCATGGTACTTTCCGTTATCGGGCGGAATCTCTTGTAGACATTGGTTCAATGGGAAGGTTTGTCACGGCGTTTTTGAGCTCTACTTCTAGCGATTTCGCCTTCTCTGTGAAAAATGTAGAAAATTCTTCACAATTTAGGGGTGTTTTTGCGTTCTCATGGACAGATTTGGCTAGTTTGTTTGATTGTTGTTTTAGGATTTCAAAGAGTTTACGTGGTCTGTTTTTGGCACTATCCAGTTCTGACCGTATGAATTCCTGTTTTGAGTTGATGATCTTTTTATTATATTGGCCTCTAATTTTTCTGAGTGCTTCCAGCTCTGGGGATGAAGGGTGTTGTCTCCACTTTCTTTCGGCCATTCTCAGTTTGCGCCTTTCTTCATTTAGTGATTCATTAAACCATGGATTTTTTGTCTTCTCCGAGATTTTTTTCATTTTAATGTCTTCTCCGAGATTTTTTTCATTTTTAATGGCATGGTGTTATTGACAATATTTTCGACAGTTGTTATGTAGTGGTCGGTCAGCTCGTTCACGTTCTGCAGGTTGTTATGGGGTTTTAGGTCTCTTTCACATCTTTCAACTAGTAGCTCTACGTTTGCATCTCTTGTGTCTCTAACCCATTTTTTGGTCTTGAGGGGTTGTCTGGTCGTGCCTTTTTCCATTATGGGTATCATGAATGTTATGGCATGATGATCCGACCAGTCACATGGTGTTATAGCGAGGATTGCTGTATCTTTGTTTCGAGAAATAATCCAGTCTAACGTCGCTCCTTTCGAATGAGTGGGTTGTGTGCATAGTTGAGTAAGGTTCATTTCATCAAGGAAATCTTTCAGCGATTTGACCAGTTTGTCGTTGTGGTCCTCCCAGTGTAAGTTGAAATCGCCAAGAAATATGTTATTGACGCCGTCATTAGAGTTGGTCGTTATGATCTCCATTAGCTCCTCTGTAAACTTTTAGCTGTCTCCTGGTGGATGGTAAAAAGAATGCAGGTTGCATCTTTGGTTGTTAGTTGTTCTTAAGTTAAGACCTAGGTATTCGCTGGATTCTAGAGGGTCGGCTTGGATTTGTTTGACCTCAATAACGGATCTGTGAATGCAGGCTATGCCTCCTCCTAATTTTATGGGTCTATCAAGTCTCAAAATGTTGTATTGGGGTGGTACTAGGAGATCCATGGTAGGGGATGAGGATTCCGTAAGCCATGTTTCAGTAAGGACTGCTATATCAATGTCCTTGTTGATGATGAGGTCAGCTATATCCGACGCGTGTTTGGTTGCCGACCGACAGTTGAGTAGTAGACATGTCAGAGGTTTTTCTTTGCTGCTGAGGTCTCCATTCCTATTCTCTGTTGCTGTAAGTTGTACCTGTTGTAGATTGTACGGGTTAGATGTTCTATCATTCTTTCTTGATGTTCTGTTTGAGTCGAGTGGTACTGTTTTGATTCTTTCCTCTCTCTCGTGGTCCGGTATTTCGTACGATCGGGTTAAGGCCAGAGTTTCCTCCTTTGATAATGGTTTTGCCCTATTCGGTCTATTGTCATTATGTTTCAACTGCCAGATCGTTTCGTTACTCTTTCTTTGTGAGCAGTGTACAACGTTTTGGATGTGCGTGACCTTGGAGTGAATGCTCGTCGTCATCTCCTCAATTTTTTCAATTGCCTGTGAAGTATTTATAGTGATTTGTGTCATCTTGTTTACTAGTTTCTGGAGCATATTAATATCTTTCTTGTTCTGATGAGAGTTCTTATGGTAGACAGATCTGTTGCTCCGGAATTTGTATTTTGTTCTTTTTTTTTTTGGATCTGTTCTTTGTTCCGTTTCCCTTTCAATTGTAACCCATGTTTGATTGTCCCTTCCGTTTGAATTGGGGATGTCGTCATTGCTCGCTCCGTTCTGTGTTGTTATGAGTGCGTTTGTGGGTGAAAGTCTGCATGATGTTGGTATTGTACTCAAGGGAGGTGTAGGGGGGCTGATACCTTCTCCCTCGTCCACTTCTTGGTTGTCATGGGGCATTATTCTCGAGTCCGATGTATGCTCTACCAGGGAGGTCTCTTTGTTCATGAGCGAGGACGGCTCTTCTCTTTTGATCCGGTTTTGTTCCGAGTTTGCCTGACTGACACACCTCTCCGTTCTTTCTGACGTGTTCTCAGGCTTGGACATTAATATCTCAGGTCTATCTTCTCGTTTTGAGTTTTGCGCATGGTGTCCCCTGTATCTAATGGCTCCTCTGGTGTTATCATTAGTGGCGGGAATGTCTCCTGGTGAGGTCTGGTGTAGTTGGTGTCTTGGGTCTTCTAATGAGTCTTTCATTATTTGGAATATCTTGGCAAATTTCACCAGTTCTCGGTTTGCTGCTTGTATCAGCACAATACCCGATTTGTATATGGTGATACTTAGTTCTGCTCTACATCTGTATGATGGTGAGGTCATCATTTTTGTGCCATGCGGGATGTTTGTAGTCGTTTTTATGGCAAGCATCCTTGAGAAGGTGTTGCGCCATTTTGTTGTTTTGTTCGTGTAGAATATGAGGTCATTCATTGATGTGCCTTTAGTTATATTGAAAAATAGGTCCGTAAATAGTATGTCCTGATTATTTCTCAAGGTGTCATGTTTAAACTTTTTAGCTGCCTTCTTGGATAGATTAGGTGGGTGTTAGACCTGTCTGGATTTTTTGCGTAGTCCCTCCTCATTATTCTTTATTTTGTCCCCTTTTTGCCCCTCATACCCTTAATATTTTTTGTGTCTACTACTTTTATAGGTGTTGGACAAGGGGATAGGTGTTCTTTCTTCCCCCCATAATCTTTTACCTCAGGCCCAGAGGCCTGTTCTGACAGGAAAGTTGGAACCACACAAAATGGTGGCTTCCAACTGCCCTAACTGTCGCACTCAGAACTTGGCCATAGCCTAGCATAGGGCATTCCAGAACCTTCTGGTCCATTCTGGACCACTGAAGGGCAGCCTATAAAAGGCGGAATGCGGGGCAGCCATTTTGTCTACCTGTGGAAGTCAGCTGGAGGACAGGTTGTAGCTAAGGGTGGGAAAAGGTTAGACTTAGGGTTGACCTCCTGGACTGGGAAGCTGCCTATTTGGTCCAACCCACTACTCCCCTTTTAGTTACTTGTCTTGGCCCCGCTGTGGGAAGTTACTGGAGACCCTGGGCGCCTAGTTTACCCCTCATCTAAGTTATACAGGGGGAGTTTATAGGAGAAGGAGACTGCAGCGCTGCGAAGCGCAGTCTTCTGCCCAGTAAAAGGACTTAAGGGAAGCGATCCCCAGGACATCAGTACAGAGATTGTGGGGACTGTGAGCTGGTGAGGAGCCTATCGCCACATAATACAAGATACCCCCCCCTTCCCCTGTACCTGGGGCTGCCCTTGTCCAAGTAAGCTCCTGGTATCTGAAGTGGAGCCGGGTGTGTGCTCTCCTCGAGGCGCTTTGAGGGGGCACTGGCTGTTTGATCAGGCTGCCTGCGTGCCTGTGCCCTGTAGAAGCAGTGTGCGCTGGAGTGGGAAATCGTTTCCTGCGCTGTGTCCTGTCAGCGCTGATCCGGGAAAAGGAGCGAGTGAGCCGGTGTTGAAGGGCGGAGCCGGAGGAAGTGAAACCGAGCAGGCTCCAGCGGAAGCCGCTGCTCACTCGCGCATGCCCGGTCGCGCTGCCTCTTTTTAAGTGGGTGGAGGCGGATCCAGTCAGGGAAGCGTCGGAGCGTAGAGGCGGCTGAGGAAAGTTGTGAGTTTATCTCTCCCTCGCTCAAGCACCACACGGAAGAGCCGGCGCGAGCGAGAGGGGGGAATTGAGGAGCCGTCCGCCTGCTGTGTAAGCTGCCAAAATCCTTTCCCCGCTCGAGCGCCACCAGAGGAGCTGGCTCGAGTGGGAGAGGGGAGCTGAGGTGCCCTGGAGGCTGGCGAGCCTCGCCGGCGCTTAGCACGGTTATCCTGACACGTGGCTTTCCCTACTCTCCCTGACAAAACAAGACCTCAAAAACAAGTAAGGAGAGTAGCGAGAGGGCAGGGGAGCGAGACTTGACCAGCAGGGGAATAAGGAGATCATTCCAGAGGGTAAAGCGCTCTTGGGAAATCCCTGGATGGCCTAAATGTAACGTGGCTCTATTTAGATAAGTCATTTTCATCAGATAACAGAAGGGAGGAGAAAGGAAAGGAGTCCTCTTTGCTAGAGGAATACAGGCTTCGTCCCAGGAATAACTGATCTTTGATTGGGAAGGTGTCAAGCCCAGAAAGGGGAGTTGTATGGTTGTCAATGAAATGTTCACTAAATATCTGACCAAATGTAAAGTGCTGACACTGCCTCATTGAAAGTAAGATTTGGGGTGAAAGTCTTAGGAAGTCATAATAGCAAAGTTTAAACAATTATAGAGCTTAGTGAGATGTATTGCTAATTCTATTTAATGTGGTGATTTGATACTTTTGAAAGTGCCATTACTGATTTCCTGACAAATGTAATGTAACTTGGAACCTAATTGATAATTTGCTTAGCAGACTAAGAGTATACTTGCTTTTCCCAAAACAACCTGAAGTGTAATTTAATTGTGAATCCTAAAAGTAAAAATACAAAGAAATTATTTTTATAAACCAGAACGTATTTTTACAACAAATTGGTGTAGTGTCCTTTTTAAGTGCTATTGCGTGGATTTACCTTTGGGTGGTCTGCAACCTTAACACTGTGCCTCTGAGATGTACGTCTTGCCCTAGGCCAGGCTACCCCAGGTTCTAACATTTGGTGCCTAGCGGTGGGATACTGACTTGGTTGCAGCTACTCACTAGTAATTCAACGCAATACACTGACCTACACCAGGAGTTTTCTCCTTGCGGCCCTCCTAATTTAAATTTTGTTTTTTCTAAATTTATTTCTGGTGGTGGGTGGAGGTTAACCTCAGGTCACTTCTTGGTTTTCTCCTGTAAGTGATTTTATTCCATGGCAAAGATGGAGTTGAATTTTAAAGAGCTGGAAGCCAATACAGTGGCCCAACTCAGAGATTGGTGTCAGCATCAAGGGGTATTTTTTAATAAAGGTGCCAAGAAAGGAGAGTTGCTGACAAGCATAAGGGCATGGGTGGAAGCTCATTTAAGGGAGGAACCAGAAACTGAAGAGGGTGACGGGGACACTGTCACTGAGGCTGCATTGTTGAACCAAGTGGGAGGTGGGAATCTGCTGACAGGTCCCAGGATACCTTCAAGGGCAAGCAGCAGCGTCTCAGACAGGGGTTTAACTGAAGCCGAGCTAGAAGATAGGAGGGAGGAGAGGAGAATGAAGCTGGAATTAGCTAGGATGAATATGGAAAGGGAGGAAAGGAGGTTAGCTCATGAGCGAACCATCAAGGAGATGGACCTACAAGTTGTATTAAGAAGGTCTCCCAATCCTGATAATGGTGGCAGCGAAAATAAAGTGAACACCAGGGAATCCAGACCCTATTTACCCAAAGATGTCATTGCTAGCTACACCCCAGGTGATGACATTGCCAAATGGTTTGCCGCCTACGAAGTTTCTTTAAGGGCTCACGGGATCTTAGAAACTCACTGGGGAGGTGGGCTGTATAAATACATGCCACCTGCTGGCAGAGACACCTTGTTGGCTCTGGAGCAGGATGAGCAAACCCACTACCCTGCAATGAAGGTGGCACTGGTGAAAAAGTTTGGACTTACCCCTGAAAGGTACAGACAGAAATTCAGGGGAAGTCACAAAATGAGTACCCAGAATTGGGTAGACTTTTTAGACTACGCCAAGAAAGCTTTGGAGGGTTGGGTCAAGGGCAGCGAGGTAAAAGACTATGAGGGGCTGTACAATCTATTTTTGAAAGAACACCTCCTCGAGAAATGTTTTCCCGAGTTGCGCCAACACCTGGTGGACAGCAAGCTGACCGATCCCCGGAAGCTTGCAGAGGAGGCGTACACTTGGGCAAGTACCCGGGTGTCCTCCAAGGGGACTGGAGGGGATTCTCAAAAAGCCGGACAGGGCGCCCCCCAGAAGAAAGAGGGAGGGGATAAAAAGAAGGAGTTCTCCAAAGGTCCCCAAAATAATTTCCAAGGTAAGGGAGCAGGTTTCACCCCTAGGGCAAACCCGCCCAGAAACCCTAATCCTGGCCAAAGCCAGCAGCCAAGGGTTCTCCACTGTTTTGAATGTGGTGGTGTTGGACATTATAAGGGAGATGTCAAATGCCCAAAGAGACCACCCCCTCCCACCGGAGGAAAGTCACCGGGAGTAGCTAGTGTAGCGCTCGGGGAGGAGTTGCCCTTAGATAAGGGGGGTGAGTGGGCGGGTGTCACCTTAGTGTCCCTGGGAGAGCGGGAGATGGTACCAAAGATCCAGGTGCCCCCACATACTACAAAGTATGGGCAATGGGTTACCATCAATGGCCAAAGAGGGGAGGCTCTGAGAGATACAGGAGCCAGTATGACTATGGTGAGAAGTCAACTGGTGTCTCCAGAGCAGGTTGTTCCTAATGTACTCCACCCCGCCGCGATGGCTGACGGCAGAATGGGCCACTATCCAGTGGCTGAGGTTCCCTTTGAGTGGGAAGGGGTAGCAGGTTCACTTCGAGTTGCCGTAAGCCCTGCCGTGCCAGTTGATTGTCTGTTGGGGAATGACATGGAGCACAACACTTGGAGAGAGGTGGAATACCGGACGCATTCTGCGATGCTGGGTACACCTGACTGGGCCTGTGTAAGCACACGGTCTGCGACTGCCCGGAGAGGGAGTTCGCCTGGGTTGGAGCCTGGAACAATGGCCCAACCCGCTGCCAAAAAGGGACAGAATCGGAGACAGGGACAGCCTGCTTCGGCTTCCACGCCCCATGTGACAGATCGGCCACCTGCGGTGGTAGGCCAGGAGTCCATGGAGGGGGGAGTAGACTCTCTGGAGGATTTACCCATCCCTGCTGAATGGCATGTGGAGGGAGGTCCTACCAGAGAGGAATTCTGTAAGGGGCAGAGGGAGTGCCCTACCCTTGAGGGACTGAGGCGTCAGGCTGAAGCCCAGGCAGCAGGTGATGCTACGGGACACCACCATATTTACTGGGAGGATGGCCTCCTCTACAGTGAACCTAAGGTACCTCTACCTGGCTCATCAAGGGCCTTGGTGGTCCCGCAGCAATACCGAGCCTTTCTGCTGGAATTGGCTCATGCGATACCACTGGCAGGACACTTAGGCCAGGACAAGACCTTTGCACGGCTTGTTCTCCACTTTTACTGGCCTCAGATGAAAGCGGCGTCCAACACATACTGTAGGACATGTGTATCCTGCCAGGCCAGTGGGAAAACAGGGGTGAAGCTAAAGGCTCCCCTGGAACCACTTCCTGTCGTTAGCACCCCCTTTGAAAGGGTGGGCATCGACATTGTAGGGCCATTGGATCCACCAACAACAGCTGGTCACAGGTTTATCCTGGTTCTGGTGGATCATGCCACACGGTACCCAGAGGCCATCCCTCTGAGGACTGTTACTGCACCTGTGGTGGCTAGGGCCCTGATGGGAATCTTTACCCGGGTAGGATTTCCCAAGGAGGTTGTGTCTGACAGGGGGACCAACTTCCTGTCAGCTTACATGCGGACAATGTGGAAGGAGTGTGGAGTGACCTACCGGTTCACCACTCCTTATCACCCCCAGTCCAATGGACTGGTTGAGAGGTTTAATAAGACCCTGAAGGGCATGATAAGAAGTCTGCCAGAGAGCTTACGGAGGAAGTGGGACGTTCTCCTACCTTGCTTGCTGTTCTCTTACAGAGAGGTGCCGCAGAAGGGAGTGGGCTTCAGCCCTTTTGAATTGTTGTATGGGCACCCTGTGCGTGGGCCTCTCAGCCTGGTGAAGGATGGATGGGAGAAGTCTCCCAGAAAACCTCCCCAGGATGTGATGAGCTACATGTTGGCCTTCAGAAGCCAGATGGCCAAGTTGTGGAAGCAGGCTGCTGACAACTTGGAGGCCAGTCAGGCAGTCATGAAGGAATGGTACGACCAAAATGCTCACCCGGTGGAGTTGGAGCCTGGCCAGAAAGTATGGGTGATGGAACCTGGAGAGCTAAGTGCCCTTCAGGATCGTTGGACAGGCCCATTTGAGGTGTTGGAGAAGAAGGGTAAGGCCACCTACTTGGTGGATCTTAAGACCCCGCGGCAGCCCTTACGGGTGCTGCATGCCAATCGCCTCAAACCCCACCATGAGAGGCCAGAGGTCATCCTGATGTTGGTGACTGATGGTGCTGAGGAAGCAGAAAGCGAGCCTCTCCCAGATCTCTTTTCATGCCAAGAGAAGGATGGGTCGGTGGAGGGAGTGATTCTCTCCCCATCCCTAACTCCTGAGCAGCGAGAGGATTGCCGCCAGGTATTGGGGCAGTACTCTTCGCTGTTCTCCCTTGTCCCGGGAAGAACCCACCTGTGTACCCATGATGTGGACACAGGAGACAGCCCCCCAGTGAAATCCAAGACCTACAGGCTGTCGGACAAGGTGAAGGCTAGCATCCATGGCGAAGTTGCCAAGATGTTGGAGCTAGGAGTGATAGAACCTTCCAGCAGCCCTTGGTCCAGTCCGGTGGTGCTAGTCCCAAAAGCCGCCCCACCGGGCACCACACCAGAACTGAGGTTCTGTGTGGATTACCGAGGACTGAACTCAGTTACCAAGACTGATGCTCATCCAATCCCTAGGGCAGATGAGTTAATTGACCGGCTAGGAGCTGCCCAATACCTAAGTACCTTTGACCTCACTTCAGGGTACTGGCAGATCTCCTTGACAGATGGAGCAAAGGAAAGGTCAGCCTTCTCCACGCCTGAGGGACACTTCCAGTTCTGTGTGATGCCCTTTGGGCTCAAGAACGCCCCTGCCACATTTCAGCGGCTGGTGAACCAGGTCCTCTCTGGAATGGAGAGTTTCTCTGCTGCTTACCTGGATGACATTGCTGTCTTCAGTAGCAGTTGGGAGGACAACTTGCAACATTTGCAAGCAGTTCTCCAGGCTCTGAAACAAGCTGGATTGACCATCAAAGCCAGCAAATGCCAGATTGGGCAGGGGTCGGTTGTGTACCTTGGACACTTGGTGGGTAGGGGGTCAGTGCAGCCCCTGCAGGCGAAGATTGAGGCAATCATGGCCTGGGAACCCCCCAAGACACAGACTGAGGTCCGAGCTTTCCTGGGCCTCACAGGTTACTACCGTCGCTTTGTGAAGGGGTATGGCACTATTGTAGCGCCCCTCACAGAGCTCACCTCTAGGAAACAACCTCGACGGGTAGTTTGGACAAAGGCTTGTCAGCAAGCCTTTGAAAAGTTGAAGCAGGCAATGTGTGAAGCACCGGTCCTGAAGGCTCCCGATTTCTCCAAGGAGTTCATTGTTCAAACAGATGCATCCGAACATGGCATTGGGGCAGTGTTATCGCAACTAAATGAAGAGGGCCTGGATGTCCCTGTAGTCTTCTTATCCAGGAGACTGCTTCCCCGGGAACGGAAGTGGAGTGCAATTGAGAGGGAAGCTTTTGCGGTGGTGTGGGCTCTGAAGAAGCTGCGGCCATACCTCTTTGGCTCGCACTTCCTGGTTCAGACTGACCACCGCCCCCTTCGTTGGCTGATGCAAATGAAGGGGGAAAATCCCAAGCTGTTGAGGTGGTCCATCTCCCTACAGGGAATGGACTTCCGGGTGGAACATCGGCCTGGAGTGGACCACGCCAATGCAGACGGTCTCTCCAGGTATTTCCGCCTTAGTGAAGAGGACTCCCAAGGGGTTGGGTAGTTCTCCCCACTTTCAGCTGGGGGGGACGCGTGTTAGACCTGTCTGGATTTTTTGCGTAGTCCCTCCTCATTATTCTTTATTTTGTCCCCTTTTTGCCCCTCATACCCTTAATATTTTTTGTGTCTACTACTTTTATAGGTGTTGGACAAGGGGATAGGTGTTCTTTCTTCCCCCCATAATCTTTTACCTCAGGCCCAGAGGCCTGTTCTGACAGGAAAGTTGGAACCACACAAAATGGTGGCTTCCAACTGCCCTAACTGTCGCACTCAGAACTTGGCCATAGCCTAGCATAGGGCATTCCAGAACCTTCTGGTCCATTCTGGACCACTGAAGGGCAGCCTATAAAAGGCGGAATGCGGGGCAGCCATTTTGTCTACCTGTGGAAGTCAGCTGGAGGACAGGTTGTAGCTAAGGGTGGGAAAAGGTTAGACTTAGGGTTGACCTCCTGGACTGGGAAGCTGCCTATTTGGTCCAACCCACTACTCCCCTTTTAGTTACTTGTCTTGGCCCCGCTGTGGGAAGTTACTGGAGACCCTGGGCGCCTAGTTTACCCCTCATCTAAGTTATACAGGGGGAGTTTATAGGAGAAGGAGACTGCAGCGCTGCGAAGGGCAGTCCTCTGCCCAGTAAAAGGACTTAAGGGAAGCGATCCCCAGGACATCAGTACAGAGATTGTGGGGACTGTGAGCTGGTGAGGAGCCTATCGCCACATAATACAAGATACCCCCCCTTCCCCTGTACCTGGGGCTGCCCTTGTCCAAGTAAGCTCCTGGTATCTGAAGTGGAGCCGGGTGTGTGCTCTCCTCGAGGCGCTTTGAGGGGGCACTGGCTGTTTGATCAGGCTGCCTGCGTGCCTGTGCCCTGTAGAAGCAGTGTGCGCTGGAGTGGGAGATCGTTTCCTGCGCTGTGTCCTGTCAGCGCTGATCCGGGAAAAGGAGCGAGTGAGCCGGTGTTGAAGGGCGGAGCCGGAGGAAGTGAAACCGAGCAGGCTCCAGCGGAAGCCGCTGCTCACTCGCGCATGCCCGGTCGCGCTGCCTCTTTTTAAGTGGGTGGAGGCGGATCCAGTCAGGGAAGCGTCGGAGCGTAGAGGCGGCAGAGGAAAGTTGTGAGTTTATCTCTCCCTCGCTCAAGCGCCACACGGAAGAGCCGGCGCGAGCGAGAGGGGGGAATTGAGGAGCCGTCCGCCTGCTGTGTAAGCTGCCAAAATCCTTTCCCCGCTCGAGCGCCACCAGAGGAGCTGGCTCGAGTGGGAGAGGGGAGCTGAGGTGCCCTGGAGGCTGGCGAGCCTCGCCGGCGCTTAGCACGGTTATCCTGACACGTGGCTTTCCCTACTCTCCCTGACAAAACAAGACCTCAAAAACAAGTAAGGAGAGTAGCGAGAGGGCAGGGGAGCGAGACTTGACCAGCAGGGGAATAAGGAGATCATTCCAGAGGGTAAAGCGCTCTTGGGAAATCCCTGGATGGCCTAAATGTAACGTGGCTCTATTTAGATAAGTCATTTTCATCAGATAACAGAAGGGAGGAGAAAGGAAAGGAGTCCTCTTTGCTAGATGAATACAGGCTTCGTCCCAGGAATAACTGATCTTTGATTGGGAAGGTGTCAAGCCCAGAAAGGGGAGTTGTATGGTTGTCAATGAAATGTTCACTAAATATCTGACCAAATGTAAAGTGCTGACACTGCCTCAGTGAAAGTAAGATTTGGGGTGAAAGTCTTAGGAAGTCATAATAGCAAAGTTTAAACAATTATAGAGCTTAGTGAGATGTATTGCTAATTCTATTTAATGTGGTGATTTGATACTTTTGAAAGTGCCATTACTGATTTCCTGACAAATGTAATGTAACTTGGAACCTAATTGATAATTTGCTTAGCAGACTAAGAGTATACTTGCTTTTCCCAAAACAACCTGAAGTGTAATTTAATTGTGAATCCTAAAAGTAAAAATACAAAGAAATTATTTTTATAAACCAGAACGTATTTTTACAACAAATTGGTGTAGTGTCCTTTTTAAGTGCTATTGCGTGGATTTACCTTTGGGTGGTCTGCAACCTTAACACTGTGCCTCTGAGATGTACGTCTTGCCCTAGGCCAGGCTACCCCAGGTTCTAACAGTGGGTATTTTATAGTCTGAGCTTTCGAGCCTATCGTCTCTAGGTATCGCCCGCTCATATTGGCTCTGCGTAGCAAGTCTTCAAGTGACTCTTTCCTCAGCTTGCCTCCGGATAGAAAGGCTGCTGATGAAGCTTTGTTCCAATTCTGTGCTTACTTTCCGAATCTAGGAGTGTATAGATATAAGATTTCCTGTGTAGTAGTGGATATAATTTCCTTTTTCATCTCACTTTACTACTGTTTAGAGATCTCTTAGCTCTCTCGTTGTCTTCTTAGTTGTAGTGTCTCTGGGTTGTGTAATATGGCAAACAGACAGTGTAAGATGGCTGCTGTCGAGCTGGTTCTTGACTGAGCAGAGAAGACTTTCTCTCTTTCCACTACTTCGAGTAAGTCCCTCCTCCCTGATCGACTGTTTTTATTTCCTTATTGGTTATTTCAATGAGGTACTATTTTTCCACTGTTCATGATGTGACCTTTCTTTAATTAATTAATTGAAATCCCTGCTTTGGGTAAACAAGCGCTTATTTCGCCTTATCCGGGTTATTGTTGGTGATGAGGTTCAATGAGGTACTATATTTTCACTGTTCAGGATGTGACCTTTCTTTAATTAATTAATTGAAATTCCAGCTTTGGGTAAACGAGCGCTTATTTCGCCTTATCCGGGTTATTGTTGGTGATGTCCGATTTGGGCGCCATTTTAAGGTCAGGCAGGGCAGAATTTGGCTCCCGCCTGATTCATTCTTCGTGATTGATATTAAAATAAGGGTTCTGCTTTCCTCCTCTCTCACCGCTGGGCGTGTGGACCTCCACAGGCCCCGCTTCCGTTGCCGCCTCGCGTCTATCCTCGGATCGCGGCTTCAGACGTCTATGCTGATGTCCCCGATGAGTAGCTCGCCTCCGCTCGCGCAGTCCAGCTCCAGTTGTCGCCTCACTGCCACTGGGGCTGGCTTGCTACGAAAATGTCCCCCCTGCGTGGGATGGTTCTCGCTGGAGTCCCCTGGCCTCATCGCCTATCCGGGGGTCGTCTCTTCTCACAAACAGATTCCGGGCTTCATTCGTGTCAGTGCCGTGTCGGGTGTTCACACTACCTGGACTTTGCTGCGGACTCTGTTGCTGACGGACTCAGCGCTCACCTCTACTCCTCGCGGAACCCGCTTCGCGGGTCCCGCAGCGCCATCCAGCCTTCCCTGCTCCTGACCTTGGAACTGTTTTTTGGGTGTGTGTGTGCGTGCGCAGGGCTGCGAGCGTGGGACCCGGACTCCATATCCCAGGAGTCCTGGTAACCCGAGCCGATTGCCACCTGGCCGCTCTCCCTGCTAGCCACGCCCCCACATCAGCGTGAAAAGACCCAGCTGGCAAACGGAGGTTGGGACACTACCTGGACTTTGCTGCGGACTCTGTTGCTGACGGACTCAGCGCTCACCTCTACTCCTCGCGGAACCCGCTTCGCGGGTCCCGCAGCGCCATCCAGCCTTCCCTGCTCCTGACCTTGGAACTGTTTTTTGGGTGTGTGTGTGCGTGCGCAGGGCTGCGAGCGTGGGACCCGGACTCCATATCCCAGGAGTCCTGGTAACCCGAGCCGATTGCCACCTGGCCGCTCTCCCTGCTAGCCACGCCCCCACATCAGCGTGAAAAGACCCAGCTGGCAAACGGAGGTTGGGACACTACCTGGACTTTGCTGCGGACTCTGTTGCTGACGGACTCAGCGCTCACCTCTACTCCTCGCGGAACCCGCTTCGCGGGTCCCGCAGCGCCATCCAGCCTTCCCTGCTCCTGACCTTGGAACTGTTTTTTGGGTGTGTGTGTGCGTGCGCAGGGCTGCGAGCGTGGGACCCGGACTCCATATCCCAGGAGTCCTGGTAACCCGAGCCGATTGCCACCTGGCCGCTCTCCCTGCTAGCCACGCCCCCACATCAGCGTGAAAAGACCCAGCTGGCAAACGGAGGTTGGGACACTACCTGGACTTTGCTGCGGACTCTGTTGCTGACGGACTCAGCGCTCACCTCTACTCCTCGCGGAACCCGCTTCGCGGGTCCCGCAGCGCCATCCAGCCTTCCCTGCTCCTGACCTTGGAACTGTTTTTTGGGTGTGTGTGTGCGTGCGCAGGGCTGCGAGCGTGGGACCCGGACTCCATATCCCAGGAGTCCTGGTAACCCGAGCCGATTGCCACCTGGCCGCTCTCCCTGCTAGCCACGCCCCCACATCAGCGTGAAAAGACCCAGCTGGCAAACGGAGGTTGGGACACTACCTGGACTTTGCTGCGGACTCTGTTGCTGACGGACTCAGCGCTCACCTCTACTCCTCGCGGAACCCGCTTCGCGGGTCCCGCAGCGCCATCCAGCCTTCCCTGCTCCTGACCTTGGAACTGTTTTTTGGGTGTGTGTGTGCGTGCGCAGGGCTGCGAGCGTGGGACCCGGACTCCATATCCCAGGAGTCCTGGTAACCCGAGCCGATTGCCACCTGGCCGCTCTCCCTGCTAGCCACGCCCCCACATCAGCGTGAAAAGACCCAGCTGGCAAACGGAGGTTGGGACACTACCTGGACTTTGCTGCGGACTCTGTTGCTGACGGACTCAGCGCTCACCTCTACTCCTCGCGGAACCCGCTTCGCGGGTCCCGCAGCGCCATCCAGCCTTCCCTGCTCCTGACCTTGGAACTGTTTTTTGGGTGTGTGTGTGCGTGCGCAGGGCTGCGAGCGTGGGACCCGGACTCCATATCCCAGGAGTCCTGGTAACCCGAGCCGATTGCCACCTGGCCGCTCTCCCTGCTAGCCACGCCCCCACATCAGCGTGAAAAGACCCAGCTGGCAAACGGAGGTTGGGACACTACCTGGACTTTGCTGCGGACTCTGTTGCTGACGGACTCAGCGCTCACCTCTACTCCTCGCGGAACCCGCTTCGCGGGTCCCGCAGCGCCATCCAGCCTTCCCTGCTCCTGACCTTGGAACTGTTTTTTGGGTGTGTGTGTGCGTGCGCAGGGCTGCGAGCGTGGGACCCGGACTCCATATCCCAGGAGTCCTGGTAACCCGAGCCGATTGCCACCTGGCCGCTCTCCCTGCTAGCCACGCCCCCACATCAGCCTAGCAGCCTGCCCATAAATTACAAGCATTACTCCCCGCGGCGCGGGAGCGCGCGGGAGCGCCCGGGAGAAGCCCGGGACAAGGGCGGGACCGTCTGTGGCCGTCAGGGGCCGAAGGAGGCCGGGCTGGGCCCACTCTCTTGGATTTCTTGGTTCGGGACTATTACTTTTTAGTTTATTTATTGACTCAGATCCCCCGGTAGAGTGGAACTCACTACGAAGACCATGCCATCCCCGGTAAGAGAGAGCACCCCATCGAAACCAGTTGTAGCCAAAAACCGGACTCTTGAAAAATACTTTACTCGGCAAGCAGGGGAGGGGGATAAAGAGTGTAACCTGTCTAGGCTAAGGGCTGAACGGAGACGCTCAATTGATAATATGAAAAACACCCTCCTGGGAGATCAAGTCCTTACTCCCAGGGAAGAGCTGTCTAGAATTGATGATGTCCCATTATTGTTGAGGGATTGTACTAATATCTCACCAGGGGCAGTTATAAGCTCAGCGCCAGGCAATAGCCCGAGTCCTATTAGGTCGAGAATTGATTTAGTGTCCCAACTTCCCCCGGCCCCTAAACCGAGGAAAGCCACATCTAAACCGTCTAACATTCAAGTAGTTTTTGGACCCCCCCCCAATAAGCGCAGGAGGAAAACTAAGGGTAACCAAGGGAAGAGCCAACCAAAGCTTTTACACTCGGACTTTGGCAAGTCCCTAAAAACCCCAATGCCGGTAGGAAAACCACCGGTGGTCCTAGACCCAAAACCCATTGTTAAGGATTCAGCTCCTGGCACGACAAAAGACACAGGAGCGGTTATTGCTAACATTCCCTTGTCTGTTGTCCCGCTTGGAAATGTAGAATTCCTGCTAAGGTCCCTGCTATTGCCGATCAGCGAAAGCATTAAAAAGATAGAGATCAGACTAACCATTTTGGAGGCGACATTAGGTAGTCTGAAAACTCAAGCTGGTCGACAGGGAGCGCAATCTGATCCCATTCTCCCTACCGTAGTGCCCCATTTGACGGCAAATAGTGTTGTTACTCCAGCCCCCTCAAAAGCCGTGAATGTGGCCCCTTCACAACAACAACTCCTAAGACAAAAGCCTGTCACATTCAAACCTCCCCCTGCCAATATGCCCACTCATCCGCCAGGACCTGTTCCCCCGGCATTGCCGGTAGGTAATACTATCCCAACCCCATTAATGAAGCTCACCCTGAGACCACGCAGACCTAACTTACCCCCAGAGACTAACGCTTTTACGGTAGTCATGGCGGGTGTCCCCCCACTTGAGGAAGGGGAAAGGGAGGACTTTTGTGCCCTGAAAAGTAGGGTAATCAAGTGGTTAAATACAAACAGACCCCTTCCGACACATTTCAATAGTGAAATAATAATGGTAAGAAGGGTACCATGGGTGGGGAGAACACAAAAATCTATAAAAGGGGATTGTATATTAGTGAGTTTTAGGGATACAGGCACGGTGGAGTTTATATGTCAGGGAAAAAATAGCTCGAGGGAATCTACCATCCAGACCCTCCATGTGTCGTTCTTTTTCCCAATTAACCCGGGCCCATTTCAGCAACCCCAAACCCATGATACTTGGGAGAGGGTTGGGAGGAGGGGGAGACATCAGGCCTCACAACCCAGACCGATAGTCGGCCGACCGGAACAACCCTTTTATACTCATAACCAGTTCAACTGTTTGTATGGACTAGAGGGGGTCGACTGACATACAGATAATACCTCCCATGGCTGTATTAAAAAGGGCGACCTAGCAGAAACATGGGAGGAGCTAAGTTTAAAGGCTGTACAAATTTCGGCGATTGGCATGGGGGATTTAATGTGTGTTGAATCGGAGGCAACAGTCAAAAACAACATAGGAGGGGTACCTGAAAAGGAAATTCAAGGGCAATTGTTGGAATTAAGATCAAGGGATCAGGAGGGAGTGGAACGGAGGGGAGCGGAGGTGAGACTTATCTCATGGAACATAGCTGGCATAGCGGGTAAATTTCACAACAAGGAATGGGCTGAGTACATTAGGAAATTTAATATTATATGTGTACAGGAGACATGGGCAGTGGAGAATAACTATCACTTGCAGGGTTACAAGTGTTTTTTTGTACCTGCGAGAAAGTCTAGTTCTGGGAGAGCTATGGGTGGCCTGTCTCTCTATGTAGATCTAGATCTTCCAGGCACTTGGTCCTTCCCAGGTTGGTCCTCACACGGGATCCAGGCAGTTCGGTTTCATGGAAAGGGGCTACGGTTTTCTGTCTTTAATTTGTATAATACCGAGTCAGCAAATAACCTCACCCCGGTACTGACTGAACTCGAACAAAGGCTGGGACAAGAAATCGCATCTCAGAACAAGGGCCCATCCCATGGGTTGGTGGTGGCGGGGGATTTTAATTGCCATCTCTGTCCTGCATTAGTTAAAGTAAATACAGATTGGGAGCAATGCCCAATTCAGAAGGGGCCTCATTTTTCTCACTCACTTATTGGAGACACTCTTAGGTCACTCCGGCTGAAGTATGACCTAGAGCATACCATCAATATGATAGGCCCACAGCCGGACGGCACACTCCCACCAACTTTTAAAGGCAGGGGCTGTTCATCTATTATAGATTATATTTTGGTCTCGAGATCCCTGGTCAACAAAGTAATTAGCGCAGGGATAGATTGGAACAGCTTCAGTGATCATAACCCGCTTGTTTTAACGTTCATATACAGGGCGGGACGAGGACCTAATGTCCACCACTTAATAGGGGAGAGGGTCACTGACCAAGGCAGGAGACTGAAGTGGTCTAGAATAGACGGGGCAAAATTTTATAAAAACTTGAGCAACATGGGTCTCCGGGCCATTAATGACTGCTTGGATCTAGAAGTACAGGGCGCAAGATTATTAGAAAAGTTTGAGCACATTGCAAATCTGATAGATGGGCTATTGAGGACCAATGTGCCCATACGTAACCTGGTCAATCCCCGGTGGTTTGACCAGAATTGCTCTAAAGCACTGAGGGAATTGAAATGCTCTCTTAAGTTAAAACCACGGGACCCACAAAAAATCAGGGCAAGCAGAGATAAATATAGAAAAGAGACCAAAAGGAGGAAACTTGCTTTGCAGGCAGATGCCTGGGCAGATCTGAGAGAGGCTGGGGAAAGAAGGGACCTAGCGGGGTTCTGGAGAATCATTAATAATCCGACCTTTTTAGAAAATGATTCTCCAGAAATAGGGACCAATATCCTACCGGAGCAGTGGGTTGCCCACTTTAGGAGTCTGTACAATCATGATTCAGGTAACTCTGTAGAACTACCAGCATCCCAAAGCCATGCACTACCGGCAGTGTTTACTCTTAAAGAGATCACTGTAGGGATGGAAAGCCTAACCAAGAATAAAGCCCCAGGTCCAGATGGAATTCCCCCTGACCTCTTTCTTAGTAATATAGACCTATGGGCCCCCTTGATGACTAGGGTTTTAAATGCCGCCATCTCCTGTGGTCTCCCCCCATCATGGTCCAAAGCAATTATTGTGCCAATTTTTAAAAAGGGCAATAAGGATGAGCCTAGTTGTTATCGGCCTATTTCCCTGATCGACGTCTCAGCAAAACTTTTGGGAAGGGCAATTTTGAACAGATTGTCAGAGTGGACCGAAGAGAATAACATCTTTTCTGATACCCAATATGGGTTCAGGGCAGGGAGGTCCACCAGCGATCAATGCCTGAACTTATATATGCTGACTGCCAAATACACTTTGGCCAGTGATGAGCCCATTTACATGGGTTTCATGGACCTGGCAGCAGCATTCGATCACGTCAATAGAGGGAAGTTGTGGGACATGATGACAGGTCTGGGGATTGAGAGCGGTCTAATTACCATCTTAAGAGAGCTACACACTGACACCACGGCCACAGTAAGATTTAATAGGGAGGGGGGATTGTCTGAGTCCTTTCCATGCAAAAGTGGAGTCAGACAGGGTTGCATCCTCGCCCCTTTTTTGTTCTCCCTTTATATTAATAATTTAGAACAATCACTCTTGGGTCTAAAAGCAGATTCTCCAAGGATTGGGTCGCGGCAAATCCCTGTCCTGCTTTATGCAGATGACGCGGTTCTGCTCGCGCGCACACCCCGAAGTTTGCAAATTTTGATAGATGGGTTCGTCAACTTTATGAGTGACTTGGACCTATCTGTCAACTTAAGCAAGTCTTATGTGCTCCTGGCAGGCAAAAAACCCTCCTCGAAATCAGTTTACACAATAGGCACCCACCGCCTAGAGGAGGTTAAAACGTTCTCCTATCTTGGAGTAACCTTTGATGGTCTTCTCCAATTTAAGTCCCTGGTGGAAGAACGCTGTAATAAAATGATCGCCTCCAATGGGGCCATAGCTGGTTATGGCAGGAGGCTGGGCAGGTGGAGCCCGGAACAGATGATGATCCTGTACGACTCTGTAACATGTTCCAAAGTAAGCTATGGGGCAGAAGTCTGGGGCTTTGTGAATACGGCTAGTATCGAACAGGAAGAGAATAGACACATGAAATCTATCCTGAGGGTACCACCCAGTACTGTTGGATATATTGCTCATAGGGAGCTAGGGAGGCCATACCTGGGGGACTCATTAAAATTGAGGCCAATTGTGGCATGGCTAAAAATTTGGGCAAATCCAGACGCATATTTAACCAGAGAAATTTTACTGGATTGCCTGAGTAGGACTCATTGTATGCGTATCCCCTGGCTCAAATATGTGAGAAACACTCTTGAAGAGTTAGGGTTCGGAAATTTTTTCAGGAACCCCACAACCATCTTAGCACAGCACAAAAAACAAGTAGGGGAAATTTTCCTAGAGCGGAAAACCCAATGTCGTGCGGAGGTTGAAGGAGAGAAAAAGTCTGTGAGGGCTTATAACTTGATCAAGAGTGTGGAGGGTATGGAGCCCTATCTGTATCTTGTACATAATGTACAGGACAGATTCCTTATGTGTCGTTTCAGACTGAACTTACTTCCTTTTCTGTTGGCCTCTCCACCAGGTTTCACCATGTCTATTGAGCAGAAGGGACCCTGCGGCTGCGACAATCGGTCTCCGCAGGATTCCCTTCATTTTATTTTGCTTTGCCCCTATTTTTCTATGCCCAGGCGCAGATTTTTAGTAGACATACTAAAAAAAGCTAAATTGGAACATGCTATGGATGCTTTAGTTTATTTGCAACAAGCCTCTGATCCGCTAACCTTATGCTGTATTATGAATTTTATTAAGGTGGCGGTTCGTTTAAGGATGACGAAGGGAGAGGAATGAACGACCAGGGATTTTATATTTTAAATTTATGGCCCTGTATGTTGGGATTTTTATTGTATTCATGTACAAGGATCTTGACAAAGATTTAATGCTTTTTTTAGCTGTGTATATATCTGTGTGTTTCTATGGTGTCATGTTTTCGATTAAGATTTAATGTTTTTCTCATTTATGTATATATGTGTGTGCTTTTATGGTGTTTTCTAAACACCGAATAAAGATTCTTGAAAAGTGAAAAAAAAAGTGTTCACAACATCCCGTCAGCACTTATAGTGGCTTGCTCCGGCCACGGATGGTACCACCGCGTGAACTTTGCGGGTCTGCCGCCGCCAGGATGTGAGCGGCGATGCGGAGCAGGAGATGCCTGTTATATTGCACCATCCTTCCATATGACATGTACCCTGAATGAAAATGGATTTTAATTTCATTATGGCTACAATCCACGTGGATCTAATTGATAGAAACTACCAGTCCCAGAATACTGAGGGATTAATGGCAATGGCAATAAAAGAAGGACAATAAGCTGGTCGTTTTGTTTGCCATTTTTGTGAATCACAAACTGCCCAGGAGGAAGGGCTGTGGGCCCGAAACGCGTCGGCAGGGATTTACGGAAGCTGTGTTGTTGGAATATATGTGTGCCTTGTGAGCGATCCTGAGCAGTGCCTCCACCTTTGGGCAACCTCGTTATGCACTTATAGTGGCTGGCTCCGGCCACGGATGGTACCACCGCGTGAACTTTGCGGGTCTGCCGCCACCAGGATGTGAGCGGCGATGCGGAGCAGGAGATGCCTGTTATATTGCACCATCCTTCCATATGACATGTACCCCGAATGAAAATGGATTTTAATTTCATTATGGCTACAATCCACTTGGATCTAATTGATAGAAACTACCAGTCCCAGAATACTGAGGGATTAATGGCAATAAAAGAAGGACAATAAGCTGGTCGTTTTGTTTGCCATTTTTGTGAATCACAAACTGCCCAGGAGGAAGGGCTGTGGGCCCGAAACGCGACGGCAGGGATTTATGGAGGCTGTGTTGTTGGAATATATGTGTGCCTTGTGAGCGATCCTGAGCAGTGCCTCCACCTTTGGGCAACCTCGATATGTATATATATATATATAATTCCAGAAAGGGATTCGTCAGGTGTACTGCTTTTAAAGCATGCAAATATGGCAGGAGTAAAACGTCATATAAAACTCCCTTTCACGATGCACCAGTGCCCATTACTAAAGTAAAAGTAAAGTCCACATTTGTAAAGCGCACAATCACCCGTAAGGGTCTCTAGGCGCTGGGGGGCCGTCGGGAAGATTAAGCGAGCTATTGCCCAGAGTCACATGGTGCTGGGCTAACCTGCCGCCGGAGCCGGGGATCGAACCCTGATCCCCAGATTCCAGCGTCAGTCGCCCTGGCCGCGGCGCCACACCTCTCCCTAAGATGCTCACTTGTAGAACTGAGTATGCGGTGTATGTGCTGGAGTGTTCGTGTGGCCTGCAATATGTGGGTAGTACTAAGTTACAGGTCCACAAGAGGATACTCCAGCACATCAGGGCAATCGGGAATAGTGATGCATCTTACCCAGTTACCGACACTCCTAAGAAGCTCACAACAATGATTTGGAACATCTTAGCTACTTTGTAGTGGACACAATCTTACCCATCAGACGAGGAGGCAACCAGGAGGCTCTTCTTCGCAGACTAGAAACAAAAAATATCCTGGATCTGGATACTAAGACGCCGCAGGGCCTCAACTCCAGTGAGGATTTTTTTACCTGTCTTTAAAAATCTCCCATATTTTTTCCCTTCTGCACTGGATCTTATAGAAACATACTTTTAGCTGTACTTCTTAACTTTATTTTAACACACTATTTGCTCGTCTAAACCCTTAGGGGTTTAGCTGGGTGGCACTTTATTAGCACTTGCACTTAGACAATTAATTGTAGAGGTCAATTCTATGGCCCACTTGGGCAGAATTGTGCAGTCTACCAATGTGGATATTTGAGAACCATATATCATCTGGCCTCAATTAACATTGAATTAATCTATGCCATGTCCACAAATAATATACATATTTGAATGGAGACTATGAATATATAGTCATTGATAAGCTGTTCATGTTGAAATGTTTTATAAATATTTATGATTCAATTAATATTTAATTTCCTAATTGCTTTTAACCGGTGTAATACAGTTAATATGATTGCATTGCATTTCGTTGAAAAAGGTTAAAACCCACTTGGGTTGTATTCTACTTGCACTTTGAGTAATTACCTACAAATATTAGGTTTTTATTCTTGTATTTAACATTTTGTAATACTGATTTTAGTTATTTTTAATGTTCATGATTTCATGAATATTTTAATAATTATGATATGTTTACGTATTTGATGAATTGCAATCATTGATGTATTGGTTACTTGAATGAACAATTTCCTCTATGAATTTGTGCTTTACGCTTGTCACGTGATTATACACTTACACTTTAAATGTGGGGACATTCCTCATGCTCATCATGTGAACAAGGCCTCCTGAAGGCCAAAAAGCATTATGGCGGTAGTGCTGGGGATCTAAAATAAAACAACCTCGCACTGCTACCTGGATCCGTATTCTTCTGTTCCTGATGGAAATGTTAGGCGAAGTATGCGATGTGTGTATATATATATATATATATATCAATCAAATAGAAATAAGGAACACGTCCACGCCTTTCAGAACTCCTAAATCGCAGAAAGCCCCCAGTTGTGTAAAACTAGTTACTGTAGAGGAGTCCCTGCATGAGTGCACATTAACAGTTATCCAGCTGGTTATTCCTTTTAAAGGAATTCTCAGCTAACACTTTATTTATTTGTGATTACTACGTTCAGGTGCGTAACACAGGCTCCTGTGATGCAAGATCTATCCCTTCTGGGGTCCCCAATTCAGCCTAATGTTGGTGAATACCTATATGAAACTCAGGTGCCCCTCTTAACATTCTGCAGTGGGGGGGGGTCATTCTGCGATACCCCACTGCTAACGTCAAGCAGTGTTCCGTACCTACTATCGCTTGCAGGAATAAGCCATGTTTGCTCTAGCTGGCTATCTTTAGAATAAAGTGTACAAAGGGAGTGACTTGGTTATCCAATTGTAGATTTGTAACACAGGCAGCCCTGGGACATCAGTAATCAATAACTAGCAATCACAGGCAGTGCCAAGGGCCAGAGAAGATGTTGTGTGTTTGTGGCACGAAATGGCTGGAACCTAACCGGTATCTGTAATATGAATATTCATACAGTGATTGGAAACTGCTGTGCCCTTCCTGCCCCAGCACCTACTCCACAGCGTGTGCTATCTTTTGTCCTCCCTGGCTATAGACTGATATTCCCATCTTGCTCCTAGGTTTGTATCTCTCAACCTATCATACTGATAGAGCTCTCGAGTTTCCCAGGTCCATGAGTGAGTAGTTAATCCACTCCAGGTTTTTGTTCTTTCCCCTTTTGGATTTGTAGGCCAATTTAGGCAATTATAAAATCAGGACCACATGCCCCAGAATGCAGAGTAAAATCCTCACTCGATAAGCTGCTCACCTATGGACAGGAGAAACTTTAGAGCTGTGTGTTCCTGGGCTGTTCCCATTATGCCCCATCGCTGATCCTGTCGTGCTCTCCTAGGAGAGGGCACATTTCCCAGGTCCATGCACGAGCAGCTCATCCAGTCTGGGTATTTGCTTTGTGTTTTGGTACATGTAGTCGTGTTTATCACAGTATGAAATCAGGCCTACAAGTCCCAGAATGCAAAGTAATACCATTAATTAGGTGCGCTACCCACGCCTGGACTTTGCTTTACACTCTGGGGCTTGTAGCCCTGATGAACTCATTATAAAATCGGGAATTTGAATCCTAGAACGCAAAGCAACTCTTACACTGGGAAATTTGAAACCTCTTGTTCCCTCTTTGAGGGTATTCACCAACTATCCCGATTTTAGAGGGACAGCAACTATTTTTAGGGAAAAGAATATGGGCCATATGTATCAAGCAAAATTGCGATCGCAATTTTGCTTTGTAGTATGTATGAGGCACATCTGCGTGCAAAATAAGGAATCGCAAAATTTGCGATCCCTTATTTTGCAATTGCATTTAAGGAATCCCAAATTTTGCGATTCCTTAAATGCAATGTAAGAAGCACCAAAAAAGTGCAATTTGGTCTTAAGAAATCGCAAATTACCACCGACTTCAAGTTGGTGGTAATTTGCGATATCTGTGAAAAATTCACTTTTTTGCATTTTTCAAAGTGCAATGTGAAGCACATACATGCCCTTAGGGCATGTATGTGCGCCACATGTGCACCCATGCTTATTTCAGGGTGTCCTTTTGACACCCTTGCACCCTTGAAATTGCATTCTCAATTTGCAATTCGCTAATTGCTAATCGCAAATTGAGAATGTCTTCCCATTCATTCCAACGGGCCTCTAGGCCCATAGGAATGAATGGGCAGGTATTGCTTAGTTGCGAATCGCAATTTGAGATTCACAATTAAGGAATATGTAGGATTTGCAAAATTTATTGCAAATCCTACATACATAGCATTTTGCGATTCTCACATAGCGATTTGCAAAAAATCGCTATTTGAGAATCGCAAAATGACTTTTTGATACATATGGCCCTTAATGCTTCGCGATTTCACCTTAAATGATTGTGAGTTCAACTCTATCAAATCCATGCTCCTAACATTTTTTTGACTGCCATTCTCCTGCTGCTGTGTCTGTGCCTCTGGTTCTCTATGCACTGTGTTCCATACTGCCCCTGCGGCAGCAAGTGCGGCACTCCTAGGGGCAGATTTACAAAGAATTCTGGCAATGCAATGCAGCCACTACAGTTGCTGCCTATGTTGCATGAATAAGGGAGAGAGCAGAACAGCGCCATATTTACTAAGATATGACATTGTTTTCCCCTCTTCCTTCAATGGCGCACTTTAGGCTGCCATACGCCAACATGCACACCCTTGTGACATAGTGCGTAGTGTGAGCTTTCTGTACAGAATCATTTTTGTAACTATCCTTCAACAGTTTTTTTGCTTTGCACGTGTGCTGTGCAGTGCAGCACACGTGCAGAGTAGGAAAAATAATGAGATACCAAAACCTTTTTCCTTGTTGTACCTGCCTCAAAGAGGCATAAGATTTTGGTGCAGATCTGTGCTTACGAATGTTTGCAGATATGGATTTGCTTCAAACCCAATGGGTGATTGCATGGGAATGCCCTGGTGCCAGCCTTAGAATGCCCCCGTGACGCAAAGTAACGCAAAGCAGTAGATAGCGCAACTTTGTGTCATTTTGGGGAATTCAGGATTTGTGTTGGATAGTAAATCTCAAAAAACATATAACAGGAGTAAACCCGTAAACCCAGTTGAGACCGGGTAATAATAATAACAATGATACAGTGTCTCAACAAGGATGTCTTATAGACGGACAAAATTCAAGTGAATTAATCACAATGCAACAGGGAAAAGAAGGGACAAGGGGGACCAAGGAATAATACAAAATTATTATTTTGCATGTAAAGAGCACATTGGCAAAATAAATTACAGTAACCAAAAATAACCAAGAGTGTACTGGTAAAGTGAAGGTGAATGAACGGCGCAGTGACACAAGTGATTATGTGACAACGTGAGGCGGCATAAGATAAACAATTAACATACAATGGTCAAAATACACTATTTACATATATCTACAAAAATTACATTTATTATTCACAAATTGACCAAACAAAAAAAGAAAAGAAGAGCCGCAATTGGCG
This sequence comes from Lissotriton helveticus, assembly GCF_964261635.1. Taxonomy (NCBI): domain Eukaryota; kingdom Metazoa; phylum Chordata; class Amphibia; order Caudata; family Salamandridae; genus Lissotriton; species Lissotriton helveticus. Next base: position 1,937,551,029 of record NC_136057.1, on the reverse strand, counting down.
TTGCAGGGTCGACGGCGTTTCAACCTTTATGACTTTAGGTCATCATTAGGACATTGGTTACTTAAATGGAATTCTGTGCTCTATAGAGTAAAAGAAGAGGAATAGATAGAGTTTAATGCCCTTATTCCAAGAATTAAAAGAATTAAAATCGTGAAGAATAAAGAAAAGGGGAAAAAATTATTATTCCTTGGTCTCCCTTGTCCCTTCTTTTCCCTGTTGCATTGTGATTAATTCACTTGAATTTTGTCCGTCTATAAGATATCCTTGTTGAGAAACTGGATAGGAAATCTCAGCATAACACTTTGCGCAAGGTTCGCTGTACAAAAGTAATACAAACCAGCTGTAAAGCACTAGTTAATCTGGGCCATGCTGCACCAGAGCATATAAACCCCTCGCCCTTTCGAAGCACTGAAACCATCATCCTGAAGCAGGGATTGTGTTTCCTTCTCTTGCTCCCACCCTCTGCCCCCCTCCCCCGCCATCTGAATCTTTGTGAGACTACGAGCAGACTGTCCATATCTTAGTTTACCAATGGGGTCCATTCACCGAATTTTTGTCGTAGCTCACATCTGTTACAAAAACACACCTGAAAACAATGATTTATTAAAGAAAATCTCAACATTTAAGATTGTGGCCTTGGTGACGCGGAGTAATCTATAAATCCTACTAATCTTTTTTCACCAGAGTTGGTGCCCCGGTCTCTGTTGCAAGATGTGTTATGTCCCATTCTGATTCCGGGGCTTCTACTTGGACACCATCTGGAAGCATTTACCAGCCAATAAAAACACTTGAAGGCTAAGCCCGTGGTACTATGTACACCACCAAGAATTCCAGCAGTAAACTTAATTCTATTTGACAGCACCACCCCCCTCTAACTTTACAAGAGTGAAGTCTGGAGTAGTTTCTCAAAAGGAATATGCAGAATGGGACAAATCTGCCACAGTAGCCCTTCGCCTTCAGTTATGTAAATGGAAACTGTGTGTGCAGCATGTACAGTGTCACCGGGGCTCTGGAGTTTGAGGGGCCCACTACACTGGCGACCCTCAAGGGGCAGGACCTGTCCAAGGTAGGGCACATCACAGTGGTGTTACTGGTGCGCCCCCCTAAACCATGTCGATCTCAAGGCTGAGGGCGGGCTCAGGAAGACAAGTGCCAGCGCATTGGTTTTAGTTTCTTAGTGACTCTTTAGACATGCCCACTATTCACACTGTTCTGGTAAACAATGCCTTTTTCGCTTCCTTTTCTTTTATCCAAGGAGTATAAATGCTGGGCCATTAGCCCTGAGATACTTTCATCTGGATTTGAAAGTCTCTGCCCTCTCACCCACTGGGCTGTTTAACCCTTGACTGCTTACAGGAACGAACAAAGCATGGACCTAATAGCTTTGCCATTGGTTTTTTAGAATTGCTCTACAGCTGTGCATCATTGCTAAATAAATAAAAGTTTTTAAAAAAGACTATGATGCAGCAGTCGCGTCAATTTCTAGGCTTACATGTGCCTACAAAATGATATAAACTTTTTTTAATAAGTAGCACAAAAGGTTTTTTATTCAATGCGTGGGTGAGAGCGATTTTGACACGTGGGTGGGGAGCAACACAGAATTGGTACAGGGTGGAATGCAGGTGGCGAATCAATGCTGAGGGCAAGGGAAGCAACAGGTGAAAAAAGAGGGCGTGACTGAGGGTGAACGACGACACTGAGGGCAGGTGTAGGGTGAAGAAGCGCTGTGAGAAAGAGGGGGGGAGCGCAGGCATAGAAAAAGACACAGAAAACAGGGAGGAGAAGCAACGGGTGAGAAAGGAGGAGGGCACAAGTGGAAGGAGGCAACAGGGAGGGCAGGAGAAGCAACGAGCAAGAAAGCAACATGAAGCAGGCTAGGGAGAAGCACATGGGTGAGAAAGCAACAGGGGAAAGTACACAAGTGTGAATGCATGATGGAGTGAGGTGGGAAGAAGCACAGGGCGAAAGACAGTACCATAGAGGGCAAGGAGAGAGAAAGACATGAGGGAACAAATGGAAAACCGACGCACTCCTTAGGAGTGCTTAAATGTCCCCCCCAAAAAAGAAGTGCTTGAAAACCAGGCAGTGGAAGCAAACTAGTCACTCAATAAAATGAGATGGCAAAGAGGCTATGCTCCATGGGAGGGACAAACACAAGATTGACGAGTTGGGACACAAATACAAAGCACTCAAAGGAGTGACTGGAAATCCAACCACTCATAAACAATGGGCGGGGTCCAAGTCCCTTTATGTTCTTGGTACGCTCACTATATCTCACAATGGGCCGCACATGCGCTGTCCAGTAGGCTCGACCTTAAAAAAAAAAAGGCACAAAGTCAAAATTACGTTATATTTTGCATTTCCTAACTCTGCCAAGTAGCACTATGATGTATTATACCATTAGCCATTCCTAGCTTTTTGACCAACAGCATGTTGCACTATTTGGCTTGTAGTTTTACTTTTAACACTTATTATTCGATCAAAACCTCAGCATGCAAAGTGCTGTCTCCAGAAATGTTAGAATATGTTGACTGTGCTATACATGACATAGAGTCACTTGTCAGATCGGTTTTAAAATTTTACAAAATCATCTAGTCCATTTCAATATTGTTTGTTTTACATGTGCACCCAACATTAAACACTGCTCACATATTTTGGGAGGATTCATTTATTCGTTTACATCATGCATTAAAATAAGCACTGGTAATGTGAACCATTTTGGAGGAAAATTGTATGCTTTGTTCCAAAACACAACAAAGGTACAGCATGGGCAGTGGCAGCACAGCCTTCCTTAACACAATGAATAAGTAAAGGACAGGTTGTAGGAGGGCCCAGTTCTCTCTTACCTATACAGAACAGGGACAATACCAGTTGCTAACACACTAAAGAGCGAGTGAGAGTAGTTAAAGGACTGTTGTATGTTCTCTGAAAACAGACACAAACATACATGAAGTATATCAATCCTTAGAGAAACAGACAAACCTCTTATGGGATTGCCCTATATTCATGTAGTGCTCTAGGATGATGAACTCTCACCTACCTAGTGTGTATGCTTCATCAGGGGGTTCCACATTAAGCACTAGGAATCATCTGAGTACTACTGTTCACAGGTTGTACGACCTCCTAGTTATAGGTTGTGAAATTTGGGCGAGGCTATGTGTTTTATATTGACAGGTATTTTCCCCCTTGTTTGAACTCTCATACCTTTGCTATACCACTACAGAGACCTTCTCTAATTGTTAGTGTGAAAAGGAATGCAGGGAGAGAGAGAGATGTGCCCAGTATGGCACTTAAAGACAAAATGGTAAACACTAGACATAGCATGGCACTATGTTAGTATGTTTTCTCTCCACAATTTACAACACTCTCAATTAAATGGTCCTCTTACAAGAAATACAAGCAAACATGTACACATTACTTTCCCACTTTCAAATCTTCCTTTCCTCGCTACCACCACTCATTTGCCCGTCTCACACTCTTAACCTCCCTTACACTGTAACTTCTCTTGCTCATATCAATTTCTTTCTTACCTGCTGTTTCTCATAAGTCCTTTCATGTGTCAAAATTTCAGTTATATTGGCTTTGAAGCCCTGCTGACTGATGGATTGGAGACTCAACTCAGAAATCAATGCAGGGGTGATTTTAAGGTGAGAAATTTATATTTTGTTGTGAGAACAGAAACATAAAGATTTGAGACTGTTCATAAATTGCTTGAGTTTGTGTTGATTCATCGATTTTCCACATGTTGAGAAGTAGAATTAACTTAGTAGATAATTTGGAGCAACCTAGTCACAACCTAAGTGACCTATGAGCTAGATAGGATACATATGACAACCTCTTCAGAAAGGTTTGGGATGCTCAGGCACCAGGCGCGATGCAAACTCAGCCTGGGTGCTGTACCGGTTCAAAATGTGGAGGGACGCCATTGGCCCACTGCATGCTAATTAGTGGCCGCGTCATTATTACAAAGCTAGGGGAAGAGGCACCATTTCAGTGTTTGAGTTGGAGTCCAGTTAACCCTTGCAACGCCAGTGTGTGTGCACAAAAACTATAAAGCATCAGAGTTTACTCTATCTATATTTGTTTTACTCTTTGTTTTGCCAATGCCCGGCTTCAGGTCTAGAAGTGACTCTCTAAATGCAAGGAACGTGACACAAATACCCTCTGCTACGAGGCGCGAAACCCAAATACCCAAATCCTACAAGTAGTAATGAAAGCCTGGAAGCTTAAACAAATTTATAAACTCACTTGCAAAGCCAATAGATCTTGGATATGCAAGACCTATTTTCTCTGCCAATGCTTGTTGTAATGGGTATTTACTTTTAGACTAGCTTTTGTGGTTTTATCTGCAGCCTCATAAAGCGTTCAGCATGATGGCAGATGACGTGTGCGTCAGTTGTCCCCCTTTGATGCTGGTGATGTGCTGCTTTGGCTTGTTTAATGTGCCCAACCACTTGACTCTGTGCTTTATGTGGGGGGATTAGCTGTGACTGTATCCTACAATTCACTAAGCTGTGGAAGAAAGATTATTGCACACAAAGGCATACCCACAAGACAATGAGCGCCGGAGCAGCGACTGGATGCTCGCCACACTTAACCACCGTCCTAGGAACTGAGAATTCAAATTTTCCCTTTTACCAGTGTAACCCAAAAATGTGCTTTCTGATAGAGAATGCTGGAAAACTCTGGTTCCTTTGAAAAAATGTTATACAGGCAAGCATTGTAACATTTTCGCAACAATGGAGAGAGAGAGGGATAATAATAATGACAGGCACTATGTGAGGTGGGAACTCCTGGTCCCCCAATTAATATGAAAAAACAATAGAGGAGTAACCCCTCGTGGGTAGAGAGAAAATAACTCTCTAACAATGAGCACAAATGCTCTGGTTAGCACATTTTGCCCCAACCTGTTGCTGGATAAAGCACATCCTTATAGAAGACCCCTCACTCACCAACCTGGTTGGTGACATGCTTCATCATCGGGGTCCCACCCCATAGGCCGAGTGCCTACAGGGTGTGCTGCGACACCTGATTATAGTGGAGCAGGTTTCGTTTTTATGTGTTCAAGACTATCAAAATTGTGTTTAAAAAGGGCCAACACTACTCACTTCAAGTATTTATTCTTGAGTGCTTGAACCCTTAGTAAAATTAAAGTGTGGCACCTTTGCCTAATTAGGAAGGCTTTGGTGTCAAAAGTCGTATTAAAATATATAAAAATAGCGAAAGTGTGCTATGTGAATGTGAATGTACAAAACTATTGTTTAAAAAGGTCTACATGGATTCAAGGGTTTTCGTCAGGACCGTAGGTGATTTGAACTGGGTGGTCCGCCCACGCTAAGGAGCGTCCTGCCCTAGTTCAATTTAGAGACCGTAAATAGTGATCTCGTGAAAAAGGTGCGTTTTTCTCTTTTGAAAAAAACCTGTGAAAAGACAGGGAAACAAAGAACAGGAAGGGGTCACACACAGGGGTAGACAAAATGGTTTATACCACATATAACACATATATTCATGGTCAGTAGCACAATCATAATATCCACGTGTGGAATCATGCCAGCATATCACTATCGTGAGTAGAACATATCTATTGCGTGGGTGGCAACAGAAATACAGTGATAAGATGCCGGGTAGTGCCTTTCAATCGAAGGGCAGGCGCCAAATGAGGGGTGTCGATATGGTTTGGCGTCTGGAATATGTGAAAATCAGGGGTCGGTAAATGGGAGAGTGACCTATTAGCGTGCTGCGATGTGAACGGCTGCCAAACATATGTGAGCAGTCGTGCAAAGAACCGTCTCAATTGTATGGAGGCGGCTAGTTATTTAGTGCTTACGCTTAGAAGCGAAACTGTCGCTTCATGGGCACCAGCGTTACCAAGTTGACAGGATTCCGTCTCCTGTAGGTAGAAAAACATGTATCTAGTGTCAGCGCTGTGGTCATTGAGCGCTGACAATCGAGTATTGCCTCAAGAGGAAATGCGGTCGATCGTTACCGCATTGCGATCCTTCAAGTGTACTTACTTGTCGCTTCTGTTCATCAGACCGAATAACCTACTTGGTTCTTGCTCGGCGTGCCCCGTGGAGTGTCTCCGGTACCTGGATGCCGGTAATGTGAGCACTTCCTCGTTGGGCGTGGCCGGGTCACGTGTGTTGAGCACGTGATCTAGAGATAGCCAATCACGATGTTTTGTAAACACTGTGGTAGGACTTGTGGTGATTCCGTGTGGTGGGGTCTGGATTCAGATTGGCCCTCTTATGTCAACACATTGTTTATTTGTCTTCCTGCACCTACAAAGCTCACTGAACATTTTTTGTCGATAGGTCACACTGCCGATGACTTTAAATGGACAATAATTGAACAAGTGCAACCTGGTTCAAACTTGAACAAACGTCTATATGAAAAGGAACAGAGGTGGGTCTACAGACTTTCCACGCATAAAACCGGTTTAAACGACAATATACCGTGGAACAATGTGTTGACATAAGAGGGCCCATCTGAATCCAGACCCCACCACACGGAATCACTATGTGCCCGTTTCTGTTCTGTTTTATTTCGTCTTATTCAAATTCCAACAAGCGGTAATTCTGCCCGCTTTTCTATGTCCTGATAGTATTCTCTGTAAATTAATACCTTGTAAATATGTCCCAATCAAATCCGTGTTTGTGCCCCCACAAACGCTAAAGAAACCCTAGAACTATGCCTTAGCAAAACGAGCGCTGTTCGCCCTAGATCACAACACCCGTTACCATAGCGATGTACACATTGACCCATTTGGGCAAGTCCTACCACAGTGTTTACAAAACATCGTGATTGGCTATCTCTAGATCACGTGCTCAACACACGTGACCCGGCCACGCCCAACGAGGAAGTGCTCACATTACCGGCATCCAGGTACCGGAGACACTCCACGGGGCACGCCGAGCAAGAACCAAGTAGGTTATTCGGTCTGATGAACAGAAGCGACAAGTAAGTACACTTGAAGGATCGCAATGCGGTAACGATCGACCGCATTTCCTCTTGAGGCAATACTCGATTGTCAGCGCTCAATGACCACAGCGCTGACACTAGATACATGTTTTTCTACCTACAGGAGACGGAATCCTGTCAACTTGGTAACGCTGGTGCCCATGAAGCGACAGTTTCGCTTCTAAGCGTAAGCACTAAATAACTAGCCGCCTCCATACAATTGAGACGGTTCTTTGCACGACTGCTCACATATGTTTGGCAGCCGTTCACATCGCAGCACGCTAATAGGTCACTCTCCCATTTACCGACCCCTGATTTTCACATATTCCAGACGCCAAACCATATCGACACCCCTCATTTGGCGCCTGCCCTTCGATTGAAAGGCACTACCCGGCATCTTATCACTGTATTTCTGTTGCCACCCACGCAATAGATATGTTCTACTCACGATAGTGATATGCTGGCATGATTCCACACGTGGATATTATGATTGTGCTACTGACCATGAATATATGTGTTATATGTGGTATAAACCATTTTGTCTACCCCTGTGTGTGACCCCTTCCTGTTCTTTGTTTCCCTGTCTTTTCACAGGTTTTTTTCAAAAGAGAAAAACGCACCTTTTTCACGAGATCACTATTTACGGTCTCTAAATTGAACTAGGGCAGGACGCTCCTTAGCGTGGGCGGACCACCCAGTTCAAATCACCTACGGTCCTGACGAAAACCCTTGAATCCATGTATGGGTTGAAACATGTAGACCTTTTTAAACAATAGTTTTGTACATTCACATTCACATAGCACACTTTCGCTATTTTTATATATTTTAATACGACTTTTGACACCAAAGCCTTCCTAATTAGGCAAAGGTGCCACACTTTAATTTTACTAAGGGTTCAAGCACTCAAGAATAAATACTTGAAGTGAGTAGTGTTGGCCCTTTTTAAACACAATATTGATAGTCTTGAACACATAAAAACGAAACCAGCTCCACTGTAATCAGGTGTCGCAGCACACCCTGTAGGCACTCGGCCTATGGGGTGGGACCCCGATGATGAAGCATGTCACCAACCAGGTTGGTGAGTGAGGGGTCTTCTATAAGGATATGCTTTATCCAGCAACAGGTTGGGGCAAAATGTGCTAACCAGAGCATTTGTGCTCATTGTTAGAGAGTTATTTTCTCTCTACCCACGAGGGGTTACTCCTCTATTGTTTTTTCACAAGCATTGTAACATGCCATCCCCCTAGAACCATCATATTGGTAAACATCATTCTTGTGATTGTTTAAGTAATGCTATTTGGCCCATGCACATAAAATATATATTTATCTTTTAACAAATTATTGTCAATTTCTATAGAGCTGATGCAGAACTTGTCAGCCTGGTCACCAAAGTTGATTCTCTGGGCGAGCAGGGGTCAGGTTGGACCAGAGGCCACAAGGAAAGGAAGACCGGGGTCTTGTTTATTGCTATGAGATCGATTTCCTGGCAGTTAAAGCAGTGCGTTCGGATGCGAGTGCCATCTGGCTGGGTTGGGATGGGGCAGGTAGGAGGGAGAAAGAGGCTACAGGAGACAGAGTGAGTGAAGCGCCATATATTTTAAACATTGGCCACAGTTATATATAATGAAGCTGTCACTTAAGCACGATCCACAAAAATAATGAATAACCGGTAACACGCTGCGCTTTACAAAAGTGACGAGAAAAAAAAAGCACCGGTGAAGATGGAAGACGACAGCAGGCAGATGTGGTGACGTCCACAGTCTGGCTAGTAATGCACATGGATGAGTATGCAAAGCGTGGGTGCTGCTGCAATGACATATGTACCACTGCAGTAGGCCTGCCGGAAGTTTGTGACACATGTCACTCTTCACCGGTGTAAGTAAACAGCTAAGACCTTTTAGAGAGGCCACATTTAGCCGTATACAATTTTTGTGACAAGAAGTTAAAACACGAGAGTTCATTACCTAAACAAAAAGTTTAAAAAGAGCAAATTGAGGAAACAAACATCTATTTAAATGTAATCTGCTTAAAGTTATTTTACGTGAAACTGGGATAGCATGCCCTGGGTAAGGGAAGAGGAAATAGAAAGGTATTTGAATGCTCTACAGATGTGACCAGATAAGAGTAAGATTTACAGGCCTGTAGTGCAGGGCCTTCGGATTTGAGGGCAATCTGGCTAGGTTGGAATGGGGCGGAGGGAGGGGGAAAGAGGCTACAAGAGACGGTCCGGAGCGAGTGAAGAGGCATATATTTTAACATTGGCCTAAGTTATATATAAATAAGCTGCCACTTAAGCGCGAAGAACAAAGAAAATTAGTAAGAGGTATCATACTGCCACATGGCGCTTTACAAAAGTGGCACGAAAAAAAATAGTGCTGGTGGGGAAAGAAGATGGATGGCAGGGCAGATGAATGACTTCCATCCACAGTCAGGCCAGTAATGCACATGGAGCACTTTACAAAGCGCAGGTGTTACTGCGATGACATATGTACCAGTGCGTGTGGCTGCAGTAAGGCTGCCGGCAGCCTGTGGCACATACAATCTTCAGCGGTGTAAGTAAACAGCTAAGGCCGTTAAGTTTGGAAGCATTTACTCGTATTCAGTTTTCATGAAATGAGACAGGCATAACACATTCATTACCAGTCATTCTTCCCATTTCTAAAACGTGAGAGTTTATTGTCTAAACAAAATGTTTACAAAGAGCAAATTGTGGAAACAAATATCTATTTAAATGTAATCAGCTAAATGTACTTTTTATGTGAAAATGTGATAGCATGTCCTGGGTTAGGGAAGAGGAAATAGAAAGGTCTTTGCATGCTCTGCAAATGTAACAAGGTAAGAGCAAGATTTACAGGCCTTTTACAAAAAACAGAGCAGAGCTCGGAGCTAGAATGCTCTGCAAATGAAAGGGAAGCTTTGCCAAACATGAGTAGGAAACTAAGAAACAAAATTGTTGCCACCAATCGAACAGATAAGCACCAAAGTGGAAAAATACCAGTAGTTCGCCACTTCTCTGTTGGAAAAAACAAATGACACCAAGTAGGGACAAAAAGGAAAGATTAAACACTAGCAAGCAGGCCTTTTTAAAGGACAATTGAAGTAACAAATAAAAAATCAAGGGGTGGGCCATACCCCCACAAAGTGTATACAACATTTCTCAAAGAGACCGTGCTATTGCTGTCTAGGCTCACCCTAAATAAGAAGGTGTACTAGAATGCATGTCTGAAACGCGCAGTAATTTTACAGATAACGGGGAGAAAACTTTAAAGCCACATAATGCCTCATCTGCTCTATCATGTTTCTAAGCATATTAAATCAAGTTCTTTGCTTTGACTTCTTTGTACTCATGATGATATAATAGGATCTACAGGCCTCAGGTGCAAAAGCAAAAACATGGACTCGATTTAGCATGTCCCAGGAGACTTGAGAGCTCTGCCTCTCTGTGGTAAGTTAACATAACATGTATATTTTAAAAGCACACATTCACACAAGGGTATCTTGGAGCTGAATAACAGATGTTTATTGTTACCAACTCAATGGTACTCAATTTATCGACCTCAGAAGGATGAAACGCTGAGTAGACCCACCAGGATTTGAACCTGTGACCATGAGATCGAACACAGGTCGCTACAGTGAATGCACGAGTCCTCCAAGCCACCAGACCCAGCTAAACATAGATAAATAAACCCACAGCACAGAAACTGGCAGACACAAATCAAACCAAAAAGCCAAAGAGTATATAGTTTGCTGATTGCGAAATGCTTTTTTTTTTACCTCAAGTGAACTAATGTCAGGTGTGTCACTTTCGGTCAAACCTTGCTTCAGACAACCTAGCTTGGTCAATGTAGACACGTGGGCGCAACGCAGATTCAGACGGATAGACGGGTTGTCTACTTTTCACAATTACACGTGTTGTTTTAAAAATCCCAAAACTGCAGGGGCGCATCCTGTGTGTGTGTGTGGGGAGGGGGGGAGGGGGAGGGGTGGAGAGAATGGGGGTATTTGAGGTATTACACCACCCTAATAAATATATTATTTGGTAAAAAGTTTTGCACAGGAGCTTTCAGTCGAGTATGGTTAGGTGTTCATCGGATTTCACCTGGGATTTTTAAATACCCAAAAACCCACACGCACCCTTCTGTTTTGAAAGGTGTGAAGCGCTCTGACGCCTTTGGGTAAAGTCCGCGCTATATAAAAACGGATGAAGAAAATAAATAATGCCATTTATTACGGTATTATCTTTCTACCTGTGTTTGGTACTCGTGTGTAACATGCAACCGTCACTTTCTCTTGTAACACACTGTTTTCTACCTCTTTCATTTGTTTATTTTCGATACCTGCACAAGTGCCACCATGACCTACGTAACGTTTGTTCTTGTGCTTGAGGGCCCTCCATATATTGCAGTATTATACCTCTTTGTTTACTTTGTACGCTTTTGTAACCTGCACACATCACTTTTTCCTCCTGTAATGCACCGTTTGCTACCTCTTGTATTTTGTTGGTTCACGATTGTCACTTTTGTAATGCACCGTTTGCTACCTCTTGTATTTTGTTGGTTTCACGATTGTCACTTTTGTAATGCACCGTTTGCTACCTCTTGTATTTTGTTAGCTCACGATTGTCATTATTGCTTCATATAATGTAACCTTTTGTATTTTGTCCACTTGTAATGTTCTCATGTATCAGTTCTGTTCCTATTGTGAAGCGCTCTGACACCTTCGGGTAAAGTCCGCGCTAAATAAAAACGCACAAATAAATAAATAAATAAATAAATAAGTAAGTAAATAAATAAATAAGTAAGTAAATAAATAAATAAATGACAAGTGCCACGGAGCCCTTGACGCTTCCACCGCGGCAACGGCAGTAGAGTAAACATGGACTTTGTTTGAATCCGATTTGACTCTGTCTATATTTGTTCGACTTTATTTGCCTGTGCTCGTCATCGGGCCTCAACCACCAGCGCTCCTGCGTCCGAGCCCGTCACGAGGCCTGTCACTCAGGCTCACGCTCCCCTGCCCTCTCGCAGGTCCGTCCCGGGGCGCGTCCTCCATCGCCCCGCCCACGCTCCGCCCGCTCCATGTCTTTTCCCCGGCCGGCCCTGCAGCGCTCCTGTCACTCAGGCTCGTGCTCCCCCGCCCTCTCGCAGGTCCCTCCCGCGCGCTCCCTCCCTCGCCCCGCCCGCTCCATGTATTCTCCCCGGCCCGCCCTGCAGCGCTCCTGTCACTGAGGCTCGCGCTCCCACCCTCCTCGCGGCAGGTCCCTCCCTCGCCCCGCCCACGCTCCGCCCACGCTCCGTCCGCTCCATGTCTACCCTCCGGCCGGCCCTGCAGCGCTGCTGCTCCCCGTAGACTGATGCCCGAGATGCGTGTGCTGTGGCTGCTCTGGGCCCTGTGGGCCCCCGGCTGGGCCGGCATGTACTCCCGGGAGGACCCGCTGGTCATCCTGGACTCCGACTCGGCCCGCCACCACCTGCTCAACTCCAGCAGCGCCTGGTTCGCCGAGTTCTACGCGTCCTGGTGCGGGCACTGCCAGAAATTCGCCCCCATCTGGAAGAAGCTCGCCTTGGACGTGCAGGGTAAGAGACCCCCCTAAGACAGAACGCGAGACACAGCCACCCCATGATTGCAACCCTGTATGAACACGCACCTCTGCTAACAGAACTCCCAAACCTTTTAACTCCGAAGACACAGCCCACTTCTCACTAAACCTCCCCAAGCAAGAGACTCCCCCTCGAGCTCGCCTCTAAACAACCCCCAGTCATCTTATGTTTCAGCCCATTGCAGACCACTTTCCGCTTAACTATGGAATGCGAGAGACCGCGCGAGTCAGACCCCCGCGGGAAAGTCCACCCGACACTCTCTAAACTGACACCCCCAATCATGTTTCTAACCAGCACTTGACGCCGCTTTCCATAATGCCATTCATAGCGAGAGACAGTCAGAGAAACTCCACTCTGAAGGCACTGAAATCCCACACAAACCTTAAAAATGTCTAAAAGATTCCCAAACTTGCTTCAACTCAGACCCCTACTCAGTGACCATCCATAGCGAGACACCCCTCCGACCAATCTCTACCAAAGGAGAACCAGCCCCTTCCCCCCCCAGAAAGAACACTACCAAGTTATTTTAAAAACATCAAAGCAAATGCGTATCTTCTTGGAAAAGTATTTAATTTAAATTATTGGTTCGAGTACCATTGTATTGTAATAATCTTCCTTCAATCCTGCTTCCAGACTGACAGTTCAGCCACTCGTTCCCCTGCTCCGATAGACCTTTCAAGTTTCCCATGTCTGTGCGTGAATCGCTCAACTGGTCCAGGTTTCTGCTGTTCGTTCTGGGACTTCTATGTCCTATTTTATAACGGGAAACAGAACCACACGTTTCACAATGCAATCGGGGGAAAACCTGGTTTGGTGAGTTATCCGTGCATGCCCTGGGAAACTTCGGAGCTCTTTACTTTGGCCGAAGAAACTGGCCACTGCTCCCTCTGTCCCCCAGTCTCTGGGAATGAAGCCCGCAAGTGGGGAGGGAACTCAAACAGGGGCTCAACACTCCCCCTCCTCCCCAAGATCATGTTGTTCTTCAAATCAGCATTCCCCCATCTTTGCCTGCTAAAGGTTGTACTGCCACTGCTCCATTACCCTCTGAAAATCACATTCATTCTATCTGAGGCTATATATCCTGGTCTCCATTGAAAATCTCGGTCACAGCTAGAGAGACTGTAAAACCATGCAGCTCGCATTTTGTTTGATGTGAAATGATACAGTAGCAGCACACCAGCCCTGACATTCCTATGCTGGCTTACAGTTAAATAAAAAGTGACGCTTTAAAGCCCTTTGTGTTGTATACAGGGCTGTCCATGCCGCTCACAGAGCTGCTTGTCCCACAACACTTGACTAGGAGCTTCAACACCACAGAGCAGGTCTAATGTTGTCCTGACCATTCAGATTACAGTGATGGTGGGCGATCGCTCTATGTCCAGGCCCTCTCCCTATGGAAAACCATACCTTTGCATTTGACACAGGAAAATGACTAATCCAAATTGAGCAGTTCCTGAAAGACCCACCTCTTTAGATAATCTATTTTGATCTTCTGCTCACTGGTCGTTTCCAGCTGTACCTGAGACCCCCCCCCCCTCTGCTCAGACACATAAAAGCAGCTTCGACTTCCTCACTCAGGCTTATGGGACTCTGGTTTATCCTCTGGAAGTCATAATTTCAGGGACATATTTGACATCGGGTATCACCAGGCGCTCTCTATCCCTGTTGGGTAATTGACCAGTTCTTTATCACTGGTTACTTGCAACTGTACTGTATTGTAAATTGCCACACGCACTCTTACATGTGCCCTACAGAAACCTCTCTGATGCCACCGCAGAGTCGTTGGAAGCTTTCAAAATCCCCAAATAAATTAAATGTATTTCGCTTCTTAATATTTTCTGAAAAAACGCAGAACTAACGTGTTTCACAACGGTGTCACTTCATCAGGGCCCAAGAGCACTCCTGCTGCTATTCAACTTGTTAGATTGGTTTGGGAGTTCCGATTTCAATTCTATATACAGTGCTATCTCAGCTTGTAGTTCCTTTAAAGGTAAAAGTCGCATGTTTCTTCTATGAGGTGGTAGTATCAAATAAAATAAAAAGCTGCTCATAATTGTAAACTGATCTTGCCGTCCCTTATTAAAACCTCTTATATTCTTCGTTATGAAGCAGTTTGTCCTCAGTTTGGATTCTAGTGCATTGCTTCATTTCATGGTGGACCTGATGTTAACCACCCAAAGATACCACTGAGAGAGACCACCACCCACTCATGTACAATAAAGGTGACCACCATCTATAGTCCGTGACCCACCCACTAGGACCTAGAGTGATCCTTACACAGATCCCCTCACACACATCTACTGAGAAAGAGAACTCCAAATCACCATTCCCACAGCTTGAGATCCCACCCAGAGACCCCATCTACAGAGCTCCCTAGAGCTACAGAGACCCACGTACGAGATCTGCCACCAAAGAGTTCGAGGTACTCCCGGAGACGGACATCCACCCACAATATCCCACGTGACACTACCTTGTAGAGAGCAGGTACACCACAAGATACCCTCCTTACAAGACCATTCCCAGGCCATGTAGAATGAGCCACAGAAAGTGCCACCAGTCCTTCCCATAGTGACCTACCGACAGAGACAGTGAAAATGAGCGCTCTGTCCAGAGACAGAACCTCTTTGCCCAGGAGACTACAAGCTGCTTCCCCCCTGTCAGTGTTGTACCGAGGCTCCTATGATATCCAATCCTGCTTCCTTTTAAATGTATTAGAATAGGTGGTGTGTTGTAGCAGAACACTGGACATGTTGTATGTCAATGAGGGATGGAATTTTACAAATGAAGGTCTTTTTAGGGTTGTAGACCCCATTACAAACACCTTCGAGCCACGTTTCGACACAATCATGGAAACTCTGCCTACATTGGTACCAGCACCAATTCTAGAAGCCCTGATCCAACAGTAGAGACCTAACACTAAACAACACCATGTTATGTTATACAGCTTTTATACAGTGCTTGTACACTAGAAAGGTTAAGCGTTAGTAAAGCACTGTAGACAAGTTCAGCAATCACAGTCAGAGGGTCCATAGATTGGTGAACATGTTTTAAGTTATTTCCAAAAGTGAGGAGATGTGGAATTCACTTAACTCCAGGGATAAGTAAGGTGTAACGGAGCTTAAGGGTTCTAAGTAAGAGAAAGCCTTCACCCACACTTCTAAGTCCTGAAACGAGGATTCCTCTTGAGTGGAGAAACAGAACATTGTAATAGCCTGAAGGTAAGAGTGCTGGTTGTGCCTGCTCTTCAGGAGCCCAGGCGATGTCCCAAAATAAAGCTTTGGGAACCTTAAAGGAAACCTGTCCTGGACAGGAAGCCAATGTTGCTTCTTCAAGATAGTAGACACACTGCTAATTGGAGGGTTCTGACTGATAACCCTACAGTGTTATTTTCATGACCTGAAGCTGCTCAACCAAATTTTTAGCTGTCCCAAGGTAGAGACTTTGCAATGAGTCTGGCACTGCCAAGGTTGGATATCCTGATGGCGCTACTCCTAAAGCTAGGATAGTGTCTCCCCCTTTGGCAATACCTATTGTCCCTGACGGGTTTCTTGTTCTAATACTTGATTAAAAATTCAGTTACCATAAAGTATGAGAGTTTCACGTTTTGTATTTATCATTGAATGAGTCAACTGAGTTCTCCAATGTTATTCTACATCTTTATTATCATGTATTAATTGTAAATTGTAAATACATCCAGAGGTTCAAAATCCCCAATGCTTTTCGGACCCATGAAGGTCCTTAATCAGGATGTTTCCAAATGAAGTTGAAACTCACACGGATCTCAGTGTTCGAAAACTGAGAACCTTGCGAGTTGATATTCGTTATTTGTAAACCCCCTGATGAAGGACCTTTATGGGTCCGAAACGCATTGAGGATTTTGAACCGCTGGATGTATTTACAATGAATACAAGATAATAAAGATTTAGAATAACATTGGAGAACTCAGTTGACTCATTCAATGATGAAAACAAAACGTGAAACTCTCACACTTTATGATAAACGAGTTTTGAATCGAGTTTTAGAACAAGAAACCCCTCTGGGACAACGGGTGGTGCCAAAGGGAGAGGCACTATCCTTGCTTTAGGATTTGTGCAATCAGGATATTCACAAATTCGCAACTAATATCAGAAGTTGATACCCCTACGAGCACACAATAACCTCTTGAAACAAAATGACTTGGTGATGCCTTCAGGAGTGCGCTGATATTCGCAGTCTGAAACTCCCAAGGTTGGACTGCCACCCCACAACCTCCAGCAAATAAGGCACAATCCTTGCTGCCTCAACTGAAATAGGCAGTAAGGTGTTACAGCACAGACTTGTCTTTTAACTGGAGATACGAGTCAAATTTAAGGAACTGCATTTTCACTCTTCTAGTTGGAGTAAAAAGATCATCCAACAGAGGGAGTTAGAGGGGAGAGTTCTGAAGATCCCGCACATGCCTGCTACCATGACCTGTTTTTCACAATGCAGTTTAAGTCCATGCCATTCCATCAGCTCACTGATTCCGCCCCCCACGCTCTTATGTACTGATGGAAAACTGCGATTGATGCTCCCCCTTCAAACAGAAGAATTGTGGCACCTTCTGTATACATGTAAAATGAGGGCTTCTGAGGACCAACCTGAACTTTGAAAGGTAGGGCAAGAGCATGGGATGTTACAATACTCCATCCACAGAAAGGTCAGCTAGAGAACACCATCCAAGGTGAACTACTGCCCTTGTTCCCCATCTTTAGCCAAGTCTAGAAAGACAAATACCCCCTGAGTTAGACCTCATCAGCGTTTAAGACCCTCACCACCTCACTTTATAAGAAACACCCAACCCAAAGTCAAGTTCCACAACTAGAAAGAGAGCAGTCCTCAGGAAACATCAGGCACAAAAACCCAACGCCCCCACCCCACTGAACCAAAAGAAACACCCATCCACAGTGCTCCCTTTGTTTCCATCCATCTGCTGAGAACACAGGACTTTTTTGATCAATGATCCTGTAGCTGTTCCTGTAAGAAGCTGGGCGGCGACATGAAAGGTAAATACAAGCACAAGTGAAGGCACCCAAACTCATAACATGCACAACCCACCCATAGGAGACAAATGACACAAAATTGGATTGGTGCCCGAAAGCACTGGTTCAGCATTGACTGCTCGCCAGGTCCGACAGCTTGTATAGAGATGTTGCCTGTTCGTAAAATGTCCAGGGGTCTGGCAATTTACATTGCAGCCCCTATTTGTCAGCAGAAAGGCACTCTTTCCATACGTCTAGGCTTCTCCTGTATATATTTTTTTTACATAGTCTGACATGGTGGACCGTTGTTATTCCCACTGACCCGGCCTTGTTCCTTCGACACAGTGGACCATTTTCTTAATGCAGCCAGAGCCTCATGATTCAGTTTATCCTCTTGCCCACCTGGAGAGACTAGCCCGCTGTGTTGCTTCGTTGCACACACCTTTTCAGACCACCAATGATACTTGAGATACATTTGTTGGTAGCACAGGTAGGTTATCAGTGTGTTTATTTGGTTCTGTGGACCATGTGAAGACAGACCTGGAGTGGTAGCAATATGTCTTGTTGTTAGCTGTATCTCTGTGTGTGTTGGGTAGATGTCCTGTTGGTAGACTGACACCACCTAATAGAAAGGCAGCTTTTTAGCAGCCAGGAGCACACATTGCCATTCAGTAGACTCCCACGTGGAGGTGAAGGATGCTTTGTCAGTAATCATCTGTGTGGGTGGTAACAGGGTAATGCCTTTGGACATAGGGTAAAAGTTGCTACCTATTCCCATGTTGTCACGGTGCCTTGTTTCCTGTTCTGGGCTTCTCTGTTGAAAGTTACTCTTTTCGGGTTAGTTTAATTGATTCAATGGAAGTACGCCAAAACTACAAATCCAAGAACACCGCAGGATGTCAAATGAAAGGCCTTGATTAGAAATATGGGAGCATATTTGCAAGGCCCCTTCGCCACTGGAGCGCCACTTTTTTTGACGCTTTGGTGGCGCACAATGGTGAACCATATTTACAGGCCACGCAAAGCCACCCAGCGTGGCTTTTCATGTCCTTGTAAATAAGGCCCCCTTTCACGCATTCCTCTGCGTGAAAGGGGTGTTCCATGGGTGGTGCTGTGGGTGTTGACACGCAACACCCATGGATTCTGATGCATTCCCAGATTTACAAGGTTTCCTAAATCTGGCAATGCGTCAGATTCTAACACCTCCCAAGCGGATGCGTAAATGTGGCGCAACTTTGAGAAATACCTTTATTTCTCGTTTTTTCCTCTTTTTACACGTCCTGTATTCTTCAGCAAACAGAGAAGGATGCAAATTCCTCAATTATTGTTTTTGTACAGGAAGGTGTTCCTTCCTGCACAAAAACGATCACCCCTGCGACGCAAGGTGCTTGCGTTAGTGCTAGGCAGCCTATTGTGCACCAGCACAGAGGAAAGCAAGGAGATGCATTGTATTGCTGTAAATACGATGCATCCCTACACTTTCCTAATGATGCAGTTTGGTGCAGCCAGATGGCTTGCCGCACTGCGTCATTATCTTGTAAATCTGCCCCATGCCTTCCTGATGACATAGAGCGAAGTTGGGTGGCAATCCTTCCCAGGGGTATAGGCCTTTTGTTTAGGCTATTTATACAGCGCATGAACTCTGTAGCATCTTGGCACTACTTCTGCATAATTTGTCTAGTCTACATTGTAACTGATGAGTGTAGTTTCTTCCCAAAGAGAAATTATATAATACTGCCCTGGAGGAGGATGATTCCCGTTATTTTAATATGGACTCAGCTAAGAAGCTCAGCGAATCGATAACGCTTGCCGAAGTAAAGTTAGCCCTGACTTTGGGGGCAGCTT
The DNA here is from genome assembly GCF_964261635.1 of Lissotriton helveticus. Lineage (NCBI taxonomy): Eukaryota > Metazoa > Chordata > Amphibia > Caudata > Salamandridae > Lissotriton > Lissotriton helveticus. The sequence continues at coordinate 1,937,531,624 of NC_136057.1, read as the reverse complement.
CAAAGGCCCCAGGCCCTGATTCGGTACCTTTAGATCTTTTTAAATCCAATCAAGAGTTTTGGTCTCCCTTACTTATGAATGTATTCAAGGCAATAATAACTGGCCCCATTCCGACCTCATGGAAAGAGGCTGTTTTGGTCCCAATTTTTAAAAAAGGCGACAAGTATGATCCAAGATGCTATAGGCCGATATCGCTAATAGACTCAACATGTAAGTTGATGGGTAGGGTGATATTGGCACGGTTGGAAACATGGGCGGAGTCCTCAGGGGTGATTGTAGAATCACAATATGGTTTTAGGAAAGGGAAAGGAACCACCGAGCAGTGTCTGAACCTTGCTTTGATTATGGGCAAGTACATGGGTGCCAAGAATGGTTCGATACACTTGGCATTCATGGACTTGTCCAGCGCCTTCGATACAGTGTGCAGGGAAAAACTGTGGCGTATGATGGCCTCTATGGGTTTCGAAGAACCCTTGGTCACCCTGCTCCGCAGGCTGCACACTGCTACAACGGTAAGGGTCAGATATGGCCGTGGTGGGGAAAAATCACAACCAATTCTATCTACTGAAGGCGTCCGACAAGGATGCATTTTAGCACCTTTCTTATTCTTGATTTATACAAATGGCTTGGAGGGTTTTTTGTTAGAAACATCTGCTGATTTTCCAAAGATAAATGGAAAAAGAATCCCAATGTTGTCTTATGCTGATGACACTGTCTTAATGACACTTACCCCGAACAGCATGCAGATATCTCTGAATGCTTTTGATACTTTCATGGGCAATTTAGAATTAGGTGTTAATTTTACTAAATCTTTTGCCATTACCTGTGGTCCAAAAAATGCGAAGACACGGAAATATATGGTAAAGAATGCTAACATTGAAAAGGTGGATAACTTCTGTTATCTGGGTAACCTCTTTAATAAAAAATTAAGTTGGGAACCATTACTGACAGCACGGGTTCAGAAGGTTGCACAGTTAATCGAAGCCCTTTTCCGCTTTTCTAGTAAATTGGGTCAGCGGCGTGTAGCAGAGATTATATCATTATATAAGGCCAAGTGTGTTTCCGTTTTGACCTATGGTTCAGGGGTGTGGGGTTCGGATAAATGCGAAAAAATACAAATTGTGGAGAATAAGTTTGTTAAGCGTTTGTTATCTGTGCCAATGGGTACATCTAACATATTCTGCCATGAGGAAGTTGGTATCGAGTTTATAAGTGACATTATTCACGTTGCCCCACTAATATTATGGGCAAAGGTTTGGCAATCTGAAGAGTTGAATTTAACAAAAGAAATTATCCAAGATTGTCAAAAACTTGATTATTATACCCAAATCCCGTTGCTACGATATGTTAAAGAGACCTTTTTTAAGATAGGTCTAGGTAAAATGTATACAAACCCAGAACTACTTGGTAGGGATGCCAAGGAGATTATTAAGAACGCCTTTAAATCTAGTTTGGGTTCTCTTAGGACAAATGACCATCTACTGAGCGCACAAGGAAAACCAGCTCGCCAGTTTTATTTGTCATATATTATGAACATGCAATGGCGTTTTTATCTAACAAGATTGCGCCTTGGTACCCTACATTTTTTGTTCGCTTTTCCAAAACAGGGGGGCTGGTGGGAAAAGCTACCCCACTGCCCCTGTAATAATAAGGTTTCACAGAATACTCTCCATCTTCTGTTTTTTTGTACCTTGTATAAAGTACCAAGAAATGTTTTCCTTAAACCTTTATTGGCATAATTTCAAACACGTTATTATAAAGAAGCGTACGATTGTTTGCTGTCCCTGTCAACTGTACATATTTGTAATGCCGTCTTAAATTTTATCAGATCAGCTCTGGTGATTCGAAATAGATATTGATGACACTCGGTTTTTCAGAAAAGTATGTAAATATGTATAATGTTTGATTAATTTTATTTGTTTTTATAAATCTGTTATGTTTACTTTTATGGTTTCTATACGAAATCGAAATAAAGTTTTGAAAATTGAATTGAGTGTAGTTTCTATTTGGGTGAGAGGACGGCGTTGCTGCAACCTTCTTAATTTCACTGTACAACAGTAGATTGCATACTGTGCTGATGTCCTGGTTTTTGATGCAAGTCCTTGTATTTTGCTCATGCAGGCCTAGTGGAGGCGAGGTTTAGTGATTTCAGGAATAAGTGCAGAATGCAAGACTTTATGGTGCATGTGAACTGCACTGACGTTCTGTGGCGTGTGAACTGGGGCAGTGAGATTCTGGTGCATGTGAGGTGCAGTGATGAGATTCTAGTGCACATGAACTGTGTGGATGATAATTTAGTGTGGCGATGAAGATTGTGGTGCATGGTGGGCGACTTTACAACGTATGCGTTTACCACATTTTTTGTACATGCCTTTACCATGCAATTAAGTATAAAAAAGGTAAGTTAACCCACCCACACCCCATTTAAAATTTCATTTTTATTGGGGGAACCCCTCAAATCTCCTTTTATTAATTACTCTTATCACCGTATGCCCTTTACCACTTCTAAACCCTAAAAACACCCTTGCAACCCAATACCTCTACCCACCTCTAAACCCTAAACATTTCTTTACTAAACTATGACCCTACTCACCCCTAAAATTCCCTTACCACCCTATATCTCTACTCGCCCCAAACCCTGAAAACACCCTTCCCACCCTATACCCCCAGCCCTAAACCCATGTGTGTGTCTATATATGTACACCGTGTGGAGGTCAGCAAAAACGTGGTTGTGCACGGAAAATGCAACACGGAGCACCCCTGAGCAGAGTAATTGCCACGGTGAAGTCAGCTTCAGAATGGGGAGAGAGGAGGCGGTATTGTACTGCCTGAAAAGGTGATCAAGGATGGTATGAGCCAGAACACCGAATTCCCGAGTGTAAGTCATTGCCACGTTATGGGACACCACTGGGTGTTTTGGAAGGAGTTCGTCACTGTATGGATTGCCACAATCAACCACACAACCCATGATGCAGCTTGCTGGGTGATGTAGCGTGAGGAGGTGTACACACCTCTTTTAGGAGGAGGGGCTGAGAGACTACTTATTGGGCTCCCAGGTGAATCTACTCTCACCTATGAGACTGGCACTGATGAAGGCCATTCCGGCCAGAAACGCGCGTGCCCTAGCGTTTCACGGACCTGTGAGTTCGACTGCGCTTTTAATTACTCAATAAAACCACTTGAAAACCGGAGCTGTGTCCCGCCTGCTTTCACCAGAAGGTAGGTAGGTAGGTAGGTAGAAGTGTGTGTTAGTGTGTGTGTGTGTTAGTGTGTGTGTGTGCGTGTGTGTGTGTGTGTGTTATCCCAGTAGGTAGTTATAAGTAGGACCTGATTTCTATTAAAAAGCTGTTTTTGATATGCAAATAACTTTGGTGCTGTTTGACGAATCTTCACAAAATGTTCTAAATTAATTTGAAGCTAACTTTAGCTCCTGTCTTGAAAATGTCAGGGTGATCCGTAAAAGGGGAGAGGAGGAGGGTCCTAGAACGCTTTTTCTCAATGTTAATTTCATTAGGAAACTTTAGACATGGTTACAGCACGAACTGCTTCAATGGAATTACACCAAATTTGGTAAAAAGGTAGCTCTCTGTCCAGAAAGCACTCTTTTTGTCAAATGGTGTAAATTCATTAAGTAGTTCTTGAGCCATTTAAAGATTTATCAGATAACTGTGGCCGCAGTGGATTCGCAACCCCTGCCGATCTCATGCCTGAGCTCTGATTGGCTGCCAACACTTCAAACCAGGAAGTGTTAGCAGCCATCTTGTGACTTGGTTGAACCGAGTATCAAGCAAAAACTTAAAAAAAATAGAAAAGGAGGTAGGGTAGAAACACCATAACCCCCTAGGCCTGTTCTGGGGATCCCATAGGGACTCCAAGGGCCCAAAAAGCTATTTTTTAAAAGCAATTCAGTGGGAGTCGTGTTGGATCTGCGAATCCTGCCTACATTTTTTGAAAAACACTTCGTTTAAATAAGCCCCTGGGATTCATTGGGACAAGTCAATAGTATATGTTTTCCCACACAGCCCTGGGAACCGCCACCTCCCAGGGGCTAATATAATTAAATGCGGGGGCCACGCGACCCTGCTGCCCCGGGATCCACCACCTCTTCTGGGCTATATTGAAGATAGGGCGGGGCCATGCAGCCCCCTACAGGAGCTCTCCATGACCCTGGGACCCCCACCCCGCAGGGCCGGCTCCAGCAATGTCCCAGGGTGCCCACTCATGGGACATTGCAGTTTGCTATGGCTTGGGGTGCTCCCGCCAATCCATAGCAAACTTTGGTCTGCTTCATGGAAGCGAGAACATGAAAAATGCTCTTGCTTCCATGAAGCGCAGCAGAATTCCTTTTGGACAGAGGGAGCTCCATGTTTGCAGCTCCCTCTGTCCAAAAGCAATGCCGACTCCTGCAGGAGGCAGGGAGCAGGCAGGGAACCCAGGGGCCTTGAGACTCCCCGCACGGTCCCCAAGAGGCCTTTCCCTGGTAATGGGGTCCCCTGGGAAATATCAGCCTGGGAAGAGGGGCCCTGCTGGCCGCCCTCCCCATAAAAAAGAATAGTGAAGGCCTTGCCCTGGGGGTTGGGGTCACCAAGGCCGAAATCTGCCTTGGGAGGGGGGCTAGCATTACAAAAAATGGACCACGCCCTGGTGGATAGGGCTCCCAGAGCCCAAGTGGTCCAGGGAAGGTGGGCTCCTTAAAAACAAAACAAACAAGCATTGGAAATGCAATAGGTCTCGGATTTATTTGAGTTAGAGCTAATGGCATTGTAAATGGCAATGTCTTTTAGCCATGTGTTAAGGAGTGTATGCATGTGGTGTGTAATGGAATTATGTGGTTTGGATTGGAATTGTTCACCCTGCACACTCACAAACTGTTCACCCTGCACACTCACAAACTGTTCACCCTGCACACTCACAAACTGTTCACCCTGCACACTCACAAACTGTTCACCCTGCACACTCACAAACTGTTCACCTTGCACGCTCACAAACTGTTCACCTTGCACGCTCACAAACTGTTCACCCTGCACGCTCACACACTGTTCACCCTGCACGCTCACACACTGTTCACCCTGCGCGCTCACACACTGTTCACCCTGCACGCTCACACACTGTTCACCCTGCACGCTCACACACTGTTCACCCTGCACGCTCACAAACTGTTCACCTTGCACGCTCACAAACTGTTCACCCTGCACGCTCACAAACTGTTCACCCTGCACGCTCACAAACTGTTCACCCTGCACGCTCACACACTGTTCACCCTGCACGCTCACACACTGTTCACCCTGCACGCTCACACACTGTTCACCCTGCACGCTCACACACTGTTCACCCTGCACGCTCACACACTGTTCACCCTGCACGCTCACACACTGTTCACCCTGCACGCTCACACACTGTTCACCCTGCACGCTCACACACTGTTCACCCTGCACGCTCACACACTGCTCACCCTGCACGCTCACACACTGCTCACCCTGCACGCTCACACACTGCTCACCCTGCACGCTCACACACTGCTCACCCTGCACGCTCACACACTGCTCACCCTGCACGCTCACACACTGCTCACCCTGCACGCTCACACACTGCTCACCCTGCACGCTCACACACTGCTCACCCTACACGCTCACACACTGCTCACCCTACACGCTCACAGACTGTAAACCCTGCACGCTCACACACTGCTCATCCTACACACACACACACACACACACACACACACACACACACACACACACACACACACACACACTTCACACACTGCACTCTCACTCTGCACTCTCACTCTGCACTCTCACTCTGCACTCTCACTCTGCACTCTCACTCTGCACACTCACTCTGCACACTCACTCTGCACACTCACTCTGCACACTCTCTCTGCACACTCTCTCTGCACACTCTCTCTGCACACTCTCTCTGCACACTCACTCTGCACACTCACTCTGCACACTCACTCTGCACACTCACTCTGCACACTCACTCTGCACACCCACTCTGCACACCCACTCTGCACACTCACTCTGCACACTCACTCTGCACACTCACTCTGCGCACTCACTACTCTGCACTCACTACTCTGCACTCACTACTCTGCACTCACTACTCTGCACTCACTACTCTGCACTCACTACTCTGCACTCACTACTCTGCACTCACTACTCTGCACTCACTACTCTGCACTCACTACTCTGCACTCACTACTCTGCACTCACTACTCTGCACTCACTACTCTGCACTCACTACTCTGCACTCACTACTCTGCACTCACTACTCTGCACTCACTACTCTGCACTCACTACTCTGCACTCACTACTCGCTACTCTGCACTCGCTACTCTGCACTCGCTACTCACTACTCTGCACTCACTACTCTGCACTCACTACTCTGCACTCACTACTCTGCACTCACTACTCTGCACTCACTATTCTGCACTCACTACTCACTACTCTGCACTCACTACTCTGCACTCACTACACTGCACTCACTACACTGCACTCACTACTCTGCACTCACTACTCTGCACTCACTACTCTGCACTCACTACTCTGCACTCACTACTCTGCACTCACTACTCTGCACTCACTACTCTGCACTCACTACTCTGCACTCACTACTCTGCACTCACTACTCTGCACTCACTACTCTGCACTCACTACTCTGCACTCACTACTCTGCACTCACTACTCTGCACTCACTACTCACTACTCTGCACTCACTACTCTGCACTCGCTACTCACTACTCACTACTCTGCACTCACTACTCACTACTCTGCACTCACTACTCTGCACTCACTACTCTGCACTCACTACTCTGCACTCACTACTCTGCACTCACTACTCTGCACTCACTACTCTGCACTCACTACTCTGCACTCACTACTCTGCACTCACTACTCTGCACTCACTACTCTGCACTCACTACTCACTACTCTGCACTCACTACTCACTACTCTGCACTCACTACTCACTACTCTGCACTCACTACTCACTACTCTGCACTCACTACACTGCACTCACTACTCTGCACTCACTACACTCACTACTCACTACTCTGCACTCACTACTCTGCACTCACTACTCTGCACTCACTACTCTGCACTCACTACTCTGCACTCACTACTCTGCACTCACTACTCTGCACTCACTACTCACTACTCTGCACTCACTACTCACTACTCTGCACTCACTACTCACTACTCTGCACTCACTACTCACTACTCTGCACTCACTACACTGCACTCACTACTCTGCACTCACTACACTCACTACTCACTACTCTGCACTCACTACTCTGCACTCACTACTCTGCACTCACTACTCTGCACTCACTACTCTGCACTCACTACTCTGCACTCACTACTCTGCACTCACTACTCTGCACTCACTACTCCCTACTCTGCACTCACTACTCACTACTCTGCACTCACTACTCACTACTCTGCACTCACTACTCTGCACTCACTACTCTGCACTCACTACTCTGCACTCACTACTCTGCACTCACTACTCTGCACTCACTACTCTGCACTCCCTACTCACTACTCACTACTCTGCACTCACTACTCTGCACTCACTACTCACTACTCTGCACTCACTACTCACTACTCTGCACTCACTACTCACTACTCTGCACTCACTACTCACTACTCTGCACTCACTACTCACTACTCTGCACTCACTACTCTGCACTCACTACTCTGCACTCACTACTCTGCACTCACTACTCTGCACTCACTACTCTGCACTCACTACACACTACTCACTACACACTACTCACTACTCTGCACTCACTACACACTACTCTGCACTCACTACTCTGCACTCACTACACTCACTACTCACTACTCTGCACTCACTACTCTGCACTCACTACTCTGCACTCACTACACTCACTACTCACTACTCTGCATTCACTACTCTGCACTCACTACTCTGCACTCACTACTCTGCACTCACTACTCTGCACTCACTACTCACTACTCACTACTCACTACTCTGCACTCACTACTCACTACTCTGCACTCACTACTCACTACTCTGCACTCACTACTCTGCACTCACTACTCTGCACTCACTACTCTGCACTCACTACTCTGCACTCACTACTCTGCACTCACTACTCTGCACTCACTACTCTGCACTCACTACTCTGAACTCACTACTCTGAACTCACTACTCACTACTCTGCACTCACTACTCTGCACTCACTACTCTGCACTCACTACTCTGCACTCACTACTCTGCACTCACTACTCTGCACTCACTACTCTGCACTCACTACTCTGCACTCACTACTCTGCACTCACTACTCTGCACTCACTACTCTGCACTCTGCACTCTGCATTCACTACTCACTACTCTGCACTCACTACACTCTACTCACTACTCACTACTCTGCACTCACTACTCTGCACTCACTACTCACTACTCTGCACTCACTACTCACTACTCTGCACTCACTACTCTGCACTCACTACTCTACACTCACTACTCACTACTCTGCACTCGCTACTCACTACTCACTACTCTGCACTCACTACTCTGCACTCACTACTCTGCACTCACTACTCTGCACTCACTACTCTGCACTCACTACTCTGCACTCACTACTCTGCACTCACTACTCACTACTCTGCACTCCTACTCTGCACTCACTACTCACTACTCATTACTCTGCACTCACTATTCTGCACTCACTACACTCACTACTCACTACTCTGCACTCACTGCTCACTACTCTGCACTCACTACTCTGCACTCACTACTCTGCACTCACTACTCTGCACTCACTACTCTGCACTCACTACTCACTACTCTGCACTCACTACTCTGCACTCACTACTCTGCACTCACTACTCTGCACTCACTACTCACTACTCTGCACTCACTACTCACTACTCTGCACTCACTACTCACTACTCTGCACTCACTACTCTGCACTCACTACTCTGCACTCACTACTCTGCACTCACTACTCTGCACTCACTACTCTGCACTCACTACTCTGCACTCACTACTCACTACTCTGCACTCACTACTCACTACTCTGCACTCACTACTCACTACTCTGAACTCACTACTCACTACTCTGCACTCACTACTCTGCACTCACTACTCTGCACTCACTACTCTGCACTCACTACTCTGCACTCACTACTCTGCACTCACTACTCTGCACTCACTACTCTGCACTCACTACTCTGCACTCTGCACTCTGCACTCACTACTCACTACTCTGCACTCACTACACTCTACTCACTACTCACTACTCTGCACTCACTACTCTGCACTCACTACTCACTACTCTGCACTCACTACTCACTACTCTGCACTCACTACTCTGCACTCACTACTCTACACTCACTACTCACTACTCTGCACTCGCTACTCACTACTCACTACTCTGCACTCACTACTCTGCACTCACTACTCTACACTCACTACTCACTACTCTGCACTCACTACTCTGCACTCACTACTCTGCACTCACTACTCTGCACTCACTACTCACTACTCTGCACTCACTACACTACTCTGCACTCACTACACTCACTACTCACTACTCTGCACTCACTACTCTGCACTCACTACACTCACTACTCTGCACTCACTACTCTGCACTCACTACTCTGCACTCACTACTCTGCACTCACTACGCACTACTCTGCACTCACTACGCACTACTCTGCACTCACTACTCACTACTCTGCACTCACTACTCTGCACTCACTACTCTGCACTCACTACTCTGCACTCACTACTCACTATTCTGCACTCACTACTCACTACTCTGCACTCACTACTCACTACTCTGCACTCACTACTCACTACTCTGCACTCACTACTCACTACTCTGCACTCACTACTCACTACTCTGCACTCACTACTCACTACTCTGCACTCACTACTCTGCACTCACTACTCTGCACTCACTACTCTGCACTCACTACTCTGCACTCACTACTCTGCACTCACTTCTCACTACTCTGCACTCACTACTCACTACTCTGCTCTCACTACTCTGCTCTCACTACTCTGCACTCACTACTCTGCACTCACTACTCTGCACTCACTACTCTGCACTCACTACTCACTACTCTGCACTCACTACTCACTACTCTGCACTCACTACTCACTACTCTGCACTCACTACTCACTACTCTGCACTCACTACACTCACTACTCACTACTCTGCACTCACTACTCTGCACTCACTACTCTGCACTCACTACTCACTACTCTGCACTCACTACTCTGCACTCACTACTCTGCACTCACTACTCACTACTCACTACTCACTACTCTGCACTCACTACTCTGCACTCACTACTCTGCACTCACTACTCTGCACTCACTACTCTGCACTCACTACTCTGCACTCACTACTCTGCACTCACTACTCTGCACTCACTACTCTGCACTCACTACTCACTACTCTGCACTCACTACTCTGCACTCACTACTCTGCACTCACTACTCTGCACTCGCTACTCTGCACTCACTACTCTGCACTCACTACTCTGCACTCACTACTCACTACTCTGCACTCACTACTCACTACTCTGCACTCACTACTGACTACTCTGCACTCACTACTCTGAACTCACTACACTCACTACTCACTACTCTGCACTCACTACACTCACTACTCACTACTCACTACTCTACACTCACTACTCTACACTCACTACTCACTACTCTACACTCACTACTCTACACTCACTACTCACTACTCTACACTCACTACTCTACACTCACTACTCACTACTCTACACTCACTACTCTACACTCACTACTCACTACTCTACACTCACTACTCACCACTCACTACTCTACACTCACTACTCTGCACTCACTACTCTGCACTCACTACTCACTACTCTGCACTCACTACTCTGCACTCACTACTCACTACTCACTACTCTGCACTCACTACTCACTACTCTGCACTCACTACTCACTACTCTGCACTCACTACTCTGCACTCACTACTCTGCACTCACTACTCTGCACTCACTATTCTGCACTCACTACTCTGCACTCACTACTCACTACTCTGCACTCACTACTCACTACTCTGCACTCACTACTCAGCACTCACTACTCTGCACTCACTACTCACTACTCTGCACTCACTACTCACTACTCTGCACTCACTACTCACTACTCTGCACTCACTACACTCATTACTCACTACTCTGCACTCACTACTCTGCACTCACTACTCTGCACTCACTACTCTGCACTCACTACTCTGCACTCACTACTCTGCACTCACTACTCTGCACTCACTACTCTGCACTCACTACTCTGCACTCACTACTCTGCACTCACTACTCACTACTCTGCACTCACTACTCACTACTCATTACTCTGCACTCACTACTCTGCACTCACTACACTCACTACTCACTACTCTGCACTCACTGCTCACTACTCTGCACTCACTACTCTGCACTCACTACTCTGCACTCACTACTCTGCACTCACTACTCTGCACTCACTACTCTGCACTCACTACTCTGCACTCACTACTCACTACTCTGCACTCACTACTCTGCACTCACTACTCTGCACTCACTACTCTGCACTCACTACTCACTACTCTGCACTCACTACTCACTACTCTGCACTCACTACTCACTACTCTGCACTCACTACTCACTACTCTGCACTCACTACTCTGCACTCACTACTCTGCACTCACTACTCTGCACTCACTACTCTGCACTCACTACTCACTACTCTGCACTCACTACTCACTACTCTGCACTCACTACTCACTACTCTGCACTCACTACTCACTACTCTGCACTCACTACTCTGAACTCACTACACTCACTACTCACTACTCTGCACTCACTACACTCACTACTCACTACTCACTACTCTGCACTCACTACTCTGCACTCACTACTCTGCACTCACTACTCTGCACTCACTACTCTGCACTCACTACTCTGCACTCACTACTCTGCACTCACTACTCTGCACTCACTACTCTGCACTCACTACTCTGCACTCACTACTCTGCACTCACTACTCTTCACTCACTTCTCGGCACTCACTACTCTGCACTCACTACTCACTACTCTGCACTCACTACTCTGCACTCACTACTCTGCACTCACTACTCTGCACTCACTACTCTGCACTCACTACTCACTACTCTGCACTCACTACTCACTACTCTGCACTCACTACTCTGCACTCACTACTCTGCACTCACTACTCTGCACTCACTACTCTGCACTCACTACTCTGCACTCACTACTCTGCACTCACTACTCTGCACTCACTACTCTGCACTCACTACTCTGCACTCACTACTCTGCACTCACTACTCTGCACTCACTACTCACTACTCTGCACTCCTACTCTGCACTCACTACTCACTACTCAGTACTCTGCACTCACTACTCTGCACTCACTACTCTGCACTCACTACTCTGCACTCACTACTCTGCACTCACTACTCTGCACTCACTACTCTGCACTCACTACTCTGCACTCACTACTCTGCACTCACTACTCTGCACTCACTACTCACTACTCACTACTCACTACTCTACACTCACTACTCTGCACTCACTACTCACTACTCTGCACTCACTACTCACTACTCTGCACTCACTACTCTGCACTCACTACACTCACTACTCACTACTCTGCACTCACTACTCTGCACTCACTACTCACTACTCTGCACTCACTACTCTACACTCACTACTCTGCACTCACTACTCACTACTCTGCACTCACTACTCACTACTCTGCACTCACTACACTCACTACTCTGCACTCACTACACTCACTACTCACTACTCTGCACTCACTACTCACTACTCTGCACTCACTACTCACTACTCTGCACTCACTACTCTGCACTCACTACTCTGCACTCACTACTCTGCACTCACTACTCTGCACTCACTACTCTGCACTCACTACTCTGCACTCACTACTCTGCACTCACTACTCTGCACTCACTACTCTGCACTCACTACTCTGCACTCACTACTCACTACTCTCTACTCACTACTCTGCACTCACTACTCTGCACTCACTACTCACTACTCTGCACTCACTACTCTGCACTCACTACTCACTACTCTGCACTCACTACTCTGCACTCACTACTCTGCACTCACTACTCTGCACTCACTACTCTGCACTCACTACTCTGCACTCACTACTCTGCACTCACTACTCTGCACTCACTACTCTGCACTCACTACTCTGCACTCACTACTCACTACTCTGCACTCACTACTCACTACTCTGCACTCACTACTCACTACTCACTACTCTGCACTCACTACTCACTACTCTGCACTCACTACTCACTACTCTGCACTCACTACTCACTACTCTGCACTCACTACTCACTACTCTGCACTCACTACTCAGCACTCACTACTCTGCACTCACTACTCACTACTCTGCACTCACTACTCACTACTCTGCACTCACTTTTCACTACTCTGCACTCACTACACTCACTACTCTGCACTCACTACACTCACTACTCACTACTCTGCACTCACTACTCACTACTCTGCACTCACTACTCTGCACTCACTACTCTGCACTCACTACTCTGCACTCACTACTCTGCACTCACTACTCACTACTCTGCACTCACTACTCACTACTCTGCACTCACTACTCACTACTCTGCACTCACTACACTCACTACTCGCACTCACTACACTCACTACTCACTACTCTGCACTCACTACTCTGCACTCACTACTCACTACTCTGCACTCACTACTCTGCACTCACTACTCTGCACTCACTACTCTGCACTCACTACTCTGCACTCACTACTCTGCACTCACTACTCTGCACTCACTACTCTGCACTCACTACTCTGCACTCACTACTCACTACTCTGCACTCACTACTCACTACTCTGCACTCACTACTCACTACTCATTACTCTGCACTCACTACTCTGCACTCACTACACTCACTACTCACTACTCTGCACTCACTACTCTGCACTCACTACTCTGCACTCACTACTCTGCACTCACTACTCTGCACTCACTACTCTGCACTCACTGCTCACTACTCTGCATTCACTACTCTGCATTCACTACTCTGCACTCACTACTCTGCACTCACTACTCTGCACTCACTACTCTGCACTCACTACTCTGCACTCACTACTCTGCACTCACTACTCTGCACTCACTACTCTTCACTCACTGCTCACTACTCTGCATTCACTACTCTGCACTCACTACTCTGCACTCACTACTCTGCACTCACTACTCGGCACTCACTACTCGGCACTCACTACTCGGCACTCACTACTCGGCACTCACTACTCGGCACTCACTACTCGGCACTCACTACTCGGCACTCACTACTCGGCACTCACTACTCTGCACTCACTACTCACTACTCTGCACTCACTACACTCACTACTCTGCACTCACTACACTCACTACTCACTACTCTGCACTCACTACTCACTACTCTGCACTCACTACTCACTACTCACTACTCTGCACTCACTACTCACTACTCTGCACTCACTACTCACTACTCACTACTCTGCACTCACTACTCTGCACTCACTACTCTGCACTCACTACTCTGCACTCACTACTCTGCACTCACTACTCTGCACTCACTACTCTGCACTCACTACTCTGCACTCACTACTCGGCACTCACTACTCTGCACTCACTACTCACTACTCTGCACTCACTACTCACTACTCTGCACTCACTACACTCACTACTCTGCACTCACTACACTCACTACTCACTACTCTGCACTCACTACTCACTACTCTGCACTCACTACTCACTACTCTGCACTCACTACTCTACACTCACTACTCTGCACTCACTACTCTGCACTCACTACTCTGCACTCACTACTCTGCACTCACTACTCTGCACTCACTACTCTGCACTCACTACTCTGCACTCACTACTCTGCACTCACTACTCTGCACTCACTACTCTGCACTCACTACTCACTACTCTGCACTCACTACTCACTACTCTGCACTCACTACTCACTACTCTGCACTCACTACTCTGCACTCACTACTCTGCACTCACTACTCTGCACTCACTACTCTGCACTCACTACTCGGCACTCACTACTCGGCACTCACTACTCGGCACTCACTACTCGGCACTCACTACTCGGCACTCACTACTCTGCACTCACT
This sequence comes from Lissotriton helveticus, assembly GCF_964261635.1. NCBI lineage: Eukaryota > Metazoa > Chordata > Amphibia > Caudata > Salamandridae > Lissotriton > Lissotriton helveticus. The sequence continues at coordinate 1,937,516,422 of NC_136057.1, read as the reverse complement.
ACTCTGCACTCACTACTCTGCACTCACTACTCACCACTCACTACTCACTACTCTGCACTCACTACTCTGCACTCACTACTCTGCACTCACTACTCTGCACTCACTACTCACTACTCACTACTCACTACTCTGCACTCACTATTCACTATTCTGCACTCACTACTCTGCACTCACTACTCACTACTCTGCACTCACTACTCTGCACTCACTACTCTGCACTCACTACTCTGCACTCACTACTCGGCACTCACTACTCGGCACTCACTACTCGGCACTCACTACTCGGCACTCACTACTCGGCACTCACTACTCGGCTCTCACTACTCGGCACTCACTACTCGACACTCACTACTCGACACTCACTACTCTGCACTCACTACTCTGCACTCACTACTCTGCACTCACTACTCTGCACTCACTACTCTGCACTCACTACTCTGCACTCACTACTCTGCACTCACTACTCTGCACTCACTACTCTGCACTCACTACTCTGCACTCACTACTCTGCACTCACTACTCTGCACTCACTACTCTGCACTCACTACTCACTACTCTGCACTCACTACTCACTACTCTGCACTCACTACTCACTACTCTGCACTCACTACTCACTACTCTGCACTCACTACTCACTACTCTGCACTCACTACTCTGCACTCACTACTCTGCACTCACTACTCACTACTCTGCACTCACTACACTCACTACTCTGCACTCACTACTCACTACTCTGCACTCACTACTCACTACTCTGCACTCACTACTCACTACTCTGCACTCACTACTCTGCACTCACTACTCTGCACTCACTACTCTGCACTCACTACTCTGCACTCACTACTCTGCACTCACTACTCTGCACTCACTACTCTGCACTCACTACTCTGCACTCACTACTCTGCACTCACTACTCTGCACTCACTACTCACTACTCTCTACTCACTACTCTGCACTCACTACTCTGCACTCACTACTCACTACTCTGCACTCACTACTCTGCACTCACTACTCACTACTCTGCACTCACTACTCTGCACTCACTACTCTGCACTCACTACTCTGCACTCACTACTCTGCACTCACTACTCTGCACTCACTACTCTGCACTCACTACTCTGCACTCACTACTCTGCACTCACTACTCTGCACTCACTACTCACTACTCTGCACTCACTACTCACTACTCTGCACTCACTACTCACTACTCACTACTCTGCACTCACTACTCACTACTCACTACTCTGCACTCACTACTCACTACTCTGCACTCACTACTCACTACTCTGCACTCACTACTCACTACTCTGCACTCACTACTCACTACTCTGCACTCACTACTCAGCACTCACTACTCTGCACTCACTACTCACTACTCTGCACTCACTACTCACTACTCTGCACTCACTTTTCACTACTCTGCACTCACTACACTCACTACTCTGCACTCACTACACTCACTACTCACTACTCTGCACTCACTACTCACTACTCTGCACTCACTACTCTGCACTCACTACTCTGCACTCACTACTCTGCACTCACTACTCTGCACTCACTACTCACTACTCTGCACTCACTACTCACTACTCTGCACTCACTACTCACTACTCTGCACTCACTACACTCACTACTCGCACTCACTACACTCACTACTCACTACTCTGCACTCACTACTCACTACTCTGCACTCACTACTCACTACTCTGCACTCACTACTCTGCACTCACTACTCTGCACTCACTACTCTGCACTCACTACTCTGCACTCACTACTCTGCACTCACTACTCTGCACTCACTACTCTGCACTCACTACTCTGCACTCACTACTCACTACTCTGCACTCACTACTCACTACTCTGCACTCACTACTCACTACTCATTACTCTGCACTCACTACTCTGCACTCACTACACTCACTACTCACTACTCTGCACTCACTACTCTGCACTCACTACTCTGCACTCACTACTCTGCACTCACTACTCTGCACTCACTACTCTGCACTCACTGCTCACTACTCTGCATTCACTACTCTGCATTCACTACTCTGCACTCACTACTCTGCACTCACTACTCTGCACTCACTACTCTGCACTCACTACTCTGCACTCACTACTCTGCACTCACTACTCTGCACTCACTACTCTTCACTCACTGCTCACTACTCTGCATTCACTACTCTGCACTCACTACTCTGCACTCACTACTCTGCACTCACTACTCGGCACTCACTACTCGGCACTCACTACTCGGCACTCACTACTCGGCACTCACTACTCGGCACTCACTACTCGGCACTCACTACTCGGCACTCACTACTCGGCACTCACTACTCTGCACTCACTACTCACTACTCTGCACTCACTACACTCACTACTCTGCACTCACTACACTCACTACTCACTACTCTGCACTCACTACTCACTACTCTGCACTCACTACTCACTACTCACTACTCTGCACTCACTACTCACTACTCTGCACTCACTACTCACTACTCACTACTCTGCACTCACTACTCTGCACTCACTACTCTGCACTCACTACTCTGCACTCACTACTCTGCACTCACTACTCTGCACTCACTACTCTGCACTCACTACTCTGCACTCACTACTCGGCACTCACTACTCTGCACTCACTACTCACTACTCTGCACTCACTACTCACTACTCTGCACTCACTACACTCACTACTCTGCACTCACTACACTCACTACTCACTACTCTGCACTCACTACTCACTACTCTGCACTCACTACTCACTACTCTGCACTCACTACTCTACACTCACTACTCTGCACTCACTACTCTGCACTCACTACTCTGCACTCACTACTCTGCACTCACTACTCTGCACTCACTACTCTGCACTCACTACTCTGCACTCACTACTCACTACTCTGCACTCACTACTCACTACTCTGCACTCACTACTCACTACTCTGCACTCACTACTCTGCACTCACTACTCTGCACTCACTACTCTGCACTCACTACTCTGCACTCACTACTCTGCACTCACTACTCTGCACTCACTACTCGGCACTCACTACTCGGCACTCACTACTCGGCACTCACTACTCGGCACTCACTACTCGGCACTCACTACTCGGCACTCACTACTCTGCACTCACTACTCTGCACTCACTACTCTGCACTCACTACTCACTACTCTGCACTCACTACTCTGCACTCACTACTCTGCACTCACTACTCTGCACTCACTACTCACTACTCACTACTCACTACTCTGCACTCACTATTCACTATTCTGCACTCACTACTCTGCACTCACTACTCACTACTCTGCACTCACTACTCTGCACTCACTACTCTGCACTCACTACTCGGCACTCACTACTCGGCACTCACTACTCGGCACTCACTACTCGGCACTCACTACTCGGCACTCACTACTCGGCACTCACTACTCGGCTCTCACTACTCGGCACTCACTACTCGACACTCACTACTCGACACTCACTACTCTGCACTCACTACTCTGCACTCACTACTCTGCACTCACTACTCTGCACTCACTACTCTGCACTCACTACTCTGCACTCACTACTCTGCACTCACTACTCTGCACTCACTACTCTGCACTCACTACTCTGCACTCACTACTCTGCACTCACTACTCTGCACTCACTACTCTGCACTCACTACTCACTACTCTGCACTCACTACTCACTACTCTGCACTCACTACTCACTACTCTGCACTCACTACTCACTACTCTGCACTCACTACTCACTACTCTGCACTCACTACTCTGCACTCACTACTCTGCACTCACTACTCTGCACTCACTACTCTGCACTCACTACTCTGCACTCACTACTCACTACTCTGCACTCACTACTCACTACTCTGCACTCACTACTCTGCACTCACTACTCTGCACTCACTACTCACTACTCTGCACTCACTACTCACTACTCTGCACTCACTACTCACTACTCATTACTCTGCACTCACTACTCTGCACTCACTACACTCACTACTCACTACTCTGCACTCACTACTCTGCACTCACTACTCTGCACTCACTACTCTGCACTCACTACTCTGCACTCACTACTCTGCACTCACTACTCTGCACTCACTGCTCACTACTCTGCATTCACTACTCTGCACTCACTACTCTGCACTCACTACTCTGCACTCACTACTCTGCACTCACTACTCTGCACTCACTACTCTGCACTCACTACTCTGCACTCACTACTCTTCACTCACTGCTCACTACTCTGCATTCACTACTCTGCACTCACTACTCTGCACTCACTACTCTGCACTCACTACTCGGCACTCACTACTCGGCACTCACTACTCGGCACTCACTACTCTGCACTCACTACTCACTACTCTGCACTCACTACTCACTACTCACTACTCTGCACTCACTACTCACTACTCTGCACTCACTACTCACTACTCACTACTCTGCACTCACTACTCTGCACTCACTACTCTGCACTCACTACTCTGCACTCACTACTCTGCACTCACTACTCTGCACTCACTACTCTGCACTCACTACTCTGCACTCACTACTCTGCACTCACTACTCTGCACTCACTACTCGGCACTCACTACTCTGCACTCACTACTCACTACTCTGCACTCACTACTCACTACTCTGCACTCACTACACTCACTACTCTGCACTCACTACACTCACTACTCTGCACTCACTACACTCACTACTCACTACTCTGCACTCACTACTCACTACTCTGCACTCACTACTCACTACTCTGCACTCACTACTCACTACTCTGCACTCACTACTCTGCACTCACTACTCTGCACTCACTACTCTGCACTCACTACTCTGCACTCACTACTCTGCACTCACTACTCTGCACTCACTACTCACTACTCTGCACTCACTACTCACTACTCTGCACTCACTACTCACTACTCTGCACTCACTACTCACTACTCTGCACTCACTACTCTGCACTCACTACTCTGCACTCACTACTCTGCACTCACTACTCTGCACTCACTACTCTGCACTCACTACTCGGCACTCACTACTCGGCACTCACTACTCGGCACTCACTACTCGGCACTCACTACTCTGCACTCACTACTCTGCACTCACTACTCTGCACTCACTACTCACTACTCTGCACTCACTACACTCACTACTCTGCACTCACTACACTCACTACTCACTACTCTGCACTCACTACTCACTACTCTGCACTCACTACTCACTACTCTGCACTCACTACTCTGCACTCACTACTCGGCACTCACTACTCGGCACTCACTACTCGGCACTCACTACTCGGCACTCACTACTCGGCACTCACTACTCGGCACTCACTACTCGGCACTCAGTACTCGGCACTCAGTACTCGGCACTCACTACTCACTACTCTGCACTCACTACACTCACTACTCTGCACTCACTACACTCACTACTCACTACTCTGCACTCACTACTCACTACTCTGCACTCACTACTCTGCACTCACTACTCTGCACTCACTACTCTGCACTCACTACTCTGCACTCACTACTCACTACTCTGCACTCACTACTCACTACTCACTACTCTGCACTCACTACTCACTACTCTGCACTCACTACTCTGCACTCACTACTCTGCACTCACTACTCACTACTCTGCACTCACTACTCTGCACTCACTACTCTGCACTCACTACTCTGCACTCACTACTCACTTCTCACTACTCACTACTCTGCACTCACTATTCACTACTCTGCACTCACTACTCTGCACTCACTACTCACTACTCTGCACTCACTACTCTGCACTCACTACTCTGCACTCACTACTCTGCACTCACTACTCGGCACTCACTACTCGGCACTCACTACTCGGCACTCACTACTCGGCACTCACTACTCGGCACTCACTACTCGGCTCTCACTACTCGGCACTCACTACTCGACACTCACTACTCGACACTCACTACTCTGCACTCACTACTCTGCACTCACTACTCTGCACTCACTACTCTGCACTCACTACTCTGCACTCACTACTCTGCACTCACTACTCTGCACTCACTACTCTGCACTCACTACTCTGCACTCACTACTCTGCACTCACTACTCTGCACTCACTACTCTGCACTCACTACTCTGCACTCACTACTCACTACTCTGCACTCACTACTCACTACTCTGCACTCACTACTCACTACTCTGCACTCACTACTCACTACTCTGCACTCACTACTCTGCACTCACTACTCTGCACTCACTACTCTGCACTCACTACTCTGCACTCACTACTCTGCACTCACTACTCTGCACTCACTACTCACTACTCTGCACTCACTACTCACTACTCTGCACTCACTACTCTGCACTCACTACTCTGCACTCACTACTCTGCACTCACTACTCACTACTCTGCACTCACTACTCACTACTCTGCACTCACTACTCACTACTCTGCACTCACTACTCACTACTCTGTACTCACTACTCTGCACTCACTACTCACTACTCTGCACTCACTACACACTACTCACTACTCTGCACTCACTACTCACTACTCTGCACTCACTACTCACTACTCTGCACTCACTACTCACTACTCTGCACTCACTACACTCACTACTCACTACTCTGCACTCACTACTCTGCACTCACTACTCTGCACTCACTACTCTGCACTCACTACTCTGCACTCACTACTCTGCACTCACTACTCTGCACTCACTACTCTGCACTCACTACTCTGCTACTCTGCACTCACTACTCTGCACTCACTACTCTGCACTCACTACTCTGCACTCTGCACTCACTACTCTGCACTCTGCACTCACTACTCTGCACTCACTACACTCACTACTCACTACTCTGCACTCACTACTCTGCACTCACTACACTCACTACTCACTACTCTGCACTCACTACTCTGCACTCACTACTCACTACTCTGCACTCACTACTCACTACTCTGCACTCACTACTCTGCACTCACTACTCTGCACTCACTACTCACTACTCTGCACTCACTACTCACTACTCTGCACTCACTACTCTGCACTCACTACTCTGCACTCACTACTCACTACTCTGCACTCACTACTCACTACTCTGCACTTACTACTCACTACTCTGCACTCACTACTCACTACTCACTACTCTGCACTCACCTCTCTGCACTCACCTCTCTGCACTCACCTCTCTGCACTCACCACTCTGCACTCACCACTCTGCACTCACCACTCTGCACTCACCACTCTGCACTCACTACTCTGCACTCACTACTCTGCACTCACTACTTACTACTCACTACTCTGCACTCACTACTTACTACTCACTACTCTGCACTCACTACTCTGCACTCACTACTCTGCACTCACTACTCTGCACTCACTACTCTGCACTCACTACTCTGCACTCACTACTCTGCACTCACTACTCACTACTCTGCACTCACTACTCACTACTCTGCACTCACTACTCACTACTCTGCACTCACTACTCACTACTCTGCACTCACTACTCACTACTCTGCACTCACTACTCAGTACGCTGCACTCACTACTCACTACTCTGCACTCACTATTCTGCACTCACTACTCTGCACTCACTACTCACTACTCTGCACTCACTACTCACTACTCTGCACTCACTACTCACTACTCTGAACTTACTACTCTGCACTCAATACTCTGCACTCACTACTCACTACTCTGAACACACTACTCACTACTCTGCACTCACTACTCTGCACTCACTACTCACTACTCTGCACTCACTACTCACTACTCTGCACTCACTACTCACTACTCTGCACTCACTACTCTGCACTCACTACTCTGCACTCACTACTCTGCACTCACTACTCTGCACTCACTACTCTGCACTCACTACTCTGCACTCACTACTCACTACTCTGCACTCACTACTCACTACTCTGCACTCACTACTCACTACTCTGCACTCACTACTCACTACTCTGCACTCACTACTCTGCACTCACTACTCTGCACTCACTACTCTGCACTCACTACTCTGCACTCACTACTCTGCACTCACTACTCTGCACTCACTACTCACTACTCTGCACTCACTACTCACTACTCTGCACTCACTACTCTGCACTCACTACTCTGCACTCACTACTCTGCACTCACTACTCTGCACTCACTACTCTGCACTCACTACTCTGCACTCACTACTCTGCACTCACTACTCTGAACTCACTACTCTGCACTCACTACTCACTACTCTGCACTCACTACTCACTACTCTGCACTCACTACTCACTACTCTGCACTCACCACTCTGCACTCAGCACGCCCCATCTGCCGCCCACCCCCTCACACGGCCCTCACCTGGGGTAATTACTGCCCTTATCAGAAACCCGTCCTCCAAAGAAGACCCTTCATGACAAGAGATACTGGAATTAAACAAACGCGTCCCGAGTTATTAATTTCCCATATCAGCAACGTGCAATTAAAAACAAAAACGGTTTACAGCTCTCGGCGGGGCAGCGGCCGGGATCAAAGATGCCATAATGTGCCTTCGGATAAAGGCTGCGCACCCGTTGCCATCAATTGCATGCAATCCTCTCTTTTCCGCAGATAAAAGGCGCCCGAGTGTCTAAACACATATAGTGACTCTGCCACAGAGAGACCCCCCTCACCCTTCCCCCCTAACACGGACATACATACGGTTAAACCCCGGGTGAAGATTTAAATAGACTGCACTGCTCCTCGGTCCCCACGTTCAGAACAATAAATATCCATACCTGGAAGTGGAACATGACGCGCCCTGTGATCTGAGGCACATTAGCGGCAAATGAAATGTTAGCAAAATAAAGGTATGCTCTCTCCTGTTGGAGAAGAGTGAGCAGAGAGTCGAAAGAGAGAAATATAAAACATTGAAAATAAGGCAACGCTGCTACTACGAAAAGAAGCTCACGCGCCGCGCGCTGGTATGCAGACTCCCCCTGCATTCCAGCAGGAGCGAGTCGCGATCCGGGCTGCATTAGCACTGTGGAGACAAGACCTGGCCACGCGCACAACGTTATCCTATGGGAAAACGCTGCGCGCAGCCAGGTCTTGTCTCCCTTCGGCATTCTCAGACTGCTGAGACGCCGACTATAGTTCTCTGGCGAGAACGCGCTTTTCAAGCGCGTTATAGCCCGAGACCTAAAAAGGGGGGTGGGGGAGCTGGCAAATCGCCAAGGCCCACCCCCTTTCTCCACCACTCTACAAACTCGCCTTCTGGGGCGCTGCTGAGTGGGGGATGAAGTACCCTTGGCTGCTGAAGGCCAACAAGACCTCTTTACCTTCAGTAAGCCCCACAGAGTGGGATTGTTGAGAGGTGGTCAGAGGTCCGCACCTTTCTCCACCACTCTGCAAACACACCTATTGGCGCATTGCTGGTGGGGAAATGACGTCTCCTTGCCTCACGAGGGCCTTGCAGATCCAAATATTAAACTTGAGTCAACCCATATTAAAGTATCTGCAATTGACTAGTAGCCTCCCTTACATCCCGCAGATTACTAGAGTATTTGCTGTACAATGGGATAAGAGGTAATCTAACTGTATCTATTCTGGTCTGTAGAAGCAGCAGAGCGCAATCACAATTAGTTGCTGACACTACTCAGAAGACCTGAAGTTAAGATACCAATCAAGAATCTTTAACAGTTATGTCCCTTTATGTTATCAAATCGTTGATATTGATGTTTTGAGTGTGAAGGCTGATTAGTTGGTAGTTCCCTGTGATATCAGATAGTCTGCAATCCACAGCTTGCTGCATAGGCCCATTTTTAGTATCTGGGTATTTTACATTGAGATCGGAGCCCTCATGGGTGCTTGGAGCAATGACTGGGGTCCTGAGTGTTTTATCTTCACTGTCCAGCAATTTTATGCGGCTAACAATTGCTTGAGGATGAGATTCATTTATGAGAAATTTAACAGCCGCCAGTATTGACCATGTCCCTTGTTTAATCGATGGCGGAAGTCTTCTACACGCATCTAATAAGATGAGGCATATACAGAACATGTGGGCTAGTGATTCCTGGAGCATGCCACATAAGCCGCACATATTGGTAACAGTGGGAGTAAGTTTCTGGTGCCCGTGAACTGTGTGGATGAGATTATGGTGTGGGTGTGAGGTTTGGGGAGGTTTTCTTGTAAATGTGCATTGGGTGGATGAAATGTCGGTGCATGAGAACAGGGGGGATAAGATTCTAGTCCCCGTGAACTTCAGTATGTGATTCTGGTACGTGACCTTCCAACAAAACTTATTGAAGGATAGTACTGAAGGTCATCAGGTAGCATGGTATGAGGATATAATAGTACAGGCAGTGCAGTGCCTTAGAGTGTATCTAAAAGATAAGTATCAAGCCAGGGTAAAAACTCAGCCTAGCAAAGTAAAAACCCAGGTGGTTCAACCCAGAATGTCAGAACAAAAAAAAGCGCTATCAGGAAAATAGAGCGACGCCAGAGGAATAGTTATGATCCTGGGAATATGGAGCTCCTACTCAGTTTGAAGAAAGAATACAAGTCTTTAGCAAGGAAGCAGAAAAGGATTTTTAAAGAAGAATGTTGGGCAAATCTTTTAGAGACAATTGCAAATAAAAATATAAAAGGGTTCTGGAGGCTGATACAGGATGCCGCGGGAAGGACACCGGGAGCTATGAGCTGTGTTGTGGAAGAGGCGGCTTGGGTAGATTACTTAAGTAATTTATATAAAGCAAGAAGGACCTCGGAAATAGAGAATAATAAATCAACTTGGACAGGGTGTGCAGAAGGGTTAAAATCAGATGATTTCACCGTAGTGAAAGTAAAAGAAACAATTAAGAAGTTGCACTTATCACGTGCAGCAGGTCCTGATAATCTTCCCGCCGTCTTAATTAAAACTTGGATAGATTGGTGGGCAGGATTTTTATCTCGTATGTTTGTAGCAATTCTGGACTCAGGCCACTTCCCCAAATCCTGGAGTGGGGCCATAATTAGACCTGTGCACAAAAAGGGGGAAAAGAAGGACCCAAAGTATTATAGGTTGATCAACCTACTGGACATTGGAGAAAAGGTCTTCTCAAAAATAATCCTTGGTAGATTAAAGGAGTGGGCGGAGCGGCAGTCAATAGTTCCAATAGAGAAGGGTGGCTTTAAGGATGGACACTCTACTGTTGATCACTGCTTCGCATTGTGGGCTGTAGCAAGGAAGTCCGTGGAGCAGCAGGGCAAATTGTTTTGCTGCTTCGTGGACTTTCGCGCAGCTTTTGATTTGGTGGATAGGGACTGTCTGTGGGAGACATTGAGAAATTATGAGGCCCCTGCCGATCTTTTGTTGGTAATCCAGGAATTGCACAGCCAAAATTGGGCACAGGTAATCAAAGATACCTCTGGCGGCCTTACTCCGGAGATAGCGATAAACAACGGCCTGAGGCAAGGTTGCGTTCTGGCCACGCTTCTTTTTGCCATATTTTTAGCAGACTTGCCTCTGCGGTTGGGTATAGCCAGAGGCGCAAGACCAAAAATAAATGCTAGGCACCTGTCTTGTTTGCTGTATGCTGACGACCTTGTAATAATGGACCAAACAGAGGTGGGTCTTCAGAGGAAGTTAAATGTATTTAATGAATATTGCATAGCAAAACGACTTACAGTAAACATGGACAAAACAAAAATGTTGTGCTTCGGGAACAAGTGTACGAAGTTTAGTTGGTACTTGGGCCAAACAAAATTGGATACTGTAAGCGAATATAAATACCTTGGAATATGGTTTACAAGGTCCCTGAGTGGGGCACCCATTTGGAGGCACAGGAATTAAAAGCACATTTAGCGGTATGTGGGCTGAAAAGATTCAATCATAGTTATGGCGATATGTCTCATAAACCTCTATTGGCAGCCTTTAAGGCTATGATCCCCCCGCAACTCCAATATGGTGCGAAAGTACTCTGCGTTGATGGGAAAAGCTCCTGGGATAAAGAGGAGGGGAAATGTTTAAAATCCTTACTGTCCCTCCCTAGTTCGGCAATGATCCAGGCAGTCAGATTGGAATTAGGCCTAACTGCATGGAATGTCCCGGTGCAGTTGAGTCTCCTCAGATTCTGGATTCGATTGGGGCTGGGAGAAGTTACAAAGGTGTCACAATGGTGCATGAAAGAAATTCAGACCAGTGAATTAAAATGGGCCAAGGCAACAAGAAGTAAACTCCTAGCCATTTGTGACCACTTGAAGGTGAACATTGACCCAAAGACACTCCAAATCAATGTAATAAAGAGTGTACTTAAAGTGCAGGGTAAAGAAATGTCTAGGGTAACAGACCAAGAATATTTGAGAAAGAAAGACTCCGTACAATTCATGAGTACAGGCTGGGAGAAAGACTTAAGCTTTCCATACTTAGATTTATTACCAAACCGTTGGTTAAGAATGGAAGTACTTAAGTTAAGAATAGGTATTAACCCGATCATTATAAATAGTGCAATAAAAGCAGTTTTAATGCATCCTGATGGTAAATGTGTTTGTAAGTTAGGAATGAAATGTAATATTTTGCACATTTTATTGGATTGTTTTATATTTTTAAATTTACGTAAACAGTTTCTTCGCCCGATATTTTTAAAATACGATGTTAAGGAGTGTTCACAAGCACGGGAGCTCTTAGTCGATATGGAAAATTTAGATATTGCGATAGCCATCTGTAAATTTATGCAGGGCATTAATAAGTTCCCTGACTGGCTGGAGGCTTAAAAGTAGCAAATAGCGCTATAATCCAAATGAATTGTGTTTTAAACTGTTATAAATTTAGTTTTTAGGATAATATGACTTTTATTGTTAATATGAATTTGTGATATGTAGATTTTATATGATAAAGTATGAAAAGTGGTTTATAGATCAAATGGTCTAAACTTTATGTTTGACTAGTCTGTAAACGTGACCTTCCATGAACAGGTTGTGGTGCCTATGAATTGCATGAACATGATTGTAGTACATTTGAACGGGTGAGATGTCATAATGGAGCATATGATTCTGGAGCACATAAACTGTGTGATTGAGATTCTGGTGCACGTGAACTGCACGGATGAGGTTGTGGTGCTTGTTAACTTAAGGGATGAGTTCCTGGTGTACGTTCAATGCAGGAATCAGATTGTGGTGCCTGTTAATTGCGTGAATGTGATCCGGGTGCATGTGAACAGTGGTATGTCATTATGGTGGTTTGATTCTGGTACATGTGAACTGCAAGGATGACATTCTGATGCATTTTAACTTCATTAAAGTTAATCTAACGCACGTGAACTCCGGAGACGAGTTTCTTGTGCATGTTAACTGCAGGGAACAGATTCTGGTGCATGTGACATGCGTGAGTGTGATTCTGGTGGAAGTGGACTGTGAGAAAGCAGTTCTGGTCTGCGTGATCTGCAGGTGAGATGGTGGTGCCTGGGAATTACATGAATGTGATTCTGCTGCAAGCCAACAGATGAGATGCCAACATGGTGGGTGTGATTGTGGTGCATGCAAACTGCAGAGATGAGATTGTTGTGCATGTGAACTTCAGGAATAAGATTTTGATGCCTACGAATATTAGCGAAGAGGCTGCGGTGCCTCTGAGCGTCATGAATGTGATTCTAATGCATATGAACTGAAGGATTGAGATACTGGCACATGTGTCCTGCAGGGATGAATTCCTGACCCATGTGAATTGCTGGTGCGTGTGAACTGCAGTAAAGAGTTAGATGTTCCTGTAAACTGCATGGATGTGTTTCTGAAGCATGTGACCTGCGGTCATGAGAGATAAGGGTGCGTGTATATTGCCAGAATACGACAGGGATACGTTTGAAGTGCATGTCCGCTGCAGCACGCTGTAATTGCTGTGTCATGATAGATATTCATGTTCTGAGTGTGCGTCTTTGGATTGTGGTTGCTTGCAGATTAGTGCGGTTGAGAGCAAACGTTAAGGTTTGTGTTTTTATGCTTTTGGCATTGACTTGAACAAGCCGCAAAGAATATATTTTGGCTGTAATGTCTGCAGTGGTTTTGCTAAATCATGCTGCGGGTACCACCTCGTATGGAGATGTTGGTTGTTGCTTTACTCTACCAACTGCCTGTTCCTCCCCTGCATGTTCTGACTGGACTGATACTTTTTCTGACGCTTTTCTTTTTCTCGCATTTCGGATGGCTTCATGGAAGTTTTCCCATGTCCTTTTCTGTTTTTTTTTTTTTTTCTTAAATAAATATGTTTGTTATGCTTTCAGCATTCTACATTTCCAAATTATGTGCAATGTTGCCATCCATTAAATCCACATCAAGTGGCATATGCCCTCCCCCCCCAGACCCCCCCACCAGGCCCGGCTCCAGGAATTTTTAATTGGATGGGCCAAGGACGCATTTGGGTGGGCCACTGCGGGCTCGATTTGTCGCATATATGTCTAGGCAGGCCTGCTTCAGGGCCCTCCTTTACCTCTTCTTAGTCTTACAAGGCCCAGTAAAACTCACTCTTTTCCAAATCTCTTTTTAATGTTATCACTCACAAAAAGTGTTTTTTCTATGTAATGTTCCTTTGATGGGAAGAGGAGGTTTCGGAGGTGGGAGTATCAGGCAAGGGACACTTCTCGCCTCTGTGCGAGCCTTCAGGGAGAATCCCTCTTCATTACTACCTCCACCTGACCACGGACTCTTCAACACACTCCCTTACAAGCTTGATTAGCCACTATTCCTCTCCAGTGCACCTTATCTCACAGATGACCTTGGGCCCCGCCCCATGTCAGGCACCATCTCCCGGTAAAAACATTAGTAAAATCACCTTCATACTTAAAACATTGAATAGAGCAATAAATATAATTAGCACGCACTTTAAAGTATGTTCCACAGTGGCCCTTATGGCCCGACTGCTAATTAAATAAACAAAAACAGAAAGGCCATGACAGGGCCGGCTTCAGCGCTGATGCAAAAGTCTTTTTTGGCGCTGCACCAAAAACCTCTTTCTCCATAAATACCTTTACTTCCACCTTCCAACAGTGTACCTCATCCATCCATGCCCCCCCTATTGACCTCTTCCTCGGATTCCCTCACTGCCACCCTCCCCCAGTGCCCCTCGTCTCTCTGTAGCCCCTCCCCCTCATGATCTCCTCCTCAGACTCCCTCACTACCACCATCCACCGGTGCCCCTCATCTCTCCCTAGCTCCCCCTCCACCCCATGACCTCCTCTTCGGATTCCTTCACTGCCACCCTCCACCAGCGCCCCTCATCTCTCTGTAGCCCATCCCCCTCATGACCTCCTCCTCCGACTCCCTCACTACCACCCTCCACCAGTGCCCCTCATCTCTCCCTAGCTCCTCCCTCCACCCCGTGACCTCTTCCTCGGATTCCCTCACTGTCATCCTCCAACAGTGCCCCTCATCGCTCCCTAGCTCCTCCCTCCACCCCGTGACCTCTTCCTCGGATTCCTTCACTGTCATCCTCCAACAGTGCCCCTCATCGCTCCATAGCCCCTCCCACTACCTCCTCCTCGGATTCCCTCACTGGCACCCTCCACCAGTGCCCCTCATGTTGAGGTATCTCCTCTCTCATATGCATTTAATTTGTTGTATAACGCTGCTCATATCAATGTAGTGTGTGTCAGTACTTTACACCACGCACACACTTACAGAGACAATGAATCATGCAAGTATGTAAATCAGTCTTGATAGACTCACTTTTGTGTTGGTTCTTTTGGCGAGTCTTTCCTGTAATGCTACGTGATAAGCTTCCAGATCTGGTCGATGTGCAGGTGCGAGTAATATGGCTTCGGAAGTGCGTTTGGCTGAACAGAGAATTTACCCCGTTAATAAACACCTTAGGCCTTCAATGTCTTCCAGCTGCGCATGTGTCGTCCGTCCTCCGGACTCTCCTCTCGTCTGCACAGCTTTGGTGAAACCCAGTGCAGGTGACTCCAGCTGGCACTAATGCGAGGGTACTTCTACTGACGGCCACCCCTTGCTGCCCGGATAGTCTCACACTGCGAATGAATGAAAAGGGTTTGGAGGTCAGAACCTGCAGAGAGGCTCCGAGTGAGTGACAAAGTGGGGAAGCTGGTCAGTCACCGCTGTCGCCGGTCATCTCTCCATCTTGGAAGCAAGATCTAAAGTAGATCTGTGTCATTTTTTTTTTTTGGGGCAAAAAATCCAGAAAGAAGTACATGAAATGCCAATCCGACATTTGAATCGAGTATGAAATGTGTCCGGTCCCTGCATCAATATTGGACAAGAGGAAGCATTGCGAGCTGAAATAAAGCACAGCATTGCACATGATACGAATACCAGCTGTTCGTGTTTGAATTGTTCATATTATTCCCATGCTCCTGTGGTAGGACTTTTACCCAAGCAACATATCTTAATTACGGTGTGGCGTAATGTGAATTTCGCCTATCTGTGGTAACCCGAAATTACATCAGTGTAAAAAAAAATATATATATATAATCAATCTCCTGGACCTAAGCTGAATCTATAGTCCATAATACCGCATCAGAGTGTATATTTTGGCGAGCAGTAGAAGTGATCTTCAATGAAGATGTTGGACTCTGCGGCACGCAACTCCGGCAATAGTTATGCTGTTACCTGAGTGAGAGGACTTGTCTGGCCCTTTACTGATAGTTAGTGTTTTCAGCCTTGATCCAGCCATGGTAAAAGAGCTTGATCTCTTTTACAAACAGCTCAATATCTAAGGACATACTTCTGTGTGCTACTAAACTCGACAGCTTTTGTTTGCATTAGCTGAGTTAATCCGAAATATCTCACTGTGAGGCGTCTGTGATTAAATCTATCAATACCTTTTTAAAGCCTCCATTTTTTGTTTGTTACAGTGCAAAATGTAGCCCATATCAACCTTGTTTTTAATCCTTTTTACTGGCGCGTGAAGAGTTAGATTGTAAGCAGTATTTGTGGACCTCTGACTTGTTGCAGTTGGAAGGTTGACAAGGAGTCTTGCACGCATTTCTTCGTTTGTGTCTTAGAAATGTTTCAATCCCTGCCCCATTGACGAAAGAGTCTTCTCCTCAGGAGGCAGTGGACCTAGTTTCACTAGGCAGGTAACTTGCTTCCCCCTCAATGTTCCTCCCACACCCAGTGGGGATATGATCCCGTCTTCTACTAGGAAGATGGTCAGACTGCCAAATCCCAGTAGGGAGAAGTGTTGATCTTCAGTACCAGGAGTGTCTGTGCCACTGGAGGCAGAAGGTTGAGACTGCTTGATAAGCAGAGCTTCCCCCCACAAGGTAGGTGGCTGTCTCCCCAATAGAATGCAATACTGTTCCCTAAGAGAGAAGCTCTTCTACCCATTAAACGAAGGTGCTTGGAACTCTTATAACATCTGTCATGCAATGAACTGAGAGGGGCAGCTCCCTGCACCAGTGAGGAGAGGTGATGTCCCATCAGTCATTGGCAGATCCTTTTTATGGAGACCAGAAGTGCTCTGCAGTAAAGAGATGAACCAACCCCAGTAGGGAGTAGCTGCAGGGGTTGGAGGGTTTGTCCGTAGCCAGGATGGGCAATAGTAGTAGCCCTGCCCTGCTTTGAAATTGAGTAAATTCTCTTGAACTGGCTTATTTCTGGTTTATCAGCCCTCACTTGATGATGTGATGAACTAAACTCACAGTGGTCACTCCTTGTCTAGGATCGGCAACTGAGATCTAAGAGGTTGAAAACCTATCCTAGATCATAGCATTTGGCTGAATGACGTTCTCATAAAGTGACTCTAGGAGCCGATGATGGTGTTCACATATTTAGGATGCTAGCCACACCTTTTTGGTACAAAAAGGAAGACATTTGAGCTCGACTGCAGCACAGGGTGGTGGGATCCTTGAGTAATATCAGATGCCGCAATAGCCCCACATCTGGCAGTAGAGGTGCATGCAAACCGAGGTCAAATAGGTCTGTGATTGTCCCAGCGTCGCTGTAGGGGATTGAATCCCTTGCAGGTGCTTTATTGTTGCCAAGCATCTCACAGCTGTTGGAGATGAGCACAGTGCCAATCCATTAGTCTTTCTCTGGCTTGATGCAACCAAGGATGGTGTTGCCAGTGTCCCACCATAGTCCCCTCCCTGCAGTGTTCCCTCTTGTGCTCACTTACTAAACACCAGTGCGCCTGTCAGTTCCTTAATAGGCTGGTAGACTTTCAGGGTTACGTGCTCCCTGAAAATAGTTTTTTGGGGTTTATTCAAGGACTCCAGCTTTGTAGCTATCTCCAATAGACGCGAGAATCACAAAGCTGGAAATAGAGGAAAGGCTCAAAAACTCACCATCCAGAAAGATAGATTTGTACATTTAACAGATTTTGACCAAATGAAAATGTTCTTGCCTTTAGATGGGACAGGAATAAAAAAAATGTTTAATTGTGAGATCTCAATAAATAAATTGGGCATTTTCTAGTGAGTTGCCTTCCTAAACAGTAGCATTGTGTCTCAAAGGCTCCTCTGGCTTTCCGCACCCATGGACAATGAGGCAATTAGTAAAGGTACTTAATTTTATGTTCCCATTTTGAGAAACTGTGAATAATGATTAATGCATTCAAGTGCTTTATACAACAGAGGAACATTGTGTTAGGCAATGTATGTGAATGAGTGTGACATTAATAATAGGACTAATGGTTTTACATTGTGTGCTATTTCCTTATATGGGCCAAGAAGTCTCACTGTATTGTTTTGGTCAGTTGTGAGGAGGAAGATGGCTCCAACAAGTGTACTACCAGAGTATTGAGTTATAAATATCATGCTAAAAATATCTTAGCAAGGATATTGATAACAAAAATATGTGAACTAAGTATATATTACAGATTAACTATACTTACATCAAATATACATACATGTATACATTGACAATTTGCAGTTAAAGGTAAGTAGATACAGAGTTAAATATATACTTACATATATATATATACATATATAGTCAAACAAAGCCCTGTTGGGCTTACAGTGCCACATACATTATGCAAAATAGAATTGGGGTATGCTGGGTGGTTCTCAAGATAAGGTGTAGAGCAGCCCCGTTTATATGGAGCGCTGTACAACACCAACATTTTAAATCTGCTCACTTATTTTTACCAGCTGAATATTTAAACATAGAAAAAGCCAAATGCCATCCACATTGAGCTAGAAAAGGGACAAAGCCTTTTGCCACTTTTCTGGCAGAGTCTTTAACATAAGGTTAGGAAGTGCTATCCTTACCTAGCCAAAAAGGCATTTTCCGATTTCAAGCACAGTATTACAGTTTTAGACTGATCACATACCATCCCAGTGGGAGCTCCTCCACTAAGGCGGAGGAGCGTCGCCCCACGGCTTTGCAGTAGGGAAAGAAAGGAAACATAAAATGCTAATAACTTGATGTTATCATTTTATTTGTCCGGCATCACGGGGGCGGGCAGGGCTGCTCTGCTCACAGAGCAGGGGTGGAGTGGTGGGCACACTGAAGTGCGCATGATGCTTTGGCCGGCCGTCTCAGGCCGGCCAGATAGTCATGCACACTTAGCATGTTTTCCACCCAGGCGTCATTACAGCCTGGGTGGAGAACATGCCCAGGCCCCCAGTCTGAGCGCTTAACTACGGCGGTCAGACAAATCACAATGTGCATTACAGCGTTGTGTTTTGGCTCAGGGGAGCCTGGCATTTCATGTTTGATAGATGTAGGGGAGAGACGACATGGGAGAGAGTGGCAAGGTGGAAAGTGCACTCTCGTAATGAAAATTGAGGGGGCCTCCCTGCAAAGTACGTGAAGGGACCACCTCTGGGCTCAATCAGGAGCTCTCTGGCCAGACTGCTATGCAGAGGGGGGCCCCTTTAGCTTGGCCCCCCCCCCCCCGCAGGGGCTGCGGGGGCTGGTGTTACGCCCCTGAGTAAGTGACTTTTTCCTTTTCTTTACACCCCCTCGTGCCCTGCCACTCCAGATCCATGCTGGTTGCCACTGTACCATCCAAGTCAAACTGGAATAAGTTAAAATAGCTCTTGACACGTTTCTCTCTTGTTAGAGCTCATCAAAGAAGCATATGTCAACAGTCTTCCCTTTTAGCATTATACAAATGACAGGCACCACATACTACTAGGCAGTGCCTGGAAACGTGCAGGTTGGTATGCCTCAATCTAATGTCGGTTGCGTACATGTGAACACCGCTTGAGCAGTATTGCCTGATCTTTAGAGTACAAATATTGCCTGCAGGCTGCACCCGTGTGAAAGATCACCTTTCTTGATAAGGTGTGTTTGCATAGTCCGGTTCTTGGAAGCAGTGAAAGATCTGTGGCTCTTTTTCTTTGCCATCTAGTTTCTCCTGTTTTTTTTTTGGGGGGGGGGGGCGGGAGAGAGATTAAAGTAAGGGTGATGCAGGCAACACTAGAATACACTCATTTCTTTTCCTCTAAAACTTCACTGTTGAATGGCTGAAATGGACATGGCTAAATAATCAGTATTCACTTTGATGAGAAAATGGATAAAGTAGGTCAGATGTGGTCAGGTCATCTTGCAACAAAATCCTGTTTAGGTTAATGTGATGGCAACATCAAATTGTTTGATGTGTTAACGGTGTAAACTACCATACCTACATTTCTGCTACATAGCTGAAAAACACTTCAATAAGTAATTTCCCTATTACAAAAGAAATGTTTTTTTTCTTCTAAGGTTAAAGTACCACTTGACCAGCGATTGTATATTTTAATCTCCTACCTGAAGCATTTAAGTCTTTTATGTAGCAGTTAATGTTGAAAGTTTGGATCTGAACTCGGTCTGTTGGGATCCTTTATGGCAGATCACTTTGATGGCCCTGTGTCGCTTCTCTACGAAGAACGTTCTTCTGTGCCATCGCGTAGCCTTAGTCTTCCACCGATATATGTGGAAGTTCTTTAAGAGGGTGATGCCTAGTTTACCCAAAAGAGAATAGCCTTGTCTCAATCGTCTTTGGCTTAGCTTACCAGATGACTACATTTCACCATGGGCACTGTGTGCCAGACCTGGGTTTGCATTTAGCAACCCATTGAATTCTGTGAATTGTAGTCCTGCTTTCATATGGCGTGAGCTGCATTTGTAGATTACATTGGAATGCAGAAGGAAAACCAGGACTGGAGTATGACCTCCCCAATGACATGGAACCATCTGGTAACCTTATTCATTGCACATCAGGAGCCATATTACACAACATGCCTTGGGAGCGCCACAGGTGTTTGCACCTGCTTCTTGCGGGTCCTCAATCAATCAATCAGGGTATTTAAAGCGCACTACTCACCCGTGAGGGCCTCAAGGCGCTGCGGTGGGGGGGCGCAGTCCGGGTCAGTCGAAGAGCCAGGTCTTGAGGTCCTTCCTGAAAGTGTGCAGGGTCAGAGAGAGTCTGATGTTCACCGGGAGCTTGTTCCAGGTCTTGGCCACAATGTAGGAAAAAACTCTCCCGCCTGTTCTGGTCCCTCTGGACTTAGTTATTGCAGAAGGGGGCCGAAGACCCTTGTGCTGCCCCTTCTGCAATATACATGATTTCTAGCGGGTGTACACTCATTTGCAAATGAGAATGCTCTTTTGCCCTCTCGCAATACCGTATTACTGACATGGGCTTCAAGGCAAAGAAGGTGTTGGGAGGTGCACTAATTATGTGACAAATATGAGGATCCTTGGTGGGGGCGGGGGGGGGGGGGGCACACTCTATGGCCGAGGTGAGGGCAGGCTGTGAGCTACTAGTGTGTAGCCTCCCAAAAATGTGTTTGTTATTGCGTCTGCATCTCTAATACTGTGCGGGTGCAAATGCCTCTTCTCATTTGCACAGAGAAATGCCCCATTACAAATTAGGCAATGCTCACTTGCAATCGCTCAGGCGCAATCAATTTTAGATTATTTTTTCTGAAATAACAAAATTTTGACGGGCAGGGTGGGACTGAGCTCGAAAATAGGCCGGGCACCAAAAAGAGTGGCCCCTATTAGTGAATTAGATAGCTATGAAGTGGCTGATATTTGCAAATTGTGCAAGGTATGAAAGACTACACAGATTTGAGCCTGCATGATTGCAGGCAATATTTGTTTTAATATCGGGGAAATCAAAAGTAGCAAGTATTGGTATTGTCAATGTTTTTACCCATGTTAAACAGCCGGGTGGCCACTGTGCAGCATGGCCGTGAATACAAATTTTTAAAAGTGCCATGGCGTGGCAAGCGCAGGCCCACATTTGGACATACAGTTCGGGTGAGTGTGTATCACCTGACTACTATTATTTGCAAAGAAGGGGGTGTATTGAACACCATACAACAAATTTTAAAATGTTTATTTTCGTCTAAGATTTATGTTCATATTTTAGCTATGTAGAACAAAATTAAGAATGCTGACTTGTCTCAAAATAGTACTGGCTGTTATACCACATTGGAGAAAACAGCACACCGCTGCTATATAAATACGGTGATCGAGATCTTAACAGCGGACCTTTGGAACCGCAGCTCCCACACAATTCCCTTCAACTAGAGAGTGGTGTACTTCATCCAAGGAATCCGCCGTTGCTTGATGCCACTGCTGAGCAGAAATACATAAAGACAAATTAAAGAATTGTGCACCCAATCAATGAAAAGTCCACAGTTCCTTTTTATATTAATTCACTCCTTTATTGACATTTTGATGTCTTTTTCCTAAAAACAGCCAAGGTTCCAGCCAACACGTTTCGTTCAATCAAAGTTGAACTTCATCAGGGCTTTTATTTATGTATGAGATGAATATCCCCCTCTGTCACTGGTTTCAATGGAAGTCCCATCCAGGATGATTACCCCTTTATTTATCTTGTGGCTCAGTAGTCATCCATTATGCGGTGGGGTTGTATTTTTCCCCCAACCACAACCAATTGTCCCTCCTCAGTTCAGTACTTCCTCACTCCGAAACCGGCAAACGTTGACCCTGGGCAGTGTGAGTAACACAGCTCCATCAAAACTCAGGAAGTGTATGGAATGTGAACTTCCACATTATAGCTCACAATTGCTGTTTATCTACTTACATTGTTATGGGTTATCTTTCTCCACTATTATGGCTTCTTGGCGCTAAAAGAGCAACCATGTAACAATTATGCTGCATATACTTCTGGGTTACACAGAGAGGCACTTTGGTGATTTTTTTTTTTAACTAACATACATGGATACTCCGCAACCGAGTAGAAAATGTAACCACTTAAGCTGTCGTTGGGCATCAACTGGTTAAAAAAAAAGATGTCTGTGGAAAACTGAGTACCTCTGCAATTGTTTTCAACCACGCCACCCAACATTAATCCTCACACACAGCCCCATGTGCTGCTGGGCCGCTGTTGATTTAAAAAAATATATATATATTGAATGTACTGGCGTAAATGATTTCGGAAAAACAAGTCAAATAGAACGTTTTTTAAATGCACAGCTGAGTTGTTAGTTTTAGGCCATGAGTGATATTTTGCTGTGCCTCGTATCAAGAGCCCTACATTTTTTTGGGGGGGGGGGGGGGCGGAACCAAACAAATAGCTTTGATACTATACATGCCAACGTTTTACAAAAGGAAAGTGGGAGATGTTACAAAAATATCCGGGAGAATGTATTTTCCACCTATTGAGGAAGAGACAATTTTAGGCGGGAGACAGCCAAAATAGTCCTTTTTGAGTAAAAAAAATCAGGAGTCTCCCGACTGAGTCGGATCTATTGTTGATGCTCAACATAAAGCGCTCCAATGCCCCTGGGGTCGAGTTCCCACTCTATATCCAATATAAAACACAGAAGCTTACGAGAGAGGACAATGTGGGCATGGGAGGGGACAGAAGCGCACGGGTCAAAAACTAACAGTGCACAGAGCACATTGTGATTGGTAGCAATATGGGGGGGGGGTAAGTATACAAGGGAGACAGTTGGCTAGAACATGCATTCTCGAGTACTGCTTGAGGGGAAAAGAAAGAAAAAAGTTCCTGAGAAGCAAGTGCTCCTGGAAAAAGCCACTGAGAGAGGTGGTAAAGAGGCTACGCTCCACCGAAGAGACAAAGACTCGCTGGATGGCCTAAAACCGAGACAGCGAATAGAAAGAAAGCAACTGTGAGCAGGAAAACAAAAAGCCATTGGTAAGCAATACATTCCTAGGTCAGCTTCCAGCCTGTCCTCAGTATGTCTTTTCAACTAGAACAGCTGAGCTGTCTAGGGCTTTGATCTGAAAAATGGCCAAGAGACCTGTAAACAGGCCCCCAGACAGCCAAAAAAACAGCACACACACTGACCTGTCCGACCAACCCATCAGGCTCTGCCTGAATCCCTAAAGGCAGGGCCACTGGAATGATGTGATTGTGAATCGATTTTCGCATAATTATCGAATTGATACATGTGACACATAATCCATCTGCTGCATAATCTGCAGGTTTTAACAAAACAAAAAAAACCAATTGTTTCTAGCTCAACCAGTTCAAAAGTTAATAAAAATGCGGTGGCACATGTTGCCAAGCAGTGGGAGGCCTTATGCCTTGTCACCTTTCTGTTGCTTATTTCTATATTTGGGTATTAAACTGGTACTAATGAGGTCACCCAATGTCCAGAGTGTTAACAAGTGTAAAAAATACAAAATAATGAAGTAATACTAATAAAAAATGTGCTGCGTTATGCCTCATAATTTGCCTTTTCTTGACTCATAATTTGGCCCTCTCCTGCCACATGATTCCAGTAGCCCTGCGATAGGCCAGTCCGGCCCAGCCCATGGGCCTCAATCAGCAGGTGCAAACGACTTGCGCCCCCACTAAACCCCCCCTCCCTCGGGCACAGTGCGAAATAGGCACTGGTGCTAACTGCTCTGGCTCCTGCTGGCTGAATGCTCTGAAAGAATTTCACAGTTTGTGTTGGCAGGAAGATACAGAACACTCCGCTTCACTTGTCAGAGGCTGGCAGAGCTGTCTGCCCGGGCTCTGCCCAGATCCGGGAAGGCTGCCTGGCTATCTCAGCCGCGTCATATGTAGATGTGTGCATCTCTGTTCCACAGACCGCAGCCCAATACTCCGCTTGGGAAGATTACTATCTGGCCGATTAACGACCCCTTATCTTAAAAACGGGCACTTGACAGGTTCATTATAATATCATTTAGACGTACTTTTTTTTTTTGTTGAAAAAAACGTATAAGATATCTGAGCATTCGAAGCACACAATAGATTGAGCAAACCCAGTCCTCCGTTGTCCCAGCTCGCCTACTCCTCCGTGGGCTTTATCCTGGCACACCTTTAATTGTACCCCAAGCCTTGTGCACAGAACAGACCTAGCATCTTGGAAACCAGAGAGTTGTCTGCCATGGTTGGGTACCAATTCACCTGAACCCTTGGCATCAAACTGCTAACTTTTTCAATGTTTCCCCTGCCCGACGGAGACTGCTTGCCTTCTACAGGTGCTTGACTGACCCCTCCTGGAGTTCTGGATTTAAACATGAGACCGTCTTCAACACTCCCTTCCTCTGCCTATCCGGGATTGTATGGCGAAATCATGCATTCCGTACCTTTTCAACGCCGGCATTAGAACAAACGTGTCGTTACGACGTGCTCTGTTTGCACGCAAGTCATTACAACTACTTGTCTTAGGTGGATGCTGGACTTTAGATTAGTATTATTTACTATTCCAACTCCAGACTACGCACCAAACTTTAAATCCAACGGCACTCCACCAATGCGCCCCCCTGAAGCAAGTCGTTGCAATGCCTTCCGTGCTAAACAAATGCATGGTAACGACAGGTTTGTTCTGGTGCCGGTGCTGTAAAGACACAGCGTGATTCTGGCTTCGTGCTAAAGGGTATTTCACTGACCCTGGTGGCACTGGAAGGACCTAGCCACAGGATCTTGCTCCAGAATTTTCAATTGTGCAAGGATCACCCTGGACTAGATCTCATTGTCCATGTCAAAACCGCCTGCATTACCCACAGAGCACTGCACTCCTCTTCACCCTCCTGTCTAAGTGAGAAACTGAAAATCTCAAGAGCAAATGGAGGTACCAGAAATGCCCAATCACTGCTCCTGGAACCCCTCCACCTTCAGTCGAGAATGGTATATTAGCCAGTCCTTCTCTGGTAGTGCTACAAGAATCTGGAATTCCTTACCTCCCTTCGTTCGCCTAACAACCTGCATAGCTATCTTCAAAGGGACCTCCAGCTTCTCCTGTTTGCAGACACCTGGGTTAATCACCTTCTAACATACCCAACTACTCTATCCAGGAGATGAACTACCTTCACTGTGCGCCCCAACCATCCTAATCCATGCTTGAGCCGTGTACGTGCCTTGTCCAACAGCAGCATTTGTCCTGGCTGCAGCTACCGATGCAAATGTCTTAACATGATTATTGTAATTGGAACTTGCTACTGTTGTAAAGCGCTCTGATGCCTTTGGGCCATGCGCTATATAAAATTAAATAAAATGGTGGTGATTCCAGCAGGAGTTAACCCACTGTTGCTTTAGGTAAGGACCACATGCTGCACTGAGCTCTGGCTTCCCTTCCCAGTGTTGATTTATCTGTGATGCTCCTTGGTGAGCTCATCCAAAGTCAGACTTTTGGTCATCAGTTTTCTGATCAGCACACAGAATGGGGTCTTGCTTACTATCCTGTGGGGCTGGTTTCAGCAGCGGTTAATTTTGTTGCTAGGGGGGCAATGTACGCAGATGCCCGAAGAAGAACAGACTGGCCATGACGGGTTTCGAAAACAAGAATCTACGCTTAAGCTGGCTGAGAAGTACACCTTCAAGTCTTGGGGTTCTATAAGTTGTCTCAAGTTTACAGCCTCCAGTGGATCGTCTCTGGGAGCCAACCCCTCCAACAGCAAGTTTGTTCTCTAAATCCAAAAGGCTGCACTAGTGCTGCAGTTATTTGCAATACAGAATGTGACGGATTATAGAGCTCTTTTGTAGGCAGGCTTTTCTTCATGTTGATCAGACTGTGACTGCAGTACGGGAATGCTGTTGGCTCTCCTATTTTTCCAAATACCTGGACTGCAGATAGGACTAAATAATGCTGCTCACACAAGTTTTCCTCTTGGCTGAGCCTACATGTAATAATATCCCACACTATGAGCTGCACTGACTTCGAGCACAGTTCTTTACCCTGCAAGCCTACATATTGCACACTTGTTTTTGGGCAGCATTTCCAGCACCCCCCAAACAACTTGTTGATCTCTGCTGATGAAGGAAAGAATCCACAAACATGTGTCTTGAGTTACACAGCACAGGCTGCACCAAGAAGGGTACAACATTACAGACTACTACTGAAGAAAGTGTTATCATGCACTGCACTTACCATGATACATTGGGGCAAATTGAGTGCTGAGATGTGAGGCAGTGTGCTCCCAGCCTCCTCCTGTTTGAACTATGGCACCAGGGCCTGTATACAACATCTTGGCCAAGTCCCCCTCAGAAATCTAGGAATGTGTATTTTTTTCAGGTCCCGTTGTGCTGCCTATCTGTGTTGAAGCATAAAGTAGTGACTCTCTCAACCTTCTCTCCACACACAACCAAAGGACACATTAAATGTTTCAGTAACGTAACTCAAAAACATGTGGCAAATTCCTTTATTAACTATCTGAGCAATAGTAATGCATTCAAAAAGTTGACTGGGGAAAAACACCAGGCAGTTCTAACCTGACAGCAGATTTTTATGCGACTTATCAATCCAGACTTGTGCCACAACTCTTAGACCTGTATTAGGCAGATATAAAGTATGAGTTGTACCTTCTACCACCAACAACGGTATAATCGTGGGACACCCAAAGCCAAACAAGGACCTACTAGACACAGCCTCCTATCACCCATTGTCAGTGTTTGACTTGGACTGTGAAATCCCAGACAAAGTCCTGGATATCATGATATCCAGAATCGTACTGGAAACAAATCCATCCAGACGATGCAGGGACTCAACAATTGCTCCACATTCATGGACAATCCCCTTATGATGGCTAAGTTGCAAGTAGTGGCTACCAGTGGCATAGAAAAAGCCTATGGCATACTTGTGGTCTTGGCCGAGCTGGGGATTTGGGGAGAAATTACAGGGTGGCTGCTACTGCTAACCACCTGCCCAACAGCCTGAATATGAAGCAGCATCACTATCTCAATCCTGGGGAGTACAGTTGAGAAAGAGTCAAGGGTGCCCATTCTCGGCTCCTACAAGATTGGCCTTGAGCACGGATATTGCCCGTGCAAAGAAACAAGAGAATGGTTTATTCACGGGAACAGTAAATAGGCCAAAATTCAAATGTGACCTACAAAAAAAATGTAGATGATGTACTTGTGACTTTAGCTTACAGCAGGTGTTAATAGATTCATGAAATGGACTCACTTGATCATCAGGCAGCCAACACGGTCCCTTGACGGGGTCAAGATTGATTCCTAGGAAAGATTCTCACATTGTTGGGAATGCTGATTTTCCATGTGCTAAGGGGCCCGACAGCTTATGCATTTTTGCAATCATAACCTCAAAAATCTTCACCCTCTGTGGTGTCCCACTTGCTTCTAAGAAACAAGTCATAAAGGTAATGAACAATCTGTTTTGAACCTGAACCATTCTGACCACACACTAGCAATTCAGTGTGCACAAGACACTCCAAAAACCATTGCCACATACTTGGCAAAGTAAAACTTCAGTTCATGATTGGAAACATAGCAGTCGTAAAGCAGCCAGGTGGACAGGCAGCAACCTGAAGGCAGATTATGTGTCTGATTTAGCCTTAAATATGGCCTTTCCTATGCCTTCATGTTTTTTTGACGGCCTAGCCAAGTAAGATCTAGTGAACAGTGCCCAATGAAGAGTCTGTTTCACCTTGACTGAGGAGTTTTGGGATGAAGATAGATTGTGTAAATTCTAAATTGGCCTGACTCTTGGGCACAGTCACCTGGGGAGACTAGACCAGGGCAGGGAAAGGGGTATGGCAAAATGACCCCACTATCCAGCCCATGTACACGTTTCTCAGTCTATTTCTTGGCAATCCTAGGGTTCGTGACCAAAGATCTGAATCTTTGGTACATTTCTTCCGCTGATGTTATTTGTCAGGACCCTAAACCGGTCACTGAAACCCAAAAACCACATCTGGGCTGCTTGTCTGTCTCTGTAGCAGGACAATGTGTAAAATTAAGTGTCTAGGACAACAGGCTAGCGAGCTGAGGTGCCAAAACTAACTTAAGCTACAGTATCTCCGTGCATGAGAGGGGGTACTATGTGTTCGATTCATTAGGTCTTTATTTCTTGTAACATTTGGACTCTGGGTGGGCTGACAGGTCGCAAACAGAGACATGCCTGTATCTGCATGCTGTGGGGCCGTCAATGTAGGTCTCATTGAAATCCCAACTGGCCCTTTTACTTTCACCCGTGGCAGGGGGAAGTCCATAAAGGAATGTCCCATTCTGAACAACCTTGACTTTGGAGATGGCAGAAGACGCCGCTCTGTGTTGAGGTAGGGTAGAAGCAGCATTCATAGAAACTGATTTTGTGTGCTATGCTTTCTACATCCACTCTAACCTAGGCCACCATGTTGAAATCCAGATGTGTTCTCCATACCAAAGTGAGCCAAGTACCTTCTTGCTGCAGAGCTTAAAAGTCTTGCACAAGAGGGCGTAAAAATCTGAAACGGGTTCCGCAGGCACGTTGGAACAGTCCCAGGGACTGAAAGCCTTGCCCTGCTCCTCAGGCCGGATTAATTTGTTTTTCCTATGTGGGCCCACAAACAACCCAGTTGATAATTAAATGCAGCTATGATGTGTACTCCAGATTTTTGCTGATAAGAGAATTGGCACAGCCTGCCGACGAGAATACAAGGCCGTCTCACAGCAGAGCTAGGAACCTTAACATGTAGGCTTCGTTTTAACCACCTGCTGGTTGTTCACAAACTTGTTTCGGATAGTGAAATGCATTTGGAAGGTGTATTCTGGAAATACGTGCTCAACATTGCTGGTATGAGTGGTCCAGGTACTGCCTGTATCTTCTGTGTTCAACTCTCAGGGATCTCAACTCCTGATGCTCCCAGGCCGTTTTTTGGTTTATAAATGGTTAGTTTATCTGGTGTTACACTACTGGACTCCATCAGCCCCTGGCCATTATCAGTGGATGACCAATATTGCAGAACTGTCTGCTTCTCAGTCATCCTACATTTCTATAAATTCCAGATAGCCAAGGTTCGATGTTCCTGCCATCACCTCTCTTCAGTGGTCTCTGAGTTGCTGTTGACCTGAAGGGGTGCTCAGGGAAGACCACACCACTCGCGGTCTACCCAATGGAAACCAAAGAACGCTCCTTCTCCCCCCTTGCCGCCAAATCCTGGAACGCTCTCCCACTCCAACTCCACACCTCACCCTCAATAATCCAATTCAGGAAGGGACTCAAGACCTGGATCTTTGACTGGAACCTGCAGCAGAGCGCCTGGATACTCTCTCGGGTGATAAGCTGCGCCGTACAAGTGCGACTTGATTGAAAGATACAGCCAGGGGCGTTGGAAGGGAGGTGCGGTGGGTGCTGGCTGCCCTGGGTGTCATCTCTGAGGGGGGTGAC
Organism: Lissotriton helveticus; assembly: GCF_964261635.1. Lineage (NCBI taxonomy): Eukaryota > Metazoa > Chordata > Amphibia > Caudata > Salamandridae > Lissotriton > Lissotriton helveticus. The sequence continues at coordinate 1,937,485,980 of NC_136057.1, read as the reverse complement.
GAAATGGCAAAAATGTGTATTTTTAAAATTAAAAAATTGGGGCTCACTGCACTTTTCTTTAAAGAAAAAATTGTACATATTTAATGGGGGGAGGTGACAAGAACTTTTCCGCAGCGGGTACCACCTGACCTTGCTACGTCACTTGATACAGCCGCGTCTTCGCCAAAATCAGTGCTGCTGAGTGCTGGGAGGCAGTGATGGGGAAAGTCCAGGTTAACCCAGAATGGGAATTACCCTGTGGTCCTACTTATAGTAAGCGGTGTACCCACTGCAAAAGCAGTGTAAATGACCAGCCAGAGCAGCTTGCAGTCCGCCTCCAGTGTGGTTCCTTGCCTTCTAACATCTGATACACCGTCCCTCTTCCTACTCTCCCTGTTCATTCCTTTCCTAACTTCCCATCAAGAATTATCTAAGTACTCAAGGACAGTTGAGGAGGGAGCCAAGCGCAGGCCTTCCAGGTATGCAGGCTGTTGCGGTGCAAATCTGTGTATCACATTTAGGTGGCTTTTCGTCTGAATGTGAGGGATTAGGACTTTTTAAACGGGAAACAGCCGTAACAACGAGGGTTTTTACCACGTTGTGACTTTACCATACATTTTTAGGCCTGCATGTTTTTACAACGGATGCCTTTACCATGCATTTAAGGTTAAATTGCGGGGATCTCCCCCCACAAATCCATTGTTCTTAAATGAATAAACAATGTGTGGTAATGGCATCTGTTGTAAAAAAACATACACGTTGTAAAAAAAATATGTGGTTAAAAATGTTTGGTGAAGGCTTGCTACCTATTTCCCTGCGTTGTTCTGTCGTACAGCCTTGTTAAAAAGCGGTTGCTAGATCATGCTGCATTCTTTTTGCATTTTAATGTTAAATATTGCGAAATTATTTGATCGTTTGCTAATTTGTACCAGAAATACTAAACAGAATAATTACATGTTAAGAATTAAGTGTCATTCGTATAGGAACCAGTTAGAAGAGGGCAACAGCCTGTGCATTACATTTGGAACATATTTGACGGTTGGTCGACGGTATGTTTCCCATAAATCAGCACTGCTCAGATGTTTGTGGAGTAGCTGCGCTAGTCTTAAGTTTTTGGGTTTAGTAAACTTCATGCCGCCTCTTCTTTATTTTTTTTTTTTCGTTCTTCAACGGTGCCCATGGAGGGACCGCTGCAGGGCCCAAACGGACTGTTCTGTAGTGAACAGGAGCAATATGCAACAAAACTTTTAGGGCTCCTGGCAAGATATATAGTGCGACACTCTGTTTGAAACACTTTAATCTTATTCTCCATTTCCATATCATTCAAGCCCTCGTGTTAATAAACATTATTGAGTTATATGTTAAACTTGCAGAAGTTGAGGCACAGAAAAACAGCCGAAAGATAAATATACCAGGCTTCCACCAGTTAAACAGTGCAAAAAAAAGTTTGACCAAGCATTAATAAAACATTTTTTTCACTGATATCTAATTTTTTTTATTGCCTTTCAAGATTTTAGGTGTCCAATTTGTCTGTTCTTCCCATTCTAGTAGAGAAATTAAACGTAGCTTAGTGGCTGTTTCACTAAGACGTATACAAAATTGCTTGAAATTGTATTTTAATTCCACGATATTAATAAATATATTTAAAAAAAACTTTCACAACTGGCATTCTTGCTGCAAAGGGGAAAGTCGAAGCACTGCTTTGAGGATGTTCATCATTCAATGGGACGAATCTGATAATGTTCTTCCTAATTCTAGTGCCCGCCTTCTCTTTCTGTGGGTACATGTCTCTGGGCAGATGGTGACCTCTGGTGCTGCTGAGTGATGGACACTGGAGGAAGCGGGGAAAATAGGACAGAGAGGTAAAGATAATTGTATCGCGAGAGAGGTGAAAACGAGGGAGAAAGGAAGCAGAGACTGGGATGAGGTACAACGAGAAGTAAGGTAAAGAGGGAGAAGAGAAGCAGAGACCCGGATGAGGTACAGAGAGAAGTAAGGTAAAGAGGGAGAAGGGAAGCAGAGACCGGGATGAGGTACAACGAGAAGTAAGGTAAAGAGGGAGAAGAGAAGCAGAGACCGGGATGAGGTACAGAGAGAAGTAAGGTAAAGAGGGAGAAGGGAAGCAGAGACCGGGATGAGGTACAACGAGAAGTAAGGTAAAGAGGGAGAAGAGAAGCAGAGACCCGGATGAGGTACAGAGAGAAGTAAGGTAAAGAGGGAGAAGGGAAGCAGAGACCGGGATGAGGTACAACGAGAAGTAAGGTAAAGAGGGAGAAGAGAAGCAGAGACCGGGATGAGGTACAGAGAGAAGTAAGGTAAAGAGGGAGAAGGGAAGCAGAGACCGGGATGAGGTACAACGAGAAGTAAGGTAAAGAGGGAGAAGAGAAGCAGAGACCCGGATGAGGTACAGAGAGAAGTAAGGTAAAGAGGGAGAAGGGAAGCAGAGACCGGGATGAGGTACAACGAGAAGTAAGGTAAAGAGGGAGAAGAGAAGCAGAGACCGGGATGAGGTACAGAGAGAAGTAAGGTAAAGAGGGGGAAGAGAAGCAGAGACCCGGATGAGGTACAGAGAGAAGTAAGGTAAAGAGGGAGAAGGGAAACAGAGGCCCGGATGAGGTACAGAGAGAAGTAAGGTAAAGAGGGAGAAGGGAAGCAGAGACCGGGATGAGGTACAACGAGAAGTAAGGTAAAGAGGGAGAAGAGAAGCAGAGACCGGGATGAGGTACAGAGAGAAGTAAGGTAAAGAGGGAGAAGTGAAGCAGAGACCGGGATGAGGTACAACGAGAAGTAAGGTAAAGAGGGGGAAGAGAAGCAGAGACCCGGATGAGGTACAGAGAGAAGTAAGGTAAAGAGGGAGAAGGGAAACAGAGGCCCGGATGAGGTACAGAGAGAAGTAAAGTAAAGAGGAAGAAGGGAAGCAGAGACCGGGATGAGGTACAGAGAAAAGTAAGGTAAACAGGGAGAAGGGAAGCAGAGAACGGGATGAGGTACAGAGAGAAGTAAGGTAAAGAGGGAGAGGGAATGCAGAGAGGGAGAGCGGTACTGAAAGTGGTGACGTCCCCTGTATTCGTTTGACTCTGGCGATCTTGCGGATTGTGATGCCAGATGCCCAGGGCCTGTCAGTTCCTAGTTTCTGCTGATAGGTCTAAAGGTCATTTCCTGCCTCTTCACATATGATCTCCTGCGCCCTGGTGGCGTAACGGAAAGTGAGGAGGCCTCCCTGCACGGGACATAGAGGGGCCCCCTCCGGGCTCAATCAGGAGTTCTCGGGTCAGAGTGCAGTGCCGAGGGGGGCCTCTTGGAGCTAGGGCCCTGTTGTAAATAGGATGGCCACAGATGACAAGATACTTCCAGTTGATTACATGTAGATTTATTGTAGGACACAGCCAAGCACACAACCTCGCCAGCTGACCAGACCACCAACTGACACTAGTGGAATCCTCCAGGTAGAAGTCAGAACATACATAGGCATTGTGGTAGACAGAGAACAAGAAAACACAAAGAAAGGACTAAGACAAAAGACAACCATATTACATGAAGAATCAATGTACAACACATCTCCCTCCTTTATAGAAAAGAAAAGAAATAAAGGAAAACAAAGATTACAATACAAAAGACTGCAACGACAACCACAAAGACAAACGAGTATTCAGAGACACAGGAAGAAAAGAGAAGAGTGAGGTGAAACAAAACACTCAAACAACACCTACCCCATGTTGTACAATAACAAGATAAATCCGAAATATCATTACACTCCATTCCCCTCCCTTAGAGATTGGGAGAAACACAATATACCCCAAGAAAGTTAAAGAAACCAACAGTTCCCTTTTTACGGACACACAGACAGTGTAAACAAGACCCCTCAAAATAAGGAACAACATAAGAAACTAAGCCTGGTAAATAACACAACTTTCCTTAAACAGGGTATACCTCAGGATAGACAACCAGGGAACTTACATGGCCAATGACCAATAAGAGCAGCACTAACACTACAACCTATTTCAGAAAAACGTAACCAGTCAACCTGAGAACTAATATAGGTATTGATTATTCACCAACTCCACACCCTCCAAAGTAGGCTACACCACACGACAGCACAGGATGGTTAACCTGGAGATTGACTAACTACCAACACTATTTCTCCAAAGAAGGGTACAACACAGAGTTCAAACCCTGCAACCAAACCTACAGCATGCCCTACAAAGAGTATACCATGGGTACCAACAGGCCCCACACCCTCCCCAAAGAAGGGTACACCAATGGGTAAAAACACCACCATAGGAAAGTACAACAACAACAACTCTCACAGGTTGCACATGGAACTTATACACCAACATGCCCTACATAGGGTATACCATGGGTACCTCAAAACACTTTCCACACTGACCCCCAAAACGCTCAAAAGGTTAAACACACCAGGAAAAACACATAAGCCCTCCTAGATAGAGTACATCGGAGGAAATGGCCCTGCAGACTAGAATGAGACACTAAATGTTAGTGCAACCTCATAATAAAGAATACAAAAGGAGAAGAGACCCATGAAACCGTCATCACACACCTGGTGTTGATCTCTCACAATCATGCAACATTTACTAACAATTTCGGTGACCTAACCACCAACAACACAACAAAACAGGGTGACAAGAAACGTTGCAAAAGGTTCACAGCTTGGAATTTATACTCTAAAATGCCCTACATAGAGTATACCATGGGTACCGACTGGCCCCACCCCCTCCCCGAAGAAGGGTACACCATTGGGTAAAAGACACCGCCATGTGAAAGAACAGCCACACACTTTCCACATTGACCCCCAAAATACAAGCTAGAACAAACGTTGCACAAGGTTCACACCTTGGAATTTATACCCCAACACACCCTACATAGAGTATACCATGGGTACCGACTGGCCCCACCCCCTCCCCGAAGAAGGGTACACCATTGGGTAAAAGACACCGCCATGGGAAAGAACAGCCACACACTTTCCACATTGACCCCCAAAATACAAGCTAATGAGCTGCCTAATAACAAGACACAATAGCTCGTAGTCCTGGTTCCTCTTAGAACCTCTCTGTAACAACTCGCTGTCACAAATCCTTAGACCTGGAAGATCTTGAAACCCTTCAGTCTCAAATTTACCTCTTGAAACAGGGACTTTAACTTTCTTCTTTAATCAACTTGAAACATCTCTGTCAACATCGTTCCGACACAGAATCCTCACCCTGCTTCATTGACATACTTCCGGACTCACAGTCCCAATTCAGATTTTACCAAGTTTTGGAGTCACCATCAGTACAATCTCAGTCCCGGCCACTTGACGGTAAACATTGTCCTCTCCCAGCTAGACACTTGAATCCATGTCTCTTTCCGGTCCCGAGACACCAGATAGGTTTTGACTCTACCTTGTTCACCGACCCAGTTCAGAACTCACTGTTCCTGTTTCGGAGTCTCTAGACTCCACGCCACTATTCTGGACTCCTTCACTTCTCCTTGACATCGTTTGCCCTCTCCTGTTTAGATGCTAGAATCTTTGTCCTTTGATATTCTTCGTCCTCTCCCAGTATCATAAGCAATGTAAAGAAATTCATTTTCCTTCTTGAAGCTTTCACTCCAAAAGATGGATTCGTCCATCCCTGCTGTAGATCTTGGAACCTTTTTTTTCCAAGAACAGGCTTACTTCATGTCCAAACTCTGACTTAGGACCACTGTTCCCGTTGTGGACTTTCTGTCCAGACACTCACTTGGGACTTTTGTCCCCGTTGTGGACTTACCGTCCAGAGTCACACGTGGATCCTCTGTCCCCATTGTGAACTCACCGTCCCGAGTCTCACCTGGAACCTCTGTCCCTGTTGTGGACGTACCGTCCAGAGTCTCACGTGGGACCGTTGTCCCCGTAACTTATCGCCAAGACTCTCACCTGGGACCACTGTCCCCATTATGGACTTACCGTCCACAGACTCACATGGGACCAGGACCTTTGTCCCCGTTGTGAACTTACTATCCAGAGTCTCACTTGGGACCTCTGTCCCCGATGTGGACCTTCCGTCGAGACTCTCACCTGGGACCTTTGTCCCGGTTGTGAACATTTTGTTCATCTTGCAAACTTGACTCTACTTGCAAGACCATTGTCCATGCTCTGTTTTTTTTTTCAGGCTCTTCGACCATCTTCTAATTGTGTGGGACTTTATTTCTGTTCTAGATCCTCTGAACAGCCTCTGCTCCTTAACTGATTTGTGCTTCTCTTTCTTGTTCCTGGACGCACTGTACTTTTTTTTTTTTTTTTTTTGTGTCACACTTGGCTTCTTTGCCTCAGTTATGTACCCTAGTAATAATCCGCACATTGAAGTTTAACTAATTTTAATTTCCAGTTGGTAGCAAACAGCATAGGCAAAATGATCAAAATAATAGTGGCTTCACGAAACACAGTACATTTTCTTATGCTTGCTCACTGACACGTTTCTTATATTCTGCCAAAATATTAATAAATACAGGAAATAACCACTAGATGGCACTGTTGTTAAAGAGTTCACTGGAAAACAGCTCTTTGACTCCTGAATGGAATACACATTGAAATCGATATTCCTACATACAGCGTGAAACTGACAATACCTCATTTCTCCATATGTTTATGATTTCCGGCAGGCATCATTCTGAAACAAAACACACGCAGAACTCCTTTCACTTCTCTCACGTCCACTTGATTTTTTAAGAGTCTTAAAACTCGTGGTGAGTTAATGCAGCTCTAGACACCGCCCTTAGAGAGAGTTGCGTTGAGTTCAGGAAACCATGTTGTCATGGAAACAAAACAAAAAAAACCACGGAGAATGGAATTACAAAATGGATACTTGACGCTGCGCAGTGACGTTTCACGCAGCACGGCTTTCGGGATGATGCACCCAGGCTTCCTCCACGCGCTGAAATGACGCTGGACACAGAACAACACTTTAGAACAGACTGCTACTCCGCTGAGTCCCACAGAGATTCTAATGCGTCATCAGTAGTAAAACTGCCATGGTGAAGATCGGATCAACACGAAGGGAAAATAACGGTATTAACAAGCACTAAAGATTCACAGTAGATGAACTTGAACTTGTTTCTGCCGTTCGTGACTCTAAATGATTCATTTCATTTACAGATTAATGATCATGTGTCCACCTGATTCACTCGTTTTTCTAGCAGCTGTGTCTTGAACGTTAAAAGTACTTAGTTAAAATCCATGCTGTTTCTCGTGTCAAACTCTTCATTAGAAGCATTACAGGAAGCAGAGCAGAGGATAAATTCTTTGGATTTCTTTCTAAACATTACTGGTTTATACTCATTATTGTGATGCGTTACCCCATCATAGGCAATTCCCTTAAATCTTTGGTATTGGCTGCAGCTGGTTGGGCAACAGTTTAGTTTGAGTTTTGCAGTAACTTAGAAAGATTTCTCAAAATAACAAGGCGCTACAAATATTTTCAGATGGTTTTCTTCCTTTTCCACGATACTGTTAAAGGTTTCTGGTTACTTCACTGCTATTACTTTCCTACACCATACATCTTGCCACAGTTAAAATTGCGCCATACTGTCAGCGATGAGTAATATACTCACAGTTCTTTTCTTGCTTTACATTTCTTTGAAATACTCCTCATACATCTGGTTTCAAACTTCTTTTGATGATATTACCGGCAGCAGATAGGTGAAGAGCAGTGGGTTCTTTCCGCGAGGTGTAGCTCAGGCTGTGTTAGATGGTTTCTTCTCTGGTCTGGTCAGCAGAAAACGTCGCCAAAATGTTGTAAATAGGATGGCCACAGATGACAAGATACTTCCAGTTGATTACATGTAGATTTATTGTAGGACACAGCCAAGCACACAACCTCGCCAGCTGACCAGACCACCAACTGACACTAGTGGAATCCTCCAGGTAGAAGTCAGAACATACATAGGCATTGTGGTAGACAGAGAACAAGAAAACACAAAGAAAGGACTAAGACAAAAGACAACCATATTACATGAAGAATCAATGTACAACAGGCCCCCCCGCATCGCGGTGGCCGGTGTGGTTTCTGTGAGAATGTAAATTCCTAACGTGAGCACTTCCGCTGGAGTTACACATTGTACTGCAAGCTCGTGCTACTCTGTTCATCCGGTACAATGACACAGAAAAGGCTCTGCCATCTTTTGTCCGCCTCCTCTGGTGTGAACGTCTGTCTGTTCTGCCTTCTCTCCAGTCTGCAGGGGAGGCGGCGGCCGAGTCTGCAGACACATGTCCGGGCTCAGGGGGGATTACCTTTCTCCTCACCTCAGCCTCCGGGGGGATCAGAGATGAGAGCAGAGCTCAGGAGAACACAGGCCTCTTGTTCTCCACAGCCCCCTCCAGCTTGAAGCAGCCACCGCTTCTCAGAGGCAAGCTGTGTAAACACCTGTGTATTGGCAGACCCTCAGAGGGCGGGAGCCGCACAGTGTGAGCTGTGGGCTGCAGGCTGCCCGAGCAAAGCATTCTAGAGTGAGCTGTAAGGTCTGTAGGGCCAAGAAACTGAAACACCAAAGAAAGAGCCTCTAACTCACGGCCCGTTCACCTCAGTGTTGAGTGAACCAGAGGGAACGATGGGCAGGACCCCTGGAATTATGCGGTAATCGAGTACCAATTGACGTGGGAATAAGGAATGGTTCTCTAAATTATGTGGTACGTCCTGTAATATTGTAGTTGTGCTATTTCATGTTTTTAACATGTATTTTGACTGTGTATGCAAAAAGATCACGTTATTGGTACCAGTTTAACAGCGCTAAACTGCAATCAGCGACTGAAAGTTGACCAGTTAACTTTCACTAAGGCAAACGAGCAAGCAGCACATTTTTTCCGTTGGAATCTACAATTTTTGCAGGACAGTGTGGATTTTGTGGAAAGTGCAGTGAGTCAAGTATGTGATAAAATGGCCTGGTTGCACGATCCCATTGTGTAGCGGCATAACTATAGGTAGGCCACAACAGCTTAGAGCAGACGTTTTTAAACTGGTGGGCCTGAATTGTCTAGTTCTCCTTCTTTCCATGTTATTTGTACTGTCTCTCCTCTGTTTGTGCTGTGGTTGATTGCTCACTCTAATTGTGCGTTCTTTGGACTCTCCACTGCTCTCATGTGTTTGCTCATTGTACTTTATTCTGTCACTCGCTCCAGTTCACCACCTCTTGTTTATTCATTTGCTTACTCTAGTTCTCTTGTTCGTTCACCCTCTTTACTTTGCTCCCTTTTTCCTGCTAATGCGAATGGGAATTAATCTCGACTTTTTACCTTCAAAAATTGAAAAAGAAAACGTGTATGACTCATAAACATATACAGAAACCTGGTGCCTATCCGAGATTAGGGAGGTTAATGAGCTGTGGTTTACAGGTTAAGAGCCCTAAAAATCTGGACTGGATTGAGACCTGTCAAGATTGCCCTGTAAACAAGGGAGCCCATGATTCAGTTGTTGTAGGGGCAGCAGATGAAGACAGCGGCAAGAAAAATGTACTGCAATAGCAAAATGGCTCCCAGGATTTTAAGTGAGCAAAAATTGTTGTTTAATTTTGGGATCTCTTAAAATGTAGGACCTCCGCAGGGCACTGGGCATGCGGAATAAGCAGATGGCTACCATCAGTGTAACAGGAAGTGAAGAGAGAGTGTGGCTAGAAGGATAAGTCTGCTTAAAAAAGAGATCACAAACACTGACAACTGATAAGATAAAAGAAGTCAACCAAGTCCATTCTACGCACCCAAAAAAATTCCTGGAACCTGAGCCTGCAGAGGTGGAAAATGTGGTGAAATTGGCCGCTGACCACACTGGGCCATAGCTTGGCTTGTCATCCCAGTAACTGGTACCTAAAGTGCCATCAGAACAGAAGAGCGGTTGAGCACCCCAAAACGCTTCTAAACCCATCCCCTCCAGGCACTGTATTGGATCCCAGCTTTGAAGGAAGGCCTAAGATGCTTAGTCTGACTAGCCTTATCCCTCTGTGATTAAGAAAGCAGCTGATGTCAATCAACCTATACTCCTCGACTTTAGAAGAAATGGCAAAAATCCGAACATGAGCATTTACTTAGTGGAAGTGAGTGTTTTTGAACTTTTGTTCGTCCTGCTATATTTATTTACTTTGGTGCTGCAGTGCTGGTCTGGTCAAGGCCAGGGGTATGTTCCTATTTTTATGTCTGCCCTTAAGACATCTCCTGCTGTCTCGCCAACTTCAAGTATTTTTTTTTTAAAACAGATTTTTATTAAGTTTTAGTCAAACAGCACACAGTCATGCATCAGAACGGCTTTGCTCTACCCACATGTTGGTAGTGGTAGCCATGAGTACATGTTTTGCTTGAACAAAAGTGCCTCCACTGAAAATAGTGTTTCCCCTCAACCCAGCTGCCTGAGCCAGCAGCAGTATCACTGTCTGAGCTTGAATTTTCTGGGGCACACATAACATTGTAATTCTGTTAGGCCCACATGCATCAAGCATTTTTGTAGTCGCAAACGGTGCGATTCCTTAAAATCGGCCGTTTGCGAATGCAAAAGTGCTTTTTGGGATGCATGAAGCAATTTTAGAATTCGTAACATGTGTGCGAATTCTAAAATTGCGGGTGCTTTTAAGAAGTCGCAGATGTGCGATTTCTTAAAAGCAATGCATCATTTTTTTAAAAAGTGAAAATTCGCAAATAGGGTGCCAAATTTACCGAGTGGTTGAACCACTCGGTAATATTGGAAAAAGTGTGTAAAATGTTGAAAAATTTTTTTCTTCAACATTCATGTTACGGACACACATGTCCTTAGGACATGTGTGTGTGCAACATGATGCGAAAAATACATTTCAGGGGTGCATGGGGGGGTCTTTTGGACCCCCCCTGCACCCATGAAATTTTCTAAGTGCCACTCGCAATTTCTATTGACTCCTATGGGCCTTTTGGAAAATATTGATGCATATCATTTTGCATTTCTTAATTTGCGATTCCTTATTTTTCGCAAATTAAGAAATGCAAAAAGACACAATGATGCATGTGGGCCTTAGTGTCTTAGATAACTCGATAAATACAATGTTTCTCTCGCAGCAGTACAGATGGGAGGAGGGCAGTCATGAGGAATGTATTACAGGCTTAGCACACACACTTTCATCATTACCTTTAGACATAAGAGTGCAGGTTTGTATTTCATAGTAGTATGGAATGCCCAGGAGCTGCACAAGTCTACAGGAGGTTACGGTCTGGTTTGAAAGTGCAACAGTCACCTGACTTTGTGATCAAGAAAGAGCTTTTAGATTACTACTGAGAGAGTGGCTTATGCTCCACCCAAACATTTCCAGAGGTATAAGATTTGATTGTGCTACATTTGTGTGCTGCCACTAAAAAGACTCCTTGTATTGCACTTTTTAGTTTGTGGTAAAGCTTATACTTGATACAACAGGACTAAGTTGGTTATGGTGGCAAGCCAGTGATCATGGCAATAGGCTATGTTATGATAAAGGCAGTAGGCCTGATGTATTTAATGTGAAAAGCACATGTTAAAGTTCAATCAATCAATCAATCATATCATTTGTAAAGCGCACTACTCAACCGTGAGGGTCTCAAGGCGCTGGGGTGGGGAATGCTGCTACTGCTCGAAAAGCCAGGTCTTGAGGAGTTTTCTGAAGGTGAGCAGGTCTTGGGTCTGCCGTAGGTGGATGGGGAGGATGTTCCAGGTCTTGGCGGCGAGGTGGGAGAATGATCTGCCGCCTGAGGTCGCTCTTCGGAAGCGGGGGATTGTAACGAGGGTGAGGTCGGCGGAGCGGAGTTGGCGGGTGGGGGTGTAGAAGCTGAGTCGTCTGTTGAGGTACGTTGGTCCGGTGTTGTGGAGTGCCTTGTGTGCATGGGTGAGGAGCTTGAAGGTTATCTTCTTGTTGACCGGGAGCCAGTGCAGGTCTCTCAGGTGGGGTGTGATGTGGCTGCGGCGAGGGATGTCGAGGATCAGGTGTGCGGAGGCGTTCTGGATGTGTTGGAGCCGTCTCAGGAGTTTGGCCGAGGCTCCTGCGTAGAGGGCGTTTCCATAGTCCAACCTGCTGCTGACAAGGGCCTGGGTGACTGTTCTTCTCGTTTCAGTGGGGATCTACTTGTAGATCCTACGGAGCATGCCGAGGGTGTTGAAGCAGGAGGAGGAGACGGCGTTGACCTGTTTAGTCATGGAGAGGGTGGAGTCGAGGATGACCCCTAGGTTGCGTGCGTGGCATGTGGTTGTTGGAGCGGTTCCCAGTGTGGTCGGCCCCCAGGAGACGTCCCAGGCCGAAGGGTTGGACCCGAGGATGAGGACCTCTGTCTTGTCCGAGTTCAGCTTCAGTCGGCTGTTCCTCATCCATTCAGCAACGGCCTTTATTCCTTTGTGAAGGTTGGTTTTGGAGTTGTTGGGGTCCTTGGTGAGGGAGAGTATCAGCTGGGTGTCATCGGCGTAGGAGAGGATGTTGAGGTCGTGCCGACGGGTGACGTGGGCGAGCGGTGCCATGTAGATGTTAAACAGAGTTGGGCTGAGGGATGAGCCCTGGGTACGCCGCAGATGATCTCGGTGGCTTCGGAGCGGAAGGGGGGAAGGCGGACGCTCTGTTCTACCAGAGAGGAAGGAGGTGGTAGAGTCCAGGGCCTTCTCTTGGATCCCAGCGTTGTTGAGGCGTGTTCGTAGTGTGTGGTGACAGACCGTGTCGAAGGCATCTGACGGGTCCAGGAGGATGAGGGCCGTCGTTTCTCCGTTGTCCATCTGGGACTTGATGTCATCGGTGGCGGCGACGAGGGCAGTGTCGGTGCTATGGTTGCTGCGGAACCCGGACTGGGAAGGGTCCAGGATGTTGTTCTCTTCGAGGTAGCGGGTCAGTTGTTCGTTGACGGTCTTCTGGATGACCTTTGCCGGGAACAGGAGCAAGGATATGGGCCGGAAGTTCTTGAGGTCCTTGGGGTTCGCCTTGGGTTTCTTGAGTAAGGCGTTGATCTCGGCGTGCTTCCAGCTCTCCGGGAAGGTTGCCGTCTCGAAGGAGGTGTTGATGATTTTCCGGAGATGGGGTGCGATGGATGTGCTGCCTTTGTTGAAGATGTGGTGTGGGCATGGATCTGACGGAGATCCGGAGTGGATGGTGTTCATGATCTTGATGGTGTCATCGCCGTGGATGTATGACGTTATAACGCATACTATTACTCCGCATACCATTACAACGCGACTTTTACTCCGCATACCGTTACAACGCATAGCGCCTTGGGGCGCTGGATAGTGGTAAGTATAATTTTCTATTCCAACACCAGTCCCCGTGGACACTAGGGAAGGTGTTGGATAGAAAATTAAACTTACTCCCTATCCTACAGCGCCCCCCAGCGCAATGCGTTGTAATGGTATGCGGAGTAAAAGTCGCGTTGTAATGGTAGTGCGGAGTAAAAAATGCGTTGTAACAGGTGTATACCCATCGCCGTTGATGTTGGTCCAGTAGAGCAGGCGGTTGGTGCGGATGGTGGTCGTGAGGGAGGAGGTCTCAGTGGTTGTCGGGGCGGTCGTGATATTGAAACTGTCGTGGATGTCTGTGATCTTGCGGTGGAATAAGGTGGCCAGCGAGTCGCACAGGTCTTGCGAGGGTGGGACGTCGTTGGTGTTGGAGCTGGGGTTGGAGAGTTCCTTCACGATGTTGAAGAGCTCTTTGCTGTTATACGCATTGTTGTCTAGGCGGTCTTTGAAGGAGGCCCTTTTGGCGGATCTGATGAGGTGATGGTGTCTGCGGGTGGCATTCTTGTGGGCGGCGTGGCTGTCCGGTGTTCGTTCACGGAGCCAGATCTTCTCCAGCTTTCGGCAGGTTTGCTTGGAGGCCCGGAGGTCTTCAGTGAACCAGCTGGTTTTCTTGTTGGTATGATTGTTGGAGGGTTTCTTGATCGAGGCGAGGGTGTTGGCGCATTCGTTGATCCACTGTCTGAGGTTGCGGGCGGCGGTGTCGGGGACGGTATGGTCGGCGGGTGGGCTCTGGGCGAGGGTGGTGGTTAGCTGGTCTTCGGTGACTTTGCTCCAACAGCGGTGAGACATCTGTTGGGTGCGGTGGTGCGTGGTGGGTTTCTTGAAGGTGAAGTGGATGCAGCGGTGGTCGGTCCAGTGGAGTTCGGTGGTATGGTTCAAGGAGACGTGGGGGCTTGCGGAGAAGATGGGGTCAAGGGTGTGACCGGCGGAGTGGGTGGGTGTTGTGACGAGTTGTCTGAGTCCGAGGTTGGCTAGGTTGGCGATCAGGGTGGTGGAGTTGGTGTCGTCATTGTTCTCGAGGTGGAAGTTCAGGTCCCCGACGAGGATGTAGTCCGTGGAGTAGAGGGCGTGTATGCTGACGAAGTCAGCGATGGAGTCGCTGAACTGTGGTCAGGGTCCAGGCGGTCTGTAGATGAGGGTTCCTCTGAGGGTGGTGTTGGGGTCGGTGTGGATCTGGAAGTGCAGGTTTTCGGCGGTGATGAGGGTGTCGTTGGTGTTGGTCGAGACTCTGAGAGTTCCTGTGGACGATGGAGATTCCTCCTCCCGCTCTGTTGGTGCGGTCCTTGCGGGTGATCTTTTAGCCTTCCGGGACGGCTATGGCTATGTCGGGTGCCGAGGCGGGGTTCAGCCAGGTCTCCGTCAGGAAGGCGACGTCTGGGGAGGTTGAGTCGAGTAGGTCCCAGAGTTAAACGCCAGATTCCATGGGACCCATCTGTTTATTATGAAACATTCTGACACAGCCAGTAGGCCTGACACAGGTCTGAGAAGTATTTGCTTAGCTGATTGTTAGTGCACGGTGCTAAAGCCTTTAGGCAGCGATATTGTTACATAGATTTTCAGAAAGTAGCCATTACTGTTTTTTATCCATGCAGGAATGAGGTAATCGGCATGTTGTTTAGTAAGTGTAGTCAGATCGGTCAGTTGAGTGTGGTAAAGGTTAGATGTTTTCAACTCCCCTTTCAATTGCCACCTCTGTGATAGCATCAAAGGTGATCCACTATGCAGATGGATGTTTGCAAGCCTGTACGGGATCGGGAGCAGGAGGGGTAGAAGGGACTGAGTCTGACACTTGTAGTAAGGATTTCAAAGACGGCTTTATTTTCATATAGGCTTTTCGTCTTCTACTAGTGAGTCTCAATTGTGCAAACTCGTCCGGCTCCGTCCTTACGCCCTTGGGGAACGCTGGTAGTTCCAGGGTGCTTCTACCACGCAGGGGGTGAATGTCCGCCAGACCGGAGGTTCAGCTGTGTCCGTCGGAGGCGGTGTCCTCAGTAGGGGTCGGGAAGGCAAAAGAAAGGAGAAAGAAAGCAGTCACTCGGATGTTCCGCGTAGGACGTTTGGGGCCGGGGAAGTGAGGGACACCAAGTGCAGAAGTGTATTTACAAATGAGCGATACTGTGCCTTTCGTGCTCGTGAGGGTAAAGGGATGAGGAGTCTATACACTTATATACACACTGGCTGTTAGTCGTTCGGCTGGCCACTACCAGTAACCCAACCCGCCACTCTGCCCCGTACCTTTGTGAGCCACGCTCCTCCCGCGGGAACGTGGCGGGGCGAATCACCGATACGTTGGCCTCCTGGCTTGAAGTCCACAGCTGGGCTCGTCAGGGTTTCTTCCTCGCCGCACTTCGGTTCCGCTCTCGCTCTCCAGTCTCTCCCGCCTTCTTCCTTCGGGGAAACGCCGTCCGAGGTCTTCCGGGTTCTACCTTCTTTTAGCTCCGTGACGACCCAGGGGGGCGGAGTTTCGTCTCCCTCAACAGCCGAATTAAAGGTGCCGTGTCCCTTCTTGTCTTCATCTCCCCACCGGTGCTCAGTGTCCGCCCGAGGCCACTCCTCCGGCCGAGGGGAGGCAGGCTGTTTGACGGGAACAGAAAGGGGCGAAAAGGGAACAGCTGCCCACCAGTCTTGTGAAACATCAAGTTCTTCACTGTAGGCGTCACGGTTGTGCCCCGCCCCCTCACAAAGCCATATCAATTTCTTAGGTCAGTGTCGTCTTTAATGCCTGGAATTTTTTGGAATAGTGTTTAGCTATTTCGTTGCATCTTGCTTTTATTGAGCAAGTGTAGAGTATTCTGAGACGGCTTTTATATAATTATGTAAATATTTGTTAGGCTCATTTTTGCATGTTTGTGTTGTTCTTTGAAAGAGTATTTAGTCTTGGGTGTGTTTTGATGTCTTTACTTTTCTCTCAGCTTTTAGTTGTAGGTTTTTGATAATGGTTGTGTGACTAGGAATTTCCTCTATCTATATTCCTAAGTGAAAAGTGATATTTTCTTGTTGCTGAGATCTGTGCAGAACCACTTTTCTGTGTTTTCTATCAGACATCGTAGTTTGACATTGGCAGGGCAAGCACATCTTGGATCCAGAGAGAATTCAGTTGTATTTATGAAGTCGTTTGGAAGACTATGCAGGGTTGAATGGAGGGGATGAAATGGAACTAGGAGTCGAGCAAGTGGCTGCTAATGCTTTATACATGTCGTATTCTCTTCAAGACTTTTCAGGTTTCACCTAAAAGATGAGCAGGATGTTACACATAAGTAAATGCCCTGACCATGAATATGTACAGAGTTCGAGAATTGTGTACACTTGAATAAAGGCACTTCTACTTGCAAGAGAAGCTCATCTTAAATCCTCTTAAAACTGTATTTCGGTGCAAATGTCATTTCAATTGAAAATGTATTGTCTGTATTGGCAGTGCGCTACTACACCATGCATGCAATGCAACTCCACTCTCTGGTTTTCCACTCCAATGCACGTCACTCCACTCTGACGCTCTAACCTGACATGCCACTCCACTCTACGCCCCTCCACTCTAACGCACTATGCGGCCCACCATGCCACTCCAATCTACGCCACTCACCCCACAAGCACCTCCACTCTATGCCCCTCCACACCACACCACACCCCCCACTCCATTCTAATCTATCCCTCTCCACACCAATGTACCCCAATCTACTACACTAACTCCACTGCGCTACAATCTACCCCAATCTATTCTGCTATAATCTACCCCACCCCACTCCACTCTATCCCACCTCACCCCACTCCACTCTACCCCACTCCACTCTACCCCACTCCACTCTACCCCACTCCACTCTACCCCACTCCACCCCAAACTACCCAACTTCAATCATCCCTCTTCAGTCTACCCTACTAAATTCCAATCTACCATACTCTAACCCACCCAGTCTACCTCACTCCACTACACTACACTCGACTCCAATCTACCACACTCTACTCTTCCCCACCCCACTCCAATCTACCCCACTCCAATCTACCCACTCTACCCCAATGAACTGCACTTCATTCCATCCTACCCCACTCCACCCGCCTCCAATCTACACTGATCAACTCCCTTCCAATCTACTCCATTTCATCCCAATCTACTCCACCCCATCCCCATCCACCCCACACCGCTCTATGCACTCCACTCCAATCAACTTCACTCCAATCTGCGCACACCCCCACTCTAACCTACCCCAAACTACCCCACTCAATCTATCCCACTCCATCCCAATCTACCCACACACCACTCCAATCTACCCCACTCTCCTCCAATTTACCCCACTTCCCCATTCAACCACACTCCACTCTACGGAAAGCTACCCCACTCCACTACAATCTACCCCACTCCAATCAACCACACTCCACTCCACCCCACCCCAAGCCAATATACCCTACTTCAGTCTACCCCTCCCTATCTACCCTACCCCAATGTACCCCACTCCCATCTACTCCACTCCATTCTACTCCACTCTACCCCACTTCACCCACCCTACTGCAATCCACCTACTCCAAATCGCCCCTTCAATCTACCCCGCTCCAATCCACCCCACCTCCATAACAATCTACCCTCTTCTAATCCACCCAGTCTACCCCACTCCACCCCATTCTTCCCCAATCTATTTCACTCCATTCCAATCTCGACTCTGCTCCAGTGTTTTCAACTCTACACCACTCCAGTCTACCCACCCAATGCACTCCACTCTACCCACCACACTCCGTTCTATTCGACCTAATCTACCTCATCCCACTTCATACTACCATATGCCACTCAAATCTACCCCACCTCAGTCCAATCTTAACCAATCCACCCCACTCCACACTACCCCACTCCAATCTCTCCCATCCCAATCTAAACCACACCACTCTATCCAGCTCCACTGCAACCTACTCCACTTCAGTCTGCCTCACACCGAACTACCATACCATAATCTACCCAATCTATCCCACTCTACCTCACTGCACCCTAATCTACCCTGTTCCAATCTAATATTCTCCACTACAAACTACCCCAATCCACTGCACTCCACTGTTCCACAATCTGCCCCACTCCAGTCTACCCAACTCCCCCACTCCAAAGTACCTCAATCCACCCGCTCCATTCTACCCCACTTTACCCCCCACTCCACTGCGCCAATCTGCCCCACTCCACTCTACCCCAATCTACTGGATTCTTCCCCACCACACCCACTTTTAGCCATCCTGGTGTACAACATTGCTAAAACACATTGCCAAAGCAAAGCGAGACCTATTTGCGTTGCCAATGTTTGTTTAGACAGCCAGTACTGTTGGTCCTAGCAGGCTCTGTTGCATGGCTAAACAGAGTTGCGATAATGGCGAGAATATCAAGATTGTCAAAAACGTTAAGAATAATGGCTGTAGAGATGGCAATTGCAGATCAACAGTTTAGAGGGCCACCTCTGATGCAGTATTTTATGTTTGTGCCAGTTGTGGGATGGTACAGAAGCATTTTGATTGTATAATTAAATTTTGATTTTCCTAGATCAAAGGAATGTTGTTGGCCCCCAGAGTTTGGTCCGCTTCCCTATCCAAAAGATAAGGTAAAAAACGTGGGGGTGACTTTTGACTCTATGCTTTCCTTCGAAGGTCATGTCAATCAGGTCACTTACGCCTCCTTCTATACTTTAAAAATATTAAGAAGGATCCTGCTACTCATTCCAGTTGAATTGAAGAAATTAGTGGTCTCGGCGCTTGTATTGTCTTGAGAGGACTACTGCAATGGACTTTTTATGAACTTCCGCAAACATGCAGATTGTGCAAACCGCCACAGCGTTGCTATTGTTAAACATCCCAAAACACAAATCCGTCTCCACTGCGCTCAAAAAGCTGCACTGGCTGCCGGTGAAAAGGCAGATAGAATTTAAGGCGCTCTGTATTGCGTTTAAGGCCACACACGATGCGGGCTTGTGTTTTTTAAAAATAACTTGCAGCCTTATGTTCCTGCCGCCAGCTCTGCTCAGCACATTCGCACAACCTGGTAGTTCCCAGTTTCAAAAAGTGTGCTTGAGGGGGTGGAGGGTGGGGGGTTCATGGGGGGGATCAGCTTTTTGGTCAGTACGACCCGGTTTTGGAATACATTGCTGGTGCAGATTAAGAAAGAAAATCAACTGCTGTCTTTCATTAAGGCTTTAACGACGTGGTTGTTCAATCTTTGAGCTGTCCCTATAGCTCTTATCTGTTTTGTGTGGAGCCAGCGCCATGATACCTTTGGGTGAATGTTTTGCTCTTTACAAGTCTCCTTTTCATTTAATTTCATTTCATTATAGGTGATGATAGGAGAGCACATTGGGTTTTCGTCCATCCTTCTAGGACAGGAGTGTCTGAGGTGAACCAACTAATGATAATGCGTGTCATCAGTTTGTTCCCATGTTTGAAAGTGTTTTTTGAAGGTGTGTTTGTTGTCAGAGGAGTGTAAAGTGGTAGATTCATTGTAATGTGTTATGTTAGAGGGAGGAGCGTCATTGTTAATTATACGAGGAGTAGAGTGTACTTCTTCTTGGTTGAGCAAGAGTCTCTTGTATCATCATCAAATATCTTTATTCGATTGTTTGGTGCCATCATAAAAGTACAGATAAAAATTGCATAATTACAATATTAAAAATGTACATGTATAAAAATACAGGAATACATTAAATTCATAGAAGTCAGGTAGAAGGGGGAGAAACAATTACAATTATAAAGTGCAGTTATATGACCATACGTTTCCTAATGATCATCACATTTTTTAAGTACAAAGTTGTTATTGCTACACATACATGGTTGTCTAGGCCTTGAATACTAATCATCGCCGCACGGCAATGACGAAGTCCTAATTCTCTTAAAAATGGCAAAATAGGAATACATGAATGGTACTCTGGGGTGAGATATTGTCACAAGGGCAAAGAGGTAGATCGTGCGTCCAATTATTAATCATAGGGAAACTAACCAATCTGTGGAAAATATTAAATCTAAAGCGCGAAAGTAAAAAGCGCTCATAGTTATTAGTTACATAGATTAAGTAGGGCTGAATCTTAAAAGTTGCTAAAACCAATTGATGCTGCTGGACAGAAGGTTTTAAGACCTCCGCTGCAGTCCTATGGGAATCCAAAAGGGCTAGACACTCCTTCTTCAAATCTTTTCGGGAGATTGCTGAGATATCCATAGGATTCAGAAAATATTCTTCTCTCCCAATGTCTTTTCGAAAATTAGAAACATACTTCACCCATGGTATTTTAGTAGCACCCTCTAATTTTAAAATGTCTGTCAGGACATCTCTGTTTAAATGTGTTGTTTCTTGTGTCCAGAGTCTGTGCCATAACAGCACTGGCTCTATTTTAATCAGGTCTGTTATGTGAAAAAGACCTAATTCTGAGTGACAATTAGAATTAGAGGAGCTTTTGGGGAGTGCCAGGATATATTTTAGAAAAGAATTTTCAGCAACCTGGATAGGCGCGGAGTTTGCAAAACCCCAAACCCCACTACCATAGGTAGCACCGGCTACGCATATGGCTTTATAGATTTGAATTAATTCTGCAGGGGGTCTAGTCCCTAATTTACTCGAAAAGATTTTGAGAGCAGCGGTCGATCGAAAAAGCTCAAGCTTTTTAACAGAAACAGCTTGAGTCCACATCTCATTTTGGGCGAAAAGTATCCCGAGATAGGAAAAATGCTTGGCAAATTCAAGCTTCTGTCCTGCTATAAAAATTGGCCTCTTGGATTTATTTTGCCTACCACAATACATAGTGAAAGTCTTTGATGTATTGACTTTCAGGCCCAGCTCATTCATAAAGCGGGAAAAGCTGTCAACCACCCGCTGTAAGCCCACTTGAGTACGTGACATAAGTACAGCATCGTCAGCGTACAAAAATGCTGGTATTGGGCGGCCTCCTACAAATGGGGGATCCAAGCTATCTTTGCACAAGACGTTTTTCAATCCATTTATATACAGGTTAAAAAGGAAGGGGGCCAGGACACAGCCCTGCCTGACCCCACTTCTGATTGGAATTTTGTAGGTGCGTTCTCCATTTAGGCCAAAGCGAACGCTGGCTGACGCGTTGCTATAAAAACGTTTAAGATAATAAATAATGTTAGATTCAACCCCAAGTTGTTCTAGTATTAACCACAGTTTAGAATGGACCACACAATCAAAGGCGGCCAAGAGATCTACAAAGGCTAAAAACAAATTACCCTGTTTTGCCCTTGTGTATTTCCCGACCAGTATTAGCAAGTTCAAACCCTGTTCTACTGTCCCCAGGCCGGAACGAAAGCCATACTGAAGATCAGACAGAACAGAGTTTTCCTCCGCCCACTCCAGGAGCCGGTCCAGAATAACTCTGCCCGCTATCTTTGTGAAGGAATCCAATAGGGAAATAGGTCTGTAGCAGGCTGGGTCCTGTCTATTTCCCTTCTTGTAAATCGGAACTATGACGGATTCCACCCAGGTGGGCAGGAATTCAGCAACGCAGCTAGCGTTAAGCACCTGGACCAGAAGGGGCGCCCATAGAGAAGAAACACTCTTAAATATATCTATGGGAACCCCGTCTGGACCAGGCGCCTTAGCGTCCTTACCTCTACTCAGGGCCTTTTCAACCTCCTCGAGAGTAAAATGCAGGTTTCTACTAGGGAGATGATCAAGAGTGGGGATTAAAGACCCCAATTGTTCCTCTCCTTCATACACTCTCGAAGTGTCTAACCCAATCTGAGTCGCATATTGCTATGTCTATTTTCGGGCTGACATCTTCACTAAGGAAGGGAGTTCTCACAATTTTCCAGAAGCTCGCGCTATCATTTGTTATGGAGGCAGAATGAAGAGCCTCCCAAGCTTCAGACCTCAGAATATTTTTCCTATCTTTAATTGCCATTTTGTAATCTTTCCTAGATCTGCGGATTTCCTCAGCAGATCTAGGTTTATTATGCAGTGCCTTTTTTAGGGCTGCATAGGCCCTAGTACACCTAGAGTCAAACCAGCCTCCCTCTTTCTTTCGATTCTTAAATTGCCTAGTGAGGGAGTTTTTAATTTCGCTTGATATTACAGAAAAGGATGCAAGACAAATTTCAGGTGGTGAATCTATCTCTAAGCACGTAGTTATTTCTAAAAGACATTTATCAACCACTGTTTTAATTATCTCTGCCTCATTTATCATAGCCCATTTTAATGTATATCCATTAGTTTTACCAATTACTAAGTCAGCGTCCAAGCTGTTACATTCTTTACGATTAATCAGTGTTGATACAGTAGGCAGCAGAATAGACATGCAAGGCGGAAAGTGGTCGCTCAATACTATATCAGGAACATTAAAAGAATGGATTCTGTTCTTACACTTATTAGAAATCATGATATAGTCTATGGTTGTAGAGCAACCTCTACCATTAAATGTTGGGGCTACTGTAGGGGTAGAGATGCACATTTCATTTGCAAACCCTAGATCGAAATTAGCTAGCAAGATATTAAATTGTTCCCCTAAAATAGTATGTTTAAAATGGAAACGTCCCTCACCATCATCCTGTGTTACACCACATATATTGTCCTTAGTTAATTCACACAAATTACAATTGAAATCCCCCAACATGATTACCATCAATTTATGCTTAACATTTTTTTCCTGTACAAACCAAGGCTTTAGTCAATTTCCTTAAGACATTCGTAACATCATCACAGGGGATATTATTATATAGATTGACAATTGCAATTGGGGTGTCGCAAGCCAGACCAAGGACCAAAATTTGAAAATAAATGTCTTTAACAGGTTCAATAATTTTCTCAAGCTCTAATTTGTTAGACAAATAGACACTCAAGCCACCCTTAGGCCTTCCATGAGGGACAGCTACAGCTAAAGTACAAAAAGTTCTATAGCCGTTCAAGTGTACTGGTTCTAGGCTCCATGTTTCTTGAAAACAAAGCAAGTCTTGGGTTTGAATAAAATCCCTCCAAATTGGGTTTTCAATTTTAGATCTGATACCAGCTATATTCCATGATGAAATTTTAAGCACCGATGGACTTGTCAGGGGGATAGTCAGGACTGCAGGGGACATCAGGGTGGGGTCAGTGTGTAAAAGGGGGACCAATTGGTCACCCCCCTGCCCTATTTCCTCATCTGCTGTCAGAACACCCCCCCCCCCAAGCTCCAGATCCTCACACATTACTGGCACTACTGATGGTAATTTCTCCCCAGATGCAACTACATGTTCACTCATACAGAAATCAGAATGAGAAGCCTCATCTAAACCTGGTGCAGTGGGGTTAGTGATAACCGACCGCAGTCAATCAATATTTTCCAAACCACTAAGGGTGTCATAAAATTAAATGTAATTTTCAAGTCTCCTTTTCATTTAATTTCATTATAGGTGATGATAGGAGAGCACATTGGGTTTTCGTCCATCCTTCGAGGACAGGAGTGTCTGAGGTGAACCAACTAATGATAATGCGTGTCATCTGTTTGTTCCCATGTTTGAAAGTGTTTTTTGAAGGTGTGTTTGTTGTCAGAGGAGTGTAAAGTGGTAGATTCATTGTAATGTGTTATGTTAGAGGGAGGAGCATCATTGTTATTATACGAGGAGTAGAGTGTACTTCTTCTTGGTTGAGCAAGAGTCTCTTGTATTCATAGGGCGATGTTGCTAATGCGGTTAAGATTTTCAGTGACGGTGAGGAGTTCACTTTGAAAGATTTCTTTAATGCTGGAAACTTCATCCGTTTGAGGATGTTGTCCTGTTTTGCACTGACAATAAGGAGTTACTTTTGTGTTTTATTTGAACTAGACAAAAGGAAGAGGGTATGTGAGTATTGATGTTTCTCTTGTGGAGTCAACATCAAGATAATCACTTGCTGTAGGGAAGTTAGGTATGGTGATCACATCTATATCTGCAAGGGTATTTGTAGTGTAGCATTTGTACCCTGTGTCGGATATGGGGCGAGAAGAGGCTGAAGAAAGTTCCTTGAGCGTCTGAGTCATCTTTGAGGTGACTGATCAGTTCCTGGCTAATGATATCTGAAGGATTTGTGGAGGAATGATGTCCTTCTGCGGGGAGGTAGGAGATGGGAGCGTAACCATCATCCGTGCTACCCAGAGGATTTGACGCCCGTGGTAAAGTTGAAGAGTGTAAACAAAGAGGTGTAAGTTGATATCGGAAGATTGAATCATGATTTTCCCAATGTTGTGTTCATATGTAAACAACTGTTCTTGTTGGGATATCGAGTACTTCTCATCCTACACAGTTTAAGAGATATTGGATTCATAAAAGAGTACAAAACCAAAAGAGGCTGTAGTTCGTGAATAATAGGTCTGTTTCCTCCAAACTCTGTGTTATTCATCTGCGCTGTGTGTGTCTAGGTTGGTGGTGAGGAGTTTTCTGTTGCATTGTAATTGTGTTTATACAGCGCGTACTACCCATGTAATTTTTCTTATTGTATAGAGCATCTGTGAACCCTTTAGTTCATAAATTGTGCAAATATTTCAATAAGTAGGTAAACAGTTTCATAAGTTGCTACAACATTTTTAGATCGGACAGTAATACATCATAGTTTAAACACTAGCTGAATTGGTTGCAGCAGAATTTCAGCAGTTAAAGTAAAAGGGGTTTAAAGTTGCAGCAGTACTTCTTTTGTATCCGACAATAATAAAGTGCCCAAAGGTAAGTACATGAACACTAACAGTATTTACTTGGAGTTTACAAGTGTAGCAAAGATAATGCAAGGCAATACGATATTTACATCAATAGTAACGAGTAACTGTCTCCAAAATGTTGGGTACCTAGGTTAATATAGGGGCCTGAGATGAACCAGTGGTAAGATAGTTACAACGTAATAATAGTAGATTAATTACCTTTTTGTTCTGTAAACCACACAATGTATAGGTACTGGTTTAAAAGACAAGTACAGTAATCTAAACCATATTCACCATATGACACTATATATTCCAGCAACGTGTCTACAGTGGAAAGAGAACGGATTCATTTTTGGGGAGAACATGTGATCTACTGGGGAAGATTGAGACTTTTAAACTGGAGACCTAGTATCTAACTAAGAAGGTCTGAGCGCTGACTTAACATCTGGGCAGACCACTACATCTTCCTTTGTCTTCTATTTTGAATATTTGTACCTGTCAGTGCCCCTGTGTGCTGTCCCAATTACATGTTACCTGCAGTGGCCTAACCAAACTCGAAGGGGCACCCCTGCAAAGTGCATGCAGGTGTCCACCCACATTCCTGATCCAGCCCGAAGCTCTCTCAGGCCAGGGGCCTGCAAGTGCCAAAGGGGGCCCCTGGAGCTTGGGGCTCCCCCGCACCGCTTGTTGTATGCTACCCTACCTCCCCAAATATATGTCTTGGTAAAGTCTCGGTTTTGACAGTGCTGCTGTCAAACTGACCAATTGCAAGGAATATACAAAGCGTGGGCTTTGGGTCTTCTCATTTCAACCATTTGCTTCTTGAGCAATTGGCTTGAGACTTAGTCAATCATATCCTGGCTCAATCGAGAATTTATGCCTCTCCTAATGCTATTGGCTCATTGGGTGTGTTCTTCCTCCTTTACAGGAGTGGTTGCATTCGAAACCATGACTGACTACTTTAAAACTAAAGCTCTTTCTGCTTGTTAAAACTGTCTGTCTCTAATCTGTATCGCTCAAATGTGTTAAAACGTTAAACCCAGCCCTACTGACTTTGTCAATGTCCGTTTTTAGGTCTCGCCTGGCGAACGCATCGCGAAGCGCTGCCGCCAGCGAGAAGTATGTCACTGAGTTGCCTCTCATGCGAAACAAGAGATGGGCACGCACAAAAGACGGACTGGAAATGTGGACGCGCGCGTGAACAGGAGATGTTCATGTGCGTAGGGCTCCCTCTCTCCCCCTCCCTCCCTGTCTACGCGCACGCAGGACAGGAGATATGCACGCGCGCATCCTGTGCTTTCACTCCCTCCCCACTCTTCCCTCCCCCGTCGGCTCCACGGAGAAAGCTTTTTTTTGGGGGGGTGGGGGGAAGTCAACAATACAGTTTTTCTGTAGGAAAACCCACTTTCCCTTCTTCCTTCCTGCTTCTAGCAATGCTAGGCAACACGCTGGATTTCAAGAGGCCACAGCCCACCCTCGAGGTCTGTTTGGCCTCGTGCTCCTACCGTGGCGGCCCCCGCACAGCCTGTTGCTCCCTCGCACCCTGCTGAATGGGTATGTTGTGATACTGCGCGCCGGGTGTTTGGCTTGCAGCGGGGCTTTCTTCAAACAACATGACCCCAGACAGCCAAGCTGCAGCCCCGGTTGGAATGGCCAGCCCCCACAGGCTCGCTCTTTCTTCTCTTTCATCTAGGAGGCGGGCCGGGGGCGGAGCCATGGCGCCATCAACATCTGTTTCCTGAATCTAATGCCATGCATCTATCATCGTTTCTACAAACCATACCTGCCCCGAGTAGGCGATGCTCGCAGGCACGGGGCCGCCACTCCAAAGGGACTGCGGATTAGCACATAACAGGCAAGCCATAGGGAGGAGAACTGCAGCGTTGTTCGTGACTCTGGTATATGGGAATGCGAATATCTGTTACAACGCTTCCTCTCCTTTTAATCTAATTTTAAACAAGCATTTATAATTTCAATAACAGCGCCTCGTCAGGGTTAGTAAGCCCTATATAATTTCAATTAACCAGTAAAATGCATTATTAGGAGAATAAGTTATAAAATGGAAATTAACACCTTTAAATTCATGATAAATGAACCTGGATAATTTTCTGACAGTGGCGTAGTAAGGGTGACTTACGCCCTAATGTAAGTTTCAAAAAAAGTACCTTCCACTACTTCTTTGCTAGGTAAGGAAAGACGGCTATAATTGGAGTTCAATGGACCCTTCAAAGCCCTGCCGCCCCTCCCATGTGACTGCACCTACTGCACTAGTAATAGCCAAGACTTGTTTTCTGTGTTCTGAAGTGTTTTCACTTGGCTCAGACACAATGACATCACCAGGTGCCCTCTAAGCCAATGTTACCAAATGGTATCTTCAAATTTGAAGAGCAGAAGTGTTGGGGGTATAGCAAGTGCGTGTCCTCTGTTTCTGTCTCGCAAGATACTGTTTTGATCGAGATGATTCTGTCCCGAAAGCTGGTGCAAACGTTTCCATCTTCAGCAAGCTCTGCTGCTGGTGTGGTCAACCTGGTGTACTCAGGAGCATAGTCATTAGCAAACTGGGTGAGAAGTTGTGTAAATTCACTATGTGCAATTGTGTAAAAGGTGACATGACGGTATCTCGTGTGACCTTATCACGGAACAAAATCCCTCATCCAATAAAAATCTCATAACATTCTGACAGGAGATTGTTTTCGAAGGGAATTTCTCTCAGTGAGAGTTTTTCTGCTCAAATCAGTCTCTCTGCTCACAAAAAAGTACACTACATTCCATAATGTAAAATCTTGTAAATTTAATCGAAAACGAAATTTGTGAGTTTTACACGCATAAACAATATTTTACCTAGGCACAACAGTTATCATTAGTAGAGCAGGTGTGGTGCCCCTGAGGGCTATTGCCCAGAAATATAGCTGCACTCTACCAGGAAGAAGGGTGGGCATTTTCTTTGCTTGCGCTCGGCCCACGGTACCCTTTGTACGCAACCGGGCACACTCCTGCTGGTGATCGACCACTGAATCTCCACTTGGCTAAAAGCTAGTGCCACCTGAAACTCACTTAGCAGGAATCTCTCCTGCCTAAGGATAAACAGAAACCGACCAGGCACAATGGGAGTCACATACAGCCCACTTGGTAAGCGTTCAAACATTTTTCCTCCATGAATCTGTTCTTACGATAGAACAAAAAGATCCCGCTGGCTCACCTCCGGTTATGTATCCAGGGCGAATCCAAGAAGAAATACCAGCTGTAGTCACCATGTTTCGCACACATTAATTAATTCTTCTCTAGTACCCAGATGAGGAAAGCGCTAAGTAAAGCCAGTTATAACCCCTCCTAATTAACAAATTATAATTAAATATCACTTACATTTATATATCTCTTCCTATGTCCAAATGAACCCACCAGTTTTTATCCTATTTGAAATGTGTCTTACCCTGGAATACACATTACAACCCTGGTATTAGGAAGATTCAATTCTTTTTGGATGGGTGTTCTCTCTCGGCCTTCCGCTGAGCAAAGGGTTCCGAAAACAGAAGAGATGTCTTGCCCATCCTACTGAAGATTTACACTTGATAACAGATGATGTCACTCTCAACCCAGTTATTTTGCTGGATTTGTTGCCAGTATTTCACACTGTCGAACACCCTGCTTTGCTTGACTGCTTTGCAGAACTACTGCCCCCACTCAGAACACAAGAAAAGTTATTTATATGCAGTGTTCTCCTGCAGCTACTAATCTCGCTTAACCTGATGATATTTAATATCTATGTTATACCCATGGCCAACCTCCTTTTAATTTGATTTGATTAAAAAATGTATAGAGCGCACGAATGCCCCGAGGCGTCTTGGCAATGGGTCAGATGCATAGAGTCCAGGACTGCCCAAGTTGGAAATCAGACTAAGCTGAGAAGAGCCAGGTTTTTACGGCTTTCCGGAATACTAAAAGTGATGGGCTATTTTTTATTGATAGTGGAAGCTGGTTCCAGGTCTTGGCTATGTGCAACAGGAAACTTCCCCCCCCCCCCTCCTGGTTCGGACTTAGGGATGTCCAGCACTAGCCTAGCAGCAGCGTTTTGCAGTCGGAGTTTTAGCATCAGTTGGTTTTGAAGCCCTGCAAACAAAGCCTTCCCATAATCCAGCCTCGAAAGAGCCAGCATGGTTACCAGGGGTTTGTGGGTTTCTACAGGAATAAACAGCGGTAGCTCTTTTATCAGCTTCAAGATGTACCACACCGAGGAGGAAAGTTTGTTTGTCTGGGCTAGAAATGTTAATTTATCGTCAAATACGAAGCCCAGATTCTTAACTTTATCCACTGGTAATGGGCAGTCGCCCAGGCTGTCAGGCCACCACTTCTGTGACCAGATATTTGGCTTTATCCCTAATAACATGACCTCGGTTTTATCACCGTTTAATTTTAGACAGTTTAGTTGCATCCAGTGATTGACTTGTTCCATGCATTTCCTAAACCTGTCAGCTGTTTCGTCTACATTGTTGGAAATAGACACCACTATTTGGGTGTCGTCGGCGTACAAAACTGGAAGAAACCCACAGTTTCTGATGATAGCTGCTAGCGGGGCTACATATATATTGAAAAAGGTGGGGCTTAAGGAAGAGCCCTGTGGCACCCCCCACGGGGACTTAAAAGATTTGGATGCGTAATCCCCTATTTTTACTATCTTTCAGGAATGCTGCAAACAGTGCAAGGGTTGAATCATGGACTCCCTGATCTGCGAGACGGGTCAGGAGTACATCATGGTTAACTGTATCGAAGGCTGCTGATAGGTCTAAAAGAATCAAGGTAGCCTTCCCGCCCGAATCCAATACACTCCTGAGCTCTTCGGCTGCCATGATCAGTGCTGTCTCGGTCCCGTGTTCTTCCCTGAACCCATACTGCGATTGATCTAAGGCATGGGCAGATCTGAGGAACCCTGCCAGCTGTATGTTCAGAATGTTTTCCAGCACGTTTTCCGGAAAAGTTATTCTTGAGATCGGCCTGTAATTTGCTGGGACTAATGGATCCAAATTAGGCTTTTTCAGCAACGGTATGACAGATGCAGTTTTCCAAGCATCCGGGAAGCTGTTTGCCTGTATTATTTGATCAAAAAGTAGCTGGAGTTGTTTACTGAGTAACTCTGGGAACAGATGGAGGAGCTTAGGTGGACAAGGGTCCGTAAGACCTCATGACTTGGTTGTCAATATTATTTGATGTATCTGTTCTACTGACGGGGTCACAAACCGGAATCCTGAGTCCCCAGCTTCTCTATGCCCGCAGACATTGGGATGTGCCTCTATTTGTGACTATTTGGAGTGATTGGTGGGGGTAACAGATTCCTATACTGCTTTCACTTTAACAAAGAATTGTCCCAGTGTTTTGCAGAATATCGTGCTCCCTTCTGTTATATTATGGACAGCAGTATTTCTCTAACATGTTTTTCTCATAAAATCCTCAAATCTTCCAATTGTCAGTGCCACTAAAGATGGTCTTGCTGCAGTTCATCTTTGGATGCAATAAAAGGGACAAGGCAGTTCTTCTTTTTTGTGGTTAGAAAACTGTGGCCAAGCAAGGAATCTGCAGGCATCTACAATGGCATAGAGGATTTTAGAGGGTTCTGGGTGCATGGTGAGCAAGTCGTATCTTCTCAAGCTTAGTGTTTTCAGAAAACTCTTTTCAATACTTCTAACTCAGGCAAAAAACATGGTAGCCAAAACAAAAGTCCACGTGTTGGTGTTCCAGGATTGACATTTGTAACTTCCGAGCCTGGTGTTTCCGGTAGTACTAAAAAGGCGTTTTGGGCATCCTTTAAAACACCACAGTTCAGTTTGTCGTAGGTG
Source organism: Lissotriton helveticus (assembly GCF_964261635.1). NCBI lineage: Eukaryota > Metazoa > Chordata > Amphibia > Caudata > Salamandridae > Lissotriton > Lissotriton helveticus. Next base: position 1,937,455,347 of record NC_136057.1, on the reverse strand, counting down.
GACTGTCTCATAACTCCATGGTTCTAAAACGTATGTACTGACTTTATGCACGCCTGTGCCTTAAGTTGAAATTGCTTTTTATATGGGATAGTCCAGTCTTTGGCAAGAACATAGTCTTGATTTCTAATAGGTCTGAACAATGTAAATCTCACCCCACCAGCTGAGTTCATGTGGCATTGGCCTGCTGAAGACATGACGCATCCTCAAAGTTTGTACAGATCTGCACATATACCACAAAATGTAGACCACCGTTTGCATGCTTGAAACTCCCCAACATCTTTTTAGGTCTCGCTGAGACAACGAGCATGCGTTCTCAGCGAGACATAAGTAAGGGCTCCCAAAAATGCTCCCAAAGTCTGCAGGCCGATCCTGTACAGTGTATGTGCGCCGGGCACACGCACCATTTGTCCGCCTGCAGCCTTTGGGAGGACTTTCGCGGCCACTTTGATGTTCTCAATGAGCTGTGCGGCCACACACACCACCCCACACACACCACCCCACACACACACAACCCCCCCTTCCCCCCCCCCACACACACACACACACTGCCCACACACAACGCCCCCACACACACACAACGCCCCCATACACACACAACCCCTACACACACAACCCCTACACACACAACCCCCTGCACAGACACAACCCCCCACACACACACAAACCCCAACACACACATACAACCACACACACACACAATCCCACACACACACACAACCCCACACACACCCCCACACCCACACAACCCCACACACAACCACACAACACCCACTCTATCGCCATCACTCTATCTATCGCCATCACTCTATCTATCGCCATCACTCTATCTATCGCCATCACACTAGCTATCGCCATCACACTAGCTATCGCCATCACACTAGCTATCGCCATCACACTAGCTATCGCCATCACACTAGCTATCGCCCTCACTCTATCTATCTATCGCATCACCACCACAGCATCACTCAGGGGCACCACACATCACTATGCGCTACCACAGCATCACTGAACACCACCACATCACTCAGCGCCACCACAGCATCAATCTGTGCAACCATTCAACAACTGGTTCAAATATGTTCTCTCAATGTTTGTAGCTTTATTACAAATGTCACAAAAAGATGTTAATATTTCACTTCTGTTCTTGGATTTCCGTCACAATAAAATACACTGAACATAATCTTCACAAAAGTTATTTACAAAAGTTTAAGCTATGGCCATTATAAATTACAATAACTTTTATTTAAGTATTAATTATTTTAAAAAAATAAGTCATTGTTATTTGTAATATCAATACATCTAAGTCACGTAAATACAACACATATTGCATTACAAATGATATAGGTGTCACATTTTGCTAAAGTTATAACTATTGGCATTGTAAATGACAAAGCTATAAATTTCGCTATTTTCAAAACCAACACATAAATAAAAAATGTGTTGTTTACAATATCGATAGCTCAAACTTTCCTAATGCGAGACCTATTGCATTGCAAATGCTTGTCATCTGTAGTCACTCGGGCCACACCGTTTTAAGTTAAGAACCTGGTCTTTGAGATGCTCCTGCTGGAACCTCTTCGACGTTAGGCCCCGTTGTATTAATCACCTCGGAATAAAAATATTCACTAAAATATCAAAATGTTGTTGTCATTCAAGGGAACTCGACTCCCCCCCCCCCCCCCCCCCCCCCATCCCCTGGTGAAAAAGCTTAACTAGGACAATAAAAGCGCCTCTGACCTTTAACTATGCACTTCGTATGCATTTTATTACTCGACCAGTGTCTGTCTTGCCATGATTAATCTTCACCAGACCTTGAAACGTGAAATAAACGTACTCGAATGAGGAGGGAATTCTGGTTTTGGTTTAGGCAGACGTTCCTGTCCAGACCTTCCGTTTCTCACTTCTCACGGGGGCCAGAAGAATGAAATGCACACACACTGTGTCTATCTTACCTAACGTCATTCGAGCGATGAAGAGCAGATCAATAAAACTCAACAAGCGCCTCAGCAAGCAGCCGGCCTGTGGAGCAAGTTTGAAGTTTGCTCAAATAGAACTGCCGCTGAAAAGAATTCTGTATGTGCTCGTAAAATAAACACATCGTTTGCACAGCGCACTGCCTGACAACATCTGGTCCTTTCTGTGTAAGTAACTAAGGCGGCAAGTCATGTATAAATTGTTTCCAGGAACCAAGTTACGCCTTCAGATGCTCTGGAGTTTGAAGTAAGAGTTATTGCCCTGGGCTGAGTGTGTTCACCGCAGTTAACTGCATGGTCTAATCACGAGCCAAAGACATGGGTGCCTAACCAGGGAAAAGAGCAATTAACTGCTAGTAAAGCTCGGTAGGATGCAGGCACTAAGGCCAGTTGTACCTGCCTCTCACATCTCACGCTCAGTGGCAGACAACCAACCCAGACATTCATCTCTGCCTTATGTCTCTACTTCCCATCTAGGCCTGGGTGTAGTTCCGCGAAACTCAGCGAAGTTACCAAAAACCTCTGCCGTGCAGAGTTCTGCAATTATTTCTAAAGACAGTAGTCCCTAGACAAGGATTCATGAGAGCAAACAATAAATATAGACCCAATCAATACTATATTTTACAGCTGTCCAGCCGGACAGGTGTTTTTAATATATAGTTGCTTGAATAGACACAAAATTCAGTAAGAAACAAATAAAGTGGGGCACAAGCCTGTATCCAACTTAGTGGAAAGGACGTACAACATGAAACAAAAAGGCTCAGGCAGAGTCAATTGTTTGTATGAGACATTTTTTGGTAGGACAAACAAATTATAGTAGAGGCACCATTACACACGATAAGTATTAAATAAGGAGATGTATATGGCGTACAACAAGTCAACGGCGTTTCGATCCTTACAAAGGATATATGATCATCATCAGGACATTAACAATGATAAGCCTATATACATTTTGCCTTGATCCAGGTCAGAGTGACTTGGAGGAGGTTTGTTTCAGGCGAAGACCGAGTAGAAGTCCAGGCCAAGTACGAAGAGAGTAAAGGATGCAGGCGGCCGCGGTCTGTGCAATCTATAAAGTGAACATGAATAGGAACGTTCTATATAGACCATTTATAAACATTAGAACATTGGTGAATGAACAGCATAACGTTCAGGATGTTGCTCAGTTGTTAACTTAAACCGAGATCGCCAATGGTCACAAATAGGTGTACTTTATGTTAGAACTACCACAACAAAGATAACTTGAGATGTGAATGCTCAATATGTAAATACAGTTTTTCACCTTTTAGAGTGGTTAAGGGCAGTGGGCCCTGGATCTTTTTTTAATTAACTACTGACTGGTAGAACGATCTCCAGAGACACTGTCAAAAAACTATCGCTCCCCTTGCATCAACAGATCCACATAGAGGCTTAACCCTAGGAAGGCTGGCTCATGAACACACTTTTAGTTCATCTGCAGACAGTGCTGGAAAGTAGGGGGATCGCTCTCTATTCCGGTTTCGGCACCTATTTCTAGACTGGTTCTAGGATCCGAATGACCAAGGGAAATATGCTGAATTTGTCCTGGTGTCATTTTCCGACATTGGGGCACAATTCAGCAGCGCCTACACGTTGCCTGTATTCCATTGGCGCAGCAACGTGCAGGCAGCAAGGGGGGTTTCTTATTTTTTACTTCCAGCAGGGCACAAAGGGCTAATTTAGAGGGCCGGACAACATTAAAACAAAACCATAGTCCCTTCATGGGATGTATAAGCCTCTGCTTCCTTGGCAGTTCTAAAACGACTATCGCTTGATTGCTTATCATAGAAAATTTAATCAGATTTGTTGATTGCAAACAACTCTGTTTTGAACCCTAACAAACATTATTTTGAAACAGGGTCATCATCCGGACCAAAATCAAGGTAACACCCATCTCAAGGAAAACGGCTAAATGTATGGGTTAATAAACCTTTTTTCATTTTCAGGTTCCCCACTACCACCACCCAGGATGATACTTTGTTCAAGCAGCTGCAGCCCAGTTCTGCCGAGTAGATCAAAACACAGATAATTTGCTGTGTTTTCACCTATGTGCTGCATGCCCAAGTGGTTAGTCTCTGGTTCTGATGCGCAACATGAACTGTGGGTGATATAGCGCGTTACAAGATGGTGCGTGAAATAGAACTTTACATGGAGGGGCACATGTGTGTGACTTGGAGAAAGAGAGCCACTACCCACTCATCTTCCCCATGAAACTAGACCAAGACGGGCAGTTCAAGGCAGAAAAGAGTAGGGTCCCTGTCCCCTCTACAGGCATACATGTACGCTTTACTCATTTCTCACTCAGCCTTCATTTTATTTTTCCTCATGCCCCTCTATTTCTCTTCCCAGCACTCTTTTATGTTTGCACAGGCCCTCTCTATTTCTCTTCCCAGCACTCCTCCTCCCCCCTCACTGCTGAAAACCATCATCTGCTTAGGCATGGAGCAGACCTACTACCAGTGGGCTGCCTGCATAATTAGGGGTTCAGCAGCCCTGCTCACGATACAGTGGCGCCCTCACACAAACCCTTATAAAGGGACACTGAGGCATCCTAGGGCAATACCTAAACTCTTTAAAAATACTTGAATAAATGAGTACCATTGAGTTGGGTAAGAATAAACACCTGTTATACAGCGCCAAGATGCCCCAAGGGGTGAATCTGCGTTTTACAAATAATAGTTGCCATGTTGTGTGTAATATTTAGCGCATGCCTTTTCATTCACACAGGGCTTTCCCACGGGCAAACCCAAAACTAACATGCAAAGGCAAGCTGGAGACGGCTTGGCAGCATCCCAAGGCTGCACCAGCACCCTGCCCTGCAACAACAACCAATGTTCCATGCCATGAATTCACCTCGATAAAAAATAAAAATTGGATCACACACCATGGGGTGCTTTCCAATGCACTGATATTGTGAGATGTAGGGGCTGCTTATTATTTTTGGGATTTTTATATGAAGCGAGCAAACCCTGATTGGTGTCACCAGCACTTCACAAACGAAAAGTTACAATCCAGGCTCATGTAGTTTGGTTGCAGTGCATTTTGGTGAGTACAAAGATTACAAGCAGCACAGTCATAATCAAGGAAATTCTTTTCTTAAGGTTATTTAAAGTGACGGAGGATGTATGCAGGTGCCTAGACACACAGTCCACCCCGGCCCCATGCTGGAAAGTAGAGCCGGCCACACACACTGTTTAGGCTAACCTGCCCATGCCAGGGACCACCGTGGTCTCCACCCACATCTAGCAGTTATAAAAGATTAGACTTGTTATTTGTTCTTTATTCATTAGACCTCTAAATCACCAAATACCAGTAAAAGAAACCATTTATACCTGGTGTACTGTAATTTCCCCTCTGTTGTGCTTCTTGTGCAGCAGCAGCTGTAATGCTAAATGTGTTAATTGTTCCAAGCAGCATTTGTGGTGGAATGTAAAATCCCACTGTGTTCTTTAGTCCATGCAATGAGATAGGCGGGTTCCACCTACATGGGGTGGGTGTGGGTGGTAGTCCGATATGGGCAAGGCTTCCTGTAATGTCTGCAGTGAGGTAGGAGTGTAGCCACATCTGGGGCGTTATCCATTGCATGCAGTGATGTAGTAGGCGAGACATGTCTTGGTATTCTTTCTTTCAGACAATGATACTGTGAGAAAACAGGGCAGACATGTCTGGGGCGTTCTTTATTGCATGCATTTAAATAACAGGGTAACCTGTCTAGGCTGCTCTTTATTCCAAGCAGTGAGGCAGCGAGCTAAAGGCTAAAAACGCCTTGGAGTGCCCTTTCTTCCGTGAAGTGATACAAGATAAAAAAAGACTAAACATCTGAGGGATGTTTTTAATCCGTACAGTGTTGTCAGTACGTGCAGTTATTTCTTGCAGTGTTCAGTGTCCCTTCATGCAATACTAGATCCATTTCATGCAGGGGTCCCTTTCTTTCATGCTGTATTCATTTTGTCATTTTAGTCCGTAACCAGTTTGCCCTTTTATGCAGCAAACAGTTCCTCTTTCCCTTGGTGGTCTAAATTCTTATTTCAGAAGGTGTGTGGTTTCTTATTTTGTCCAATGGTTAGATTATCGTTTCATTGCAGTGAGATTCTTAGCAGTGCTCAATCTCGGGTCATGCAGTGGTTAGCAGGGGCGGCTGGTGACATTTGAAAGTGGTGCGGCGTAAATACTGCACTATGGCTAGCGAACCAGCCCAAACCACTTATGGGGGTTCCGGGGGTCTCCCCCGAGAACATTTTGAAAAAACAGTGGGCAAATGTTGCATTCTCAAGCAAGTTTGAGAAAGAAAATAGGTGGCTTGGTGAACACATCTCTGGGAGTAGCCAGACAAGTCTCTTTGCACTTGCACAGATACATCACTCTCCCTGCATTGACATAGGCACAGTCACCCTGCACTCATAGACCCATTACTCACCCTTCTCTGACAGATCACTAAGCCAGCGTTCACCCATCCACATCACTCATCCTGGACTCACACAGGCACACTGCTCAACCTGCACTCACACAGACATCACTCACCCTGGACTCACACAGGCACATCGCTCACCCTGGACTCACACAGGCACATCGCTCACCCTGGACTCACACAGGCACATCGCTCACCCTGGATTCACACAGGCACATCACTCACCCTGGACTCACACAGGCACATCACTCCCCCTGGACTCACACAGGCACACTGCTCAACCTGCACTCACACAGACATCACTCACCCTGACATCACTCACCCTGGACTCACACAGGCACATTGTTCACCCTGGACTCACACAGCTCAACCTGCACTCACACAGACATCACTCACCCTTCGCTGTACTGCACTCAATAGGTTTAATTTATCACAGCCTATCCAGGTATTTGTGATACTATTTTAAAAAGTTTAAATAATCCATTTTATCAATAATATACAGAGAATTCCTTCAAGTACATTGCTCAAGGTGACCATAATGTGCCATATAGACAAAGCATTAAACAACAGTGGAAATGATAACACCCTTATAGCATTCAGATTCGGTCCTGTAAAAATTCAGTCATTCCAATATTTGTTTTATGGAAAATAATTATAAAAAAAATTAACTTGTGTGAAACAGGAAACAGACAAAAATTAAATATGTCTCAGAGCCCAAACAGCATTGCGGCGGCCCACTTGACCCTTCCCTGGAGCAGCCTTTGATGGGAGGCAGAGTTCGGTTTGGCGTGATGGATTTATTTTCGCCCCATGGACAGTAGCAGTCTGAGCCTTGGCTACTGTAGGAAATTGCTGCAAGATGGATGGCTCTCCGGGCCGAGGTGCCGTGGGTGACTTACAATTAGTGCGGGACAGCTGACCTCCTTGAGATGAGGCGCCCTGTTTATATTGTGACTTAATTTGAAAAATAAAGAGAATTTTGAGAAAAAAAACCGGAACCTTAAGTTATCTGAATCTGGGAAAGAAACTACTTCAGTGCCAACCTAATTGCTCTTAACTTCAAAAAGCTGATGTGAGGTGTTTTTCCTGTTGAGACCAAAGACCGTTGTAGGTTATGCGTCTCGCATGCGTTTTCCACCCCCAGAAAGATGTATCTGTTACAGATGTTGCCTAAAGCCAGGGCGAGTAGAATAATTCCGCTTGAAAATGATTGACAGCAAGTCCACCAGTCCAGAATTGGCAACAGGCAAGGTGGAATTTTCGATCTAAATAGATAGACGCCCAAAGTACTGATTCCACTTACTCCACTTAAGGGGTTTCATAAATTAGAGAACCCAGGATCCAGTTAAATGAAAGATGCCATAAGCCCAAAGAAGTTCAATAAAGCCTTCGTTATATATATATATATATATATTTTTTTTAAGAGTTCTATATAACACGAATTAGACCCGAGACATAGGGTATCAGAGCGCATTACATGGCACCAGTTTTGTTAAAGATGCACATATTAATTTTTTGTGAGGCACGGGGAGATTAAGTGATTTGCCCAGAATCAATAAATGTTGAGCGTCGTTGCCGTTGCTGAACAAACGGCTGTCTGTCACTTGGCATATTTCGATTAGGGTCTGGCTCATCGTTATATGATGTCATCACAGTCACGCTGCAGCTACAGATACCACCAAAATGTTCCCTTCAGCCAAAGAGCACACAAAAGTCTCGCAACAGACCTCTGATCAAATACTTATATCAAAACATACCAATTAGAAATATGTGCTAAAACAATACAAAAGACGTAACGATACATGACAATGATTTCCAGATATTTCACCATGGTGGAAACACTGACGCAGTCTAGCCAAGGATGTTTGCCCCGTGGTTATTGCACGGCGTTATTTTTTGTTTACGAGGGCCCCTCGCACCCTGGCTCCCAGGCTTCTGACCCTACTGACAGCCCTTTTTCCACCTACATCTGCCCAGTCGCAGCTCACGGGGGAGGGCGCGGCTCGCAGTGGGGGTGGACAGGGAATTAAATATAAATAAAACTGAACATTTACCTGACCTGCTCCCCTTGGTGCCTTCACAACGGGACCGGAGCGGACTGGCAGCCCCTCTCGGCCAATCCTGGCGCTGCAGCGCCAGGATGGGCTTAGGGCACGGCTACTCTTCGCCCCCTGCACGCCTATTAAGAGACCCAGGAGTTCCTAATGGGCATGCGCAAACCAGTTAAAACACAAGTGCGCATGAGTGGGCACGGTGCGAAAATTCGCCCTCCGTCCCCACTCATGCGCACTTGTGTTGTGATGCTGCCTGCCCCTGGTGACGGTCTGACAATCATGTCTGTCAACATGACACGAACCGCCCACCTCCTTCAGTCTCTGAAGGGGGTGGGCGGTCCGACGTCATGCTGACTGACCTGATTGTCAGCGCTCCCTCGGCGTCTTTGAACTTAAGTAAACTGAGTCAGTTTACTTAAGTTCAAAAACGCTGAGGGAGCTGCAGGCGGGGGGGGGCTACGCCCCCACGCCCTAATGGACGCACCGCGCCTGGTGGTTAGACTTTAAGGGTCGAGACTGCGAGAGCATGCGCAACAAATGCGTTTTGCCTGCGAAACCCTGTTGTATACATAATAAAAAGGGTTTGGAGCCCGTCCTTTGCTTACCATTTGTTGGCTTGCGTGGCACTCTTCTTTACAGCCTCGTAGTTCATCAAGGCAGGCTTAACATCATTTCTATTACTCTTTGTGGAGCAGGGACCAAGCACTGATTGGTTCAACTTAATCAGTGTCTGTCCGCTGCTCCTGACGTAATTGAGGGCACTAAAAATGACACAGAACAAAATATTTTGTTACGTTTAATTTTTAGTGCCCTACAAACTGAAGGTTTGTGACTGGCAAAAACGTGCCCAGTAGGACAAACAAAATTGCAGAGATTTATTTTCTATAATTAAGTTTCTTATATTTGGCCAAGTCTTCTTTATTCTTTTTGCACTCATGTTTTCTTTTGTTTTTACTCCTGGGTGCTGTTCTGAAAAGATGAGGATTATTTTATTGCAAAGCAACATTATTTCTTTCTCATGTGTAATTTCCCAAATTATACTTTAACACATAATTGGGCTATACAAACCACACCGCCCGATCCAATCTGCCCCACTCCAATCTGCCCCACCTCACCCCTCATCAATCTGACCCACCCAATCCAATCCAAACAACTCAACTCAACCTGATCCAGTCCACCACACTCAAATCCTCTCAACCCACTTTACTCCAATCCAAAACACTCTGGCCCACTCCAATCCGACACAATCTGCCTTTCTCCAATCTTCATCACTCCATTCTTCCTCCCTCCAATCTGCCCCACTCAATCCAAAACAATCTACCTCACCCGAAAACCATCTGTTCCACTCCAGTGCAAAACCACCTTTCCCGTTCCTGTCCAGAACCACCTGCCCCGATCCAGTCCAACACCACCTTTCCCGTTCCTGTCCAGAACCACCTGCCCCGATCCAGTCCAACACCACCTGCCCCGTTCCAGTCCAACACCACCTGCCCCGTTCCAGTCCAACACCACCTGCCCCGTTCCAGTCCAACACCACCTGCCCCGTTCCAGTCCAACACCACCTGCCCCGTTCCAGTCCAACACCACCTGCCCCGTTCCAGTCCAACACCACCTGCCCCGTTCCAGTCCAACACCACCTGCCCCGTTCCAGTCCAACACCACCTGCCCCGCTCCAGTCCAACACCACCTGCCCCGCTCCAGTCCAACACCACCTGCCCCGCTCCAGTCCAACACCACCTGCCCCGCTCCAGTCCAACACCACCTGCCCCGCTCCAGTCCAAATCCACCTGCCCCGCTCCAGTCCAAATCCACCTGCCCCGCTCCAGTCCAATACAATCTGTCCAGCTCCAGTCCAAAACAATCTGCCCCACTCCAATCTAAAAGAATGTGCCCCACCCCAATCTGCCGCACTCCAATCCAAAACAGTCTGCCTCACTCCAATCTGCCCCAATCCAAAACAATTTGCCCCAATCCAAAACACTCTGCCTTACTCAATCCAGCACAATCTGCCCCAATCCAATCTGCCCCACTCCAATCCACCTCACCTCAATCCAACCACTCCATCCCAATGCACCACAATCCAATACTCCCCACTCCAATTTAGCCCACTCCCTCCCCAATCTGCAGCACTCAGTCCAAAACATTCTGCCCCACTGCAATCAGCTCAAACCCAAAATCATCTCCCCCACTCCATTCTGCCCCACTGCAATCCAAAACAATCCACCCCACTCCAATCCAATCTACCCCACTCCCTTTCACATCACCCTACACAATACATCCCACTCAAATCCAATCCACCCCAATCCAGCCAAATCACCTGCCCTACTCAAAGCCACTCCAACCACCTCAATCCAATCTAGTTCACCCCACCCCAATTCAGGCCACCGCAATCCAATCCATCCTAATCCAATCCACCCCACTCAATCCAATTCACCTCACTCCAATCCATCCCACTGCAATCCACCCCACCACACCTCAGTCCACCCCACCGCACCCCAGTCCACATCACTGCACCCCAGTCCACCCCACCCCACTCCAAGGCACCCCACCCAACCCCAGTTTGGTCCACCCCACTCAATACAATACGTCCAGCCCACCCATTCCAATCCACCTTACTCCAGTCTAATCCACCCACATCCAGTCCAATACACCACTGTCCAGTCCAACGTACCCCCTCCACTTCACTCTAATTTCCCCAATTCTGAACCACCCTACTCTAATCCAATCCATTCCACTCTAAACCAGTCTAATCCACCCAACTCACATCTACCCGTCTAATCCACCTCACCTCATTTCAGTCCATCCTACTCAAATTCACCCCATCTAGTCCAACCTACTCAATACACTTCCTCTAACCCAATCTGCTCCAATCTAATCCACCCCACTATCTCAGTACACTCCAACCCACTCTGCGACACTCCACGACACTGTGTCACTGAAACACCAAACTCTACTCCCCTCTTACCTCACTCTACTACTCCCGCTACCACACTCTACTGCAACACATTCAGTCTACGCACTCTACTACCCCCCCCCCCCTAGCTCCGAACTACGAGATCCCACGCCGCTAACTTTTAGCCAATAGCTTTTGTATAGGCAAGATTTGCTATTTCATTCAGCGAAGTTTTTCCCCTGCATGTCGTGCAGTTTCTCACTTTGCATGGTGGTCATTTTCTCATTTCATGCTGTGATTTCTCATTGTATGTAGTGAGGATTCTCGTAGTGCTCAGTTTGTCACTTCATGCTGTTTTTGGATCCTAATTTCGTGCAGTTTCTCATGTCATGCATTTGGATTTCTCAGCCCATAGAGTGATAGGATGGGGCAGGCAGCTGCACGCCATGGGGCTGATGACATGTTACTGCCCAGAATCGGCCACTCACTGCTCCCATGTGTGCTCTGCGACTGGTGCTGCCTTGGTTCCCAGCAGGAACAGGCTCTTCAGGTTCCTTTGCACCTGCTCCAGGCCCTGTTCTAGCTGGTACAGGCCATCGCCAGCACCGAGGCGAGTTCTGTACCTGCCAGTCCCGGTCCCACCCCAGGCTCGAGGGGACGCGCAGTGTGTGCCAGGAGTCGAGCCCTGGGGACTAGGAGGAGAAATGTAACCAGCACCCACTCAAAATATTCATAGACATACTGGCTCAGCATTTTCTCATTTATATTCTAAAGCATTACCCAAAATAAGGCACAAGCTTGTTCTCTTTCATCGTGGGCAAGAACAAAAACAGCAATTATATGCCTCATTTTTATAATTTATTAAAATGTCTATGGGAACTTTTGAAAGGTCGATTCTTATGACACCCATACTCAAATTATCCAATTAACTCAAAACATTTTTAATTCATCAGAATAAATTTTCTTTCACATAGTTGTCCGCCTCCTAATTATACCTGCCTTTTGAAAATGAGATCTGTTGAAACCTATTTTTTCTTTATAGTTTCAAAGATTTCACGGGTGCTCAGTGTGACATTTCTAACTCTAAAGGGGGACCTCCCTTGCATTTTGTGAGTTTTCCTGGAAAGGATTAAGGGAACTCTTTAGGATGGATAAGTTCAATGTGGATTTGTGGGCAGATGTTTTTCTGAATATTATTTCAGGTATGTCAGCCTGCGTGCTTTTCTTCATGCAGTCGGCCTATTTCTAGGAATGTACATGTAGTGTAAGAAGATGTGTAGTGTCTTCTCTATCTTCATTAAACAAGGTTCTGTAGAACTTGGAATGTTATACCTTCTAATGTTCCCTAGAAATCAGTTACTCGCTGGTAGCTGATGGATGGGGTGTCTGTTTAATAAACCTCCTTGATAATCATTACCTGTATATGTATTATTGAGGAACTTTTCAGTACACAGTACTGTGCCCTTTGCATCAAGAATTTCTTCTTTCTTTCAGCTCCCACTGGGTACCAATCAGCAAGTGAGCTTTTGACACAAAAATGTTTGACCCTTTTTAATCTTTTCTAGGTGCTTCAATATCATTCTTTAATTGCTGCTGCGAGAAAGGTCAGTACAATTTGGACAGACTCAAAGGGGGGACGTACTTTGATGACAAGAAGACAAAACCTGGAGCGGGGGTTTCCCTTGTCCCTCCACCACTTGTGACTTCAGGAGTCGGAAGTCCCAGTTTCATGGATGGTCTGGGTATGGGGTATTGGTTTCAGAGGGCAGGCAGGAGAAAGAGGGTAGGAAGGAAAGAAGGCAAATAGTTCTTGGCAAGGATAGAGTAAAAAGAGCAATTATTTTCGAATTAAAAATGCTTCTACCCATCTCCATTACTTTCATAATCCTAAGCAGTCAATAGCCCGGGATGTGGCCAATGGGGCAAGATGGTGGACGCCTAATGTGGTGTCTCCCCACAACCCTCGCCATCCAACGGCATCCTGAATGCTCTATACACGCCCCATCCATCAGTTGCTGCTGATCTGGGTGTGTGGCGCATCCGCCATTGCCATTGAATTAATAAACAGCAGTTGTCCTTTTCTCCAAATTCGACTGAGAGTGCCACCATGTGCAGACTGTCATAAGTGCCGGTGCTGACAAACCAGGGCTGGTGATGAGCACCAGAAACCACCAGCTCAGCACTAAAGCACTAAATTCACCTACTACACGAACATACACAACTCTCAATCACGCATCAACTAAAATTTTTATTCCATTCCAGATGCCGCTGCCGTCACACATGTAGGCTTTTTACCAAGGGGACTCTCTGACCATGCCTCTGTAGAACTATGTCTCAGAGGAGTGCAAAGCTGCTTGGGAGGGGGAGTGACGTATGACTGCTTGGTGTCTGTGGGATGAACAACTCACAGACGCACTTAGGGACCACATGGGGTAATTATTCGATCACAATTAGGGCTTTGATTGATTCCCACACGAACGTCCCTGTGGGAATCAATTATTCAAAACTTATAATAATAGACCAGTGCTTTTTAATCGCCCACTGTCAACACTCACCAGAAAAGATCGGCATGAATTGGCTTTCTCGATTACGGCCGATGAGATCCACCATGCCATTGTAGATATGAACAGTGGGAAATCCTCTAGCCCAACAAATTCCCCTTGGAATTCTTTAAGAAGTGTGCCTCACTACTGCTGCCACACCTGCAGCTCCTGTTTGAGGAAGCACTGACTACAGGACGTGCTCTCGAGGGATCTGAGAGGTGTTTGCATTGCAGTTATTCTAAAGACAGTTAGGCCACCTACCTGTTCTCCTCCTATCTCATTAGTAAACATTGAGGCCAAGATTCAAGCAAAGGTGTTGGCCACCAGTCTTGCAAAGGCGATACCCTCCTTAATCCACAGTGAGCAGAACGGTTTTATGTCCACCAGACACTGCCTTCTGTGCTTCCACGTTGCTCTTGCACGCTATGCCAATTTGCAGGGACAGGCGGCCTTCCTCTCAGTGGACCGTGAAAAAAGGCGTTAGATACAGTCCCTGGCCCTTCATGTATCAGGATCTATTGAAACAAGCCTTTGGCCCCCTTTACCTGAAATACATCAAAATGCTGTACGAAAACCTAGGGCCCAGGTCTGGATGAACTGAGCCCTAGCCTCGCCCTTACCCATAGAGCACGGCATGTGAAAGAGATGTCTGCTCTCGCCACTTTTATTTGCCTTGGTAATTGAATCCCTGGCTGTGTGGATACGTCTGGATGCATCTGGATGCATAGGGTTTCAAATGGGATAGTGGGCTCGAAGATAGAGTATCATTATATGTTGATGACCTGCTCATTTATTTCCAGCAGCCCGCATAGTCCATCCATAACTTATGCAGATGCCCCAGCTTTACGGGGATACCTCAGGCCTAGTGATTGAACTGGGAGATGTCCACCTACCTGACGGTGATGGATGAACTGCCGGAGTTCCTACAGGACACTAAACTGCAAGCCGTTGCAGCTCACATTTAATACTTAGGCATGAAGGTCACCATTGGCCTTAAAAAGTGTTGGGACCTCAATATTGCCCTGTTGCTCCGTGGCACTAAGCACAAACTGGCACGTCGGGCAGAGCTGCCTTGATCATTAATAGGGTGGGGTGCCCTTTACCAAATTCTCACACTCCCTTGCCTCTTATGTCATTACAGCCTGCATGGAGAACATGCTGAGGCCCCCAACCACGGCACTTAGACTAATCACTATGCTGCATTGCAGCGTTGTGATTGGTCAGGGAACCCTTGGTGCTTACCAATCACATACAGTGACAGACCACATATCAGTGATCTGGGACTAGATGATCAGCATTCTTGCCGAGCTTTAAAAGGGACTGACTACTTGTGTTTACACAGCAGTTCGAAAAGAAAGGATGATGGCGTTGCTTATTTAATTTCCTCTCACTCCCCGTGTGATACAGCTGACTTCTCTGTCGCCTTTCAGAATGCTTTCATGGGCATTTGGTGCCTTCCCCCCCCCCTCTGGAAGAAGATCTTGCTCACTGGTTTCTGCTTTTTCTCATTTTTCTGGTCCTTGGGCAGATGGAAGTGGACAAACTTACTTTTAGGAAATATTGGCAAAGCCAATACGTCTGTCCTTGGAAATTTGGTACAAAATGGTAGTTTTTTATTGCAAGCATATGACCATTCGCTTCCATGAAACTTATTAAAATAATCTACACCCCTCTCTCTCTACACCCCTCTCTCTCTACACCCCTCTCTCACTACATCGCTCTCTCTCTACACCCCTCTCTCTACACCCTTCTCTCTACACCCCTCTCTCTCTACACCCCTCTCTCTCTACACCCCCTCTCTCTCTACACCCCCTCTCTCTCTACACCCCCCTCTCTCTCTACACCCCTCTCTCTCTCTACACCCCTCTCTCTCTCTACACCCCTCTCTCTCTCTACACCCCTCTCTCTCTACACCCCTCTCTCTCTACACCCCCCTCTCTCTCTACACCCCCCTCTCTCTCTACACCCCCCTCTCTCTCTACACCCCCCTCTCTCTCTACACCCCCCTCTCTCTCTACACCCCCCTCTCTCTCTACACCCCCCTCTCTCTCTACACCCCCCTCTCTCTCTACACCCCTCTCTCTCGACACCCCTCTCTCTCAACACCCCTCTCTCTCTCTACACCACCTCTTCTTACACCCCCCTCTCTCTACACCCCCTCTCTCTACCTCTCTCTATCTATCGGCCTCACTCTTATCTATCTATCGGCCTCACTCGATCGCCCTCACTCCTATCTATCTATCCATCCATCGCCCTCACTCTATCTATCTGTCGCCCTCACTCTATCTATCGCCCTCCCTCACTCTATCTATCTCCCTCACTCTATCTTATCGGCCTCACTCTATCGCCCTCACTCTATCTATCTGTCACCCTCACTCTATCTATCGCCCTCACTCTATCTATCTATCTATCTATCTATGTCCCTCACTCTATCTATCTATGGCCCTCACTCTATCTATCTATCGCCCTCACTCTATCTATCTATCGCCCTCACTCTATCATGGACTTGAGTGTATCCGTGTGAAAACAGATGTAAGTTGACACTGCTATCCGAACAAAGTTCACCAGGCCTGACTCTGACCTCATTATAGAAGGATATGCACATGTAAATCAAAATGCCGTCACTCATGATGGAAGCAGGCCAGTGGCTGGAATGGAAGAGATTAATTCTAGCATTCCAGCAATCACCTTGATGTTGTTGCAGTTTATGCTCTAAGTGTAACAGGTATGCCCAGACGGACAAGCTACTTGCGTTCGGTAACGCCTTATCTGGTAGAGACATGATCCAGCTGCAGATTCCTTCCCTTTTAACTTCCAAGCGTCAGGCTGGATCCAGAAGATTTTTCTTGGCAGTACCACTGCACGCCAGTAGTTGGTATCGGTCGACTCCGCGTGACGTCGTGGGCATCACGTGCGTCGTCGTGACGTCCGCGTCTTCAATATAACCACCACTCCGGTGCGCTGACGTCAGTACTTTTCACGACTTTCCACACCAGAAGCGCAGAGCCATGAAGTGACTGACCATGGAGTGTTAAAAAAGAACAGCTAGGGCCCTGAAAGGGAACACCCCTGACACTAAAACAGTTCCGCTGTGTGGGGAGGGTGGGTGAGTCGGTAAGGAATCTGCAGTTAGATCATGTCTCTACCAGATGAGGCATTACCGAAGGTAAGTAACTTGTCCATCTGATAGACATTCAGCTGCAGATTCCTTACCTTTGAACAGATAGCCAAGCAATACCTTCCCCGGAGGAGGGACTGTGAAAAAGTTTTAGACCAGAAAATTCTGCAGAATAGAGCAGCCAAACAGGCCCTCCCGGCGAACCTGAGAATTGAGGGAAAACTTATGCAGAGACGCCCACTTGGCAGCTTGACAAATATCAACAATCAGAACCCCGTGCTGGAGGGCTGTGGTGTCGGCCTTCGCCCTTTGGAATGTGGGCTCTAAGGCCTTCAGGAGACTGCTTCCTTGCCAAGGCATAACAGATTTTTATGCAGAGGATGACCCAACGAGAGATGGTCATCTTTTGAACAGGACGCCCCTTCTTTGCTCCTACGTATCCTATAAAGAGTTGGTCATCCACCCAGGACTCTTTAGTGCGATCAAGATAAAATTATCATGCTCTTTTTGGGTCCAGTCGGTGGAGACACTCCTCTTCCTTGGAAGGATGGGAGGTGCATAGAAATTGGGCAGAGTAACTAACTGTTCCAGATGAAAGGCAGTTACAACCTTGGGCAAAAAGGATGCCCTACGTCTCAGCACCACTATTTCCTAAAAAAACGGTCGTGTTAGGAGGCTGTGATGACAGTGCCTGCAGTTTGCTCCTCCCCCTAGCAGAGGAAATTGCCACTAAGAATGCTGTTTTGAAGGTGAACAACCGTAAAGGGCAATTGTGCATCGGCTCAAACGGTGCGCATATCAAGAAGGTGAGGACCAAATTAAGGTCCCATTCTGGCATAAGAAGGGGAGAAGGGGAAACAAGTGGGGTAACCCCTTCAAAAACCTCTGCACCAGAGGAGACTTGAAAAGTAAAGGCTAATCTGGTAGCCGAAGAAAAACTGAAAGAATCGAAAGTTAGCACTTCAAAGTGCCCAAGGCAGAACCCTGCTGGGCCAAGGAAAGGATAAACAAAAGAATATCTGCCAGGGAGGCAGATAGGGTCAATCGACTTTTTTGTACAATAGTTACAAAATTTGTTTCATCGGCAGGCGTGTACCTATTTCATAGAGGGATGCCTGGCTGCCAGAATAACCTCATAGACTTCGGGAGGGAGGTCAAAAGCTGTCAACTGTCGCAGCTCATTCTCCAAGCAAGGAGGTAAAGAGTGGACAGGTTTGGGTGGAGGACCCTCCTCTGCTGCTGCAACAAGATCGTCCCTTAGGGGCAACATGATCGGAGGATTGATGCTCATGTCTATAAGCTCAAGATACCTTGCCCAGTCCGGAGCCACAAGAACGACTTGGGCCCATTTGCTCCTGATCTTCTTGAGCACTCTGGGCAGAAAAGCGTATAGAAGACCTGAGCTCTATTCGCGGTGAAAAGCACCGCCGAGCGAAAGCCGCTTTGGAAACTCCAGCACGCAAAACTGCTGACATTGCGCATTCTCTTCGGAGGCCTACAGATCTAACCAAAGCTGTCCCCACCGCTGAAAGAGACCTTGTGCCACCTCCGAATGGAGATGCCACTCGTGAACCGCAAGGCACCTTCGGCTAAGCTTGTCTGCCCTGGCTTTCAGAGAACCTGCCAGGTGTTGAACCACCAGGGAAATGTCCTGTTGTTCCAGCCAAGCCCAGAGACGCAGGGCCTTTTGACAAGAGTCCACAACCCCATTCTGCCCTGTTTATTGCAATACCACATGGCGGTAGTGTTGTCCGTGTACACCTGTACCAGTCCTCTGATCTCCACCTTTCCCAGATGGCCACCCCATCAAAGAAAGGGACACATCTGTCACTACTGTGAGATCTGGGTGGGGATGGGAAAGGGGTCTGCCCTTGATCAAATTGTGGTCTGTTAGCCACCACTGCAGGTCTTTAGCAGTGCCCTCCGAAATCTGAACCAGGTCAGTGAGATTTCCTTGATGCTGTGCCCATTGGAACTTCAGGTCCTACTGCAGAGCCCGCATATACACTGTGCATGGTACACTAGCAGGGTGCAGGAGGCCATGAGGACCAACATCCTCAGTCATTCTCACCAAAATCCAGGAAAGAGGCTGAAACATCGGTATCATAGCCTGAATTTCCTGGACTCGCTGTTCAGGAGGATTAGCCTGAAACTGCACTGTGTCCAGAACAGCTCCAATGAAAGCGAGCATCTGAGAGGGGGGTCAGGTGTGACTTTGATACTTTGATAGTGAACCCCAGCAAATGCAGGAGGTTCGCCATAGTCTGTAGGTGGGAGACAACTGTTTGAAACGAGTCTGCCTTCAACAACCAGTCGTCGAGATAGGGGAAGACTGGAACCCCGATCTCCGTAGAAGGGCTGCGACCACCATCACTTTTGGGAACACCTGAGGGGTGCTGGAGAGGTCAAAGGGGAGCACTGAAAATTGAAAGTGCTCGTGGCCCACCGTACACCGCAAGTAGCGATGATGGGCAGGCAGGACGGAGATAGGAAAATAATCATCCGGCAAGTCAAATGCTACCATCAAGTCTCCCTGTTCCAGGGCAGGCAGGACCTGAGCTAGGGGGGGGGAACAGCTTGAACTTCTCCTTTTTGAGGAAGTAGTTGAGGGCTCTGAGGTCTAGAATAGGACGATGGCCTCCGTCCTTCTTTGAGACCAGAAACCAGCTGGAATAATAGCCACAGCCTATTTCTGGCCCGGGAACCCTCTCTTTAGCTCCCTTGGCGAATAGAGTCTTGACTTTCTTGTGAAGCAGGGTAAAGGGATCCTCGGTCAGCCAAACGTACACTGGAGGCATAGATGGAGGGGTAGTCTCAAAGGGGAGGGAGTAGCCCCTTTGGACTATGTGCAACACTCACCTTTTCAATGTGATGTTCTGCCAGTGGTGGAGATGATGGCGCTCTCCACCGACTGGCTGCGAATGATCTTGGGGAATCGGACTAGGAAGGTTTTGCAGTGGAATAAGGGATCAAGGCTTGGCTCTACATCCGGCCTCCCGACCCATAGGGTTGGGTGAACCGCGTCTACGGCCCGCTGAGGTTGCTGAATTTTTGCGGCTCGCTATCTGGTGTAGGGTTGGCGCAGTTGGTAGCCCCTCCCATAGCCACAAAAGGAGCGAAAAGCCAGGAAGTTGTGGTGAGGCCAAAGGACTTGGCCGTGGCCCGCAAGTCCTTGAAACACTCAAGGGCAGCATATGCTTTGTCTCCAAAGAGACGGGAGCCATCGAAGGGCTTGTCCATGAGTTTAGCTTGGACATCCCCCGAAAAACCAAATGTTCTCAGCCAGGCGTGATGATGTATGTCCACCATCATGGAAATCGAGCCACATCTGATGACGAACTTTGCTGCATCTCTCCCATCTGAAATAGCTTGGGAGAGTACAGCCCGATCCTCCTCCAAGACTCTGGGCGGCACCTGCGCAACCGTGTCCCATGGAATAATGGCCCAAAAG
This sequence comes from Lissotriton helveticus, assembly GCF_964261635.1. NCBI lineage: Eukaryota > Metazoa > Chordata > Amphibia > Caudata > Salamandridae > Lissotriton > Lissotriton helveticus. The sequence goes on along the minus strand of NC_136057.1, from coordinate 1,937,434,889 downwards.
GCATGCAGTGTTCACAGACCTCCATGGCAGGCTGGCGGATGAAAACATTTTCTTTCCAAGAACCTCCAGTCTCTTGGATTCCCTGTACGGAGGTGCGCAATGGCATGCACCATGGGAAGTGGAAGCCTGGACTACCAAGCTTTGTGGGTGGGCGGGGAGGAAAACTGGGCCACCTGGTGCAGGGCGATGGCGGTGGGCAATCATCCTATTCACAGGAGCCTGTGTGCTGGGTTTGGACCACGTACCTAGAAGGACTTCCGTTAGGGCCTCATTAAAAGGCAGTAAGTGTTCCGAGCTGGAGACCCCAAGCTGCAGGACCTCTGACAAGATGTTAGTCGTGACTGCCACCGTAGGGAGCTGCATGTCCAGGACCTCCGCAGCCCTACGCACCACCACAATAAATGATGCCCCTCCTCTGTAGCCAGGGTAGGTGGAGACAGCATGCCAGAGTCTGGGGAGGAACCAATGGCATCACCCAGTTCCTCGTACCAGTCCGTATCTTGCGGGTGCAGAATTTCTAAGGGATCCTGCTCCCCTCCCAATCCTCTTCATCCATCCTTAACCCTTCAGAACAGGGCAGGTTGAACGTCATGGAGCTGTACGGCTCCGTCTGCACTGGTCTCGGCATTTGAGGACGACCGACCTGCTTAGTGTCGTCGAGAATGAGGATCGGGGAGGCGCTGGCAACGCCGAGCACCTTGGTGCTGGATGCGGCACCAGGGAAGGCTGCTGTGGAGGTGCGACCAGTGCCAGTCCGGACCTGGGAACGGGTCCAATCGGAGGCTGTGGCGCCGGGGCCAGAGCAGCAGGCGCGGGACCCGCGGGACCCATGGGGACTCCTCCATCACCTGAGCCTGCCGGGCCCGAAGGCGTGCTGGCAAGGTCACATGAGGAGCATGGTAGATACTGATTTACGTATGGTGGGCCTTTGTCTAGAGAGGCTTGGTGGGTGAAAAACAATGAACTCGAATGCGTCCCAAGCGATTGCCAGTTGCTGAGATTAATTCAAGCATTCCTTCCATCACCTTGTTGCTTCAGTGGCTGAAGTGGGCTGACCTATTGCTCCATCCCGAATTTCTCTGGTAGGTGGAAGCAAAATGGGAATGACAGTTGAACAGACCAATAGGTGAAAAGGACTGACCCATAGTACCCCTATGTAAGCATGCAAGTATGTATTTCTAATGTATTATTTTTCTTATTACATAAGGCTGACGCTATCTGTAGGGTGCAACGAATATGAATTCTTTCTGTAAATTGAAATTTCTGAGCTTCTCAATAACTCTTTAATTCAGAATAGAAGTTTTGACACTTTGTTAATCAGTTCGGTATTAGAACATGCTTTAAGGAAAACGAGGGACATGCATGTCCCATACACTTGATCATCGCCAATGATATTTCGTTTTATGGGGAGCAACTCCCTTATGCCATAACCTGTTCCAGCCTGGTAAAAATTAAGGTTCAATAAAAATACATCTGAAAAGGTTGTGCAATGCCAACAAATAAAATATAGTTTCGGCGTCTAATCTAATTGCTCCAATAGGCATTCCTTAAGATTTACGGTCACATTAAATCTCATTTTAAATGAGTCCAATTTGTTCTTCACGCTGTGATGACTTTTTTGTCAGAATAACAGTGCTCTAATACCAATTAATTGTATTGTGCTGTTCCAGCATTGCTTTCCACGCCAGAAAAGATTGGTGATATTTTGTTAAAACTGAATCTGGCATCGGGCTAGTCCCATTAAAACACACAAGCGAGAGACAGCAACAGAGACTGTGGGGGGGAGGGAGATAAGCACCCAGGCGAGAGTGAGTAACAGCAGGAGCGAGGGAAGCTCACAGATGAGAGAGAACAACAAAGACCGCAGGAGTGGGAGAATAGAAGCACACATGGGAGACAACTGAAAATACATGCTTTCTCATAGAGTGCTTAAGCAAAAGGGAAAAATACTTCCCCAAAAGTAAGCAGCGGAAGGATACAAGTGAAGAGACTAGCTCCAGGGGAGGGGATGCAATTATAACATGGACAAAGCAAGTTACTGAACAAGAAGTAAATTAATAACAAAGCCCAGCAATGGTAATCAATAAGCGGGCTTTAAACCCACTGCAAGTTTTTGGTAAGCTGACAATATGTAACAGCTGTCTGATAGGCTTGGCCTCAAAGGTATGGCCGAGGTGTTGTTAGTAACAACCGTTACAGCACAGGCCATCATCAATCAATTGAACAATTTTATTTTTTTAACAAATTCAGGGTTTTAACAATTTGTTCGGAAATTGATTATTGTACCAGAAAGGTTTCATATGTAATCATATCTAAATGTCACTAAAAGGTTGTTGCCAAGTGTAACTGTAGGATGGGCAAGTGGGTGGTGGAGATGGGCGATAAGAGAATCTGTGTAACTCACTCTTCTCTTTGTGAGAAAAAGTGAAAATGTGCCTAGAAAATTATCTTCCTGAAGTTTGAAACTGTCCTGTAAGGAACACTCAAAACTGTCCAACTGGAATTTCTACTCCATTTGAGGATATTTTCAATAAGTTGATAAAAACTCCAATTTTGTGGATTATTGCTCACATCTGATGGCTCACTTAGAGGTCATATAAATTGCTTTTTATCTTCATGAAAATGTATACTAGATTTACAGAGAAAATATTTGAGGGCTATCTTGTAGGTAGCCCCGCTGCTCAAAAGAAAAATAAAATGCTAATAATGTATCATTATTATCAATTTCTTTTTCCTATTGCAGTCAGTGGGGCTGGCCAGAGCAGGCGGAGGAGTGGTTTGCTCTCGCTAAGTGTGCGAGTGTTTGGCCGGCCCTCTTGGGCCGGCCAAACAGTCATGCGCACTTTGCATGTTCCCCACCAGGCTGCATTACACAGCCTGGTGAAGAACATGCACAGGCTCCCTGTCCCCGTGCTTGCTGCTGCTGGCCGTGACTGGGGACAGGAAGAAGGAAGAGGACGGAATAGAGGCAGTGGCTGGCCATTCCAGGTAAGTCCTTATTGTAGGTCGAGCCTGGCGTACACAGCGCGAAGCGCTGTCGCCAGCGAGGCTTATTGTTGTGGACTTGCCTAGGAAGTGGGACAGGAGATGGGCACGCGCAGAGCTTTTGGCAATTTGAGCAGGTGTCGGTGCACGCGGAGTGCACATCTCCTGTCCCGCTTCCCAGGCAAGTCAGCCTGCAGTTTCACTTTCCATTCCCCCCGTCGGCTCCACGTACACATCTTTGGGGCCGGGATTAGAAGCGGTGGTTTGGGAGCCGTCGATTTCGAGCGTGACTTAAAGAAGAAATGCTGACTCATCATAGGAGAGCTGCCGGCTGGGGTTGTTGTTCAGTCCCAGCAGTTTGCGCGTCGCACAAAATGCACATCTCCCAGTAATTTATAACAAAATGCACACCCACTCCATTCCCTTGCAGCTGGTTCGCTGCACATTCTTTCAATGCACACCGCGACCAGTTAGACTTTAACTGCCACGTTCAAAACTCCAACCATCAGGAGCCGGCTGTTACACTAATGCCGACTCATACTTTTTGACGCCCTTTTAGAAAGTTTCTTGATTCGGTCATTGCAATATAAATTAAAGTGCCAAGAAGCGTCTGCTGCTGAGCCAACGTTCTACGCTTTGCCGTAACTGGCGCTTATCTACACTTCTGCATTGTGGACGCAATTTTATATTCTGCATTTATAAATTCCGGAGGAACACTCTCCAGTCATCAGCCCAGTCCCCCAGAAGTGCTTATGTTAATTCCAGTCACACGAGGCACATGCCAAAGCTATTCGCGCGCAGATCCCCTTACCGTGCTCTCCCGCTCCGGCAAACAGCCGAGGTGTGCTCGCGCCGGCCACCACATGTGCAGGTTTATGTAGCGCAAACTTGACCCCAAGGTGTCCGTGCGCTTTAAATGAGCACCAGATGCATTACAGATGGACACATTAATTTTTCTCTAACTTGGTTCCCCTGCTTCAAAGTCGTCCTCCGTAGCCGTTAAGCCACTGCGCACCTTTGGGTGCCAACTGCAGCTTTAAAGATAACCGAGAGGAAGGAATAAAAATGAGTAGTGAGAAATTTTATTATTTGATTAATAAAAAATCATTACAATGGTGAACATGCGAACAATATAAAACATGTCATGAATAGTTGTTAAAATATTTGCGTTTGAACCATCATAGTGAGGTTAAAAAGTAAGATTTCATCAGAGGAACAATTTAAAAACCTAAAACCTATTGTTAAAAGTGGTTGAAGTCCTTGGTTCTCCATTCCGGTTTTTCCATCTAATCGAACCACATGCAGATATTTGCTATTAAGAATTAACAATTAATAACTTGATTGTGTAGTTCATAGTTTGTGGTAGGGGTCTTGGGGTTACAGACCGTTTATGTAGTAAGCCCCCTACATACAACGTTTCAACAAATTCCAGAGATGCACGCGAAGAGCAAATCAATTCTACGCCGGGGCCATTGCCGGCTGTTCTTGTGTAGTACAGAGGACTATGCAAGTCGGAAGGAATACAGCGTGAGTTAGCCATTGATGGCTTACAGGGTCTCGCCGTTTGTAAATGTTCTTGCTGTTCCTGTTACAAACTTGGTGAACCTGATGTTAAGCTGTGGATTGTCCGGGTTCATGGATGCAAGAATAGCCTGACGGCGTGTTCGAATACCAAGTTTGTTCCATTCGTTTTTTAACAATTTCCTCCGGTCATCTTGAGCTGCAGGACAAAGGCATACCACGTGCTCGATTGTTTCTGGACTGCTCCCGCATCCTCTTCACGTTACGTTTGAATTTGTGTTTCGCAATCTCGGCAGGTGATACAGAAATGGCCATTCACCCATCCTAAGGGCCAAAAATATTTTTTTCCACAGCTCTGAGTAGGTACATGACAGGTGTAGACCCATAATCCCTGGCTTAAATCCTGATACGACTGACCAGGCATGCTTACGTTGGACCAATTGTGCTCTGTCCGAGTGGAAGGACCAGAGACGGATGTTTCTTTTGATGTGGGATTTAAGTACCTGCTGCGGTGGATTGGAGGCCCAGATTTCTTTCTTCTATATCGAGGAGTTTTAAGGAGTCCTGCAAGTAACGCCTGTGTGAGCTGCCAATTTGGCCAGCTGAAATTTCCAGCCACAAGATGGCCTCCAGGCTTCCCTCTCTGAAGCTGCGCAGCTTGTTGCACAGCCTGATGTAAGCTCCACACCCTATTGCTTGGTGGTCTTGAAGACGTACTTGAGCGGGGGAGGAGGATTTAGGTAGGCCCAGGACCTGTTTAAATACTCTTGTTATTATTTTGTTCACGTGACTGTTGTCTTTCCCCTGAATGATCTCCTGGCTGTAGGTGAGCAAAGGATAGCACAGAAGTCTCTGAAAAGGGAGCAGAAATATTTTAAGATCATGGATTCACAATTACCTTCAGCAAACAGTTGTTTTACTTGATGCCAAACGGATATCCTGGCATTTCAGTTGTGCACCCCTGAACTGTGTAATAACAGCTGTTCTCTTCTGTGCTTTGAAAGGTCGAAATATCCAGAAAATTAATATCTGTCTCCAATGATGTAAAATGCCGTGCAGTAGTGTTTTGTGTGCACAGGGTTCTGGAGCTTACAATCAGAGCTTATTTTGCTCTGAAGGAGCACAAAGGAGCCTTGCACCTCCCGCGATATTTTCTGCCCCATAGCATCATTTATCCATCATATGTAACTTCATTTAGTGTACTGTAACCCAATGTCAGAGCTGGGTCCTTCCTGGAAAATGCATACTTAAACAAACCACGTAGCGAGTGCAAATTCCGTACTACAATTTTAAGTAAATAACACAGATTACCTGTTTGGATGTACTTTACCCATAATAAAGGTCTTGCTTTCTGACATGGCATAAATTGCATGTGTAAAACATCCAGGTGCAACTTTTGAACCAAATTTTAAAGTTGCCACTGCTAACGAGGACTATAAATAGAAAGATACACAGTGCTTCATGTATTAGTATTAGAATTGATGTTACCTCTGCTTACTGTTGTTATGATTAGAACTTATAAATATTACATCAACTTTAAAGCAAAAACGTGTGACACTGCGCTACCGATAGACCTACATAACCATGCTGAGATTTTCAATGCAAAAAAATTAAAACAGTTTAACCTGTGATAATAAAATGAGCCGTCTTAGGGCTGTGCAGTGTCTACTGGATATGCAAATGAAAACAAGCATTTACAATGCAATAGGTCTCGCATTCGCGAGAGTTTGAGCTATTGGCTTTGCAAATGACAATGCATTTTATTTGTGTGTTTTCAAAACCTGCGAGAGCGCACTTTGTACATATAGTCCTTGCTTACGAGATGCAAGACTGGGAATAACTGCGTCTCTTTATTGCCAGCCTTGCTTCTCGTAAGCAAGGACTAGAAATACAAAGTGCGTGTTTACGAACCGCTTGTTTTATTGATTTTGAACAAACACAGGCTAGTCTATGCGCCAACAATCTTAATTCACATGTATCCATTCTATATCGCAGTAGTTCAGTTTTCAAACAGATGACTGTTAAGTATTTTAGTGAGCAAAAATATGAGAGAGGGGAGGAGATATCCTGACATAAAGGATTTGTTACAGAAAAAACCAAGTTGAGGAGAGCTCATGAAGCGTGGTAGGGGTGGCAATGGAGTCATAGGGATGGGGGCGCTCCGCGGCCGGCAGTGCCTTGCTCAAGGGTATGAAGATAGACTCGCAGGGGTTGCCAGAAATCGATGAGGCGCGATGTGCGTTGGAGGGTGGCATAGTCTGCACTAATGCTGTTGCAGTGTGACATGTGTTTGAGCCAAGTAGTAGAGGAGGGAGGTAGTGCATGTCCCCAATGAACCATGATCTCACGTTTAGCTAATAGAACGGTCGTGGAGGCAAGCCTGCGCACTGAGTTGGGGAGGTTGGCAGTAGGTCTAGGAGTGCCACCGCTGGATCAGGTGGCATTGTCGTGATGTGTGAAAATACGGAGATTCAGTACACCGATATAATAGGGCAGGTCCATGTTAGATGTGCAGAGTCTGCTGCTGGGGCCTGGCATTTGGGGCAGCAATTTTGGTCTATTTGTGTCATATTTGACAATATCCAACTGGGTGGGGTATACCAGATGTAAGAACTTGAAATGCAGTAATTTCTGTGTGTGGTTAAGTGACATTTTCTGGATTTGTGCACAGCAATAGGACCATGTTTTGTCCATTACTGGAGTGCCTAAGTCTCCAGCACACTGGTAGTGGGGTCCGGTTTCAACGTCAGGTATGCACAGTATAGCTTTGATGTGAGGTGGGCACCATCCAGGTTAGATATTACAAGTGTTAGTGGTGGAAATTCTTCCGGGGTTAGGGGGTAGCTGGGTAGTTTGGATCGCAGGGATGCATAGAGGTGTTGGAATATAAAGCGATGCATGTATGGTATATGTAGAAACGGGGGGTTCATTGGTGATCTGCAATACATGGCCGTTGGGGAACAAATCTCCTATAGTATGGATGTTGTAGTGAAGTCGTATGCGCTGTGTGAGTAGTTTGCCAGTCAGTGGGAGTCGTGGATTGGTCTCCAGTGGAAGTGCCGGAAAGTAGACGGGGGTCATCCCTCAGTCTGCGGCAGAATGTTCGCCATGTCCAGCACGTCGTTGACACTGTCTTAATATCTGCAGTGTCCCGGGGTATACCCTTAGGCAGCATGGCTGTGTGTCTAGAAATCGTAGGGTCCCAAATTAAGGGGTTCCTTATCTCCGTTCAGTTCCTTAAGCTTTTCAGATCCAGCAATGGAAATGCTTAGCATGCCGTTTTTAGGTCAAGCCTAGAGCAGCGCGTGCGCTACTTGCTCGACTTTTAGTAAGGGGCTTCAGAAAATCACCCCAAGCTAATCACACGCTTGTGCGTAGTTTTTTCCTTCCTCACAGGCTAATGGGCTTTGCGTGCGTCTTTCAAATAAAGACAGCACGCAATTGGGCAAAGGCGAATGCATGTCCCGCCTATGCTCCGCCCACGCACTATTGGTGTCGGTTACCGGCACAGGCCACATCTGTTTTCAATTATCGTGCCCAGATACGGGTGCAATAATTGAAAACAGATCGCTCGCTGTGGCGCGCGCGCTTGTTTCCTTCTGGTTACTTCAATCTTCCATGCAGCCAGTGAGGAACATGACCACGTTCGCCAAAACGGCATGTTTGTACATAATGTATATAATCTAAACATGGGAGCAACCACATTGAGAAAGTTATAAAAAATAAATAGATTACGGAAATGACTACCAGCCTGTTCCACAGCAGCGGTGTGCGTCAGTGGTTTTATTTTATTGTCATGATTTTAAGAAATGTTTCTGGAAGTACCATTTTGAATAATTATTTCCATGCAAGAACCTTAATTTTATCAACAAGCATGGGCACGCTTGGACATTTCCAGGTACTGACGGATCTGCACGTGAGGGACAGCGCTACTTTTAAGCAGCCTCTAATTGTGCCTTTTCAGCAAAACGTACAATGTTTTCTGTTTGAAAAGTTGTGTGTTTGATGACTGGCGATGGGAGGGATGGCGAGAGGAAACGGGTAGGGAGTGTGAGCAGACATCAAATGAAAATAAAGGCATAAGTAAAATAACAATAAGCAGAGTATGAAGCAATTTACATCAGATATCATACGAAATTAGGGCATAAATAGAATACAATACTGAGTGTCATGCATATATCGTAATAGAGAGCAGATTATTATGAACAGTGTGACAATGGGGAAGGTAAGCTATACAATGTAGTAGGGAGGGCGTGGTATGCAGGTTCCTGGGGGGGCGACGGTTTGAAGGGGGGGGGGAAATCTAGGATCTAATTATCCCAATGACTAGTGACTAGTGATTTCCCTTTTAGCCAGAACCAACCACAAGTCCATGAATTTGCAGATCAGTTGACTGGGGATAAGTGCTTGCAATGTTCAACACTCCGTCCATCATCCCCTTTGGTTTTGCTTCTTCGCCCTAAGTGGGAAGGGTTTGCCCAGACGTGGGTCCCTTGCTCACTTTGCCACTGGTTTCAAGCTAGCCTGGCTGATGACGGCTGATTAGCCAGAAACCGGTCCCAGGATGTCTGTTTCCGGTCCAGGGAAGACGTGGCTTGGCAGTTCGGGCTGGACTGTTCCCATGAGGCACAGGGTCAGACTGATTTGCATATGGCCATGTCTGAACTGGGGTGGCGGAGTGAGCTAAAGAATGATGATGGTTTGAACCCAGATCAGTTGTCTGGGGGTGAGTGCTTGCAATGTTCAACACTCCGTCCATAATCCCCTTTGGTTTTGCTTGTTCACACGAAGTTGGCAGGGTATGCCCAGTCGTGGGTCCCTTGCTCACTTTGCCACTGGATTCAAGCTAGCCTGGCTGATGACGGTTGATTAGCCAGAAACCGGTCCCAGGATGTCTGTTTCGGGTCCAGGGAAGACGTGGCTTGGCAGTTCTGGCTGGACTGTTCCCATGAGGCACAGGGTCAGACTGATTTGCATATGGCCATGTCTGAACTGGGGTGGCGGAGTGAGCTAAAGAATGATGGTGGATTAAACCCAGATCAGTTAACTGGGGGTGAGTGCTTGCAATGTTCAACACTCCGTTCATCATCCCCTTTGGTTTTGCGGGTAATTTTATTCTCGGTGTAGTGAGGAAACCAGTGTAGTAGACAATACCCCGGGGACAGTGTTATGTCGCGTTCCGCTATATCGCCTAATCTAGTCGATACCTCCCTCTGTAGTGTAGTTCCTATATTCCCAATAGGCTCTGCGCATTGGAATAATATATCCTATAGAATTGACGTAGGACTTAGGTCGATTAGGTCTCTATCGAATATATTAGACTTAATTGTGAGTGCCAGCTAGCTCAGAGGTCACTAGAAACGTTGTCGAATAAAAAGAAGGGATTAGTTTCTGACAACCGCATAAACATGACAACTTTGTTTCCCCAAGATAAAACGTATCTTCATAGTCGTGGATACAATATATAGATATTTTACTCAGTCAATCGTGCATGCTTCGTTTCACCAGAGGTGCAGAGAAATAGAGAGATGGGCGTTTTCAATAAAGTATTTATTGAACAGTCTTCTTTCTCATGCAGAAGAAATGAACTGCTACAATCGTAATACTGGCTGCAAAGTATAATACATACAGCAAGAAGAGTATTATAAAATAATACTGTAAAAGCATGGTATGGTTTCTAAGCCATAAAATACATACATAAATAACAATGACTAAAAAGTACTCAACTGGTGCTTCTAAAATACGCCTACCCCAATGTACCTAACCTGAGTCTAGTACAAGGGAAGAAGTAAGTGAGGTGTAGCATAAGTTTAGTATTCTTTGCCAAGAATCTATCCAAGATTTCTCTTAGGGTCTAATCAGCTCCGTACCTTGGTTTAGAATGAAGGAGGTGTGGTATCTCTGTCTCTGGACTCGATTTCCCAACACCCCGCAAGGGGAGTTTGGAAACACTGGAGCGGGATTTCTCGGCAAGAGAAAAGACAGCGTCTCTCTCAGTGCATCAGCTGGAGGGTTGGCTTCCTTCGGCACTTGCTGTAGCGAGCTCTGTCGGGCAAGTAGATAGTCGAGCTGCTCCAAACCACTGTGTGCTTGCTAGGGCAAGTGTGGGCATATTTATACCTTGAAGGTGCCTGGTTTGACGTAAAGTTGGACATAATAACGTCATCAAAGAATCGCAGTTCTTTGAAAACTCCATGAGTTCTTGGACAAATCAACATTCAAGCAAGGGGAAGTCCCTAACTGCTGAAGCCGAGTTTTCCAAGAAATCGTTGTGGCTTTTCGGAACTAGTGGAAGTATCCATGCCTGTATTTGGACTGCATGGGCTATGTCTAAATATGGTTATGATTTCTATGCCTATATTGGGGCAAGGTGATTTATACCTATATAAGGGCATGAATCGGGTAAATTACACTAGGGTCCTAAAATGCTATACAACACCTCCAGAACCCCTCTAGAAACGGGCTGTCCCAGATCATATGTAAAAATTTGTCATTTCCTAAATTACACCTCGGACAGGCTGATCGGGCCACAAAATAATCATGAATCTTGTACCGGGTAAGATATGCTATGTGGAGGACAAAAAAATGTATTAGCTGGAAACACGCATTTCTGGAACTTTTCCAGGTTTTTTCTACCAGTTCTTCCCATAGCTTCTCATCTATGGGCACACCTAGGTCTGTCTCCCATTTAAGATGTAGGCCCTCCTAGTGTTGCCGTGTCTCTTGGGTGAGCTGTCGATAGAGGCAAGTGACTGCGTTGATAGTCCCTGCCGCCATCACTACATACTGGCAAGATGAAGTCCGCGGTTCTACCATCCCCTTCCACCAATGTTTACGGATGGATGCTGTCAGGGCAGCATGTAAAAGAAAGACACTCCTGGGAAGCTCGTAGCGCTCCAATAAATCATTAAAGGGGAGCAGGGTATTGTTCTCATAGAGGTCTCCAATAGTGGAGATTCCCGCCTCCTCCCAAGCCCATAGTCCCTGCCAATACCCGCCATGAGGCAGGGGCTCGCAGACCAACAACGGAATCTCAGGCGCATCTGGGGGTCCCTGCTGGGCTCTTTTACCAGCCCGGTTCCAGCAGTGGCTTCTCTTTCACTCAAGGGGAGCCGTAGCAGCACGCTGGACAGCTGTCTCAAACCCGGATCTGTACTCCCATGGACCTTCGCATTGCGAAGCCGCCCCACCATCCACTTTGTGAACCACTGTATTTGGGCTGGTGTATAATAGGCCTCAATGTCTGGCACTGCAAAGCCCCCAGCTCTTTCCTATTTCATGTGGTAATCATTTTATAATGCAGCCATCAGTTTCTCATTATGCAGACAGTGTTCAGCATGAAATTGATGATCCTTTTTTTCATGCAGTGAGCAGTTTCTAATTGTATGCTGTCATCATTTTGTATTTTAATGCAGTAATCTTTTTCTCATTTAATGCAGTGCCCAGTTTCTAATTTCTTCAAGGATAATGTGGCTTCATCGATCAGTTGACATGTTGTTGCCTGGGATTAAGTGTTTTCTGCCTTCTTTTGAGGCCTATGATGTGAGTGTTTGCGATCTATGGTTGAACTGGTTGCAGGTTCTTCAGCACCACCTCCGGCCATGCCCTGGCTTGCATAGCCTGTTCTCCATGAATTGCCATGGCTGGCATAGGCGTTTCTCCGTGAGTTCTACCCCTGCCAATCTTGGCCCCTTCCCAGGCTCCAGGAGACGCACAATGTGTGCCAGTAATCGAGGCCTGAGGTGCAGGGAGTGAAGTCTGGAGGTGGACTAAGAGATAGTATGCATAGATTTATCTCCCATAAACTTTTCTGACTCAGTTGCTAGAGGGATTGGTGTCTTATAAATGTATATAACTGCTCTGCACACCTGCTTCATTTTTTCGTGAGAGTGGAGAGGGAAAGAATGTGTACCACTTTCGACAACTCCCTAAATTGATCAATACTCCCTGGCTGATTTCCCAGAACATGGCTCTCACTAGTGTCAGGGATGTATTTAAGAATCGTCTGATTTATACTGTTTGTTACAGACCCTCTTCAACAATTTCTGTCGGATTGGATGCTATTGGTGCCTGTGTTTGATATCACATTAAAACAATAAAAGGTAATGGGTGAAATGCTATTCTGTCATTGTCCTTTCAGAATAAAGGCTATTGAAGGCACTTAACATACAAGAACCCAGCTGCACCACTACAGCAGACATTCACATCCTTATACCTACCACAGCTTTCAAAATTGTATACATTCTTTGGGTTTTCCACTTTGGTCTTGTATGTAATGGTCGGATTCTGCCTGTGCCTTCCACCATGACACAAATTTGAGACCTACTTATTTTTCTGTGTTGCAATTCCAATTCTTGCATGTTCTCATGCTCCGAGTACCTCTAGTGTGTCAGTGCCAACACTCTCCATTGTCCGAGTCTGATACATAAGTATTTGGCAGGCCCTGTTGGCTCCTTTACCAGTGAAGGCAGATTTTGGTGGGGCATTGGTGTTTTTACTTGGTTCGGAAGAGGCAGCCTAGCAGGAAGCTGAACTTCAAGAAGGAAGGGGTCACTGGGACTTGGTTGAAGATCTGAGGCGCTGTGTCCAGAATACACAAAATGTCTGTCAAGGAGGAGAATTCGGCTTTCAGGCCTGGAGCTGCAGCCACAGGTCTAACTACGGATGACGAAAGCATACAGAATATAACTGAGTATACAGCCGAACAACAGAGCACTTCAAAGAACTGCTAGCATTGAACCAGGAACATTTTGTGAAGCCGTGAACAGGAGTGTGTGCTTTCAGATGTACCAGCGATCCAGAAGTAGTACAAGCAAGGCTCCTGGTTACTGAGTCTTGCATTGGTGAGTGTGAATACATATTCTGAGTGCGTGTTGGGATCCAGGAATGTTGGTCTCCTAGCACATTGTCAATACAGGGATGTGATCTTGACTGCATCTTGTCAGCGTTGGGGACTGCTGAACTATTCAATTCAATTCAATTCAAAAGTGCTTTATTCGAGTATTACTCATAAAAGCAGACAAACATACACATAATAAAAATAGAATTAAATTACAGTTTCGAATATGACTTTAGCACGATACATTTTAAAAGACGATTAAAAATTCATTTGACAAATATATATTGACAAAAAGTGCAAAATTCACATGATAAAAATAGATTAAAACAGATCAGACACCCCGCATGGGGAACAGAGAGTAGATGTTCTAGCAATCTCTGTTCAACTAAGCAGAGAGTAGTTACCCTACTAGCAATCTCTGCCTAATTACCCACGACCACCCCAAAAACTTTGCGGTCGCTATGGTAATCCAATTTAAGGAGGTAGTTTTTATTATACGTAAAGCTACCATGCTGCTTTTAGTACCCAGATTTCTAGACATAGGAGCCAACCAAACACGTCTAGGAACAGAATATGCATAACAAGAGAACAAAAAATGACCCAACGTTTCCTTTCCTTCCCCACAGACTGGGCATAGAGCTGAACTTCCCTCTCTCCATTTTGCAGTTAGATTACACAGAGGTAGAGAGCCAGCCCTCATTTGGAAAAACAGTTTCCTGTCCATGGGTTTCGTTATTATATCCCAATAGGTTTCATACATGGGGAAGAGCTTAGCTTCAAGAAAAATAACCGTCATAGACCCATGGTTGTTACTAAGAAGGCTCCTGTTTTCTACCTGTTCCCAGAAAAGATTTTTTATAAATTCCTTAGTGGGGAAGGACGACCCAGTTGGGTCGTACCACAGTTCAGATAACCCTAGTTCACCTAATGCTGCTTTTAAAAATCTAAACCATTTGATTTTGTGAAATCGGTCTGCTTTGATGACATCAGCAAACCCAGCTGCATATTGTGCCAACTCAGGGGTGGTCCAGATTCTACGCCAGTATAATATTGGACGTAATTTGCACATTACCGATATTTCTTTCCTACCGAGATCATATCTAAGAGGCAAAAGGGGACTACTCTGAGGGGTACCTGTAAGTTTGCGAAGGAAATTATTTTCTGAGACCTGAAGGTCCAGAAGATTTTCTTGACCCCACAGTTCAGCCCCATACAGGGCTGACCCCAAGGCCTTTGCCTCGTATATGATCAAAGGAGGTTTGATTGGTTTTGTCAGAGATTTAAAATGCTCCTTAATGATGGTACCAGCCAGTTGTTTATGTCTTAAAACTGCGATGTTTATATGTTGGTTCCATCTGTTGTCATTTGAAATATGAATACCCAGGTAGGTAAAAGAGTTTACTACTTCGAGGCAACGCCCACTCATGGTTATTTTAGATTTAAAATTTCTACATGGATTAAAAGCCATGAGCTTTGTTTTATCGGCGTTGACCTCCAGACCGTGGTCACTACAAAATTTGTCAAAAATTACCAGAGCCTTTTGAAGACCGCTGGGGGATTTTGATAAAATTAGGGTGTCGTCAGCAAACATTAAAATAGGGACTTTTGCACCTGCAAGGGAAGGAGCATCTACTACCTGCGATTGCATGCGGGCAACGACTCCATTGATAAAAAGAGTAAAAAGTGTTGGGGCCATTGAGCAACCCTGACGGACGCCTCTGGCAACTGGAAAATCAATAGTGTCGTTGCCATAGCCACCCCATTGAATTTTGGCATAAGTGCCCTCGTGGAGTCTCATAATCATCGTTAAAATAATCTTTGGGACCCCTAGAGCTGCAAGGACCTCCCACAATTTTGCCCTTGGCACCAGGTCGAATGCAGCCCGCAGGTCAACAAACGCTGCGTAAAGGCTGCATCCTCCCAGTACCACGGTCCTCCATTGTATCAATTGAAAACGGAAGACCTGGTCCACAGTGCTAGTTGCCCTGCGGAACCCAGCCTGGAAGGGGGATAAAACATTCTGCTCCTCAGCCCAATCTAACAAATTGTTAATAATTACACGTCCAACAACTTTTTGAACTGTGTCAATTAAGCTAATTGGGCGGTAATTGCAAGGTTGGGCACGGTCTCCCTTTTTATATACTGGAATAATAACAGCACCACACCATGATGCCGGGATTTCTGCTCCCTTGGCAATATGATTCAGTAAGAGACAGATATATTTACTCCACCTATCGGTGTCATTTAGAAAGACATCCGCAGGGACTCCGTCTATACCCGGTGCTCTGCCAGGGTGAACAGATTTCAGGGCAGACAGTACTTCACTTTGCACAAAGATGTCATCGTCTGCATACAGGTACTTTGGACTTGCACTATTAAAAAATTGATCCCTGGAAGAGTACTGCTCACTGAAAAATTTAACCCACGCATCGTGCGAGACGTTGTTATTGGGAGTTTCTGGAGGCCTATCATGACCCCATTTGACAATATGCCAAAAGAGTCTGGAATGTTTACGATCACTTGCATCCTTTAGCTTCAACCAGTATTCTTCGTCCCAGTCTCTTTTAGCCCTTGCAATACAATTTTTGTAGTGCTTCCTGGCTGAGCGGATCCCGTCCAAATTTTTGCCTTTAATTGCAGCTCCTAGATTTAATCTTGCCGTCCTGCAGGCAGAGTTATACCATTTTGCTGATTTGCAAGGGCAGGCCCTCTTGTTCGCAGGTTTCACAAAGAAGCCTTTGACTTCCGTAAAAAGAATAGTATGTGCATTTATAATATCCTTATTACCCTGGGAACACCCATCTGCATTCTCCAATGCCATGATTGCCTTGTCAGCCGCAGCACTTATTTTTACAAGGGTCTGTTGGTCTGCCTTGACACCTGCCCACCTTAACCTACGCATATTGTTAGATGGTAGAATCATTGGGGGCAGAAGTTCATCTGGGAGGTTGTGAATAGTTTCTTTAGATGTCCACCATTTATGTGAGACACATAAAGGGTCATGATCGCTTTCTGGCCTCGCTATTACTACCATGTCATTAAGAGATGACCATAATGACGTACTACAAATGACATAATCGATACGACTTCTATTACGCCCATTGTTAAAAGTCGTAGCAGGAACACGGTCTGATTTAGTTCGACCGTTCAGGGCTCGAAGCCCATGCTCAAGACACATTGCGTTCAAGCCTAATATGTCAGATGTCCAGCGAGTTATAGGTGGTAATTCTAATATGGGGATATTCCAAAGCTTATCTTCCTCTGCTCCAAGAGGAGAGTCGCCAGTGATAAGGGGTTCGAATGTGCGATTTAAATCGCCTGCAATTAGGATTTTTTTACCTGCAGAATGAGTCTCTAGAAAGTTAAAAAGACTCAAAAGAACCTCTGATTTACCTTTGTTGCCACCTCTAACATAGACATTATAAATGTCTATGGTGATGGATGCATCACTGGTCAATCTGATAAGCTGAATATCTTTATGGTCAAGCTCCACACATTTTACTATGGTTTTCAGAGACTGCCTGATCCATATGGTAAGGCCCCCCATTGGCCGACCTTTAGGGCCCTTAGTGGCAGGAACATAAAAATTTATATACCCCAGGGCAAAGATAGGGTCACATGCCCAAGTCTCTTGAAAGATACAAAGATCATATTTATTAATGAATCCCAACCAGTCAGCACAATCCATCCTCGAACATAGTCCAGCTATGTTCCAGGACAAAAGCTTCCCTGAGCTAGATATCATAGGAGAACAAGGGTTTGTAATAATCTCGTGACTCTCCGTACCACCAGAGTTCTGCACACTATTATTTTCGTTGGTGGGGGCTACTAGCTCCACAGCGGAATTCCCCCAAATACAATCTTTAACAACATTACCAACCCCTTCAACAATACCTCCATCACAATCAGACAAAATCAAAGAATTGCTACTAAGTGGTTGTCAGTCACAAGCATTTAGATTCGATAATGCAGAGAATCGATTTTCCAACCCCAATCCCCAATCCACTGAAGCAACATCCTTTCTCCCCCTCTTTGTCACAATGTTCCATTTAGTTCTTAGAATACTAGGATTTGGCCCGCTTCCCTTTCTTGGGTAAAAGAAGTCCAAAGTCAGTGGGACAATTGAGGTGGATCTCCGTTGTGGTGGGAAGATGTTGGGCAAAATGTTAGGTAAAACCCCTGGGTCGGAAAAATGTAGGACAACACACTCCCCCTTAAACTTTTTCGCTCTGTCCCCAATCCACTGTACCCTTCTCGCTTTAACAAGCTCTTCCGAAAGTTGTTGCTTGCCCCAAGGAGAAATAACCATATTGTTTGTCAACCACGATAAGGATTTATTGATTAGGGAAGATGTTGTTTCCCTCTCATCGGGGGCCAATGGTGGTACGTTGGCAAGAACAAGTACTAGTGGAGAAGCTTCTACTACAAGCTCGAAAGATCCTTTTACCACAGCTTGGTCTTCAGTGTCGGGAGCTGGGATGAAAACATTAGAAGCATCACCAGCCGGGACGCACCTAGATACCAGTTGAGGATTTGGGACAGAAGTAGAGACCAATCCGCTGCTATCAATGGTGTGTGGTTTGCTTAGGATGTCCTTAATCTTGGTAGAAACATTTTCTGGGATCTTATCCATCTCACTCACAGTATCTTTTAATAGACCTTCTAATCGGCTAACCTCAGATGTTAACTTGTCTATTTTACTGACAAGAGGTTTGACCGCGCCTTTAATTTTATTATCAATCAGAGACAATAGTCTGATGAATTGGGCGTTAGAAAGTGTAAGAGAAGCCTCATTGGTCAAATCAAGCTCCTCTTCCTCTGAGTGTTTCCTAGGAGGGTTTGCTACTCTGTTCTTAGCTGACCTCAGACCCTCCCGTTTCCCTACAACTAAAATAGGAGCTGAGGGGGAAATCAGGGGTTCACTACTATTAGTGATCTCTACCAAAGCCTCATCAATACTGCGGTCTACAATTCCAGCTACAATACCACTAGGCTGAATAATGCTGGTATCAGGAGCAGGATCGGGCACTACACTGTTAGAACAGGTGTTAATCTGAAGACCAAAAGGATCATCTAAGTCAATATCAGTAATGGAGGATTGGGTAGTCAGATCTATACCAAGAGAGGATCTCCTATCACTATTGATTCTTTCAACAACCTGTACAAGATAATTCTCAATAGAATTACTAGAAGTGACTGCCTTTTTGGCCGGCATGATAAAATATGTGCACAACGTCTACAATACACACTTGTGAGAATCACCAGATTTGCCAGATGTAATAACACAACGTTTATGGACACCAAAAAATATGGGACCTGGCCCAACCCAACCTTGTCCGACCTCGGACGGCCTCAGACGGCCCGCCCTTTGCCCGGGCTTCGCCTGGGCGCTCCCGCGCGCGACTCGCGGGGCGAGAGGCGTTCCTCTCTTTTCAGGCGCCTCCGGGCGCAGAGGTGGCGTCAGGGACGCGACTCAGCCGCCGGGGCACCTGGGAGGTGTAGTCTTTGACCCCCGGTGGCTGTAGGCACAATGGCGGTGCAAGCGCGTCGGCCGTTCCCCTCACGGCGTCTCACTCGCGCTGTACAGGAAGATGAAGGCGAGGCAAGGGCAGAAGAAACAACAACAGCAGCCGTTCCCCTCACGGCAGGTAAGCAGAAATTCCGGCGTCCCACAGAGCGCTCGGCGCTCCTCTCTTTTCAGGCGCCTCCGGGCGCAGAGGTGGCGTCAGGGACGCGACTCAGCCGCCGGGGCACCTGGGAGGTGTAGTCTTTGACCCCCGGTGGCTGTAGGCACAATGGCGGTGCAAGCGCGTCGGCCGTTCCCCTCACGGCGTCTCACTCGCGCTGTACAGGAAGATGAAGGCGAGGCAAGGGCAGAAGAAACAACAACAGCAGCCGTTCCCCTCACGGCAGGTAAGCAGAAATTCCGGCGTCCCACAGAGCGCTCGGCGCTCCTCTCTTTTCAGGCGCCTCCGGGCGCAGAGGTGGCGTCAGGGACGCGACTCAGCCGCCGGGGCACCTGGGAGGTGTAGTCTTTGACCCCCGGTGGCTGTAGGCACAATGGCGGTGCAAGCGCGTCGGCCGTTCCCCTCACGGCGTCTCACTCGCGCTGTACAGGAAGATGAAGGCGAGGCAAGGGCAGAAGAAACAACAACAGCAGCCGTTCCCCTCACGGCAGGTAAGCAGAAATTCCGGCGTCCCACAGAGCGCTCGGCGCTCCTCTCTTTTCAGGCGCCTCCGGGCGCAGAGGTGGCGTCAGGGACGCGACTCAGCCGCCGGGGCACCTGGGAGGTGTAGTCTTTGACCCCCGGTGGCTGTAGGCACAATGGCGGTGCAAGCGCGTCGGCCGTTCCCCTCACGGCGTCTCACTCGCGCTGTACAGGAAGATGAAGGCGAGGCAAGGGCAGAAGAAACAACAACAGCAGCCGTTCCCCTCACGGCAGGTAAGCAGAAATTCCGGCGTCCCCGGCTGAACTATTCCCATCTGACTTCAGATCTTTGGAGCACATCGCAGTGGGCCAGTATGTTTGTAGTACTGCCTCTGCCTTGCAGCCTACAAGCACCAGACTCTGCAGAGTTGGCCACCATGCCACAATGAAGGTAATCAAATGTTGTACTGAGACCACAATGGATAGAAGATCGATTGTGCGACTTCTGTAAATCCTGAAGCCTCTTGGGCTTATCAAATACCTCGCTGCTAACTCTGTGCCACTGAGTATCTCTTTCCTGCTGTTACATCCCTAACTTATTGAGAATCCTTGAATCCAGTTAGGGTGATGTTTTTGATAATTCATGACAGCCAAACGTAGACTTCATTTCAGATAAGGGAACTCGTCCTAAACCATATTAGGGGAGACCTGGATACTGCAAACAAGAAAGAACTTGGCAATACTACTCGCCCCGGGAACAATTAGCTATACCAGTCTTTTACAGAGCGCCTGAAGAATTTGGTGGTGAAATGACTGTTTACTCTGTGGCCAGCGAATGTCTGTGCTGTATTGCACATGGTGCCCTGCAGGTGCAATTGGCTTTTGTGTCCAATTTGTACACCTTATGAGCTGTTTGCTATTATAGAAGAGGCTGCAGACACTTGCAGGCCTCAGCAAGCGCAGGCTGTGATGGCACAAGTGGGTCCTACAGATGATCCCTCCGAAGACATAAATTCTTAGTTGCGGGTCAGTCATATCTTGCATCAGCCCACAGGAGTAATTTAGTCTCACTATCTGAGTACTGAGTGTATCTGTCTGCATCCATTTGGATCCATGAGGGGCAGTTTTAAATCTGAAAAGTGTGGACAGTCATCACACTGTCAGGATTTTTCCTGAAAATCAAAGACTAATAAGGCATTCAGTGTTTTAATGCTACACTCCCCTCCCACTGGGGACTTGCTTCCTTTCTGTGCAGCTGGCTGCTCAGTTTTAATCCCTGCCTGGGCGCTCCTCCTCTGCTGCTGGGATGCTGCTCAAACAGTGAGTGAACCTGGCAGCTTTGTTTCCACACCACAAGGATGTTGCTCACTTTGCGAGCACTCCTAAAGCTCTTCTCTCCTAATGCCGGGATCATAGGCACTGGAAGTAGGCATGTGGGGGTTGCCGTAGCACCCCCAAATATGTGTGCTGGAGTTTAGAAATGAATGAGCAATAAAGATGGCTTTCAATTTTAATTGTATCTTGTGACATTTGCGGTGCCTTCAAAGACAGAGGTGAAATGTCAGGCTATGTGTTCTGAAACATTGCTTCCTATTCTTTTAAAAGTCAGGTTGGGTTTACTTTTCTTTCTCTGGCTGAAATTTTTGAGGATTTTGTTAAGTGAACTATGCAATGATCTTGCTGGGTACAGTGATTGTAAAGGGATAACTGTGAGGCGTCATTTTTTCCTAACACAAAACAAAATTAAAATCTTAATACACGTAGCTGAACTACAAATATTTCAGAATATATCGGCAGTCGAGAAAGCACAAATGAAGCACATTTTTAAAATTAATTCGGAAGTGTTACGGAAACCAAGATTTTGATAGGGCAAAACAAATACACTCAGTGATGCACAAATTAAATATTTACTTAAACTCGCTTGACACAAATTTTTGTGTGCTGTATTATTTTATCAGTAAAACTGCACGATAAGTGCAAACCTAGTGGTCGTTTCAATGGTAAATGTGCTGCCTGTAAATGACAGTGCGCTACCACACCAAGCTTTAGCAATATATTAGCAACAGTGTGCTCCAAAATGCACCACAAGCACATACTACACTCTCACCAGTCTTCTGCTGAACGCATTTGCTCCATTTCTTTGTGTGACACTTGGCTTTTTTACAATCCCTATGACTTCAGTCAGAGGCGTAGCTTGTTCAGTATGATTTGGGGATGTGTGAGCTTCGTATTTCCCAACAATCAAGCTAGGACATCTTGTTAAAACACATCATATGAAAAGCCAGGCATGAGGGGGGCTTAAAAGGCAGTGCAAAGCGAGAGCAGTACAAATTGTTAGGTGTACTTAAAACACAATATTTTTCAAACTAATCAACATTTGTTAAGGCTTTTCATACATATGAGTGAGAGTGTGTGTTTTTTTGGTCAGTGTGGGCATGTAAAAATCCCTTGTGAAATCCACTGACACTTCATATTTCCCGACTGAAGGCACTAGTACCCAACTATTTACTACAGAATACATTTCTAAGGGGGTGAAACACCCCCCTGGAACTACGCCCCTGACTTCAGTAATGTAATATTGATGGTAGCACCCGCAGCCTGAAAATTGTTCCAGCGCCACTGCGTCCTTTTGCAGGCCCCCGTGGTGCAGGGGGAGGGGCGAGCGAGCTCTAGGGGGTCCCCTCCGGCACTCTGCACAGGCTGCAGCTGAGAGCTCCTGACTGAGTCGGAAGCGTGTGGGGGGGCCCTCTATGTACTTTGGATGGAGGGCTCAAGGGCGAGGTGCTGTGTTTAGCAATAACTAATGATTGGAGAGATAAGGGGCACTTGCCTGGTGGTAGTGAGAGAATTAGAGGAAGAGGTCATGGGGGTGCCAAAAATGATTGTCGCACTGGAGGCCACCAGCTGTTAAGCATACCCTGTGACTTCCTCTGGCTGCACAAACCAATGGTGTATAAGCTTGTAAATCACAAATACAGATTTACTGGCTTTACCAATGCTTGATCCTATATATTGACTGAAATACCATAACGTTCACAGCAGGTTTCTTGACAGAAAGACCATTCTTTTGCATGTCACACGTTATTTTTACAGCACTTTACCTGGATCATTGTTGTATGCTATCATTTTCGTCCCTGTAACTTGGTAATCATTCCAGTATCCTATATATAGGGGCAAACGCATCAATCCCGCATTTTGCGATTTCTAAATAGCAAATTTTACCGATTTGCTATTAAGAAATTGCAAAATGCAATGCATGTAGGATTCGCATAAAAAAATGCGATTCCTTAAAATTCTTTAATTGCGACTCGCAAATTGCTAGTCGCAATTAAGGAATTGATTCCCATTCATTCCTATGGGCCTAGAGGTGCAATTTGTGATTCCTTAAATGCAAGCGCAATTAAAGTAATCGCAATTTTACCGATTCCTTCAGTTGCGATTTTTGCATTTGGGAAAATTGCGGCTGCAAAGGGGAAGATTCGCAAAAAAGCAATGATGCATGTGCCCCATAGAAACCTAATAATCCCTAAGTGACCAGTCTGATCGCTTCCTAGGTGGATGTACACAACATTAACCCTTCTTGTACAGGAAACAGGCCAGTTTGTTTTACAGTTAAATACGGGCTTTAAGTGGGATGAAAAAACTAGGGGGGACCCGAGGGGCTCAAAGGGGCGTGGCCAATGTAATTAGGGGCGTGGCTTAAAACACATAAGCTAAAAATCTGTGCTTATCACAGTGTGCCACCCGACTGGTATATTTGCCCTGGTTGAATGTACAAGTATACTTTCTCCTACCTGCGCAAAGGTGCTCCATGGTACATCAATCTTGTTCGATCAGGCGGAACGTTTTATTGTAATCATAAAAATGTATCGGTGCCACGCACAGATGAAGGTCTCCAGCATGTAAATATGCATTTTCTGCTGGAGTAAAATGTTTGAAAGGACAAATATTAGTTTATACTCACCCTGAATACAGCTCAGAGATTTACACCGCGCTGCTGAGAACAGTGTGACCGATTCAAATCCGGACATTGCCGGCTCAGTTTTTCATTTGTCTTCTTTAAATTGAGTACAATTGAGCTTGGTAATAATATCTGTTAAATACGGCGCTGCGAAGCGGAAAAAATAATATCCGGTGCTGTGTGAAAAAACACAAATTCTTCTTCTCACAAGTGGGGCTAATCAGATGACATAAACGACTTCCTCTCTGAAAAAGCAATGCCATCGGATTAATGCCAGCACACCATTTCCATACTCGGGCACTATATTTTTTTGTCTCACCCGCTGATCCATTTAGGGAACACACTTTATTCTCTGCTCTAACAGGTTAGTATCTGGTTATTGTAAAAGGCAGAGCACATCACAATTGATGCGCGAGTGCGAGACAGGTGTTTTGGCACTAAGTCAACAAAGGGGGGATGTTGCAGCTTAACTTGTTTTTATTTTAGGGGTGTGTGAAGTAAATGTAATTTTCGCCAAATAAGTTTTACGAGGTGCACGTTTAGCTGGTATCTCGAGTAACTTTAATCCACTTGGTTATACCCATAGCTGCCAAGGTTTCAGATTGCTTATGTGTGACATTTTCTTAATTCCAGGGTAATTGAGTGACATTAGACAACTGAGTGACAATTTCTTGTGAGTAAAATCCTGCAATGAAGACGAGGGAAAGATATAAATATCAGAAATGACATCCATTTGAACAAACAGAAACTCTAAGAAGATCTTAAAACTGCTGCAAAGTACCAGAAATGGAATGGCACTGTGGGACCCGACTGTACCAAACGGAATGTGAACGGCCCCAGCGCGGATGATCTCGGCTGCCTGCTAATAAATTATCATAATTATTTAGTCACAACAGCTGACTCGCAGACTCCAAGTGAATAGCTTATACAGTCTATGTTGTTACTTTGCGGTCTGATATTTATAGCTATCACATTATAGGTGTACGAGTATAGGTATCAGAATGCAAGCTGAAAAAACAGGACTCTCTCATTATGACAATTTGACAGCTTACAGTAATGCGGGCACGTGCAGGAGAGAAACAAAGGTGAGGATGCCTGCTGTAACGCAATGAGTTTGCCACCTTCTTTAAGAATAAAGTGGAAATCATATACAACTCACTGCACATGAACACCGGGGTTGATTCTGAAGTCACGCTGGAACTTTTTGGAAGCCCTGGTCAGCATGATATTCCAGACCTATCACCCCCATAAGTGCAACAACTCTGGAATCCTTTCAGGCCTTAAGTACAGAACAGCTGGGCCTTAGCCTAAAAAACATCAAATCAGGCTCACCTCACATTTTCCTCCTAGGAGGGCAGCCTGTTTGCTCCACAATGGCAGAACTCATTTCGCTATCTCTGAGCACTGGGATAGTGCCAAAAAATGGAAGCATGCCATTGTCAAGCCTTTGCTCAAGAAACCCCTTCTTGATCCCACCTAATTTGGGAATTATCGCCCCATCTCATTGCTTCCCATTCTAGGCAAAATTACTAAGAAACGCGTTAATGGCATAATCTCACAATTCCTTGAGGAGAATAATAGTTTACACCAATCCTAGATGGGGTTCCGCCCTGAACACAGCATGGAATTTACCCTCCTCTAGTCACTGAGAAACTTAAAACGATACTGGACCAATGGAGTACCGCCGCCATCCTTCTTCTTGATCGAAGTGCAGCTTTTGATACTGTCGATCACAGTATCTTGATACATAGACTACGAGAGAGCGGGATTCAGGATAAGGCCATCTGATGGCTATCTTCCTACCTAAGTGAAAGAACCTTCCAATGCATGGAATCAGGTTTCCATTCGGACACATTCAATGCCCCATACGGAGTCCCTCAAGGATCAGGACTTAGTCCCACCTTGTTCAACATTTATATGAGGCCTCTGGCACAAATAGTAGAGGAGTTTGGATTGTCAATTGTGTCTTATGCAGATGACACACAACTGGTAATCTCTGTGTCTGATGCTATTCACTCCAGTCCCCTACAGCTAGTCCCTTGTATGGAATAAATTGCTAAATAGATGGACAACTGCAGTCTAATACTCACTGGGGAGAACACTGAGCAAATGTTCCTGGGTAACTGCACTGACCCCTGGAAAAGAATGAGTTGGCCAGACAACTGGGGTTACCCCTGCACCAAAGCTGTGCATCAAGAACCTGGGGATGTGGCTTGATCAGTATCATTCTATGGATACCCAAGCCAAAAAACTTTCAGCCACCTGCTTCGGTATTCTTCGCCTAATTCAGATGATCATAGACCTTCTCCCAGATAAGGTGCGGAGAACGGTGATTCAGTCACTTGTGGTCTCCAGATTGGACTACGGTAACTCTTTGTACCTAGGGCCCCCCAAATAAACAGTCAACCGACTGCAGGTTGTTCAAAATGCAGCGGCCAGAATGATACTAAAAATTCCTAAGCAGGAGTCTGTGAAAGATTTATTTGTTAAATTATACTGGCTCCCTATTCAATCTAGGATCAAGTTTAAAGCACTTTGCTTAGCCCGCAAGGCTATGCATGGCAGGGGTCCAGCCCTGTTATGGTCTTTCATCCCCCTCCTTATATACCCAACAGGTCTCTCAGGTCCTCGTGTGATTTCCTAATGAGCACAACAAGGATAAATAGAGCCGGATGGGGAGGTAGATCCTTCCCTCATCTGGTCCTAAACCTTTGGAACTCAATGACCATTGAATTGAGACTCCTGAAGGATTTGCGTAGCGTCAGGAAGAAACTTAAAACATGGCTTTTTCTTTGATTGCCCCTCCACACCATTTGTCACCCTCTCTGCAGCGCTGGGAAGCCTTTGGGCAGCCGTGCGCTCTACAAATCCCATAAACCTAAATATACTCAAAGCCTCAGTTGCAGGTGTGGGTCAGAAAGTGGCCTGCTGAGCACTGTGGATGCACCTGTCAGCCTCTGACACAGCTGGGAAGAGCACAGAGACAGCATTGGGTTATGCTCTGACCATGGTACCAGAAATCAGGCTGTCAAGCCCTACCTCCCTTTGCTCCAATTGTTCTCTTTCCCTCACAGACAGACAGAGGTAGCAGAGATGAGCTCAGGGGCACGCATAGAACTAATGACAGGCAGCCCATGTCACTTGATGCAAGCTCTTCTGGTCTCTGGCTCTGCAGTGGTAGATCGCTACAACGTTTAAAACATGCCCATGTATCTATCAACCAGGTTAAAAAGGCTTCACAGAGTGATTGCTCGGATGGCATGACGCTGTTTGTATGCATTATTCATTGTAAGTCTTGCATAAACACCACAGGTGTTTTTACATCCATTCTAAAGCATCAGATTATTTATTTATTTTATAGAGTTTTATATAGCGCGAACGAGGGTATCGGAGCGCTTTACAATAGAAAAATAACAATGGATGAGGTAGTCAACACAAACAAAATTGCCAGTTTATTATAATAGAAATATAAATGAAAAGTATATACATAGAAAAAGTGGAGGACCAGCAATAGAATCTGCAGAATGTTGTGCATTAGACAGTTACTGAACGTTAGGACATTATGCTATCGAACAAACATACTATTCCTAGATCGATTAAAAGTAGATATATAAAAGTATATATGATCAAGCAGATCTACAACCAGCTAAACATTAATCTGCAAACAATTGTAGAGCAACAGGGGTTGTGACAAAGTCGTATACTCAAATATAACCCATACTTAAACTGAGGAAATGAATTTGTTCATTAGTTGACTTTTTACTTCCTTTTTGAAAACAGTAAGGAGGTGATTCCACACACTAGTGGTGGTAGAGAGTTCCAAATCTTTGGTGCAATCCCTGAGAAAGCTCTGCAGCCTGTTCTCTTCTTCCGGAAGGATTGGGGTTTCAGAAGGAAAGTGCTCGGACTTCGTAGTTGTCTACAGCCTCCAGATTTTTCCAACTTTAGCGCCAAGTAATTGGGTGTATTGTCGTGAATTGCTTTGTGCGTCATGCATGCCACTTTAAGGTGTATTATTGCTTCATAAGGCAAAACGTTCAGTGCTTTCAAGGTTGGTGAGATGTGACTGTTTCTTTTGGTTCCTGATACCAGTCTAGCAGCAGCATTCAGAGCTGCTCTCAACGGTGCAAGCCTGTATTTAGGGAGACCAGAGAGGGTGGTGCTTCCGTAGTCTAGTCTTGGTAGTACTAGAGCTTGTACAGCAATTTTTAGATCAGCCTGAGGGAGGAAGGGTTTGAGTTTCCTTAATATACTCATCTTGTGATTACCTCCCTTGGTGGCAATTGAGATGTGCTACTGCATATTCAGATGTTTGTCAATGGTGACACCTAGGGATTTTCACAAGTCTATGATGAGGGGGACACAGTCAAAGGAGGTTAGGTGTTTTAACCAGAAGTCTATCTTTGGAGTGTGGTTTGGAGGTGAGATGAGAATGAATTCCGTTTTTTTGGTGTTCAGCATCAGGTGGTTGTTGGTGAGCCAGCTTTGCGTGTTCAGAAGCATAGTGTTAAGAGCAATGAAGTCATCTGGCGAGGTGATTTTAAGGTATAACTGGGTGTCATCTGCATATAGGTGATATAGAATGTTCGCAGATTTCAATGCATTCGCCAGAGGCTCCATTAACAGACTGAAGAGAATGGGTGAGAGGGCAGATCCCTGAGGCACACCAAGAGTGACCATGGATGGTTGCGAGAGTGAATTCTTCATCTTGAATCTTTGAGATCTGTTATTCAGGAAGGAGGAGAACCATTGCAGCACAGTGCCCGAGAGGCCCATCCTTCTTTTCAATAGGGACAGGAGGTTGTCGTGCTTGACCGTATCGAAGGCGGAAGACCGATCAAGAAGTATCAAAAGGCAAGATTCATTTCGGTCAAGCATGATTAGAATATCATCCATAATGTGCGTGAGTGCAGATTCTGTGCGGTGTCCACTTCGGAAGCCCGATTGGTGACTGTCTATGAGGTTGAAGTTCTCAATGTGATTACATAATTGTATTTGAAGACATTTCTCCAATAATTTAGCCAAGGTGGGGATATTGGTTATAGGACGGTAGTTGTTAGGATCAGATGGAGAGGCGTCAGCCTTCTTTAATATAGGAGTGACCTGTCCTATTTTAAGACAGTACGGAATGACACCTTGACTCAGGGAGGCGTTAACAGTTTTAGACCATAATGGTAGTATAGAGGTTTTTAAAATCTTGAAAAGGGCAGGTGGCAAGGGATCCGAGAAATGATTGGAAGGGTTGATTGCTTGGATAGTGTTGTCGATAGTTTGTTGAGAGATTGATGAGAAGGTGTGCCAAGAGGCATTTTTTTGTGTGACTTCCCTTGGTTTATTAAAATGAGCTTCGGATAAAGCGCCCAATTTGGGATCTAGTACCTAGTGTGGGGGGGAGGGGCAACTTTGATTGGCTGTTTAGCTCAATAGTTCTAGTCTTTTCATGGAACAAATTGGCAAGCACGTCACATGTAGGAGTGGCCAGGTCATTTAACTCACTATAGTTGTATTGCAAGATTGTTACTTGACGATTTCAAACAGTTTTTTGGGTCGGTTGCTAGCTTGATTCAACTGAGTTTGGAAAAAGCCTGCCTTTGCCTTAAGAATCTTCCTATTGTAAGAATTCCTTAACTTTCTAAGATGCTCCAGGTTGAGAGTGTTAGGAGACGATTTCCAAAAACGTTCAGCAGCTCTTAGCTGTCTACACTCCAAGTTCACATCTTCATTGAACCAAAGCTTGGAAATCTTAAGAGGAGACATTTTTTTCCTGTAGCGGCGCTGTGGAGTCCAGAGTTTTGAGTATTGAGTCATTGTAGAAGGTTGTAAGCTCATGTACATCAGTTATGTCCGTCATGAGGGTCAGAGCGGAGTTGCACTGGTTTACCAAGGAGATGAGATTGAGATTTTGTAGATTCCGTTTCCATTGCTTTGACTTTGAGGGTTGTCCCCTTTTATGCATAACTTCGATATTGATGGAGAAGAGGATGCAGTAATGATCAGACCAATCGCAAGGTGTGATGGATTCAAGTAGGATGATGTTTGATTTTGCAATGATGAGGTCCAAAGTCTCTCCCTTGTTTTGCCTTGGGCTGTCACAGAATTGGCATAACTCCTGCTCTGACAGAAATTCTTTAAAACAGCCTACAATATGATCGTTTGCATTGTTCCAATGAAGGTTGAAATCACCTAAGAAAATATGAGGAACTAGGGAGTTTGAATTGGATGCCATGATCTCCCTAATGGTAAATCAAAGAGAACTAGCTATGTCTGTATGCTATGTGTCTACATGGGAAACCATTTGGTTTAGTATGAAGGCCCTCACCCACCAACCTAGTTGGTGGCATGCTTCATCATCGGGCCCCACCCGAGGCACCGAGTGCGCCTCAGGTGTGCTGCGATGCCAGATTACTGCGGAGCGGGTTTTTTGGAAGGTGAGTTTGCTGTGCAGGTGTGTTGCGTGAGGTTTTAAAATTCTGTCCTTGTGGTCCCTAACGGTTACTTTATTGGTGGGGCCCAGGCAGAGGTTAAAAACAAAGGCTTGGGACGTGTAGGGGTTGACTTATGGTCTCCCACGTCCAGTGTGGTCGACTAGTTTCAGCCAGGCCTTTTTTATAAAACTGGCTTTCTTCAGGACCTATGTGTGGGGGTGTTACAGGGACTGATATTGAGTTACGATAAATGCAGACTACCCCTCCACCAAGTTTCCCAATCCTATCAAGTCAGATTAGATCATGGGAGGGAGGAAGCAGTAGAGCGAGAATGGGAGATGAGGAGCTATTTAGCCAAGTTTCTGTGAGGACCATAATGTCTAAGTCATCATCTAAAATGAGATTGAAAATATCAGTTGCATGTTTGCTGGAATATCTACAGTTTAAAAGCCCACACTTCAGCTTGTTAAACGAGGGGATTGAAGTAGTCCGTTCTAAATTGATATTTGTGAGGTTATCTCTATTAACAGCTCTGTTATTAAGTGTAGGTTCTCTGAGGGGGTTGGTTACAATGGTTTGAATAGCGCTGCAATGAGACTTACTATTGTCAGAATCCAGGGCATAGGATAGAAGAAGGTCTTCTATGTCGCTGTCTGAAAGATGATCGCTTCATCTCTTTGGCCCAGAGAGGGAGGATAAACTACCAGGAGTGATGTTAATAGGGAGTGAGACATTAGGTATAAGTCTACTAGGTTGGACATAGTTTTGGTTGTGTTGAATAGAGTTGTCAATGGGAGCATTCGTGGGGCAATAATTTCTCGTTTGGAGACTGTTTAGATTCACAGTGTCATTGGTGGCTCTGTGTAGGATAAGAAGATCTTTCGTGATGGTTGAAAGATTAAGCATATCATCCTTAAGATGAGATAGGCAGTAGCTAACTAATTGATTTGATCGATCAGGACAGAGGTGGGAGAGTATGTAATAGGTGTTGGTGTATGAACTGTTTGGGAAGGCGAACTGTCCATAGTATCAATATGCATGTCTATTGTAGGAGTGGTATAGTAGCTGGGCAACCAGGTAAGGTATCCCCCTTGAGGTTGGGGAAGGGTCACTAAGTTCAGTGATTGGATAGGCGAGATGAGTGTAGCCACTGTAGGGGTTCCCTCAGATACTGTGGCAGGTAGTAGGTGAGTGGAGTCTAGACAGTCCTCTATGTGTGATTGTATAGGCGAGATGAGTGTAGCAGATGTAAGAGTTCCCTCAGATGCTGCAGCGGATAATTGGTGAGTGGGGACGAGGCGATCCCCTGTGTGTGAAGGAGGGGGGAGGGGGACAGTGTTGGAGACATCCAATTTAGTGCTATCCAACGACGATGGCCAGGATAACATTGGAGTGTCAATCAAGATGTGATCGGTATGAAGGACTAAGTGTGTATCTTCTGGTCTGAGAGGACCAGGAGAGATTTCAGCCAGATGGACTAGTTGGAGGTGATTACTGGTGGTTTCAGTCCTACTGATGATAGGGGCTGAAAGCAAACCAAACACACATGGGCCAGGAGACCCATGTAAAACTGTAACATAAGTGTCTCGAGAGATAGGCACCAAGACAGGGGCGATATTTGTCCGATTGAGAGAGTCTGATAAGTCCGATATGTCTGGAGAGATAGGTACCAAGACAGAAGCAAAATTTTACAGATTGGGAGAGTCTGATAAGGTATACTGAGAGGGAGGTGTTAAGGAGATGTTTAAGTGCTGCCGATGCTAGGGTGCAGAGAGTGTGTTGTTAATATTGTTTACTGCTTTCTTGAAAGTGGGGAAGAGCCTGTCAAAGATATCTAGATTCTTGTCAGTGTATTGTATAAGAATATTACCATTATTGTAAATAGTAATGGTGGCATTCAGAGGGTAAAGGTCCGAGGCAATAACCGTCAATTTGATGGCATACAGGGATTTCCTCATTGTGGAAATATGAAGCATAGCGTGGAAGGTATTTCTCCATTGGGCACGTTTATTCGTATTGAAGATGAGGTCGTTAGCAACAATGCCCTTGTTAGTGTAGAAATATGTATCTAAAACAAGAGTGTCCGTATTTTTTACCGTAAGACGGTGTGGCCTACAGGTTCCAGGTCTAAGGCCATTTTTTTCTCTTTTTAGGTCTCGGCCTGTGTAGGCTGCGCGTGCGCAGTATCGCTGGCGAGATTTTATGTCCTCTAGTACGGTAGTAAACGAGCCAGCTCTTCTCCATTGGCTGGCTTCCTAAACGGCGGCCAGCCATTGGAGAAGAGCTTTGTCTGTCACTTTAAGCCCC
Organism: Lissotriton helveticus; assembly: GCF_964261635.1. Classification (NCBI taxonomy): domain Eukaryota; kingdom Metazoa; phylum Chordata; class Amphibia; order Caudata; family Salamandridae; genus Lissotriton; species Lissotriton helveticus. The sequence goes on along the minus strand of NC_136057.1, from coordinate 1,937,402,702 downwards.
GTCCGTTTCAGATTGAGTGGAGTGTTTTTTGCTGTCCTTTCTCGCCGTGACGTATTCAGTCATTCAACAAAAAACACGCCCCCCAGTCTGAAAAGGACGGGGCTTAGTGCGCTTGTCTCCTATCCCAATGTCTGGTCCCAGCACACACACGTACTAGCGTAAACAAGGGGGCGTGGTCTACACTGCAGGCATGGCTACAGGGCGAGGTAAACCAATGAAAACAAACACCTCTGACAAAAGCGTGTCTCATCGGTATGCCCATTTTCTCGCTTGCCTGTCAAGGGAGATTACCCAATCCAGCTATTCGAGCTGCCCTTCTTACTTTTCCATTGGTTTAGGGATGGCATGACGGAGTCTGGGCTCCGAGCCTCGGTCTCGCGCCCCTCGTGTTACTAAGGCGGGCCAGACAAAGGGTTGGCTCGAGCTCTGGGATGGGCGGGTTGTTTGAAAGAAAGAGGGCGTGGTTAGCTCCCGAGGGTTGGGTGAAGGATCTGTCCCGGCGCGAGGCGCTCCCAGTTAGTTATATCCATCATCCGCAGTGGTTGCACGAGGCAGGTGAGGCGAATTTGCACGGTGTGCACGTGGTAGCAGCGTTTGCACGATCCACGCATGGCCTCCACGCGCTAGCGCCTCGCGCCCTCCGTCCAATCCGCAGCGGCAATGTCTGGCAGTGCGCTCGCGCTCTGGCGGTTTGCCCTGAGGAATGGCGGCGCTCGCGGGGCCGCCGTGGCCTCCTACGCCACGGCCAGCATCAGCGAGGGCTCCCTGTGCGGGGCGGGCGCGGCCAGCGCCCCCGCCTCCCCCCTGCCCGCCACCCCACGGCGGCGGCCGCAGCTTCTCCTCGGCTGCCCCGGCCCCCTTCCCATCCCAGGAGGGCAAGAACTTCATGTGGGCCCAATACAACGAGATGAAGCGGCTGGTGCAAGGTGTGTCCTCCCCCCACTTCCCGTTGGTCCCTCTTTAGAGTGGAAGAGGGTCTACCCGGGCGGGGGAGGCGATGGGCGCCCTCTCCTTGGGGGAGCACCAAGGTGAGCCTGGAGGGGCGGGGGAGCGGGCTAGGCGGGGGGGGCTCAGGTACTATGTCCCCTCTGTTGGAAGGGGGGGCTTGAGATGCTGTGGGTGGTGCAGGTTGAGCCTTGTGACCCTCTGACATGCTGGGGTGGGAGCGGGGATGTTTGCAGCAGGTGGTCCCTGGGGGGAGGGGTCACCTCTCTAACTGCAGAGAGGAGGAGGGGTGTGAATCGGGGCGGGGGCCCCTCTGCCTGCTGCAGAGAGGGGAGGGTCATAAGAGCCTGTGGCCCTGGCACGGATGGTGGGGGCACATGGCCCTCTGGTTGGCACTGGACTCGCACCTGCATGTCCCTGGAGCTCACGTGCTGGCTTTGCATTTGTTGACCCTACACTGGGCTGCAGCCACACAGAACCTGCTGCACCCTCCTGGGACCCCCGTGCCGCATACTTCCAAATCTTTCTCTCCACGATACGCTCTATATAGCTCCTCTTAACCGAAGAGCCTTGTCTTGCCTCTGTTCCCTGCTTGTGATCGTTTTTTCTTGCCTCTGTTCCCTGCTTGTGATCGTTTTTTCTTGCCTCTGTTCCCTGGGGCGTTACTGGGCAGAGATGGGCGTGTGGCTGACCTAGACTGAGGAAAGCAACGGGTGAGCTCTCGGAGTTGGTGGGGGCCTCGAATAACCCATTTGTAAATAAGGAGACCCCCCGGGGTAAGGGTGTGTGTGTGTGTCTCTGTGGCTTTGTATGTGTCTCTGTGGCTTTGTGTGTGTGTGTGTGGCTCTGTGTGTGTGGCTCTGTGTGTGTGGCTCTGTGTGTGTGGCTCTGTGTGTGTGGCTCTGTGTGTGTGGCTCTGTGTGTGTGGCTCTGTGTGTGTGGCTCTGTGTGTGTGGCTCTGTGTGTGTGGCTCTGTGTGTGTGGCTCTGTGTGTGTGGCTCTGTGTGTGTGTGGCTCTGTGTGGGTGTGTGGCTGTGTGTGGGTGTGTGGCTGTGTGTGTGTGTGTGGCTGTGTGTGTGTGTGTGGCTGTGTGGCTGTGTGTGTGTGTGTGTGTGTGGCTGTGTGTGTGTGTGTGGCTGTGTGTGTGTGGCTGTGTGTGTGTGTGTGGCTGTGTGTGTGTGTGTGTGGCTGTGTGTGTGTGTGTGGCTGTGTGTGTGTGTGGCTGTGTGTGTGTGTGTGTGGCTCTGTGTGTGTGTGTGGCTCTGTGTGTGTGTGTGGCTCTGTGTGTGTGTGTGGCTGTGTGTGTGTGGCTCTGTGTGTGTGTGTGGCTCTGTGTGTGTGTGTGGCTCTGTGTGTGTGTGGCTCTGTGTGTGTGTGGCTCTGTGTGTGTGTGGCTATGTGTGTGTGTGGCTCTGTGTGTGTGTGGCTCTGTGTGTGTGTGGCTCTGTGTGTGTGTGGCTCTGTGTGTGTGTGGCTCTGTGTGTGTGTGTGGCTCTGTGTGTGTGTGTGTGGCTCTGTGTGTGTGTGTGTGGCTCTGTGTGTGTGTGTGTGTGTGTGGCTCTGTGTGTGTGTGTGGCTCTGTGTGTGTGTGTGGCTCTGTGTGTGTGTGTGTGTGGCTCTGTGTGTGTGTGGCTCTGTGTGTGTGTGTGGCCCTGTGTGTGTGTGTGGCTCTGTGTGTGTGTGTGTGTGGCTCTGTGTGTGTGTGGCGCTGTGTGTGTGTGTGTGTGGCGCTGTGTGTGGCGCTGTGTGTGTGTGTGGCGCTGTGTGTGTGTGTGGCGCTGTGTGTGTGTGTGGTGCTGTGTGTGGTGCTGTGTGTGTGTGTGTGTGTGTGTGGTGCTGTGTGTGTGGCTCTGTGTGTGGCTCTGTGGCTCTGTGTGTGTGTGTGGCTCTGTGTGTGTGTGGCTCTGTGTGTGTGTGGCTCTGTGTGTGTGTGGCTCTGTGTGTGTGTGGCGCTGTGTGTGGCTGTGTGTGGCTGTGTGTGGCTGTGTGTGTGGCTGTGTGTGTGGCTCTCTGTGTGTGTGGCTCTGTGTGTGTGTGGCTCTGTGTGTGTGTGGCTCTGTGTGTGTGTGGCTCTGTGTGTGTGTGGCTCTGTGTGTGTGTGGCTCTGTGTGTGTGTGTGGCTGTGTGTGTGGTGGGCTCTGTGTGTGTGTGTTGGGCTGTGTGTGGGGGGGGCTCTGTGTGTGTGTGTGTGTGTGTTGGGCTCTGTGTGTGTGTGGCTCTGTGTGTGTGTGGCTCTGTGTGTGTGTGTGTGGCTCTGTGTGTGTGTTGGGCTCTGTGTGTGTGTTGGGCTCTGTGTGTGTGTTGGGCTCTGTGTGTGTGTTGGGCTCTGTGTGTGTGTTGGGCTCTGTGTGTGTGTGTTGGGCTCTGTGTGTGTGTGTTGGGCTCTGTGTGTGTTGGGCTCTGTGTGTGTGTGTGTTGGGCTCTGTGTGTGTGTGTGTTGGGCTCTGTGTGTGTGTGTGTTGGGCTCTGTGTGTGTGTGTGTTGGGCTCTGTGTGTGTTTTGGGCTCTGTGTGTGTGTTGGGCTGTGTGTGTGTGTGTGTGTGTGTGTTGGGCTGTGTGTGTGTGTGTGTGTTGGGCTGTGTGTGTGTGTGTTGGGCTGTGTGTGTGTTGGGCTGTGTGTGTGTTGGGCTGTGTGTGTTGGGCTGTGTGTGTGTTGGGCTGTGTGTGTGTGTGTTGGGCTGTGTGCGTGTGTGTGTTGGGCTCTGTGTGTGTGGCTGTGTGTGTGTTGGGCTGTGTGTGTGTGTGTTGGGCTCTGTGTGTGTTGGGCTCTGTGTGTGTGTTGGGCTGTGTGTGTGTGTGTGTTGGGCTGTGTGTGTGTGTGTTGGGTTGTGTGTGTGTGTGTGTGTGTGTGCGTGTGTGTGTTGGGCTGTGTGCGTGTGTGTGTTGGGCTCTGCGTGTGTTGGGCTCTGTGTGTGTGGCTGTGGCTCTCTGTGTGTGGCTCGGTGCGTGTGTTTGGGTGCGTGTGCCTGTGTGTGTGTGTGTGTGTATGTGGGTGCAAATGCAATAGGTCTCGCATTTGCGAGAGATTAAGCTATTGGCATTGTAAAGGACAATGCCATTTATTTATGTTTTCAAAACAAAAATAATGTCATGAGCAATGCCAATAGTTCTAACTTTAACAAAGACAAGACCATTGCATTGTAAATGCTTGTTTTAGTAATTCGGAGGAATAACTATATATTCCAGAAGATATAGATTAATAAAGGATTATTAAAAGTTAAAAAGTGTCTTAATCGGATAATGGAGGACAAGTCAGAGGGAATGGTAAGAGAAAGAGAGAGGGGGTATCAGATCTTCAGCTTATATTAGTCCCTTAATAAGCACTATATTGAGGACCTCCTTAGTTTCCTACCCTTAAAATAGCCAAGACGTAATCTAGGAATTTAAACATTGTTAAGATAAACCAAATAAAATTGAGTTGAAGTCTTGGGTGAGCCATTACTGAAATCAACTATGTAATGTTGCTTGTAGATAACTGCTTTATTCTATTAACTGTGAAAGTGCCAGAACTCAAGTATTGAAATGTCACACATACGCACACTGCAAACAAGGAGTATCGGACATAAACAACCTAAGCATGGCAATAAACCCCAGTTTTAATTCAAATTTGTAATAGGCACGATTCTTTGCTCACCTCTCCCTACCACAGCCAGCCCCAATTGATATCTTTGCTTTTTTCCTGCATCCTAATCTGCTTGTTACGCCACCATCTTAATCTGATCCTTTATTTAACTGATTTACGTAGCGTACATGCACCGAAAAGTATATTGGAGCCTTACACATAACCACAGTGGTGACATAATGCTTTACATCAAATAATAAACAGTATGAACAAGCAACATAACCGAATGGGTGTGGGTAGAAAGGAGGGGGAAGACAGGGCGGGGAAAAAGGTAAGGGGAGGAAACTAGTAAGGGTAAGGAGGAGGAAAATTGTAAGTAAAAGCCAACATTGGAAACAGAGGTGGCACCGGTGTAAGCAGTTATGCTATGCATGTGGGAAGAGCAGTGGGAGGGATAATGGAGGGTGAAGAGAAGATAGTATACGTGGGTCATCGATGTAAGCGCAAATGTGGACAACTAAGGAATAAGTGAAAGGGTGGATAGTAACTGGGAGAGATCGGGGGACAGATGGAGTTGAAGCGACAGGATCAAGTAAATTCGAGATTATTTGTCCTTTAGTGTCCTGCTTTGTGGAGGCTGCTAGATGATGTGTAAAATATAGAAGCAAGACGGCGAAACCTATATAATTACTTTAAAGAACTCAAACATGATGAAATATAAAGCTGCGACTGGAGTGCACTTACTGGACGTTTAATGGATGATTGTTGTGCCCCCGGCAAGTTGGCTTGCCTTTTCTTGCAAATTATCGAGCCTTTTTTAGAAACTAGTGAATCTACGATGGGGTGGGAGTATTCATTCAACTAGGATTCAGTGATGCACAAAAGATCTAGGTTTATTTATTTATTTGTAAAGCGCCTGAATCACCCCCAAAGGGGTATCTCTGCGCTGATGAGGTGCTGTGGTAGGCCGTGATAAGGGACATGTTAAAATAGCGCAGTTATAAGAAGCCTTCTGAATTGGTGGTGGCCAGAACATTGCCACAGATGGATAGGAAGCTGATTCCAAAAGAGAGGGGCTAGGTGAAAGAAAGCTTTCTCACCCAGTCGCGATTTCTTGAACCACGGTACGAGAAGCAGAGATTTGGTTCCCGAGTGGGTTGACCTAGAAGGTCTGTAGTGGTTGAAATTTTTAGCAAGATAGCTGGGGCCATTGCCGTTCAAGGACTTGTGCACAATACAGCAGATTTTAAATTTGATTTGTTTGCGTACAGGGAGCCAGTGAACTGTTGTCGGAGGGGATGGAGTAGTTTCTGTCCTGTAAATCCAGTTCTGTAGTAGGGGTATCTCTGTTATAGTCATAATCTAGTGAATAGTCCCTCTCATGAGCGTGGACCCCAGAGCAATCAAAAATAATCTCTTAAGCTGTCTAAAAATGCAGTCCTGCACAGCCACTTAAGAGAGAATTTAAAGACATATAATGCAGCCTATATCCACAGGCTACACTGTCCAGTACTTCAACTAGACATTCCACCAAAACCACAAACAGCACAGCTTGCTAAGTTTTCTTCATAGAGAAAAACTTCCCCTTTTACCAACAAAGCCTCTGGAATGATAGAGAGGAAGGGGAGGACAGACAAGCCCCATAGGCTGCCATTATGTGGCTCAAAAAGGGATACTGTGCCTTTAAGAAAACTTTCTAGAACTTTCTCAGTTTCCCAGAATGCCCAGCAGGTCCCATTTACTTTCAGTTCTTTTTGAAGGCGTATAACGCTAGACCTGTAGTGTTCCGAACATAAACATCTGTCTCCACCGGGGAGGAGGGCGGCCGCTTATGACTATAACAGAGATACCCCTACTACAGAACTGGAGTAACAGGACAGAAACTACTCCTTCTGTAGTAGGGGATCTCTGTGTATAGTCATAATCTAGTGAATAGAATGGCAAGCCCATCCCCACACCAAAGCGGCGGTGGAGAGAAAAAATACAACACCACTACTGTGCGAACAGATTTCGCAGCGAAGCCTGCCCAACCTGAGCGTCTGCCCTGGCATCAGTGTCCAGACAGTAATGCTTAGCAAAGGTATGGACCGACTTCCAAGTGGCCGCCCTGCAGATTTCTGCAATGGGAACATTACATAACAAAGCAGTCGTGGCAGCTTTGCCCCTGGTGGATGAGCCTTAGGTTTACCCCCTAAGGTCTTATTAGCCTTTTGATAACACAATTAAATACAGGACACGATCCACCTCGAAATGGACTGTTTTGAGGTGGCAAGACCTGTCCTGACTGACCCATAATTGATAAACAATTGGTCTGACCTACGAATATCCTTGGTTTTATCCTGATAAAATTTCAACACCCTCCTGACATCCAGGGAATGTAGAGACCTTTCCGCTGGAGAGGAAGGATTCTGAAAAAACGTAGGTAAAGTTATGTTCTGGTTAACATGGAAATCAGAAATAACCTTAGGAAGAAATTTAGGGTGAGTACGCATAACAACCGTAGCAGCATGAAATACAGTATAACGTTCTTGGCAGCACAACGCCTGAATTTCACTCACCCTGCGGGCCGATGTAATGGCAACGAGGAACGCCGCCTTCCAGGACAGGTGCTGCAACGAAGCCTTATGAATAGGTTCAAAAGGTTCCTTCATCAATCTGGACAGCACCACATTCAAGTCCCATGAAGGCGAAGGAAGCCGGACAACACTTTCTTCAAGCCTTCCAAAAAATCTTTGATTACAGGCATCTGGAAGGAGGTCTGTGAAGGGCATTTCCTGTAGGCAGTTAGCGCAGCGAGATGAACCTTAATGGAATGAAAAATAAGGCCAGACTGCGCCAAATGTAAAAGGTACGAAAGGATGACATCTTCCTTACATGTCGTCGGATCATAGTTCTTGGACTTGCACCAGATGCAAAATCTCTTCCACTTGTACGCATAAGAAGTCCTAGTGGAAGGTCTCTTGGCTTCCTTCAGTATGTCCATACAATCTGCAGGGAGATTCAAATGGCCATATTGCACTATCTCAGGAGCCATGCCACCAAACTCAAAGACGAGAGATTGGGGTGCACCATCTGCCCTCCGAACTTCGTGGGAAGGTCCTGCCGGCACGGCAGCCAAATGTGAGGAAGGAGAGACCGGTGAAGCAGGTCCGTGAACCACCACTGCCTGGGCCATTCCGGGGCAATCAGGATCATCCACGCCCTGGACTGGGCCAGCTTGATGAGCACCGCCGGAATCAGGGGAATGGGTGGAAAAGCGTAGAGAAAGCTGTTCGACCAGTTGATCCATAACGCATTCCCCAGTGTTCCCTGCTGGTAGTACCTGGATGCGAAGTTTTGGCATTTGCTGTTTTCGGCGGCGGCGAACAGATCCACGTCTGGAGTGCCCCACCTGTCGAAGACGTCTCCGAGCACTTCGTCGTTTATTACCCATTCGTGGTTTTCCTGGATCAGTCTGCTCAGTGCGTCCGCCTGAACATTCTGCACACCTGGTAGATCAGTAGCCGTTATCGTCAGTCCTCTGGCAAGAAGCCAGTGCCAGATTGCCTGCGCCTCCTGCGACAGGGTGTGCGATCTCGAGCCCCCCTGCTTGTTGAGGTAATACATCGTGGTCGTATTGTCTGTCTGTACAAGCAGAGAGTTGGTCTGGAAGGACGGATAAAAGGCCTTCAGTGCCAAGTGAACAGCTCTGAGTTCCAGAAAATTGATGTGATACGTGGACTCCGTCTGGGACCACGTTCCCTGGATCTGTAACTCCCCGGAATGCGCTCCCCAGCCATGGAGAGAAGGAGGATGCTTTGATCAACCAATCGTCCAGGTACGGGTAGACAAACACCTTGTTCTTTCTCAGGTGTGCTGCTACCACTGCCATGCATTTGTAAAAAGTCCTGGGCGCTGACTTCAGCCCGAACGGTAACACTGTGTATTGATAGTGATTGGCGCCGACTTGGAATCGCAGGAACTTCCGGTGTTTCTGTGCAATGGGCACGTGGAAGTATGCATCCTGTAGATCTATCGCGCACAGCCAGTCTCCCCTTTGCAGCTGGGGGTAAATCTGGTGCAAAGACAGCATGCAAAACTTTTCTCTGCGAATCCACTTGTTTGCTTGCCGCAAATCCAGAATAGGCCTGAACTCGTTCTTGTCCTTTTTGCGGACTAGAAAGAACCGTGAGTACAGACCTCTTCCCCTTTGAGACAGAGGGACGTCTTCTATCGCCCTTTTCCTTAACAGGGTATCGGCCTCCGCCTGGAGCTCGCGCAGCTGAAACTGCGAGCAAACCGGTGGAATTGCTGGAGGCGGGCTGGTGAACCGAAGACTGTATCCATTGCAAACAATATTCAGCCCCCACTTGTCCTGAGTAATTTTTCTCCACTCTGCCAGAAAATATTGAATGCTTCCCCCCCACCGGAGTGGGTAATGGATGATGGGGAAGTAATCGCTCAGGGCCTAGACCCGGCCGGGCCTTTGGTCACGATGGCAGACTGCTGACCACCCCTGCCCCTCTGAAGTTTCTGGAAGGGCTTCCTCTGGAACTGCTGCTGCTGCTGCTGTCCAGACTGCTGACCTCGCCCTCTGCCCTGTGCCGTCTCTGGAACGGGCGGTAGTTCTTCTTCTGGTCCTTGGGCTTCTCCAAGCCCACAGCCGTCAGAGTCTCGGCCTCCGCCTTCATGCGGGCCATCCCATCATCGGCGTGCTTCCCGAATAGGGTCTCGCCCGAGAAGGGCAGGTTGGCCACCCTCTGCTGGGCTTCAGGCTTCAGTGACGTCAATCTGAGCCAAGGGTGCCGCCTCTGGTTAACTCCATGGCAGTACCCGTGGGCTGCCAGGAGCGACGAGTCTGCAGCTGCGCTGATCATTTGGTTCGACACCAGCAATCCCTCATTCAAGATTTCCATAAAATCCTCCTTCTTTTCTCGTGGGAGGAAGTCGGCGCACTGTTGGAGGGACTCCCACAGCACCCGATCATAGCGCCCCAACAGCGCAGATGCACTGGCAGCCTTCATGGAGGTAGCGGCCGTCTCGCACACCTTCCTGCCCACTGAGTCCACCCAGCGACTCTCCTTGTCCGGAGGCACATTGGAGGACGGGGTGGTGGTGTGTTGCTTCCTTGCCGCCGTCACGATTACGGAATCCGGAGTTGGATCCAATCGGAGGAAAGCCGGGTCCGCATCAGGAGCCTTGTACTTCTTTTGCAGCCTGGAGGGGGCTGCTTTCGTCACCGCCGAAGTGAGGAAGAGCTCCATGGCGGGCTCCACTAATCCAGGTACCAAGGCAACAGAGGCCTAGATAGGTGCTTTTTGTGGAGTCTCTCAAATATTACGGAGGTCGTAGGCGTGTCAACAAGACTTCCTGAAAGGAGGCCACGTCGTCTACAGGGGATACCCTCATCCGAGGGGATCCTGATAGAGTTGGGGAATAATCCCTTGCGCTGGACGAATCCGTGCTGTACCTAGACCGACTCTTCCTACGGTGTCGTCTGGATCTCGCCGATGAGCGACGGCGACTCCTTGATCTCCCTCTCCTTCCAGAGCAAGATCTAGTTCTTCTAGGCCTTGGGCGTTCCGCGGGTGCTTGCGGCGGAGCCTGCGGTGGGGGCCTGACCGGGGACATCGACCGAGGTGCCCCCTTAGGCGGCGTAGGGAGGTGCGTCAGTGAGACCGACCTCAGAGGCCTTGGCGGTGCATGTGGAGGAACAGGAGGAGGTGGTGGCGAAGGAGTGCGCGGCGGCGGCGGCTCCTTAGGTAGTGGAGGAGGAGGAGTAGGTGACTTTGGCTTGGGGGAGAGTACACCTCAGAGTACACTGAGCCCGGTGACTCCCTCATCTTCTTCCTTGGTGTAGGCGATCGAGAGGCATCGCCCCCTGTCGGTGACCGACGTCGCCGTCGTGCCCCTGGGGATCCGGAAGGACTCCTGGCTCCAGAACGCCTCCTGGAGGATGATCTCTTCCTCTTAGGCGCCGAGCGCCTCTTCGACGTTGAAGAACGCCTCCTCGACGCCGACGAACACTGTCTCGGCGTCGACGACCTATGCCTCGACGACGGGCTGCGCCGCCTCGACGCTGAAGGTCTGCGCCTTGACGTCGAACGTGTCCTTCTCGATGCCGATCGCCGAGTCGAGGGCAAACGGCGGTGTCGCCTCGACGGCGAGCGCCGAGTCGACGCCGAGGGCAAGCGGCGGTGTCGCCTCGACGGCAAGCGCCGACGCCGTCTGGAATCCTTACGACGTCGAAGTGACGACGATGATGATGATGATGACGTCTTCGGCGGCGACCTCGACGGCGGTCTCGTCAGTCCCCTCGACGCCGAACGTCGACTCGACCCAGAGCCCTGGGGAGACGGGGAGCAGACCGCCGTCATGCCTCTCGACGCCGTCGTCGATGGTGTCGACGGAGAACGGCGACGTTTTCTGGCCGCCTTGACGCTGGGGAGCCCCCCAGAGGCCTCAGCATGGGCAGAGGAAGCAGAGACAGCCTGCCCAGACCCACCTTGACTCTGCAGCCTTCTTTCTTCCAGTCCTTGGAGCCTGATCTTCTTTCTGTCTCTCAGGGTCCTGGAGGAGAAGGTCTGGCAAATCTCACACTTCTCAGGCAAATGAGTAGAAGGGAGGCACAAGATACACACAGGGTGTGGGTCCGACTTGGCCTTCTTCCTGGAGCACTCCGGGCATTTATCAAACAATGCTGGCATTTTTGACAAAAAAGGATTGCTCAGAATACTAGAAGAGGAAGAGGGCACCAAAACACGTCGAGTGTTCACACTCAAACACTTTAAAAGTGCAAAAATTCTATAACAAACCGAAAAAAGGGAGAGCTCAATGCTCCAGGGTCCTGCTAGCAGGAGCCGGAAAAAAGAACTGAAAGTAAATGGGACCTGCAGGTCATTCTGGGATACTGAGAAAGTTCTAGAAAGTTTTCTTAAAGGCACGGTATCCCTTTTTGTGCCACATAATGGCAGCCTATGGGGCTTGTCTGTCCTCCCCTTCCTCTCTATCATTCCAGAGGCTTTGTTGGTAAAAAGGGAAGTTTTTCTCTATGGAGAAAACATGGCAAGCTGTGCTGTTTGTGGTTTTGGTGGAATGTCTAGTTGAAGTACTGGACAGTGTAGCCTGTGGATATAGCCTGCATTATATGTCTTTAAATTCTCTCTTGTGTCTGTGCAGGACTGCATTTTTAGACAGTTTAAGAGATTATTTTTGATTGCTCCGGGGTCCACGCTCATGAGCGGGACTATTTACTAGATTATGACTATACACAGAGATCCCCTACTACAGAAGGGAGGCAGTTCTAGAGGAGGCGTTCGTGATGAGGCATGCCGCAGTGTTTTGGATCACCTGTAGTCTACTCAGCGAGGCCTCATTAGCTGAGACCTGAAGAGCGTTGCAGTGGTCCAGGCGGCATAGTACCAATGCCTGGATGAGGGTTTTCCGTAAGGACATTGGAAGGAAGGGGAAGTATCGCCGTAGTAAGCCAAGTACATGAAAACAGGAGCCAGCAGTGGTTGCAGTATCTCTTTAATGGTCAGTTCCTGATCTAGGCGTATGCTGAGGTTCTTGACTATAGTCTTGGGCTCCCGAGGGTCACCTAGATCCGTCGGCCACCAAACTGGTGACCACATCAATGGTGCATCACCAAACAATATAATCTCGGTCTTCCATGCGTTTAGCTGGAGGAAATTGTTCCTCATCCAGCAAGCTATGGCTATCATGCCTTCCGAGAAGGAAGACTGGGCATTAGGGGTGGATTTATTGAATGAGAATAAAAGCGGAGTGTCGTCAGTGTATGAAATTGGTATGAAGCCTAGTGTTCTGAATAAGTCTGCTGGGGGGGGGGGCTGCATAAATGTTGAATAAAGTGGGACTGAGACAGGAGCTCTGAGGTACTCCCTTAGTCCGTCCCATAGTCGTTAACCGAAAGGGACCTAGGTTGATAGTCTGAGTGCGGATGGAGAGAAAACTCGCCATCCACTTGAACGCCTGTCCTCGGAGTCCGATTTCTTTGAGTCTCCTGAGTAGGATCGGAGGAGAGACTGTGTCGAAAACGGCTGAGGTTGTGATGAGATCGCCGAAATCTGCATAATGGGTGTTTGCTAACCTTGGGTCATGCATCACAATCTAAAACCAGAGGGTGTTTTGGGTGAAGCAGAGTACGGCAGGAGTTGGATATGGGTAAAGTTGGGAAGTGTTGCTCTTTTCATGAGGTTCGGAGATGTTTGCTGGAGGGTGTAGTGTGGTAGGTTGGTGGATATTGTACCAAGTATAACTGACTGAAGAAAAAAAGGTGAAGAAACTGCGGTGGATGGAATTCAAAGGTTTTGCGGGGACAGGCGAGAGGATTTCCTGAGAGAATGTATGAGGGTGTTGGAGTAGGTGGAATTGTACGACTAGCGGAGGGACGGGGTTGCAGAAGAACACTGAAGAAAGAGGAAGGAGGAGGAAGGCAGATGGAGATTGCAGAGGAGGAAGTGTTGAGAGACAGAACATGGGTGTGGATAGTGGAGGAAAGAAGGAAGCGTATAACACCTTGATGCTGCTGTAAAGGAGGGGAATGGATTGTGGAGGGTTGGGTTGCATAAGAATTTAGAAGAGGAAAGCAGTGAGATGGGTGGTAGGTGTATAAGCATCACAGTAACCATCGATGAGTGTCACAGTACTATGTTAAAACAAGCATTTGCAATGCAATAGGTCTCGCATTTACGCAAGTTTGAGCTATTGGCATTGTACATGACAATGCCTTTTATTTATGTTTTGGTTTTTAAAACATGAATAAAAGCATTGTCATTTACAATGCCAATAGCTTAAACTCGCATAAATGTGAGACATATTGCATTGCAAATGCTTGGTTAACATATTTCACATCAGCACAGTCTGCTGTGCAACATGGCTAAAAAAATGCTATGTCATGGTCAATGCTGGCCACGTCCTAGCACTTAATTTCTTGAATTCAAGCCGTGTTGCCCAGCAGCTCTCACTGCTGTGCAACATAGCTTTAAAAAAAACTAAAATTGACAAAGCCAACATGTCTCACCTAGGAGAGACCTATTGTCTTTGCCAATGCTTGTTTAGCTATCTAATTCACTATTGAAGGGCACTTTTTATGTTGGTGCCCAAGCCCATTTTACTGTCCCAGTTCGACTCTGGTGTGCATGAACAGCACATATCCACCTTATACCACAAACTCCGCCAGCATTTGCAGTAGGTGTCACTAGTGGTAAATATGAGGAGGCAGTGAGAAGGTGCTGTCTGACAGAACACATTTCACATGCATCTGTTGAAAAGGCGCTCCCTAAAATAGCAAGTTAAGTCGGAGAGTGGCTGAAAGTAGTTTCACTGAACAATGTAATAAATCCCTAGTTGTTAACATGTTGCATCCTTGTAGGGGGTGCTTAGCTTCTTGAAAACCGGTCCCCTTTTTGGCAGGGAACCAGAGATGGAAATAAAGTTTGTATGAATTTATGAATTTACAAGTTAGGAATTTGGGATTAGCGCTTGATTCAATGTAAACACTAGACCCCCCCCTCCCATTTATCGACCTAGGATGGAAGTGTGCATCAGCGTTACCAAAAAAGTGGGACAGGCACTGTGAACTCAGAAATCTATAGCACGTGCATTGACCCTCCAAGCTATCCTGCTGGCTTCCATTATGTGTCCATGCTGTGGCTCCCCAAGACTGAGGAAAAGACGTTTGTGCCACAGAGGGAAATAACGGGCAGTTTACTGCAGAGAGAAACATTTATTGCAAGGAGTGGCTGCTACGAATTTGATTTTTATTAAAAAAGCAAAACAAACACAAAAAAACAAAATCATATTCTCTCTCTTCAGTCTTCAGGATCAAGTGGTCGATCCCATAAATGTTTTTTATTTAAAAGTTAATATTTGGATATTACTTCCCTTTTCTGTTTCAATGGTGCCTTCTATTATTCTTTACTCGAGAAGAAAATTCAATTAGTTAGAATTTTTTTTTTTTTATTAAGTTGGAGGTGGTGAACTTTAACAACTTTAGGGTCAGTCACGTCTTTTGATACCTGGTACAGAGTGGTGAAAAGTGTGGAAAATGAACCCCAAAACAGGAGACTGTGTACTTGTGGAAACAAGATTTTTATAATGTAATTGTGTAAGCAAAAAACGTAATACAAGTTCATATTCTAAAGGAAGTGTGGCCTACCAAGCGAGCTCTCAAAGAGGGTCAACAACCACAGACCAGTTTCACCCTATTTTTGCAAAACTCATTGTTATGAGTATAAGTAATAAAGTACTCTGCAATGAAGTAGATAAGGTAAAGCCCATGAAAATGGGCACTTCCCACTCACCTTCCTCATTAGCTCTAACTCGAGGTTTTCCCTGAAGCTTTATGAGAAATGTAGCTTCCCAAATGCACAGAACGGTAGACTATTTTCTCATATTTCTTTAAAGTTACTTGTAATAAATTTGAGTTCTGAATTACTTATTACTAAGACTCACCGTCCTGTGATAGGCTGAACGTTTGCACTGTAAACAAGAGACAGGACAAATCTGGTAGCAAAAACGAAACTTACCAGCGGCTTTCTACAGAGAAGCTCACGCGCGCGGAAGCCGCCTCCTCCATATACAATGCTGCGCGCGCCAGAAGCCCCTACCCACCGTGCTACGTCAGAGCCTCACGCTCCTGCCGGGCTGGTATCGGCGACCGGGGCTGGACACGTAGCCGCTCCCTCTTGCCATGATGCCGGATGACATGCCCCCAGTGATAGAAGCCCTGCGTGTGCCCGGTGAGTGGGGTTGGGAGGGTGTGTGTGTGTGCGCGTTTGTGTGTGTATGTAAGCCCTGCGTGTGCGGGGGGGGGGGTGAGTGTGCGCGTGGGAATGTGTGTGCGCATGCGTGAGTGTGGCTATGTGTGTGTGTGTGTGTGTGCGCGCGCGCGCGCGTGAATGAGAGAGGCGAGAGGCTGCTGAATGTTGAACAGGAGATGTGCACGTGCGCGCCCAAGAGGTGAAATCCGCCGAGGGAAAGCGCGTGCATATCTCCTGTCCAAATTCCCGCAAACGGGCGACATAAGATCTTTCGCTGACGCAAGACCTAAAAAGCACTGCATCCAGGTGAAAAACACTACCCATCAAGATGGCTGCAAGAAGTGGAGAAAGATGTCTGGAGGAGTAAAGAAGTAATGTAAGGGGAATGATAATTTAAATTCACAGTACATACTTTCAAGATTACTGTCGCCGGAGAAGCGATCATCGTATGGTATATGGAAAGGCTGGGCTCCCAATAGGATCTATTTAAAAAAGGAGTTTCCATAATCAGAGAAACAGCCAAGGACTGCTAGGTAAATAAAATTCCTCATACTTTTAGGATTTGAGAAAGCGGGAGAGTGATATACTGGCTTTCTGTCAGTAGCCAGACCGCCCAGGATATCAGCTGAGGTAACCAGGTTGATGATTAGTGGGCAGTAGAGTAATTATTTGCACCCTCAAGCATTTAGAGAGTGGCACGCCTGTGCACCATCTCCTACAGGTTGAGCAGATGGGAGCAGAGGCATCACATGTTCAAACAGTTTGGCTGGTACAGAGTAGCAGCAGCTGTGGAGGTAAGCAGCACACCCAGAACTGAAAAAGTCCTTATGCATACCCATAGATGCAGTTAATGTGCCACAGGCAAAATGAATTACAGCGTGAACCTGAAATCAAGATCCATCCAAGACCGAAACAAAACTCATCCAAGATGTCAGCGTAGCTGTAGCATTTAAGGGTCATCAGTTTAGGCTAAGTTCAATCAAGTGTTGGCAAAGATGTAGCTAAAGGTTTAAGGAGTAGGAGTCTAGGGTGTGCTTCAACAAAGTAATTCGGAAAAAGATGATGTAATTTTGCGGAGGGGACATTTACAATAGCTACACAAAAAGATGATGGACGGAATGCTGAACATTGTCAAACATTCACGCCCCCCCACTCACAGATCTGGGTTAAATCCATTGTTTTGTTTTTGCTCTTTGCTCACATCGCCAACCCAGTTTGGAACCAGCCTTATGCAAATCCGTCTTGACACAGCTTCCCACTGGAACAGTCCAGCCCGAACTGTCAGACCAGCTCCTCCCTGGACTGGAAACCAGCGTCATGGGATTGCTACAGCTCTCATTATGGGTTTCATTCTTCACCCACTGGCAAGAGCCAAGGCTGCTCATGCATTGAGAGGGGTTGGGCCCTTATCCTTGGTATTGTCTCGAACCAGAGATGTATGTTCAGTAGTACATGCCTACTAAGTAATTATATCAAAAAGATATAGCGAATTTTTATCTTCTCAATTTTCATTTTGCAATTTTATGTATGGAATGCTACAATAGGAAACAACTTGCTTTTTGTCAGGCATTAAAAATAAGCCACTTTGTGGTTGCCTGCGAATGTCTGTATGGTAAGGATGCAATATGCAAGTTATACAATTGTGACTGAGCATGGTATATTGTCTGTCACTCGTGTAACATTTCCTATTATACTGTCCATTTGGTCATTTAAATTATTTTCCGTTTCTAGAAATATATAACATACTAACTTAGATTATTTATTTATGTATTGTATATAGCGCGAACCTGACTCGAAGCTATCGGAGCACTTTACTGAGTAAGCACCAGAACAATAAAAAAATTATATAGTGCATACTTCACCCTGAGTTATCATAGTGCCTCACAGAGTAAGCATAGGAACATGACATGAGGTACCTATAGCATAGACAAAATATAAAGTAATGGCAAAAAGAGTGAACTGTATACAGTGGGATATGTGAGCAAATAGCAGCAAGTTCCATCATTTTCCCTTCCACTCGAAATCTCATCCGCTTCATCTTTTTGGGTGCTAAAAAGATTTTTAGTTCCATTTTCAGTGCCTGTATATCAAAGCAGCCATGAGATATGGCCGAATTAGAAGTGATCCTAAGCCAAACATCGATTTTGTGAGCACTGCTGGTGAACAAAAATATCCTTCTTTGTTGGACTGGGACTTCCAGGTCGTTTGAGGTTTTGCTTATTCGTTTTCTGGTAGTGTGGTTTAATGTCTGGGCAATGGTTTGGCTGACACAGTAGCTTGAGTGAGTCTTGACCGTGACCAGAAAATGTGTTAATTTAGCAGGTACACGTCGAGTGCCTCAAGTTGGCTGAAATGCCCTGTGCTGCCTAATGTTTAATAACCGGTTGGGAAAATGCCACCCTATGGTGCCATGCTTGCACACTGTGAAATCATGCTTGTGCCAAGAACGCAGTCACCTGTGGCTGTAATTCGTCCATTTGGCTCGGGTTCATTCTTCAGTGTTGCTTTGAGGTTTTTTCTGTGTGGGACATGGGCTAATTGGGACTTTTGTACATGGAGCATGCGTGTACCCCGGTTGATCTGTCACAATCTCGGTAGGGTAGGAAATGGGTTGGACATCGTGTCCAACGTGAGGTAGAAGAATCTCCTTCCGTGGTGGAACTTACAAAGGAGTTGGAGAAGGTTAAAGAAAAACAAAGTTTGCAGCTGGCAGTAACACACTCTTGTAACAAGGTCCTTCAAATCGATATTGATCCAGCTAACTCGTGGAAAAAAGGGGGATAATGTCTCTTTATATACCACGTGCTAGGTTGTCTCAGAGCTGTTCCATGTTAAATGTGTATTGTATTAAAATCTTTTGGTAAATAATAGACTCAAAAGTGTAGACCAATAGAATCTCGACTTGCATAAGTAACTCCTTCTAAAAAGATTAGCCTACATTCAGTTCCTAAGTCCCCCCCCTCCGTTGGCCCTCTCTGCTGTATGACCCCCAAACTTGTTGCCTTCACACCTACTGTTTGCTGGACCCGTTTGTGTTGGCTTTTAGGGCTCTGTGCACCTTACCGCTGCTCACCGAGCGAAAGTGCTTGTGCTCGCCCCCCTAAAACATAGTACAATTGGCTTACACCTGATTGGTACATTTCATTTACTTGTAGGTCCCTCGTATATGGTACCATGAGTACTCAGGGCCTGTGAATTAAATGCTACTAATGGGTATCAGCAATCATTGTGCTACCTATTAAAAGTATACTTTTAAAACATGTCTCTGGCCTGCCATTGCAACCTCTAGTGCTGTTTTAAACTAGCAATTCGACCTGGAAAAATACGCCTTGTCCCAGGCGTGCATTGTATTTTCTAATACATATAAGCCTCTTCTAAATTAAGCCCTGAACAGCCCATAGGTAAGGGTCCATTGTATCTAAAAAAAATCAGAAATGTGTTTTCAAGTTTTATGTGTTCTGGTAGTGAAACGCTTCAAAATGTTTTTTTACTACTGTAAGGCCTACCTCTCCTATAGGATAACATTGGGTTACCTTATTACATTTAATAAATGCTAACTTTTGATTGAGAGATGATGAAAATATCACTTTTGGACTCAAATGGATTGTAATTTTGAATTCACTTTAATGGTAAAGTCAGATTTTAATTATAATTTTGAAAATGCCACTTTTAGAAAGTTGGAATTTTCTTGTCCTAACTTTTCTGAGGCTTTCTAGGAGTTTGGAGCTTGCTGGGCCTGTTAATTCCCAGCAAAAAGTTGGAATGCATATTGGGCTGAGACAGTAAACGATAGGAACTTTGTATAACTAGGAGAGGGCCATCTTGCCAGGATGGGAGGGATGTAGCTGTTCCCTGCCTTACATTTTAAAGGGCTACTTTTAGCGCACTTGCAAAGAAACTTGACACCAGCCTTTTGTCCAAATCTCTCAAGCCTGGCTGGGGGAAGAAAAAGGAAGGAGGTACCTTTCCAAGAACCAGATGTAGGGGTGGACTAGAAGTTTCCCCCACTTCAAAGGGTGGCACTAGATATACAAATTGGACACTGAGCCTCTCATCTGTACACTCCTGGACCTTGGAAATTACACAACAAGGACTGCCTTGTTGCCCAGAGGAATACCCTTGTGCTTGAGGACTGCCATTCCCCAGAGAACCGCCATGCTACTTGTGGCCTGCCTAGTTCTTCATAGTACTGCCCTGCCCTTCTGTCTTAGGCTAGCCTGGGATGAAGGGAACAGGTCCAGTCTTCCTTCTGAGTAACTCCAAGGGTCATCTGGCTGGCATCCTGTTCAGAGCTACAGGGACACAACACAACAAGCTCCAAAGGCCTTTCTGCAACTGCCTAGTACACCTGCTGCAACTGGCCCTGCCTGAGCCTTGCTGGCCTCTGCTGAAGTGACTTCCTGATCCTAGAGGTACCTTCCTTGTGAAATCCTGAAGTTTTGAGCTCTGCCCGCTAGACTTTGAGATGGCAACTTTTTCAGGGGGACTAACTTGGTCCTCGTATCCAGCACGAACTCCATCGCAGTTGACCTGAACTTGTGACTTTGTCCCCGTCTAGTGTGACTAGATAATCACAGTTAGCGCTTACTGCTTCTTGTCGCTATTTTTACTTAAACCTTCAAAATTGCATATCTCCAGTTCTACTGATTGGAGTTTTGTCGTTTTGGTCTCATTTTATTATATTTGACTTAAGTTTTCTAAAATGGTGTGGGATATCTCTTATGCTGTATTTTCACTTTATTACTGTTTAAGTGCTGCCTCTAAATTAAACCTCACTGTTTTTGTGCCAAGCTACCAGAGGGTTAAGCACAGGTTAATTAGTGACTTTTGTGGTTCACCCTAACAAGGATTGTTGTTGCTGCTTGAAGGGTTTTCACTCCCAATCAAAAACACAATGTCTTACACCCCCAAACTCAATTCTTAGGGCTTGTACACACATAAAAATCATTTAGGGGTCAGCTGTGACCCCTGGCTTACCCCTTGCACTGCTTTTGGGACCATTCGTTTCCAAGTTGCCAAAAGTAGTGCTACGAACACAGTGGCAGCTCATCCTTATGGAGGTCAGTTGGGGCATGACTCTGTTTTCTGTAAAAAAAAAAAATTATTACACGAATAGTGAACAATATTACCTATTCACGATTAGTATAATAATATTGGAGTGCACTTAGCTGTATTATGATCTTCCCTGATATCTGTATTAAAATCATGCTTTTAAATGCATGTTATGTGCATACATGTAGGTGACAGTGTGTTTACATGAGCGAGAGAGTATGAATGTGTTTGTGTGTGTACACGTGAAGGAGTGAAAGTCAAATGACATATGATGTCACTTCTGCTACACCTGCCATTTTGCTGAATTAATGTCCATGTGGCTATATTTACTGTTCTGCTTCCATTAAGCATGTTTTGTGGCAGATGATTGATAGTGGGGTTTCGGCAACGATAACATTTTTGTCGGGAGATATTTACGCAAGTTTCAAATTTTTGTACTTTGAGTGTTTGAGTCTGTTTTAAAAAAATATATTTTACGCAGTCTGTTTTGATTTGCCAGCCCTAAGCTTGGAGTGGAGGGAGGAGTTTAAGGTGCTGGCGCCTGTGATATTAAACACTGATGTTTGTAATCACTAGTTATTATATTCTGTAAAGCAAGTGCTGGGGATTGTTTACACGCAGACACATGATTTTTTTTTTGTAATCTTAACATTCCTTGTATAATATTGTAATTTCATTTATACAGCACTTGTTACCCCTGACTAGGCATCAAAGCGCTTTTTCGGCGAGTAGGTCGTACTCCGGAACCCAAAAGGATTAGTGATGAATTAGTATAGTGAAATATGAAATTAATTTGAGTGGTGGACATGTTTGTTTATTTGGAATGAGAGGGATAGTGAAGGGATAGAAGAGGGAAAGGTTTGCATTTACATAGCACTTGCTACCCCTAGGAGGTTGTTGAAGCCCTTATGGCAAGTAGCACGCAAGTTCGGAACCCAAGAAGGATTAGTGGTGAATCAGTGTAGAGAAATATGAAAATTAATTTGACTTGAGCAGTGGACATGTTTGCCTGTTATTTGGATTGTAAAAAAGATAGTGGAGGTATAGAAGAGGGAAGGTTTTGCCTTTATATAGCACTTGCTACCCCTGATGAGGTGTTGAAGCACTTTTTGGTGGGTAGCATGCTACTCTGGAAACCACTGATGAGGTGTTGAAGCACTTTTTGGTGTGTAGCACACTACCCTGGAAACCAAACTGGATTAGTGGGGGATTGGTATAGGGAAATATTATAATTTGAGCGGGATCATGTTAGTCTGATATTTGGATTAAAAAGGAATGGGGAGGGATAGAAGAGGGAAGGGTCTAGAATGTTGGGTTATTTTTGGCGTTCTTAGGAGTAGGAGGGGGTCTGGGATGAGTATTGGGGAAGTGGAGGGGGAAGATTCAGAGGTAAGGGTTTAGAAAGGCGTGTTTGGGAGAACTGAAAAGTAAAAAAGGTATAAGATGATGCAAGGAGGGGTAGAGCAGGGAAAAACCTAGAAATGGTTATTTTGGGGATCATAGTAGTGGTATGGGTTTTTGGATGAACGAGGGAGCTGAGGTAGAGGATATATTGAGAGCGGTATAGGGTGAGAAATAGGGTAGTGCATTGGAGAGAGTATTAGAATGAGGTTTGAGATGAGTCAGAATGGAGGTAGAGGATATCTTGCAAGAGAATTAGGGTGAGATATAGGGTAGTGCATTGGATATGCTGAATTAGAACCAAAGTAATACATATAAAGATACATTGGTACATGGAAGGTATACATGTATAAGGAAGGTGATATATGTAGTTTAAAGTAGCATTTCATAAACTCAGACTTTTAGGTGTTGCTGTGCTTTAGATTTTTATTTATTTAAAAAAATTATAATTAAAAAGTGAAGCAATTGTAGAGAAATAGTTATGATACATTATTTTCTTATTTATACAGACACTTATATGTTAAACATAGAATAATGTAACTATAAATAATATGTGCATTTGTTTAGAACTAATGAATATCTATATCTTTAAAGGCATAATTACTACACACGTTTATACAAAGCAATACACACATGTAAGTACATATCTATAGTCCAAATAAATGCTTATATACAAAGGGACATGCTGTATATTTATGTTTGAGTATGGTGGTTATGTGAGGAAGAGCCAATTTTTGAGTAGTCTTATGAAGATAAGGTGGTTATCCGTGGATCTTATGTTTGGGGGTAAAGAGTTTCATAGCTTGGCTGCTTGAACAGAGAATGCTGTGCCCCCCATTGTTTTTGTCTTGTATGGTGGGATTTTTAGGTGAGATGCCACTCTGGAGTTCCTATGCTGAATGTATTTTGGGATTTTATGCCTGATGAAAAGTGGTCCTGTTCCATGAATTGCTTTGTGGGTAATACAAGGCAGCTTGAATGTGGATCTTTTGGCATCCGGCAACCAACGTAGGCTATCAAGGCAGGGAAGATTTGGGCTTGTGGCTTTATATGTAAGAGTAGTCAGGCAGCAGAGTTCTGAACTCGTAGTCTTTTCATAGTTGTTAAAGGTGATCCACGGTAGGGGCTATTGGCATAACAGAGTTTGGACAGAACAAGAGAAATGGTAGTCTGGACCATGTGTGTATACACTACAGGTGCGTTACTCTC
Source organism: Lissotriton helveticus (assembly GCF_964261635.1). NCBI lineage: Eukaryota > Metazoa > Chordata > Amphibia > Caudata > Salamandridae > Lissotriton > Lissotriton helveticus. The sequence continues at coordinate 1,937,379,770 of NC_136057.1, read as the reverse complement.
ACTCGGAGATCTGTTGGTGTTGTCCTACTGAGTTGTTTGGTAGCAATTAGGAAAAACACATTGGAAGAGCTGTTAATTTCTTCTTACAATGTCAGTAAGGTGGAAGGAATACTGATGCATAGGATAAACGCCCTGGCATCGCAAACAACCACAATGGCACCCTTTCTGCATATGTGCAGTGGAGCGAAAGCTGTCCGCCAAAAACAATATTGACAGAATACAAACAAAATCACTTCCATGAAAAAGTTTCTGGAGGAAGGGCAAATACACTGGCTTTCTCTAGCAATCATCAATGTGTCGTAATTTCTATTTGGTTTACCAGCTTCCTGCAGCTGGCTCTCAGGTGTGAGCCATTCATTTCCCACTTGGCCCAACCTTATTTTCTTGTACGTGTGTACCTTTTGGATTTTCACATGGCTTCTTTTAGATTTTTTTTGTATTTGTCCCCATTCCTCTGGCTTTTCCCTGTCCTTTTTCTGTGTGTATTCCTCTGTAGGTTTCTGCCTTTCTCTGGTTGGCCTGGACCCTGGAGTGAGGCAGAGCTGCCACAAGATATTCCCTGACCCGCTCCTCTAGAACCAACGTTCCATGGCTTGTCTAAGAATTGCCCAGAGGTTTGTAATTTATAAATCCGATGAACAGGATTCTGCTAGAAGAAGAATAATGTTCAAAAGCTCGATAACTCTCGAAAGAGAAGTTCTGTGACAGGTTCTCATTAGCAAGGCCATGAACATTGACAGATTGAGAAGAGTCACTGTTGGCTTCCTGCTGCCGAGTGCGAGATCTATACAGGCTTTCACCTGGTCCATAAGTGTGTTCTAGGAGGAGCCTAGATCAGGGGCAAAACAAAAGCTCCTGCAGTCAAGCGAAGAGGAACCTTCAAGGGCTCCCAAACCATCTGTTGGGGGCATTCATCTGAAAGCCAATGAATTTATGTTCGATATGGGAGACTCAGCCCCCACCCCCAATAACATTCTACAGAGGGGACCCATTATTATGCTTTACGCCACTAAACTAGTTGTGTCAGATCATTTAATTCTATACACCAGCTGGGGAGATCCAGTCCAGTGGTAGAAGTCTCCTTCAAGTGCTTAAGGTTTGCCATCTTTGCCTGGGAGAAAGGAGGCAAAGCGAAACAAGCATTTGCAATGCAATAGGTCTCGCATTTATGCAAGCTTAAGCTATTGGCATTGTAAATGACAATGCCTTTTATTTATGTTTTGAAAACCAAAATATAAATAAAAGGCATTGCCATTTACAATGCCAATAGCTTCAACTTGCGCAATTGCATTGCAAATGCTTGCCCACTATTTGTTTGCAAATCTGTGCATTTACAGAAGATGCTGGATTATTTAGCAAGTGCAGCAAATATGTAATTTTGCGGAAAACGCCACAGCAGCAGAATTGCACAATTCTAGTGGCCCTGACAATAAGTAAATAAATTAAATTAAAATAAATGAATTTAACAATTATCTTTATAGGAACATTTTTGCCAAGGTGGTGTTTTCCTCGCTGCTCAATTTTTAACGTTGAAATCTATGTGTGGTGGAAGCAGTCACTGTAACAAAAAATTGACCAATTTACGAGTGCATTTGTCCAAATGTCAGAAGTTCAGAGTGAGGCATATCCTTTGTGGCTAAGGAGTTATGACTTCCATTTTTCCTATAAAAAGTTAAATCATACTAGACTGAAATTACACTTCCAGCACGGTAGCCCCGGGTTTGGGACAACCATGGGCTCAAAACCTAAATTCATGCACTAAGTTGGTGTCTCACATGAAAAGCATGGCACATTTGGAGTTTCTCTTTTGGAAGAAAATTAAAATGTGTTTTTATTTAAAGGTTTTAGACAAAAAAACAGACACATTTCCTGTCCAGACATCACCAGCTTAAAAAAACAGAAGTACCACTAAGGTCGCATCAGTCTAGCAATCACTTCAAACTATGTTTAATAAGGAATGTATACCCCAGCGAGCTGGCCAACGCTCAAAACCACGGATGTTTGTGATTGCTATGGAAAATGTAGGAACAGGATGTTCTGCTGCTCGTGCCATTTGTCTTTTAAACTTGACAGTCTATTCTATATACAATTGAAGGCTGGGATCCTGTGGATATGAAGTGAAAAATGAATGAGTTTGGGGAACCAAAGCAAAACGATGTTTGGCAACTTATATTTTTCAGCATAATGTACAGAAACACAAAAAAATAAAGGAAAAAGAGGGAAATTGAGCTTGTGTCTTGAAAACATATGGAGAGTGAGTAAATGTTAATTGTAATGTGAATAAAGGCCTTTAGGAGCTATCAACACTTAGACTGCATCATAGCACTTCGAGCCAAGTTACATAGCAGTCTCGGCTGTTGAACACTAAATAGCCTGAAAAAACAAAACTCTACTTTCAAAACTCTCTGGCGTCATGATGAAACGGTTCTGCTCAATCGGCTAGGTCATTGTTTACATTCGGTAACCTACAAATCTGCTTTTCTTGTGAATTTCACTCCAAGAAGCACTAGAATGTAACTTTAAACCCAATGCTGCTCGCAGCAGCCACTGTGTCGCTTTTCCTGCAAGACGTGAATAATGCAGATTGAACAAGCCTGGCCGCCTTGAGCAGAAGGTGGAACACACTGCACTGCAATGCACAAGTGAGCTGTGTCGAACTCCTGCACACCTACATGTCTAGCTCCAGCCCCGACCCCCGGGCCTCATACAGTCCACTGAACTGCCAACACAAGAAGAAGGCATGCTCTATTCCCACAGCGTGCTTGTATCTGCCCAAAGATTCCCGCAGTCCAGAGCTTCTATCCTCTTCCCAGAACCCAGTTCAACGCTCATGTAGGCTAGGTAAGCTCGAGGTATTATAAATCATAGTCCGAAGCGTAGAGCAGAAATCAAATTTTACTTTTCAAACTAGACGATGCCAATATGAAGGATGGCCATATGTGCCCATGGCTCCAGGAGTGATCGCCGAGATGTTTAACATACATACTAGAGCATCCTGGGTAATGTAGTCTAAATTCAATTCCTAACTAAAGAACTGATCCCAGCCTAACCCTGGGAAAAAGACTGCACAGAAAAGAGGAGAAACAAAATGTTATAAAAGGGCACCACTTTGACATGATTCCACAGCATTGCCCGCATTTCAAAAAGAAGACGCATTAGCGCCATTACCAATCTGCTGCGTTGTAAGTAAAAAAAAAACGCGAGACCTATTGCATTGCTGGGTCAGGGTACAGTAAAGTTGCCCACCCTGGAAAGGAAGGGGTTACAGTAAAGTTTCTCTCAATGGGAGTGTAGGGGTTATAGTAACCTGTGCAAACCTGACCTCCCTGCGCGCACCTTCCCTGTGAGGCGGACACAGGCAGCAGTCAGCTGAGCTACTACTGTCAGTCTCACGGTGGACAGGGCTAGGGCTGAGAGAGGAGACAGGCAAGAAACTGAGAATCCCGGATTCTCCCGAGGTATAGGCTCCCGGAAAAGACAGTTTACAGGTGCATACCCGTGGGTGACAGACGTGCAGACAGCCAGAGGAGACGAGGAAGCACATTAGAGTTGTAGAGCCGACAGAAGACTAGGCGGAGCTGGAGTGACTGGGGAGGAAAGAGAGAGACTGACCCCCGAGGCGGCTAGAGGTTTGACGAGAGTGTGTGAGGTGCCAGGGAGCTCGAGGCATCACCTCTCTCGGCCGTCACTCAGTTCAGAGTTGGTATCTGTGCACTCCGGAGCAGGAGGCCGCCCGCCCTGGGGAGGCGGGCGTGCAGCAGCTAAGCGCTAGGCGCAAAGTAACAAGCCGCACCAGAGAAATAAAAGGCGCGGCAGCATAAGCTCCAAATAAAATGGCGGTGCGGCAAACTTTGCCCTCCGCCTCGTGAAGCCCATAAAAAATTAAGAGCGCAACTGTGGGAAAAGAATAAGCAAGGCGGAAGAGACGGAGATTAGTGACTTGCCCAGAATCACAGAACAGTGAGCCAACTCAGAGACTGCTGACACCGTGCAGGGTCCCCGGGAGCTTCTGAGATGATCTGGAGCAGACGGAGGGAGGGAAAGTGAAAGCGTGCCATGTGGGTGTTCTGAAACGTGGCGAGCTGTATGCGTGCACATCACCTGTCCGGGCAGGCACGCAAGCAGGAGACCGGGAGGCAACAAAACATGCCTTCCTTCAAATGAAAATCATGCATTTTGGACCACACCAATCAGAAGCATGGGTGGAGCTTCCACCCCGCTTCCGAAGCTGACTACGACAATAGATCTCGCAAGCGAGCAGCGCATGCGCTGCATTGGTAGGCGAGCCCTAAAAATGGCTCCGTCCTGATGTATGGAATTACTATGTCCATTTTTCTGGACTCTGTTGTGCACAAATCCTAATCTCTTTTTTTAAAACCTTTTTTATTGAATTTTATAGCAGCAAATAAATAGTTAGCCGAGCATTACAGATCAGACAAATAGTGAAAAATAAAAATTAAGGACAACTAAGAATCACTTTTGACAACGTTGACATATGTACATAAATTAGGTCTTTTAACAATTAATCCAATTATAAATAGGGGCCCAAATTTTTGAGCCAAAAGTTTTCTTTTTCTTCCCCTTTAAACAATACACAGCTTTCTCTAATTGATAAATATTTAACAATTTAGATTGCCACTGGAAAAATGATGGAGGATCAGCGTCAAGCCAACGCGATGTTATACAATATCTAAAAATAGACATAGATATAAATAAGAAAGCTTCTTCAGCACCTGTCAGCAGCCTATTGGGGTTTTATTGGATACCAAGTATTACTAGTTCAGCAGAAAGTATTACTGGTGAACTCATAATGTTATTTAGAAACGTTTGTACTTCAGAGATAAATTGGGTTAGATTAGGGCAAAGGAAAAACATGTGAGTAGAATTTGCACCAAGAAAACCGCATCGCCTACATTTGTCGCCTCTATTGGCTTTCCACTTCAATAGTTTAGCAGGGGTATAGTATAGGTCAAATAAACTCATAAAGAATTGGCTTTTTAAGGATCCGTTATGCAAAACTTGAACAGAGAGTGCCAGTGCATCAGATACATTGATATTCTCTATACCCAAATCCCTTTGCCATTTTATGTTAAATAATTCCAGATTGTCTTCTGATCGGTTTATCATTGTCTGGTAAATCTCCCCAATTCTATTTTGCTTCCGGCAACATTCCAATACATCAATTTTCTTAATTTTATTAGTGTTCAATAGATTTTTTGTATTGAGAAAACTGCGTATTTGCAGATATTTAAAGAAATCGGCTTTCGGAAGATTATACTGTTGCTGCAAACACAAAAAAGTTGCAAATTGCTCATCCTGATAAAGATCCCCTAATCGGGATATGTTAGAGCCTTGCCAACGTTGCACAATGTGATCTGTAAATATTGTTGGTAACATCGGGTTATCAAATAGTGGTGTGTAATAGCTAAAATTACTATTCCAACAAAATCTTTTCTTAAATTGCTTCCATATCTGGAAAGCCGTTAACATATCTTTAAATCTTGTTTTTTTGTAATAACTTGGTTCTGTGAACCGTACTAGGCATTGACGTGCTTGAGTACCAAGAATCATTTCATAAATTGATGGATATGTAAACTCCTCTATAGTTCTCCCTTGAAAGATTAAGACACTCATGAGCCTAAGCGATACGGCCAAATAATACAGACGAAAATTCGGCATTCCCCACCCTCCTCTAAGCATAGGTAGGGTGCACCAATTAAGGGACCTCCTGGCTCTTTTATATACCCATAAAAATCTTGAGATTATTCTATCTAGTTTTATAAAAAAGCTAGAGGGGAACAATAAAGGTATGGTTCGAAAAAAATAAAGAAATTTAGGGAAAAAAAGCATTTTAACAGCTTTAGTACGGCCGTAAAGGGAGAGATGTAAATTGTTTAATCTTTCAAGAGATCTATTGGTAGATGCAAGTAGTGGATCGAGATTAAGCCCTAAAGTATCTTCTACTTTAGTGGACAATTTCACACCTAGGTACATAGCCGTAGTTGATAGTGTCAGACCAGCTGGTGAGCCGGCAACTGAATGAATTATCTGTGTTTTTGCAATGTTCAATTTATAGCCCGAGTATAGGCCAAATTCACGAGCTAGTTCTATGATCTTAGGAAATGCCGAGGTGATGTCCGATGTAACGATCGCAACATCGTCAGCGTAGGCTTAGATTTTATATCCTATTTGATGGATTATAACCGGGGGGATGCTGTCCTCGTTTGTGAGTTTTTGCAGGTATGGTTCTATGTAGAGCGCAAATAACAAGGGTGAGCAAGGGCACCCTTGTCTGGTCCCCCTTGTTATTGACAGTGTGGTAGAAATATCAGTAGCTATTCGAATTACGGCTTTCGGTTCGCTATATAAGGCATTCAGGGCCATTATAAATTCCACGGGGAAGCACTTCCAAGACAAGACACGCCAGAGGAACCCCCAGTCGACCCTGTCAAACGCCTTTTCGGCGTCTAGTAGGGCCACTCCGACTGGGGATCCCGAAATCTGCGCCCAATCCAAGAGGGCAATGATTCTTCTTATATGATCCGTTGTGTCTCTCTTTTTTATAAAGCCGTGTTGAAATTTAGCTACTAAATTAGGCATCAGATCGTTTAGCCTATTTGCCAAATTTTTAGAAAAGATCTTACTGTCAGAAGTTATTAAAGAAATTGGTCGGTATGACCCAAGATCCATAGAATCTTTTCGTTTTTTTTTTAATACAACTATGGTTGCTAGTGACCATGAAAGAGGAGACCGACCATAAAATGCTTCTTGAAATATTTTTAACAACTCCGGTTTCAGAACAGTGCGAAAGATACGGTAAAATTCTAAAGGGATATTGTCCGGGCCCATAGCTTTACCAGAGGGTAATCCAAGAATAGCCCTTTCTATCGCTTCCCAGGTGATTGGAGCGGATAACACTACTCCTTGATCTTCAGTAAGAGAAGAAGAGCAATCTAGGTTTGACAGATAACTGAATGCATCATTCCTTATACTAGTGTCATTGTTCGATTTGTTATATAAAGATTGGTAGAAATCCCGAAATGCTTTCAATATACCAGACCTGGACTCTTGACTTGCACCATCTTGATCAATAATTTTAGTTATTTCAGTAATAGTTGCTTTCTGCCTCAGACTTTGCGCTAATATTCTACCCGTCTGCTCACTTAATTCATAGCAGTCTTTTTTAAATAATTTGTACTTCATTGCTACTTGCTCAGCCATGAGTGAATAGACAGCTGACCGCTCAAAAGATAAAACTTTTTGGGCTTCCTGTACATTAGAACCAAGTTTAATACAAGAGGCTAGTTTTAATTCCGCCTGACTTACTTTGTTCAAGGCGGCCTTAAATTCGACTTTTTTTTTTTTTAGACGATATTGCGAATAGCTCATGGTCTCACCTCTTATGATCGATTTAAAAGTGTCCCAGACTGTCTGTATTGAGGCCGTATTATTGTTGTGCAAAAATAACTCCTTTATGGTCGTATCCATATGAGCTAAATAGTCCTGATCTAAGAGTAAATTTCTTTGAAATGACCATTGCCTTTTTTGAGGGTAATCCTGAGGAGAGAGTACTAGTTCTAGTACAATAGGGTTATGGTCGGAGACAATTTGTGGTAAAACATCTATAGTTATATTTTCAGTAATCTCGAACAAATTTTTGGTGTGGAGCTGAAAAATAAGTAAAGCCTGGCTCCGTGGGTCTTAGCTTGTTCCATATATCTATCAGTCCAATCCCCAGAATTAAATCCCTGAGAGCTCTAAAGGTTTGGATCTTGCGGCCTTTATAATTCCAAATATTCCTAATGTTACAGTTGGCTTCGATATTGATATTAAAATCTCCACACAGAATGAGGGGTTGGTTCCACTCCGCTAACTCAGAATTAATTAGATTAAATACTTCTTTATCGTCTAAGTTTGGAACATATATAGAACCGACAGTAAATTTAGTCCCTTCAATAACAATTTCCGCTAGTCCCCATCTCCCCCATTTATCACCTAGAGTTTTAACACATTTCCCAATTCTTTGTTTTATGAGAATAGCAACTCCTCTTGTTGTTCCCATTTGTTTAGAACAAATTAGAAGCTCAAGATCCAGGTTTTTCAGCAGACTTCTTTTGGACCATGGGATATGTGTCTCTTGTAGACATATAATGTCAAATTGCAGGGATTGAATCAAATGCCGCAAAATCCCTAACTTTTTTAAATCATTCAGGCCATTAATATTTAGTGAGCAAATTTTAATTTTTCTCCCCACTTTAGAGACTTAAAAAAAAGGATGAACAATAGTCTTTTTAATTGATTCTTAATACTCTTACGGCTTATAAGATTCCAAGTGATCTGTTTTATGATGCTTGGGTTAGCCATTATTGCTGCATTACACACCACCACCACCACCACCACCACCCTCTGGTCCAGGACCAGCCACCCACCCCCTCCCCCACACATGAGGCTCAGGAACTCTCAGTTCCTGTAAAGTATGGAGTGCCGCGTTCCTCCGGCTCCGCACACCACAAGAGAAAAGAAAAAGGGAAGCAGACAAAGATTAAACTCAATTAGAGCCCTAATGCTTTGGTAGTTAAGTTTGATATAGTGATATTCCAAGCTAAATGATCACGTGATATCCTGCCTAATAGCAATCTAGATTTTATAGTGTATGTAGAAACTCCTTAGCCTTTATCTCTGATAAAAATAATTTTGTCTGCCCTTTCCACATAATTTTCAGTTTGGCTGGGTTCTGGAGGTAGACGGTGGCCCCTTTTTTCTGGAAATCAGGTATTAGTTGTCTCAGATGCCATCGCTGGGCCACCGTGGCCTGACAGAAGTCCGGCCGCACAAAAAATGTGCATCCTTTTGCAGTTGCTCTTTTCTCGGGTCTGGCTAAGGCTGAAATTTCCTCCCTAGCGAGGAAATTGTTAAAGCTAGCAAGTATTGCCCGAGGATAGTCGGTCTCACCCTGACGAGGTTTTTTAACAGAGAAGGGGAAGCGATGCGCTCTTTGGATTTCTTTTGCCCAGTTCCATGAAGTTAATTCAGGAAAAGCCTCATTTAAAAGTCCAATAACAAATTGTCTAACATCAGTCCCTTCCTTCTTTTCAGGAATACCAAGAAATCGTAGGTTATTTCTAAGGGCCTGATTTTCTAGGCCCGTTAATTTGTAGGAAAGGTCGTCCCTGTGGGCTTTAACGTTCTCGAGTTCTTGTTTCTGGGACATAGACTCTTCTTCCAGAGCCAAAATGCGTGCCTCAGCTTCAGTTACTCTGTCAGCAGTTTCAGCTGTAGTCTTTATTGCTCGACGAACAGCATTTTTCAGTTTAGTACAGGTGGCTTGAGTGCGAAGATTCTCAGATTTGCTTTCTTCCCGGTCTGCCATCATGGTGTTATAGATGGTGGTTAACGTGATTTCAGTAGGGGTTTCGGTGAAATTATTTCCACCTTCAGAATTAGCAGAAGTCTCTGTGATTGAAGCCCCAGTTTCTACCACTAAATTGCTTGATAAAGGAATATCACACAAATCCTAATCTCAAGAGCTCACCTCCTCATCTCATACACTGAGAGCCAGGCGCCCTAAGGGGAGAGTACACATTCTATAGAAGTTCATTTATACCTCACTCATCTGAAGCTTACTTCTGCAAATATTTCACTCCTGCAGAGTGAGAGGCTCTTGAGAAGAGTAGACATGCTAAAGAAGTGTAATCACTAACTCATCTCGAACTGACTTCATCGAGCTTTTCACTGGTTAGGAGCAAGGAGCCCCGGGAGGACCTCAACAGGTGGCTAGAGACCTTGCAGAGGATGTTTAGGATGTAACATTATATGGCCTGTGTAGAACTACAACAAGGAAGCCATGAACATTGTTTTTCAATCTTGCAAAAGTTGCTGAACATTGATCTGGGGGCTGAGCGTTTACATTGATCTCTCATAAGAGGCTATTTGTTTTACGTGTACTTGCTATGGTGATGAGATTTTCCATGACCACTCAAAGTATTCTGGGTAGATTCCAAAGGACAACAATGCTGACAAGAGGAGATTCGCTAACGGCTTGTATGGGTAGATGGCGGGTCCTCGGAACTGGTAGAAGTCTTATCTAAAAGGCATTCTGTCTATAGACTTAAATCTACTGAAACTGCTTTGTATGACTGGATTGAAGAGATTTCAGGACCATAATCGCACAGACAATCATCAGCACAAAGAGGTCAAGGCACTGGCTGACTTTGTACTTTACAAATACCTCCTATCACTATGTTCAGTGATTTATCAGCATTTGGGGGAAGGTTAAACTTTACACAAGGTGATTTCCTCATAAAACCTAACTTGTTCTCTCTTTTCCTTTTCTCCTGCCTCCCTCAATGCCCGAATTGACTCATGGATGGTACATGTGCGATACAAATAATTAACATAACTAGAACCTTCACATAACAGCTACTCACTTGTCTGCACCGAATACTTGGAAGCGCTCCTTCAGACCTGAAACAAGTCCTACAGTACCACCATGATTTTAACTCCTCTTCGTGGGTCAAGTAGGTAGACTCCAGCAAATAGATATAAAATATGCTAATTGGTTGAAATTCTCTCTTCTTTTATGGAGGGGCTCTATCATTATCCTTTCTGTGAGGCACATCCATGAATGATTTATTTATAAGGCTTTTTCAAGGGCTGTTGGAGCTTTGTGTAGAAGAAAAAGTGTGAAGAACGGAAAAGGGCAGTATGTTATATGCTGGATTGGGATGTGGCCTGAATAATTACCAGTGGCTGAGAATAATTCAAGCCTTCCATCCATCACTTTTTTGTATTCTCTAGTGTGTTATATTTTGCCAAGGCAGGTGAGCAAAGTTACTTTTCTTACTACTGCTTTGACTTGAGTGTTTAATGCAAGGATGTCTAACCTGGGTCCTTGAAGGCTGAATAAATGCCACATTGCATGCAACGAATCTAAAAAAGATGCATTGGCTTAGTGAAGGCCTATTTAGGGAATGTTTCCTGGAACAGGCCTTCCTAAAGCAGCGTTGGACTCCCCTGGTTTGTAAAACGTTTTTTTTTTTGTAAAACGTGGATTCCCCTGGTTTAACAGTTATTTGAACTGAACAGGGAGGAAGGGCCACAGTTTCCACCAATGTTTACTGGTAGAGTGATGCTGGAATGAAAAAGCGAAGCCTCCCATTAAGACCTGATGGGGCTTTTAGCAGTCGTGTGTCATATGACTCGCGGGTGGGTGGGTGGGGTAGTCGCTCGGGGGTTCGTGCACGGTGTGGGGGGGGAACTTACCTTACTGGGTCCCGCATCGCCTTAGTTCCTGGCTGGGTCCTGCGCCCCGGGTTTCCCGGAACAGGAAGCATACAACCTCCCTCCCCTCAGCCAATCACAGCGCTGCAATAGCAGCATTGTCACAGCGCTGCAATAGCAGCATTGTCACAGCGCTGCAATAGCAGCATTGTGATTGTTGGTGCGGACAGCGCGTAGGGAGGCCATTTAGCCTACATAGAGAAACTATAGAGTGCACATGACTGGTTTGGTCGACCCCAGAGGGCCGACCAAACAGTCAGGGCAAACAACAGTGCGCAAGCCACTCCTCCCAGACCCACGCACCCACCAGCCTTCAACCAGGCATACCCTCCCGCCCGCCCCCAACCAGGCATACTCTGCCTTCTGGTCTCTCGCAGTGCTAGAAGCCAAAACATAAAATGGTATTAAAAATACAATTTTATGTTTCTGCTTCTCGCACTGCGAGAAAGAAGTTGGGCAACGCTCTCCCGCCCTAATGGAGGAGCCGCCCCTGGCTTTTATCTCTTCCACTGCTCTGCCACTGTTTCAACTCTTCGTTGAATGTCTAAGCACGACTGACTGGCATGGTTGTCGGGGTAACAACATTGTAGTGGTGGGGAGGGAGGTAAGGGGGCATCCTGTTTTCCAATCGTCTGCCCCTCTGTCTGGGATTTCTTTCTTATCCCCTCTCCATTTTGCTGTTGCCTCAGCTTCTTCTCATCCTTGTTTCAGGTTTACTGCTCAGTTTGGTGTTTACTAGTTTCTTAAGTACTTCGTAAATAAAAGCAAACATTGGCCGTGTTTTTTAATCTGCTTGCCAGATAAGAGGAATGGAGTTACACCTCTTTGTGTTGGTAATAGGTATACACGTGTAATATTCCACTTGGGCAAGAAGCTAAATAGAGAAACTCGTCTATATCAAACAAAGACTGAAATCATGAAAATTTTTACTTTGTCCATGAACAAACAAAAACACAAAAATAGAAATTTTTATTTTGATAGAGGTTGTTAGCTCTGCAAAATGTTGCATTTCTAAAGGACAAAACAATATACTTCATTACAGCATATCACATTGACCACCCATTGTCCATACTAGATTCTGTTTGCTTTACTTTTTGCTACTCCTACAAATCAAAGGATAGCAACCTAATTGTTAGCCTCCATTTTCAAATACCTTCACTGTTACGGAGCATTTATTGTCTACTTTTCTAAACGGTCACAGACCCCAGAGTACGAATTCTGTACCCTTAAGGACCTACAGACCCCTAGCTAGGATCCGCAGAGCAAATCTTTTTCTGAGAGTAGTAAAAAAAAAAATAATAATAACCATTTCTAACCAGTGTTTTCGGCCTGTGTTCACAGCAGCACCTTGACGTTTGTACTTCCGGGTGAGTCTTAGCATTCTGTGTCCAAATCAGCCATCATTTAAGAATCCGTCCTCCCCTCTTCTGGCCCTTTCTGCTTCTCAATCAAAAGGAGGTATATTAGTTTTAATTTTTGTCGGACAGTTCTTTCCATTTTCGTGTGCACACCAATTTTGTAGGTCTCGGCTAGCGTGGCTGCACACATGGGCAGCTCACTCGGCGAGATTTTATGTTTTAGAGTAACGGGCTTTGAGTCCCGCCCCTCTTTTCCATTGGCTGGTGTCGCCGTTTATGCTAAGCGGTGGCCAGCCATTGGAAAAGAGGTTTATGTGACGTAGACTTTTCTATTTTACAGACGGCCCACTTGGACGGGCTTGTCTGCCCTCCTCACGTCGTAAAAGGTTTCTTATCTTTATGGGGCCATGTGTTTCAAACACTTGGCCCCATAAAGACAAGAAATCGGTGGGCCATGCTTTTATTACTTGCTATTTGTTTTGGATTCCTCGCGCTTTCACTTTTTTTTACTTGCTATTTGTTTTGGATTCCTCCCGCTTTTTTTTACTTGTTAAATAATGTGATTACTATACTCCCAAGCACAGCATAGATGATTCCATGTTGGTAATGTAGAAGAGCGAAAATAGTACAACGACTAGCGTGCAATACCAACCAGAGATTCTGATTTATATCCCTCAGTGTCATACAAACAAGTCTAAGGAGCAATAGCTGGTGTTAAATACCAAATCCGATGTTCAGCAGTACAACCATTCATGTTACCTTGTGTTTCGCTTCGCTGTTTCCAAGGCTAGTAGTTTTCTGTTCTATGCAGTTAAAGCAGGTCTTTTTCTCTGTAAATGCTCCGAACAGGAAGGGATTCATTCATCAGATGACTGACAGTGCATTTAACCAATGAGAAAGCAGGTAGGTTGTTGGACAGGTAGAGTTGACCGGCCATCTTTGTAAAGGGTCCACGTCTTGGTAGTGCAGTCGAAAAGCTGGACGTTTGTACGCTTTTATAGTGCGGGTCAAACAGTCTTCAATATCTAAGAATTAAATAGAACATCAGTGCCTCTTGGAAATATTAGAAATGGTCGCAGAAGTGATTGCCATCTCGGCGCTGTCATGATTTTACTGTACTAACTCCCGCTGAAAGCTCTCTTGTTGTGTGCTTGAGTAGCTGTCCGGTCCAGACTTTCACTTTGTGCTCGAGTACTCGTGGTCCAGGGCCGGCTTCAGGTGGAGGGTTTACTTTAAAAAAATATGCTTCTCTGTACAAAGTCATCCACTCCCGAGGATAGCAGTGGTGATCTGGCGAGAGACTGTGAAGGAAACGAGCGCAACTCTAGCAGTCTGTGTCAACTCTAGTATAATGAGTTATGTGTGTGGGGCAGCTGCGAGCACTGCAGAGAGAGATGGAATGTGTTAACCTCTCGTGAGTTCTCTGAGGGGGTAGGAGGGTCAGCTGCAAACCAGGGGCATAAGGCAAAATGGTGCCATCCTCTCCCCCTGTCTTCTATATCTTACAGATGTGCCTTGGGCTCAATGGGGGCCTCGTGAAGGGTTGGGCCCCCCATGCATCACAGGGGCCTGTGTTACTCCCCTGCTGCAAGCACTGCACATTTAGCTGAACTCTCAACTTTCCATGATAACTCTTGGAGGTGTTTGGGCATGAGAGGCGCTTCTGCAAGCACTGCACACCTCTATCATGAGTTTTGTTGAGGGTCTGCTGTAAACAATGCAGAGCCAGATGAACGTCTTCAGTTCCTGTCTTGAGTTCTTTGTGGCTGGGGATTGGGGGCTTGCTGTATGGTTCACACTGTGAGCTGAGTGGTCTCAACCTATGACTATCTGGGCGATGGTTATGTGCAAGCACTTGACAGCAAGCTGAACTGTGTCAAACTCTAGCAAGAGTTCTGTCGTGAGTCTGCTTCAGGCACCGCATAGCACAGTAATAACTTCATTTGGGTCCCGTGCTCAGAGCAGCCCTGCTGTTCGACCTAAAGACTGGAGGCCCCCACACATTGCGAGCTAGCCCCACTGCTGTCTCCCTCTACAGTAGGGGTTTATCTAAAAAAAAATACATTTTACAAGACAACTTCATGCGGCCCATGAGCATCTATCACAAACCCTTCGTAGGTGTGCATGTTGGAAACCCCTCACTGGTTCATCAAAGGTCGTGCTCAAGAGACTATTGGGAGATGGAGGCAGGGCCTGTCTGTGAATGGATGTGCAGGGGGGAGGCCCTATATGGTCTCACAATCCACATCCTGAGACTGGTGAGCCTTCTTTTACTTCTACACTCACTCACACACAGAGGGCCGCAGACAGGAGCATTGCTCTGGCTTCCCACTTCTGATTCCGAATGCCTTCCCGTCTTATCATTTTCTACCAGAGTGACAACTACAAGATGCCCTTCACTTTAAGCGTGCACAGGAAACCTTACTCACCCACACTAATGGTGAAGGAAGGGGACTAAGACCTTAATAGGAGCCGCTCAGCCTGCCAGCCTCATTATTAACACAGCTGTCAGTATACAGTGAATACTAAACCCTTTAAGCGCAGATTTCTTACATACTTGATACAGCTTTCCTGTTCATTACACTCCAACAACCTCAAGAATCATTGCACAACCTGTGGCCCCAGTTTACCCATCACCACATATCAGGTTAGCCTAAGGAGGGTTCAATAGTTAGCCTATAATGCACTTACTGTATGATTTTAATGTTTGGCAATATATATATATGGAGGGATCAAGCCAAATATCCAAATATGGTTTTCATTTGTACTGTGGCAGACATGCTAATAAATTCTCTTTGTGTGATGGAGGTCATAGGCGTACATAGTTCCTATATGGAACCTATGCAATGTGGATGGTCACCTATATCAGTAAGGGGCTGAAGAAAGAGACGTTGCTGTGAATCGATTGTGGGGGCCTGATCAGTACAGGGGCTGGGATGATGTCTTCTAGCATCAAGGGATCTTCACCTGGCGGAACAGCTGAACTTGGCCTCCACATAGCTGGGAAGGCATGGGGGAGTTTAGGTACTGGACTCAATGAACTACTTCCCTCCCCAGTGCTTCTATGAGAAGTGGCAGATGGAGGCTCTGAAAGTACTTGGCCAATATGATTATAGAAGCATCTGGAGGCTGCATACTCTCTTTAGGGACTAATAAAAGAAGAAAACCACACTCTGCATCATTGGTTGCTACATTTTACTGCTGGATTGCCACACAACACTGAAATAAAGGGACAAACTCCTGTTGTGAGATGTAACTTTCTTTAAGGCTACTTAAAGCGACCTGTGTCTTGTACATGGTTGAGTTCTTCTGATCAACTTACTTGATGAGTGTTTTTGCACTTTGGTGTGAGAGAACGTTCACAATTCAGAGGCCAAGCAGTTGTATTCCATAGATCCTCAAAACATTCATCATATACAGGTGTACTGGCTATAGGTCTCGCCTTTAATTAAGTTAAAACCATTTGCTTTGCTATACAATACCATTAGCAAAGCAAATGGCTTTAACTTAATTAAAAGACCTATTGCATTTTCAATTCTTGTTTTTTATGTTTTCCTTTGACTGTTATGCTTTCCCTTGCCTTTATTCTCTCATGAACGGCGCTCTGACACAGTCATTCCCAGCTTCGACAATTTATGGTAGGTGCTCCTATACTGGCATTGTCTCTCAACAACTGCGTTTTTAGTGCCTCTTCCCTACTTTAGTAGCCCACTCCCTGCAGAGCAGGCAAGAATGCACAATTCCCAACTTCCCATTGCCAAGGCGAGAACACCCCACAATCCGGCTGCCGTGATGTGACTTCTTTCGCCATGATCTCTATGCCGTTGAAGTTAGGCTTACAAAATCTCTTCCATGCTTCCAGTGCCACCACATATTAATTGACTATCCTTCTCCGTCTGACCTTAACTACTATGATCCTACCCCATCCATTCTCTCTGTGTGAACACCCTATGGCATGACTGTCACGCTGCCAGAGGAAGAGGTTTGGTTAAGGAAGGTGCCATGGCCCTTGGTAAAGGATGCAGAAATTACACTTTAGCTCAGTTATACTGGATTTGTTAATCTGTTTTCTGTTTTTGGTTTCAGACTGGAGGCCGGCTGTGTACCTGTCAGTGCTGGATTGCAATATTCACTCACGCGGATGTACCAATTTCGAAGTGACTGCATATCCGACCCTGAAGGTAAGGTTGACATTAAGGAAATGCTTGGAGGGTTGGCAGAGGTGGAGCAGGGTAAAGAGAAAGCGGGCATGGTGAAGAGTAGGTGGTGAGAGAGCAGGTGCAAAAGGCCGAATGATGTGGCATTTCTGGCCAGATTGAAGGCGGAGATGGTAGAGGGGAGACGGGTTTGAGAATGGGGAACTAGAGGAAATTGATAAAGGACTGGATTGAGTTGGGTTCCTAGAAGGGACTTAAGAAAAAGCAAATACAGGGAGAAGAATGGGTAGTGTGCGTTGAGGGGTGCATAGAGCAGGCAAAAGGGTGCTGTATTGGAGGGAGTATGAGAAAGCAGATACGGTTAGAGTAAGCCCCAATGAGGTGATGGAAAGGTGTGGCTGGTGTTGGACAGGCAGATGGCTAAGTGAATTCAGGGATGAAGATATTTCAGAACGGGTGGGAAAATGGGGCTGGCAAGTTTTGTAGTGGGCATTGGGAAAGGGCAGGTAAGTATTGCAACGTTTATAGTGTTGCAGCCATGGGCCTTTGAGTACATGATAGTTGTGATTTTTGAATATAGTGTCTATTGGAATATATACTTCGGCAGCTTCCTTTGGCGTGTGCTGTAAGGAGTTGGAATTATTTCTCTGAGACTATCTTTTCCGCGGCGGTTCCTCCATTAGGGCAGAGGAGCATTGCCTCCCCTCATTCTGCGAGTGCAGTAAACATGAAAAATAAAAGGAATTTATTATCATTTTTAATTTCTTCTGGCAGTGGAGCCGAATCTGAGAGTGGGCGATTGTTGCAGATTGGCAGCAGCAGGGAGGGGTGGTGGGCACTTCAGTTTAAAGTGTGCATGCCACTTTGGCCAGCTGTCTTGCAACAGCCAGCCTGATCTGCACTTTAAAACTCTCCAACCGGAGCTGTGTTGGGCAGCTTAGTGGAAAGCAGGCAAAGACCCCAAGTGCCTAAAGGAGCATTGAGCAAGGCCTCTACAACCAATCCTGGTGCTTCTGTCATGCTGATTGATATTACTATCAGCATGAGAACAGTGTTTGGATTAGATATGGGAGTTGACTCTGAGAGCCTGCGATGAGAGCTTCAGACTGCCGAGTCAGAGAGAAACATTGAGGCAGTGAGTATGTACACTTAATTTTTTCTTTAAATTAATTTTGACTCACTGACCGGCATAGTGGGAAACTCGCACTGTCTCTTCTCCAGGGCGCTCATTCGTGGCCCATGTAAACACTGTTTAAAATGGACCAGGATTGGGAACTTTTATGTTGAGCTTAATGGCACTGCTGCCTTTTATCAGTGGCTGGTAGTGGGTCAGAATAATCGCCGCACCAATTTAATTTGGCAGTAGCCACCTCTGGCCTTAAAGTCAATCAACAATGTTTGAAAAGATAGGAGAGGGTAGAGGCCTCACACATGACAGGATCTCAGGAAGGAGTAGTAATGGAAGCATCACTGATGACCAGACAGTTTACAGGCATGATTGTAGTTGTGTATGAAAATATAAAGAGAAGATGGGATGGAGGCTGACTCCTATAATGAGCCCCAAAAGGGATAGTGATTAAGGTTTTTACCACATGAGAATATTGTGACGGGTTGAGGTGGACTGGGTTGTATCTCAATGCTCCACGGTAGCCACTATCACTGTATCGTTAAGGTAAGAAAATATAGGGAAGTATATACTTGCTGTTCTCAACTTCACTTCTGTAATGCTTCTGGCTTTAAAACTGCAATGGACTCTTGTGTAAGGGGATACTTCGAAGGGTCGGGATAATGGCTTTTTTGCACCGGCATCTCAAGATGGGTTAGCGAGGGCTCCTGCTGTCCATGAGGATACGAGGAGAAAATAACAAACTGTCCGTCTGCACGTGCCAATATGGGCATATCAGGAGAGGAAGAAATCAAATAGTTCCCATTTGAGAACAAACAAAAAACGGGTTGAAGGAATGCCTGACTTAATCTCAACCACTGATGATGGCCCATGGCCACATTCCAGTCCTTTGTTTTTCTTACCCATTGTGCTGCTCTAGCCATATGCAAAAGAGCATTGGTCCTACTCCAATGGGAACAGTTCAGTCTGAACTGCCAGGTCCCCTCCTGACTAGAACACTTGCAACTCATAATCGACCTACTCAGGCTTTATCATTGAAGTATAGCTTGAGTCTTATATCACAGCAAGCATGGGACCCATGTCTGGGCATACCCGTCACACTTGGGTCATGTGATACAACAAAGTGATGGAAGGAATGCTTAAAATGATCTTGGACAGCTCCACTGCAGTTTCTAATCACATAATGTCTCAAACTGTCATCTCTTGAGTCTAGCGGTGACATTACCCCCAGTTGTGCCCTAATGTACCACTGTACATTCCAAGTCCTGGGTAGGACTGGTACAGGACTCCCCCCCCCCCCCCCCGCCCCCCCATATTTTACAAGGAGCCATTGCATATCATTTCACCGCAACCCCAAATAATGTCCAGCTTTGTCTCTTGTTTGGAAGAAGGGATCGTTTAGTCATCCTTGTAGGCACTGAGAAAATGTTTACTGTTGTGCTGCAAACACATCATAACTAAGGCTCCAGGTTTTGAGATATCAAATGTGCTGCATATGGTCAGTTTGTCAGAATGCTTCATCTGCCCATGTGCTTATTTGACAGAGATTAGACTCCGAGATTATGCTGTGAGTCAACAACGTAGGTAGGAAAGAGAAAGGTCGTTGTAGACGATAGGAAGGAGTGCACCAATGATGGCGCTATTCACATGAACCGTCCAACACTGATTCTTAAACAAAAGCCTCAAAGGGTCTGGTGGCTTTCAGAAATACAACAAACAGGTAGTTGTTCTGTCCAATAGCCTACACCTGCCTGACCTAGGCACAACTGAAATTTTACAATAGCAAACTTTGAAATTTCAGTATCCATGGGAGACAAAGGAAATCAAGGAGCATTATGGGTTAGTTAGTCCTTTATGGACCTTCCAAAGCATTACCGCAATGTTCAAGTGTTTTCTTGAAGACTGTGGGTTGCATGCCTATTGAGGTAGGGCCTGACCTGATGATTTAGTAAGGTTTGAGATAAAAAAAAAAGTTAGTGCCCCTCTTAGCCTGTAGTCTTTAACCATCCAAAACCACCTACTTGTGGCAGACTAGTAGACGGTCCAATCACAGAACTGTATTTTGCCTAGCATAACTTTGTGTGTCACAAGAAATAGTAAGATGGGTGTAAACGTTTTTCTTCTTTTTTTCCACAGTTTTTCAAAGCCTTCTCTACAGATGTTTCCAGTGGGAAGCGTATAAAAGGTCAGTGTCCAAAATGTTTACAATGTATGGTTTTAAGCAAAAATGTGAACTATAGAACATAGACCTAATTCTGTGCATGTTCAGGAAATCCTTATCTTGGCCAGGTCTGAACCAGAAGTCATTCTTGACAAAGCACTTGGTGACTCGTTTAGCTGTTTTTAGACACTCACTTCCACTCTACTCATTTCGAACACGCCCCACACCCCTTCACCCAGGGTCCTTTGGCAAACAACACTAATGACCTCTGGCAAAAAGCCCCCCCCCCCCTGCGGGGCCTGTTGGGCATTGCAGCGCCGGCTCACCCAGCAGCTGCCCTATGATGAAACATGAACACCTCTTGGGGGGTGAGGGCCCTTGCTCCTTATAGGAGCCCTCCCACCCCCTGCCACCATTCTTCCTTCCTCTACCTGGAGTACCTCATCCAATGAGTACTTCTGCTCAGCCTCACTGACTGCTGTATTGCTGCATGTCTAAGTGCTGGTTCCAGATCTGGATGCCTATTGTGTACCTAGCTTCTGCGGTGTCCGGCTTTGTGGTTTGTCCGGTTCAATATCTGTCCCTAGTTCAGGATTTTACCAAGAAATTGGTTCTGACAAAGGTATCTGTTCTGTTTCACATGCTTGTTCTGAATAGAGATCCGGGGATTGACTTTGGGTCTAATTTGGCTTCTTGGGCAAGATTTCATAGGGAGAGCAGAGTCCATTTGAATGGTTGGGAATCTTCTGTGGTTCCTGGTTTTGGTTTGGTGACTGGTCTGGTTCTAGCGTCTGACTTTAACCCCTCCCATGCTGATGACGAGCTCAGCTCGTCATCAGCCACGGTGCTCGTGTGCTGATGACGAGCTCGTCATGGCCGTTAGAACGCTCACACGCTGGGATAATTCCCCCGCTGTGCTGAGCGTTCTAAGGAAACGGGTGTGGCAGTGACGAGCTGAGCTCGTCATCAGCACACGAGCACCGTGGCTGATGACGAGCTGAGCTCGTCATCAGCACCGGGGCGCTCTGCGCGCTCCCCAGCACAGCGGGGGATTAACCCCCGCAGCCAAGGGGTTAAAACTGTTTGCTAACTGATCTGCATTTAGGGGTCAATTAGGATTGCGGTGAATCCGCATCCTCCGGGCCGGCGGGAGCCACCGCCGGCCCGGAGGATGCGGATTCACCGCTGCGGTAAATGGAAAGACCCCCCGCCACATTAGGATGGCTGGGGGGTCATCGGCGGACGGGAAGACCGTCCACCGCTTTTCCGCTGCGGTCGCCTTCCGACTGTGGCGGAAAAGCTCTAATATGGTGGCGGTGTCCATCAGACACCGCCAGCCATATTAGGATGTGCTTCAGGACATGCCAGGGTGGCGGTCACATCCTAATTCCATCGGAGGGACCGCCGCTGCCCCTGCGGACGGTCCCTCCACCTCGGGGGTGGCGGACGGACCTGCGTCCGTCCGCCATCCTAATAGGCGCCTAAGTCCAGATGTTTTGTTTGATCAGCTGAAGGCTGCTTTCTCTGGATGTGGTCTGGTTACCAGTCTCAAATAAGGGCAGGGGTTACATTTCTAGATCAGGCTTTGTTGAGGATTATGGCTATGGCTTCGGCTCTGATCTCTGCGTGTGGCTTTAGTTAGAAGGGATGAGATTCAGGTTATAGACCCTTTTCTGCTTATGCGCAGATACTTACTTAGAATTTGACCTGGTTCACTTTATGCTGATCCTCAATCAGACATTAAGGTCTTATTCTCAATCCTCCCTCAAACTGGTTCTATCTCCAGTTTGTAATGTCTCTTCATCCCACCCAGGTTATGGCTATAGACCAAGGCCTGTTTGTGCACTACATATTCTGGAGTCCAGACAGTGGTCACTGGCTTAGATCCAGTTTGTCTGGTTTCATTTCTAACCTGGCCCCTGAATTACAAAAGGAAGTGGTTCTGGATATGAAAAGGTTTGTTGTTGGTAAATCTGTTTCAGAGGGTACGGTTCTTTATTTTGAGTTTGATTCTTTATTTTATGTCTAACGTAAAGGGTGACCTATTTTTCTCTGGACTTCGGATCTGCATCCTTCTTGGCTCTGTATCTGGCCTAGCAGTGATTTGGTAACTGATTGAGGCATCTGTGTGTCACCAGTGTCATGTTCTGTGTAGTATTACTCAGGTTCTCTGCACCTGTTTTTTTCTCTCGCTTTGTTCGAATCCATTGTCTTTTCCCCCGTGCTGTTGCTGGCCAACTGTTAGTGTTTGGTTTAGAAGTTGGTGAGTGTTGGTGCTGCTCCTCTTGTGTGACTGATTTGGCTTCTGGGAATCGAAGTGCTAATGGAGAATTAAAAAATAAAGGAATACACATGAAAAGAAGGAATTATGAAGATCTTCTTCGGGAAGAAAATACATTGTTCATGGCATGTGTAGCTGTAAATACACATGCTCTGCATACTCCTGCTATCTAGTGTTGGGCTCGAATGTGTGCAGCTTGTTTTTTTAAAAGAAGTATTTTGAGGCATTAGGTATAGTGCCTCCTCCTCCTACTGGTAATGCGCTTGGGCATTGGCTCCATTGCTATTTTTCTGTCATCAGGTTCGGACATATTTTCACTGAGCTCTGAGCCGACGCCTCGCTGTGTTTGTCAATGGACGCTTTAGGACTTTCCATTACTGTTGGTGAAAACAATTGTCTGCCATACTTTCAGTGCTATGGCGACCTGCGCCTAGCACAGTGAGTGGGTTTGACTTGACAAACCTCTAGGGTCATTCCTTTGTCTTCCTTCACCCAGACTGCAGACATTGTGATGGAAAGGACTGCTGCCAATACTGTGCACAGTGCCACTTGGAAGTACCTCTGGACAGACCTCCATCCAGTCTGCAACTTCTTCCTGTCTCCAGAGTATGACGCGGCCACCAGTTCTGGCTGTCTCGCCTTCCGCTCCAAAAAGACTTTGCAGTACTCAAGTGATCGACGACTTGCTTGACTGACCATGACACAGAGGAATGGAGACCGCACTCACAGGGAGGAATCAGAGCCCTGGCTGTCGGGCAAGCAGGTCCTACTCTTCAGCCCTGAGCCGAATTCCGATTTGGAGTCTGAGGCAGAGGAAACTCAGGAGGTCCAACCACAGAAGCATCGACCGCTGGTATGACCTCCTGCCCTCTACCACCTCCCCATCATTTAATTCAGGCAGAGCACAGCCCTCGAGAGGGTCGTGCATCGATCGCAGAAGTCCAGTGTCAGGCTTCCAGTACACCACTCAACACATGAAAAGACCTGTTCTATTAACTGTATGAACTGCTATGGGCGTCCACCATATATTTTTACACTCACACACTTTTGTGTGGCTGGACAGTGGATCAATATCTCCCATCTACCATAGGTTGCTTCAATCACTAATATATCTTAAAACCTAGTGTTTTGTGCTGTCTCTGCCTGTGTAGCCTTCCCACGGATGTGGAAAGAACCTGCAAGTGCGAGTGAAAGTGAAAAAAGGTGAGAAAAAGTTGGCAGTGCCTCACGGGAATAACACCATGGGAGTTTACAGACTGGTACTCGCCTGCATCCTCAGGTTCTCATCATTAGCGACTGCCGACTTATAAATTAAATAAGTGATAGGAAGTGTGGTGTAGTGTGGACAACTGACCCTTACCCTGACGAAATTGCTGCAAGACTACACCGGCAATGAAACATGTTGGTTTTAATTGAGCAGACACACAGCAAGGAATAAAGTAGATTAGCCAGTGGTTGTCTAGCTCGTTTTTAGACTAGGTGTACCGGGCTTTCAACGCCAGATCCCGGTACTCCTCACAGGGTTCATACACACCACACCAAACACGTTTTTGTTCTCCTTTCTTCCTATCACTTACTTGATTTACAAATGATAAGAACCTGCGGTTGCAGGTGAGTACCAGTCTGTAAACTCCCATGGTGTTACTCCCGTAAAGCATTGCCAACTTTTTCCTCACCTTTTTTCACTTTCACTCGCACTTGCAGGTTTTTTTCACCTCCGTGGGAAGGCTACACAGGCAGAGACAGCGCAAAACACTAGGTTTTAAGATATATTAGTGATCGAAGCAACCTATGGCAGATGGGAGAGATTGATCCACGGTCGCGTCACACAAAAGTGTGTGAGTGAAAAATATATGGTGGACGCCCATAGCAGTTCATACAGTTAATAGAACAGGTCTTTTCTTGTGTTGAATTCTTTGAGTGGAGGGCGACCTGATCTTTTCCACCCCCTTGTCTCCACTTTGTGTATAATTCCAGTACACCACTGCGTGAAGGCCATGGTCTGCATTGACAAAAGCCCTCAGATCCAACTCTGAGTCAGCCATCAGCAACGAAACCGCTGCAGAAGACCCGGCCACCAGTGGCGACAAAATCTTAGACACCAGGACTGAAATTACCCTCAAAGCCCATCCTGCAAACTTTCTCGGCACGAGCTGGCCACAAAATACCTACTGTGCCTAAGGGCCTGGCACCCGAAGCCCCATCCTGTGCTGAAGCCAAGAACCAGGAGGCACCCATTCTGCAGTGTCTACAGGAAGAGGTCGATGCTCGGTAGAAGCAGATCCTCATTCACTCGCAGACCGGCAGGATCATCACTCAACCCTCTCCAAAGGTTCAGGACTCTGTCCCTCACAAGAGGAATCTGACTTTCGAGGAGGTCTTGCCTTAGAGCCTGCTCCACCAGCCAAGACCAAGAAGCACCTGGACACGACGCACTAGCCCTCTTCCTCCTAAACCACGTCCTCTTCCTCCTTCTCCTGCATCCTCCTCTTTGCATTTCACCTCATCCACAGGGACCACCTCCGCATAATTCACCAAAGGGTTCCCTATGAGACCCCATTCAACCCTGAGCCTGGGATAACCTGTGGGATGATTATGACATGGATCCATCTAGGGACACTGGGGACATTGACCCAGACCTCTGCACCACCAAACCATCCCACCAGATACCACCTCCAACCATGAGGTTCTCCATCAGTCTGCCACCTTTCATAAGGTGAGGCTGCTCAAGGTACAGCAGAATGAGAACTTGTGGAGATGGTGTCCACCACCCAGTGCTCCCTGCAGTTCCTTCCTATGCTGCCACTTGACCTCAAGCCCCTCAACAAATACATTCTGTCAGAGCACTTCCACATGGTCACGCTCCATGATGTCATCCCTCTACTTCAGCAAGGTGACTTCATGACCACACTCGACCTGAAGGACCCTACTTTTACATCCTGATCCACCCTGCACACTGCTGATACCTCCGATTTATGGTAAGTGGCCAGGATTGTCAGTTGACAGGGCTGCCTTTAAGTCACCACAGCCCCCAGAGTTTTTACAAACTGTCTTATCGTAGTCACCACTCATCTCAGGGGGACTGTCATCCACGTGTTCCCTTACTTGGATGACTGGCTGATTAAGAGCGCAAAGAACAACAGTGCTTAGCACATACCCAGATCACCAAAGACCTCCTTCACGATCTAGGGCTCACTGTCAACACACTCAAGTCTCATCTTCAGTGCCTTCAAGTACAACACTACCTGGGAGCAGTTCCCAACTTCGTAACCGGCAAAGCATACCTCAGCCAAGCATGGATCCAAGCTTTCCAGATGTTAATGCCCCTTTTTTTCACCCAGCTCATCAAATAACGGTCAGAACGGTAGTGCATCTTCTCAGATTGTTGGCCTACTGTATTGCCATAGTTCCTCATGCGAGACTACACATGCTTCAGCTGCATGAGTGCCTCGATGCACAATGGTCGCAAGTGGAGGGTCACTGAGAAAATCTTGTGTTGATTTGGGCCAGCACCCATCGCTGTTGCAGTGGTGGAACGGGAGCAATCTGTTGCCGGGCCGGCCCTTTCTTGACCAAGTTCCATAATTACTATTTGAGAGACGTCCCACAGCATGGCCTTTGTTATGTCTAGGGTTATGTTAAATTGCAGATATTCATTCATAGTATCTCTTATCTCAGCCCTATTTACTGTGTCTCTCAGTGTGGATCTACCAACCCTTCTCTCTTGGAGTGTAAATCAAATCTTTTAATGTGAGGGATATCTGCATGGTTTGATATCATGATAATAACGATGTTTGTGTGTATTACTGGTTCTTGAGGTTCCCGGAGGTATAGATCCCGTCTATCCTAGAGGACGATCTGCCTGTGTATTTGTAGTAGTTTGTGTAATCATGTTCTGTGGAGTGCAGTTCCTTCCATGTATCAACTAGGTCCGGCTTGCAGCTTCTTTTGTGTTAGTTCGCGAGATACACCCTTAAATAGGCTGTATTGTCCAGTGTGCTGTCCATCACCTGATTGAAGTCTCCTGTAAGAACGCTTGAACCTTCAGTGAATCCCCTAAGCTGGCTGAGGGCTTTCTTTTTAAAGTACTGGTGGTTTTAGTTAGGGGCATATATTGTCCCAATAGTGAGCATTACACCTCCTGTCCTACCTTTTACAAATACATACTACTATGTTTGTCCGATTACGTCTCTAATATGGTAATGTCTAAGAATACCTACACCGTGCCTAAACATAATTGCTCCGGTCCTGTTTTTGTAGGTCCACTGGGTTGAATCTACTTTGGGTATTTTTTGCTATTGGTTCTCTCCCCTCCCCTTATTTCAGATGGGTATCTTGTAGCATGGCCACTTCTGTTCTAATAGTGCTAACACTCTTACTTTTTTAACTGGGGCATTTTGACCTTTAATGTTAAATGATAATACTTTGAGTGTTGTGTTTGGTGACTTTATTTCTATATACCTGAATACCGTAATCTGGACTTTTCAGGGGAGCAAGAGCCCTGGTCCCATATGGAAAAGTAGCCAACCCTTTCCCACACTGCTAACCACTGAACATTTCTCAAATTTGCAAATTAACTCTGGTTTCGTGTTCCCTTCAAGCTATAACTCCAACCTATTATGCCACAAAAACGTATGTCCCCGGTACTTCTCTCGTAGGTATTTTCTAGAACGTGTAGCTAAGTTGCCTAATGAAGGAAAGTGTCTTATAAATATTTATATTTTCATACCAACATTGCAACAATTAAGTGTCTTAACGACTGTACTTGATGGAGATCTTGTTAGCCTACTGGGATATGGGACAGACCACTCTGAATATTTTTTACCAGAAGAAGTCCTGGTTTGACCAGTTTCTCCTCGGTCGTCATTCTCTGAATTTTGTCTGCCATTCTGGGGCTTCTCTTTTGCAGTTTACCTCCGGGTTAAGATTCCTACTTGTTCTGGGTGCTTCTGTGGGTTCCATCCATTTCACTAAAGACTCATTGTAGATCACAGTGATATGATAGCTGGTATCGTCTAGTTGGTGTGGAACATCAATGGGAAAAGGCCATCTGTATTTTATTCATTCCTTTCTTATTTAGGGTATCAACTAGCGGGTGGAAATCTTTTTTTCTTGTGGGGGTAGGCTTGGTGATCTCTAGTAGAAGCATTACGCTGTCTGTTAAATATCACTGTGCTTTGTCACATTGCTTCGTTCATGATTCTTCTTTCTGGGTAATAATAATAGTTTGTCTGACATATCTCTAACTTTTTTGTCTGGTTTTGTTGGTTTTTCTCCCCATTACTCCCACTCCCGGCCTAGTTCCTCTACTTCTTTAAAACATGAACTTGAGCCAATAAAATTCAGAAATCTTAAAATGTTGAGTTCTTCCACTCCTTTTCTGTTCATTTGTCACTCTTATGTTGTCTCGTTATGTTCTTTTTTCTATGTCTTTGCAATTTTCGGCTAGAATGGAAATCTGTTCTACCAATCCACTGATCTCGCCCAATATCTTTTCTCCATCCTGCCTCCTATTTGATGTCTTTTCTTCAAACGTTTTAACTCTTTGACCTAGTTATTCTACACCCACTTTTAAATTGGTAGGAGTATCCTCCAGGCTTTGCCTAACTAACACTAATTTCTGTGTGAGGTCTTCTTTCAACTCTCAAGTCCTTCAGTATATCTTTTAAATGATCTTTCGATCAATGATAGGGTTCCCTGTGTTTAAACCATTTCCGCATTCGTCTTTTTCGCCAGGATTTAGTCTACAAAGTCACGATGTCCATTTGGCCTATCAACATTGGCTTTGGGAACATCTGTCTCCATTGCAGGGATGTTCTCCATGCGCCAATGTTGTTCTTTGTAACCTGGCCATCTCCAGCATGTTCCCAGGATTTACACCTTGTGTGGTTTGTTGTATTGAACGAGGAGCTGGGGAAGGGCCTGGAGCTGTGCAACTCACTTCACTTTCTATTTGTGGTGTCTGTAGTACCTGTTGTCTTTTCTACCTGCACCACTGTCATCCTTAGCCTCTGGACTCAGTCTGTTTCCGCGTTGCCCTCCCCCCCACCCTCATACCTTTGGATTTCTTAGCTTACTCCTGGTCCTCAGGGAATCTCTCTCACAGGCCTCTGGCTTCCTCCCCAGAGTCGAGAACTTTCATTGCATCTGCTTTCCCGCGCATTGTACCTGCTGCAGGTTTGGATGACACTGCTTGTGGGTCATTCCCCTCTTGCTCGACTGGTCTACAGCAGCTTGCTTGTAGTTTCAAACAAACCAGCTGTATTTACCTGACAGTCTTGATTTGTGGGGTGGAGCCAACGGCATCAGTGTAATTTGCTGGGAGAACTTGCTCCATGTTGCTACTAAGTGGCGCTGCCCCTGCTTGAGTAGATAGTTACAAAATGTATGGCAAAACTTGGAGGTTTGCTCTCCTGTCACTCTGAGCATATGAAAAAACACACACCAACTTCCAGACCTTGACCTCGCAGCCCTAACCATAAATTTAAATGTATGACTTAATTGAACCTTGACCTGTATATTCTAAAATCAGTAAGAATGAAAAACTTTCTTGCAGTGATGTAATATTTCCTTTGCTATTGCTCAAAGTGAAGAGTCTTCATTAGGTGTCACCGACTTGCTTAGCGAAGTGGGACAGGTGAGGTGCACGAGCTTGTAAAGACATTGGAGACATGAGCTGTGAACGCACGCTTTTGTAGACATGAGCTGTGAGCGTGTCCGGCGGCGGCGTCTTTTCTCGCACTCCCCCATGCTTTCACTTTCGCTAGCGAGGCGAGATGGACAGCCCATGTGCGCGCTCATGGCGTGTGACTGAGAGCCGCTCTGGAGAAGGACAGCGCAGAGAGAAGTGCTGTCTCAATAGCAAGCGGCCGGGTGAAGTTAACGGCCCGTAGTGCAGCCTCGCTGCTCTGGTCGGAGGCCCCCATGCGAGTTGGCTGTGACAGCAAGGAACCAGCAGAGGCTTGGGGCTGTGCAGAGGCGGTGAGACGGTGGGGAAGCTCTTATTGTGAATTGGGCTGAGCGACCAATCAGAGAGGACATCCGGGGAGACCCTAGGCAACTTTACCGGAACAGATACTCCCAGATACCCGCCACTGCAGTGTAACACGGAGGTGAGGTGAAGAGGGAGGCGGTAATGAGGCATAGTCGGAGCAGTTATGCAACTCCTCAGGGGGAACAGTCAGAGGTTCGGTTACGATCGTTCTGTTAGAACCCCTGACTCCCAAGCAGTCATCTTCCACTGCAACCCTACTTGAGCCCAAAGGTTGGGGGCTCACTAGCAGGTCCCACTTGCCACACTATTACCCCGCTCCTTAGCTTCAAGCTTGGCCCTGAACCCTCCTCCACTGTCTTTGGATGGCTGCACTTGTCCTACTCCACCTGTTCTACGGTATTGATCCTGCAGGGCGGGCTGAGTATTGTTGCTGAGATCTCCACTCAGGCGTAGTTCAACAGCTTAGGGCCACGCTGGCCATCACCGGGGAGGGTTCCTCTTTCTCTAGGGCCGCCGGTGCTAGTGAGTGATTTCGCACTTCAGGTAGGCCCTACTGCCACTTCCGCCCTTCTCTCTATGCCTCTGTCAACATCAGGTGCCTGGCTGTGTCTGTTCCCCCTGAGGAGTTGCATAATGAGCACAACGTAGCTGCTGCCCCTCTAGGCAACTAGCTGCTATAACCCAGACACAGAGCGTCAGATCACCCCCTAATACCTCTAATATACCTCTGATAGGTATACCCACACCACTGGGCGCACTCATGGTGACTTAACTATCATCCTGGGAAGGCGCGGGAATAATGGCAGTGGGAGGCCTGTTCACAGAAGGCAAACTTGCGTCACACCAAGAATTCACACAACTCCATGATTTACCATATTCCCTTTTCTTGACAGGCCACCATTATTCAGTACCTCTGCACATACTGGACCCCGCTGGGAACTTAGCCTGCTACTCATATACTGGTGCAAACAGTGTATAGCATGGGATGTGGTAGGTATGTAGTTAATGGCTTTACAGATGACTGCATACTCCTATAAATGCATCCCTTGAACCCGTACAAACTAAATGGAAGGATCTTGCCCGAGCCCTTCATGATTAGGAATGGTGCTTTGTTCTAGAATACCCACGCAAGATCTCACAATTCGCAGTTCAATTATCATCCAACTTACCTCCGGACCAAAGAGATTTACTTGCCATGGCACCTCTAAGAGAATGAGCTTGAAATTTGGAAATATCAATACCAGCTAGAGACATAGCAGACTTAACCCATCTGGCAATGGAAGTGGAGGAAATAGCCTTATGAGGCTTAACAAAGGAAATGAGAAGTTGGTTCTCATTAAGCGGTCGAAGATTAGACATTGTCATATCATACGCTTTCATACAATCAACCACACAATGTTTCGGGGAAGGATTGAAACGAGGATAGAAGATTGAATCAGACATGGTCTTGGTTCTTCTATAGACTTCAAATTTAACTCCAAATAAATTATAAGATCTATTAGAAATCTCCAGAGCTTTAACATCAGAAACTCTACGACAGGAGATAAGGCAAAGAAGAGTTGCGAGTTTAAAAGAAAGAAACTTTCTGCTAAAAAAAGAATTATCTGGCCAGGAAGTGCAGAGATCTAGAATCAAATCCACATCCCAGAGAGTATTATATTTCGGCCTTGGGGGCCTCTTCAAACGGATGCTCTTCATTACCCTACAAACAATCACATTCTTACCGATTGACTTACCGTTAAAGAGGACATGACCAGCAGAGATCGCTGATCTATAACAGTTGATTGATCTATAACTCAATCCCTTGTCGAAATCCTCCCTATTAAAGTTAGGGATCGTAGCACTGTTTCCTTCTGAATCTGAATCAGAAAGGTTTTCCATATTGCCTTTCTCTTTTTTTTTTTTTTTATATTTGTATGAGATTATTCACCCTTAGTTCTATATATATATATTTCTTTTTTACTAATGAAATGGGGTGAAGCAAAGGGCTGATCTAAAGAAAGGGAATCTTTAGAGAGAAGTTAAGCATATAGGTATATAGGCATATAAATTAAATGCCTTTGAACTCCCCCCTTTTTTTTTTTTTTTTAAATCTTTTCAGGCCTGACACTAGCTCTGCGAGCGAAAAATAGCGAGGCTCCGGCGTCTATGAACAGCTGAATCTCAACTGTCATGGGTGTGTGAGGAAAGTCCCTAGGCGAGACACTCACGAAGCGTGAGGCTCGCCAGGGAACTTTCCTCTAATAAACATATGCTTGTTACCCTCATCGGGATTCGTGGCGGAGAGGGAAGCTCGGCGTAGAAAAAGGTATGGCGTTTATTCAGTTTGCTTCAGTCACGAAGCAAGGGTTGTCTGGGAGCTCGACGCGAGACAGGTACGGCGTTTATTAATTTGCTTCCGTTCACGAAGCGGGGATTGTCTCTATGCCTCCCGGGGTAGCGCGTGTGAGAGAGCAGGCGCATGGTTCACTGCGGGTGCAAAATCATGAATAATCGGAGTCATGTGCCTTCAATTCGGCAAAGTAACTCTCGGTTAAAACGAGTTTAGGTAGCCGATCTCGTGCGAGGGAATATGGATTTGCGCTCACGAGGGGGGAGTGACTCATAAAGGGGGGTAAAAAGGCGACAAGGTTAAAGCCTAAACAGTGAAAGGGGAAGGTAGGATCTCCGTAAATTGCAGATCCGGGTAGGTGGGGAAGGGGGGGTAGGAAGTGTAGGTAAAACTACATAAGGGTAGATAGAAGAGAATACAACAGGATAAATAGTGAGAATTAACTCAACCTCAATTTAAACCTCCCCAGAAAAAAAGATCCATAACAATATCAAATGACAATAGTGTTAAGATAAGGGAGAAAAATATGAGCTACTTATCTGCTTGGAGCCGCATTTAAAAGAGGCTGATGGTTGCTATGTGTAATGTCTTACTGTATCTCAGTGTTCTTTTTGGAACCTTTTTATTGTGATGCGACTGGCTTGGATCTGCAATTAAAAGTCATTGCATAATGTGAGCCTCCGTGTCTTTAATGAAATCTAGATTCTCTAGGCATGTTAATAGGAGAATCGCAATTCTTGCTTATACACAGAGCATTCCTAACACCTCTGAAACTGTTATGTTATGTTATGTTATGGGTGTCTTTTATAGCGCTCGGCTACCCCGAAGAGTGTCCCGGCGCTTTCTTACCCACAACAAACTGCAAAGGGCAGGCTCAGAGAAGAAAAAGTGCTAGTAGATCACTGGCTAAAAAGCCACGTCTTCAAATCCTTCCGGAAGGTCAACAGATTAGAAGTACTACGAAGTGACAAAGGAAGAGTGTTTCAAAGCTGAGGCGCCAAACGTTTAAAGGAACGCCCCCCTACCCGTACTTTTTTAATGGCAGGGACAACGGCAAGAAAAAGAGATTCCGATCTCAGAGCTCTAGCCGGTTTATAAAGAGCAAGCCGTTTCTGGATATACTCTGCTCCAACACCATGGAGTGCCTTATGCGCCAACGTGAGTGCTTTAAAAGCAATCCGCTTCCGAATAGGCAGCCAGTGCAAGGAGATCAAAAGGTCCGAAGCTCTCGCTCGACGATGCAAGACAAAAACGGCACGGGCCGCAGAGTTCTGGACTACCTGTAACCTTTGAAGAAGATATTCAGGCAAACCCAGATGTAGGACATTGGAATAGTCCAATCTCGAACCGATAAGGGCCTGGACCGTGACCTTCCTATGCACCAGCGGGAGGAGAGGAAGGAACTTACGCAGCATCTTGAGGAGGCCATAACAGGTGCCAGCCAATCCAAGGACCTGGGACTTAAGTGTCAAGCCGTTGTCAATCTTGACCCTCAGGTTCTTGGCAATCAGAGAAGATGACACTGGAGGAAACATATTCACCGGCCACCACTCCTGCCAACTTAGATCAGACTGTCACCCGAGGAATAGCACCTCAGATTTATCTGGGTTGCATTTGAGGCTGTTTCGCTGAAACCATTCAAAGACGGCCCCAAGACAGCCCCGAATGCCCTCTCCGTCAAACTAAGCCCCCTTTCCACAAGTGAAAAGGAGCTGAGCGTCATCGACGTATGACAGGATCTGAGCCCCAAAAGACTCAGCCAGCGCCGCTAAAGGGGCCAGAAAGATATTAAAAAGAGTCGGACTCAATACCGACCCCTGCGGAACTCCGACCTCCAGAGGCGGCACTACGGCCGCCTCTGGGCGGAGCCCAGACCACCTGCCGGCGACCAGCTAAATAAGATCGAAACCAGCTCAACCCCGTCCCTCTCAGACTGATCTCATAGAGTCTACTAAGGAGACCCTCATGAGGGACGGTGTCGAAGGCTGCCGACAGGTCTAGCATTACCAACATGGCCCTTCCTCCTGCATCCAGCACTTCCTTGATAACCTCATTGATCTCCAAGAGTGCGTCTCGGTGCTTAAGTTCGTCCTAAAGCCCGACTGGGTGGAATGCAGTAAACTATGAGTTTCAAGGAAAGTGGAGAGCACCTTGTGCACGTGTTTCTCCACCACCTTTGCCAGAGCGGGCATGAGGGAGATCGGCCTGTAGTTAGCACGCAACTCTGGATCCAGACCCGGCTTTTTGAGCAATGGAACAACCATCGCCTGCTTCCAAACTGCGGGCACCACCTCCCTGATCAAGGATAGATTAAGAATGGGATTAATCAGCGGATTCATCACCTCCGCCACCCCAGCCAAGAATTTGGCAGGGCACGGGTCTAAAGGTGAACCCGATTTGAGCTTGATCAGAAGATCCTCCGATGCAGAGCAAGAAAGAGATGGAAACTCCGAAAGAGTGGGACCAGATCCAGCTAACACATTTGACTGACCCCCACATCTGACTTCATGCAATCTTACCTGCAGCCACCCCCTACATGCCCTAGATGTCACACAGACACTGCAGACGTATTGCATATGCTATGGCCTTCCTCTGCATTGACTTCTTATTGGGTGGATAAACGTGCAGCACTGACAGGTGCTGCCCACTGGGATAATATTGAACACTGCCTACTGAGCCTCTAACCCAAACCCAAAAGTTTTAAAATCACAGGTAAATTTGTGGTTATGGAGCTTCTTCATGCGAAGCAGCAGATCGCCAGATGCTGGAAATCCCCAAGAACGCTACCAGCCTGTACCTGGAGAGAATATGTCATACGCTGCAGCACAGCTATGAGTTGTGCTCTCCACAAGGAGGAATACTGTAGTCTCCGTAAGTGACTTTTACTCATGATTTGGGACGATTTACTGGAAACCTTTCAATCTCAAAAAGACCCTGAGTACCACCCATTGCTTTAAAGATACACCACATGACCCCCATCCCCTCCTGTGGCTCTAAGCCCCCCCCCAGACCGGATGACAACGATGACTAACCATCAATCCACATCCTCCAAGACCATATTCACACAATGTAGCTTTAGCCTTTTTTGGCTATCCTATTCATGGGACATTGCTACTTACTAATCACACAATTTGTAGAGACCTGGAACAGAGATGACAGTTTGGGGTTCTGGGTGAAGGGTCCAGGTATATAAAGGTACTCTTTGTTTAATTTTCCAGCTGTCTGTTGTTACAGACCAGTTACATGAGTAAACTGTATTGTTTCAGCTATATCCAATATATTACCCAATGCAAAAGACCCATTACGTATACATAACGTCTGTCTTATACACTCAAACCAGACTGTATTGTCACACATGACTGGTATGTGATAAAACAGTGCTTACTGAAATGCAATAAAACATGTTTGAAAAAAGAAAGGTCCACTTTGCCATAAAACTGGCCTACAAACTACAAACAAGCATTGCCAAAGCCAATAGGTCTTTCTTACGCATGAGCTGTTGGCTTTGCCAATGTGTTATATCCATGGTGTGCTCCAATGTGGCTGCTGTTCATCTGGAGTAAAAGTTAGTGGAATGGAGTTTAGTTGAGTGGAGTGGCATAAAGAGTAATGGAGTGGTGTGTAGAGTGGAGCGTTGTGGAGTGGCATAGAATGTCATGGAGTGTCATGGAATGGCGTAGAAAGTAGAGTGTTGTGGAGTGATGTAAAGTGAAGTGTAGAAGTGCATAGATTGAAGGGGCTTAGAATAGAGTAGCATAGAATAGACTGTAGTAGAGTGTTCTAGAAAGTTGTAGAGTGGAGTACAGTGCCACAGAGATGCCTAGAACAGAGTGTCCTAGAGTGGAGGTGTGTGAAGTGGAGTGCCATAGAGTGGAGTACAGTGGCATGGCGTAACATGGAGTGTCGTGACGAGAGTGAAGGGACATAGAGTGGAGTAGCATAGAGTGAAGTTGAGTGGCGTGGAGTGGTGTAGTGTTGGAGAGTCGAGTGGTGTAGAGTGAAGTAACGTAGTGTGGAGTATGCATGGAGTGGTAGCGAACTGTCATTACAGACCGCACATTTTCAATCAAAATAACAATTCCATTTGCAGGGACACACAGTTTACTGAAAAATTCATACAATGCACAAACGATAATGTATGGAAATGGCATCACCTTGTATATTGATTTGTTTTGATCGTATGAAAATCTGTTTTCACCACAATTCAGAATTCCCCAAAAATGTGCTTAATTTGTGCTTTCCGAAATCTGATATGTTCTGAAATATATCTCCCCAGTTAATTGATAGACATTTACATTTTGTGGTGCTAGAAAATATCCGTTCCTTCCACAGCTAGATTGCCGTATATATCCGCTTACTTTGAAATTAGAGAAGGAAAATTAACAACAGTGCTCTGTCAGACAACACAGCCTGACATTTGACCCCTGTCTTTGAATGCACAGAAAATGCGACTAGATAAGAACAACAATTAAAACTTCAATCAAAATAACTTTATTCGGTTAGTTTGTACAAAACTATCCAAGTATACAAACAGTAAAAAACATTGTCAATTTACAGTTTAAAAATATAAAAACAGATACATTTTCAAGTAGCTTATTATAAAAAGCATTTGCAATGCAATGGGTCACGCATTTACGCGAGTTTGAGCTATTGACATTGCAAATAACAATGCCTTTTATTTTTGTTTTCATTTTAAAAACATAATAAAAAGGAATTGTTATTTACAATGCCAATAGCTTAAACTCGTGTAACTGCGAGACCTATTGCATTGCAAATGCTTGTTTATTTTTGGGTCTCGCCTGCAGGGATGCGCTGTTGCTTGTGGGGGGTATTGTTTACAATAAAAAGCTTGGAGCACAGCTAGGGCTTACAATTTGTTGGCTTCATTGCCACTCTTTTTTGCTGCCTCCTAATTGGCCAGCACATGACTGGCGTTACTTTCTTTTCCATCTGTGGAGCATAGACAAAGCACAGATTAATTCAACTTTATTAGTGTCTGTCCACTGTGATACAGATGCATGTTTCAGAAAACATAATCTGTTTCCAGTTCTTGTTTCTCTTTTCTTTGTTTTCAAACTCATTTTTGGACATTGTTTATGTATGCCTCTTTTGGCTTACTTGTACAACTAAAATAAAAAAAACTATATTTTACATGAGTTGAATTAAGCCATTACAATATATAAATGTCACAGTAACAACACATTTACCCCTTCATGATGCTTGCCGCGACACACCTATTTTCATTGATTTTTAGCCATTCATGCCCTTTATGCCTCTTACTTTTGTGTTGATTTTAAGTTAGTTTCCAAGCTTAAGTTACTTACAACTTTACTACTCTATGGCACTCCACACCATGCCCACTCTGTCATTCCACTCTGTCAATGCACTCCACTCTGTTACTCCACCCTACGTTACTCCACCCTGTTCTATTCCACTCTACATAACTCTACTTTACGCCACTCCACAACACTCCACTCTATGCCACTCCACACTACTCTACTACTCTCCACATCTCTCTATTACAAGTCACCCCACTCCACACAACTCTGCTCGCTGCCGCTCCACTCCACACCACTCTACGGTACCCTTCTTCACATAATTCCACTCCACAGAACTCCACTCTACGCCACTCCATTGTATGTCACTCTACTCTAAGCCATTCTACTCTGTTCAACTCCAGTCTACTCTATGTGACTCTCCTCTATGCCACTTCACTCTACTCCACTCCACGCCACTCTGTCACTCTACTCTACTTCTGTCAATTCTAAGCCACTCTATGCAACTCTACTTTACACCGTGCACGCCACTCTATGCCAGGCCGCTCCACTTTACTCTGCTCTGCTCTATTCTATGCCACTCCACGCCAGTCTAAACCACTCTACATCACTCTACTCTCCGCCACTTCTCTCCCCTACTCTATGCCATTCCTTTCTACCTTTCGCCACTCCCTTCTGTCGCTCTACGCCACTCCACGCCCTCTACACATCTGTACACAACTCTATGCCACTCCACTGTATGTCACTCTACTCTATGCACCTATACAACACTATGCGATTGTACGTCACTCTCCTCTATGGCACGCCACTAACTTTTTTGCCATGCTGAAGAGCAGACACGCTGCTGTACAACTTGTCTAAAAGACACTTGCAAGACAAGTAGCTCTTGCACAGGTGAAACCTATTGGCTTTGTCAATCCTTGTTCGTTATGCTATTTTTGTCACTGTTTTTTCCATTAATGATATATTTATATATATATTTGTATGATATTTGATATATATATATATATATATATATATATATTTGTTTTTACATATTGCTAGTTTCAGTCTGTTTTGCTCCCTGTTTGTTCAGCTTTGTGATTTCATGATGTGGCGCTCTCACCCTGCAGGTCTGAATACTCCCATTCAATTGAGACACAGTATCATTGACAACTTGGAGGCGCATAAGGAGTCCTGGCCACCTGCCTGCCCACCATTGGAACCAGCCAGGTATCTGAAAGCCAAGCGTCTATGCATGTTGATTGGGGGCAGGCAACTCCTGCCATATTCTTTAATTTTATTTATAATATTCTATCATGCTTATATTGCACAGTCAATATGCCAAAAGGTAGATAGTTTGGTAGATTGTGAACATAGATTGCAGGGAATGGGGAAGAGTCATAGATGGGTAAAAAGGAAATACTGAGAGGAGAAGAGGCAGATCTAACAAAGGTCTTAAGGTTGTTGAATGCTCCTTTGTAGTTCTCCAGTGGCAAATTTAAGGTAAATGGCTCTTTAGGAAAAATTATTAGAGGACCACAGAGGGTGGTGGCATGCTTCGGGGGGCGACGCCGGGTATGTATGAGCAAGTATTTGGGTGGATGGAGTTTGGGATTGCCTAGGATCCCAAAATTGGGTTTCAAAATGAATGCAAAAAGTTGGGTCAGCTGGACCCTAAATTTCTTAACCGGTCATCAAGCATGTGTAGCGAGGGAGAGGGGCCTGCTCACAGTATGCAAGCCCTCTGCAGAAAGTCAAGCGTGTGATTTGTAGGGAACCAGAAAAAATTCTGTGCACTCCATTGGTTTCTCCAAGGCGCACACAATGCAAGACAAGTATTTCTGTACTTCAAAGATGGCAAATGCCGAAGGCAAAGCCAAGGAGGCAGGTGGATAAGTGCATACCCTTCATGGAAGTACCCTGTTGTATGCTAGAGAACTGCCTTCACAGACTTCCCGGCCTTGCGCTCTCTGTACGACTGTTGCTTCCAAAGCCCAGTAACAGTTGTGGGGTGCCCTTGTAATAATGGGGGTAAAGGAGGGTCTTTCCAGGAGACTGTAAATTTGAGAGTGGGAAAATCAGAAAGGATAACACCAGAAATCCCAAGTAAGGAAAAAGCCTTCTAATGAGTAGAGTTGAGGTGACATGCTAAATGACAGAAAATGAATGAAGGTTGAAAGGATGGTGATAGCGACAGTAGCAGAAATATC
Organism: Lissotriton helveticus; assembly: GCF_964261635.1. NCBI lineage: Eukaryota > Metazoa > Chordata > Amphibia > Caudata > Salamandridae > Lissotriton > Lissotriton helveticus. Next base: position 1,937,340,613 of record NC_136057.1, on the reverse strand, counting down.
AAACGTGCCTATATTCGAAGTTGATGGGGAGGAATTGTGAACTGTGGCAAGTCTACATACTTACACTTAACTGACATACCTTTCCAACCCCTACCAGACAATCAATATAAGAAGGCTGAGGATATGTTATGATACTGGGATATAGATCTTGTGACCCTCGCAAAGCCTGGGACAAGAAAATGTCCATCCTGCGCCGTATATGCTGAGACTTTGCCTCTAAATGTGATGGGTTGGGGCGAGGGGCGGGGGGGGAGCGGTGGGGGGGGGGGGGGAGTATATAAAATGATAGTTTGTCCTCTGTTCTTATACATCCTAAAATAAATAAATCACCCATTCTTTGTCGCGTATGCTTGCTTCCAGGATTTCCAGGCTTTGGTAACCTTCTTTATCTGCGTGGGTAAAATACCCAGGGTCTCCATTTCTAAGTGTACGCTGCCGGCATTCATGGGGAAGTCTGGACCTTCCGGATCTTTTCCCCCATCAGTGGGCATAGAAATGGTACAAATAGGGGACTGGCTGTTTCTGTATCACCAAGACTCCACCTGGAGTCGACTACTCTTGAGAGACTTAGTATGTTTCATTTATTGTATGGGGGGCCCCACTCCCACGTTCACTTCCCAAGATCACTAGGCTTCCTTTCCTCAGCTGGTGTGCAGCACGCAATCATATGAAATGGTGAGGCAAACTTGCTGCACAAAAGTCTCTTTGGGCAGGGAACCGGCTGAAGCGGGTCGCACAACTGGAGGGCTTACGACAGTGCGACCTTATAGTCATCTCCCGTCTTAGTGACGTATTGGACCATGATCATATTCACATCGCTGAACACCTTTTAGTGAAGTTTGAACTCCCCAACTCTCAATTTTTTAGGTACCTTCAGTTGCATTACACCCTAGACACATTGAGACGCTCTATGTGAAGTGCTAGAGTATAATCCCCTGAATCCAAATTGACTATGGAGACACTGGGCAGAAAAGGCACACCAAGACTGCATCGGTCCCTTCTGTTAACGGCTATGATCCTCTCAAAGGCTTGCGAGAGGCCTGGGAACGAGATGTCGGGGAGATGGGAGATGACGAATTGCAGGAGACCCAGATGGCAGCCCAGATACTGTCCATCCCCTCGTACCTGCAACTAATCTAATTCAAATAACTTCATAGTCCGAATAGACTATGGAAAATGGGGAGGGCTCACACTTGGAGTGCACGAGATGTCAGTCCCCATAAGAGTCATATATTGGATGAGCTGGGTTTGCTCAGTTATAGAGCATTACTGGTGAGGGATGTATGCCTGCCTTGTAGATGTTTTGCAGTTCCTATTAGTCATGGATCCTAAGATAACCCCTACTAGGAATAATGGAGGATTGGTTGAAGACTAGGGCCAACGGAATATAGGCGGGCTGGCCTTTTTGGTAGCTAAGAGGGACACTGCCAGGCATTGGCAACAGGCAGAATATCCATCTCTGTAGGACTGATAAAGAGGCATAAACTACTGTGCAAGGGCTGAAAAGTTAGTCTACAAATGGAGGGCCTGTGCACTTAAATATGATAGTGTGGGGGCTTTGGACCTCGCAACAATGGTACGTTAAGAGATGTGAAACCAAAGGGGATGATGGACGGAGCGTTGACAATACAAGCACTCACCCCCAGTCAACTGATCTGGGTTTAATCCATCATCATTCTTTAGCTCACTCCGCCACCCCAGTTCAGACATGGCCATATGCAAATCAGTCTGACCCTGTGCCTTATGGGAACAGTTCAGCCCGAACTGCCAGGCCAAGTCTTCTCTGGACCGGAAACAAGCATCCTGGGACCGGTTTCGGGTTCATAACCCTCATCAGCCAGGCTATCTTGAATCCAGTGGCAAAGTGGGCAAGGGACCCACATCTGGGCATACCCTGACAACTTAGGGCGAACAAAGCAAAACCAAAGGGGATGATGGACGGAGCGTTGACAATACAAGCACTCACCCCCAGTCAATTGATCTGGGTTTAATCCATCATCATTCTTTAGCTCACTCCGCCACCCCAGTTCAGACATGGCCATGTGCAAATCAGTTTAACCCTGTGCCTTATGGGAACAGTTCAGCCCGAACTGCCAGGCCAAGCCTTCCCTGGACTGGAAACAAGCATCCTGGGACCGGTTTCGGTTTCATAACCCTCATCAGCCAGGCTATCTTGAATCTAGTGGCAAAGTGAGCAAGGGACCCACGTCTGGGCATACCCTGCCAACTTAGGGCGAACAAAGCAAAACCAAAGGGGATGATGGATGGAGCATTGACAATACAAGCACTCACCCACAGTCAACTGATCTGGGTTTAATCCATCATCATTCTTTAGCTCACTCCGCCATCCCAGTTCAGACATGGCCATATGCAAATCAGTCTGACCCTGTGCCTTATGGGAACAGTTCAGCCCGAACTGCCAGGCCAAGTCTTCTCTGGACCGGAAACAAGCATCCTGGGACCGGTTTCGGGTTCATAACCCTCATCAGCCAGGCTATCTTGAATCTAGTGGCAAAGTGAGCAAGGGACCCATGTCTGGGCATACCCTGCCAACTTAGGGCGAAGAAAGCAAAACCAAAGGGGATGATGGATGGAGCATTGACAATACAAGCACTCACCCACAGTCGACTGATCTGGGTTTAATGCATCATCATTCTTTAGCTCACTCCGCCACCCCAGTTCAGACATGGCCATATGCAAATCAGTCTGACCCTGTGCCTTATGGTAACAGTTCAGCCTGAACTGCCAGGCCAAGTCTTCTCTGGACCGGAAACAAGCATCCTGGGACCGGTTTCGGGTTCATAACCCTCATCAGCCAGGCTATCTTGAATCCAGTGGCAAAGTGAGCAAGGGACCCACATCTGGGCATACCATGCCAACTTAGGGCGAACAAAGCAAAACCAAAGGGGATGATGGACGGAGCGTTGACAATACAAGCACTCACCCCCAGTCAATTGATCTGGGTTTAATCCATCATCATTCTTTAGCTCACTCCGCCACCCCAGTTCAGACATGGCCATATGCAAATCAGTCTGACCCTGTGCCTTATGGGAACTGTTCAGCCCGAACTGCCAAGCCAAGTCTTCCCTGGACCGGAAACAAACATCCTGGGACAGGTTTCGGGTTCATAACCCTCATCAACCAGGCTATCTTGAATCCAGTGGCAAAGTGAGCAAGGGACCCATGCCTGGGCATACCCTGCCAACTTAGGGCGAACAAAGCAAAACCGTGCTCTCCATGCCACTGTAATCAAGCTATCCTGGCTGATGAGGGCTGAAAGCCCGAAACCGGTCCTAGGATGCTTGTTTCCAGTCCAGGGAGGACCTGGCTTGGCAGTTTGGGCTGGACTGTTCCCATGGGGCACAGGGTCAAGACTGATTTGCCTATGGCTGGGTTCAAACTGTGGGGGCATGGTGAGCAAAGGAACAATGGATTTAGGCCCAGGTCTCTGTACTGGGGTGAATGTATGACATTGTTCTGCATTCTGTCCATCAACTGTTGTTTTTACGTTAAGAGTTGTGGTTAGAGCCTCTATTCCAAGTATCTTCACCTACGCATTCTCTATGTACTACCTACTTTGCATGCACAAGTCTGCTGTGTTTGGTGCTACATCTTATGGTCATTTGGTACTGTGCTTATACCTTGCCCTAAAGTTATATAGAAAAAAAGAAATCTGTAAACAGCAGAATTCTGCCAATTACACCTGCACACACCAATATCCCCCACATGCTCTGAATGTGTATTTAACCTGTGAAATTTGAACACCGAAGTTGTCCCAGAGTTTTGTGCCATTAAGCATTAGAAATGCACTTTTTAACAAAGTGCTTTCATGTAATATTTTGAGAAACAAAAAATGCTGTGGGGTTGAGTGTGGTCCAGTTGAGATTAGATGGCAGAAACAGACTGTGATGAGGAGGAAGGAAGAGAGGTGAGAACGTGTCAATGGACATTACTGGTATTTCTGATATTATGCAGAGGGTCACCGTGGTTTTCCCTTTGTCACATGATTATTGGGTTATCTGCTGTGATTAGAATCCAGTACTCCAGGTTCAAAGGTCAGTGACTCGGCTCCTAGACCAGTGCTCCTGTTTCATATCCTAGCCTCCCGTAGGCCCATAGGAGATGCCTTCTTGTGTGTGCGAGCAAGCGTTGCTGCTACAAGAGTATGCAATTAAAGTCCTGGATGGGAATTGGAGTGTGTTAACGTGACCTACATCTCCTCGTTATGCTGCAAAGAGACCAATGTGGCAACTGGCAGCGTGGCACTGTAATTAGTGACAGTATTTCTTACTTTGAAGTGTATATTCGCACATGTTCTCCTTTTGTGTTAATTATCCCCTTCTTGGACTCGACGTCGAAGCAAAGACCTAGAGTTATGGTAATGAGGCGGGTTATTGTGAAACTGAATCCGCTTTAAGGAAGTTACATTCCTATACCCGTGCTTTGGTTGACCTTTTTATCTCTGCAGCGTTCCTAATCTGTGTATGTAGGGCTCTACCTCCATGTTTAATTTGCGTCATAAGGGCGGGCTTATTGTAGGGTCTGTGTTTTTTAACGAAACATCAGCCAAGGTGAACAATGCTCTCTACGTCAATAGTTGGGGCACGCGCTCTGCTAAATGTTTGAGGACTAACACAGAGGTCACGGGTCAAGGCTGCAGTGGTTCATCGCTTAATGAGTGGGTCACCATCTGAAACAAATTCTGGCCACACAAGCTTCCCACCATTTCACATTTCCTAAATATTGCATGGAAAGTTTAAGACATTCAAGAGACTGGGAGATGTTTGTTCTAGTTGAATAAATAGTTACTCAAAAGACGAGACCCAACATCGAGCAGTAACGTCATACACACTCAAAAGGCAATGTTCTGGAAGCTGGCTAGTATAGGTTCTTTGTTAACGGGTCATGTGACACATGGGGCAGTACCAACTTCCTCCTTATATGAAAAGGTAATCTGCAAGCTTGCTAATGGGGGTTCTGCCCATTATGTAATACACACATGTTATCACTGCAACTACTACTATGCAAACTCATAAGATGGTGATCAGGGTACTGGTTTGTATGGTGGTTTCTGCCCTTATTGTCGCACTACAATAAACTTCCCTCCACAGTCCATCAAATGTTGATCTGCAAAAACATAAGGAGGCTGGTCAGTGTGAGGTCTTTTCAGGGGTGGCTCCTCCACTAGGGTGGAGCAGCAGCGCCCCACTGCTTTCTCGCAGTGGAGAAGCAGAAACTTAAAATGGTAAAACTACCATTTTATGTTTCTGCTTCTCGCACTGCGAGAAAGCGAAGTGTTTGGCTGCGGGCGGGTGCCTGCTTGGAACTGCTCTGTGAGCAGGGCTGGACTGGGCAGGGGAGGAGGGGTGTGCCCACTCCTGAGTGAGCATGCCTGGTTTGGTCGGCCTTCTGGGGCCGTCCAAACCAGTCATGCGCACTCTGCACTTGCTCCATGCAGGCTGCAATGCAGAATACATGGAGAAAATGGCCTCTCCATAGGCACCTGGCTGGGTACCATCCCGACCAATCACAACGCTGCCATTGCAGGGTTGTGATTGGCTTAAGGGAGGGGAGGGAGGCTTCCTGTTCCTGCAGAAGAGCTGGAGCCATGAAAACGCAGGACCCGTTCGACCGGCAGACAGGTAAGTTTTTAAAATGTATTATTACATTTAAACCCCCCCCCCCCCCGCATGCCCCCTCACCCACGATTAATGCCGGCTGCGACTGGGTTTTTCTAATTATGCATCAACATACCCTTTAGACGTTATTTCTTCAGTGACTGTACTGAAGTAAAAGTCACTCACCTGTATTCCTAGTTCTCTTCCAAGGGAATCCTCATCGAAGTCGTAAGCACTGAATAATCTCTCCCACGTGCGGGGATCGTAGAGCACATTTAAAAGTATACATATATGTATAACCAGGATTAGTACCATAGTACTTTATATATGTTTGAAGCCTAAAGAAGACTTCAAATGGCCACATTTCATTGAATTTTCATTTTATTTCAAGAAGCCAATTGCATAGGCATGCAACACTATACAAAAGTGACCATAGAATATCTTTCACAGACCTTTGTAATAGGAAAAGGAAAGGGAATTTAAGACCTTGTTAGCCAATAGGCTGCAATGCAAACCACAGAATAGAAAACAGGCACTGTGCCTTTAAGAACCTCAGAGTACCCCCTGTATCCCACTATGCCTCACAGGCGACAGTTCGATTAGGTCAGGTAATTTTTACAGAAATGTGGAATCCTGGGTGAAGCAATTGTTGAGAGCTGCAATAAGTTCTGTGTGGAAAAGTGGGAGGGTTGCTTATGACTTTGATAAGAATTCCCCTAGAAGAGAACTAGGATTACAGGTGAGTAACTTTTCTTGCTCTTGCAGGGGATCCTCGTCAATAGTCTTGAGCACAGAATAGAATAGCAATGCCCTCCCGCAAAAAGTTGGACATGAAATAAAAACAGCTCAAACTATCACCCAAAAAGCCAGCCCTACTTGAGTATCTGCTCTGAGTCTGAATCTAAACAGTAGTGTCTAGTAAATCTATGAACAGATCTCTAAGTAGCTGCCTTACAAATCTCTGAAATGGGAACATTCCAAAGAGATTTTTTGATGTCGATGGAGGTGGTCATACCGTCGATGGAGGTGTCCTTGACTTCGACTGTGTTCACATCAGCCACTTTCTGGTTCTTTCACCGTTGAGTGTCTCGACTTTGTACCTGATGACGGTGAGCAAGAAGGTGTGTCTGGTCTTCAACGCTATACTCCTTGACTTCAAAGACGAGTGATGTCTCTTTTTCTGATGTCTCTTCTCCTTAGATATGCCTCTAGGGGAGTCCCTGGAGTGAGTAGTAGAGGACTGACCTTCTCTGTGGCTTCTAGAATATTTGCCAGCATGTTCTTCCTTCCTCTGCTGCATTCCATGTAATCTGTTTTTCTGTCCGTCCTTCAAAGTTCTTCTGAAGAAAAACTGACAATAAGTACAGGAATAAGGGATCTGATCTTCTGGAAGGCACATTTTCTGTCAGAAAAAGGTGTCAAGCTGTCTTAAATGGCAAAAGATGTCAAGTGAAAACTCTTAATAGGTTTGGAAAGATTTTCAAAAGATGTTTGTCAAAAAGGCAGCACTCCGTGCCCTAAGATCACCGTTTTATAGTGACGTATGTCTATGCAATTGACTTCTTTTTAAAATGAAAATTAATTCAATTCTGGCCATTTTAGCATTCTTTAGGCTGCAAACTTGGTGCAAGTACTGTGGTACAAATTGTGGTTATACATATATGTCTACTTTTTAAAAGTGCTCCAGGATCCCCAAACATGGGTGGGACTATTCAGTGCTTATGACTATTCTACTATTGTAGCTGAAGGAGAACGTTCTAAGCCCCCCCCCACCAATACCAACAGCTTGAGGGAGTATGTCCTTTACTCAGAGGAGATTAAAGTGTTGAGGTATGCAAATCCCAACTAGCGGCAGATAGGGCTGAAGTTCTTGCGGCAGGAAATGTTTGAACATAGAAATACTTGATAGGAAAAGGTAGGCATAAAGTGACAATTATATTGGTAAAGGACCGGGTTTAGCCTCCCTGTGGCCCACCACATGCCATCTAATGTGATGTATAATATTTACAAACCCTGTCCTCTTTTATTCTGAGTATTATCACGCATCACTATTTATATCACTTGGCGCAGTTGTTCTTAGCCTGTGGCCCAGGGCCCATGGGGATCCCAATCAGGGGAGTTTGTATATTTAAAACCAAATAATATTATCAGATTAATAAAGTGTATGTAAATAAAGAAGCAACAATGAACATTGCCAATGTTAAAACGTTCTGTAGACATGAAGGAATTTTAAATTGGTAGTTAAAAATGAAGTTTGTATACTCATATTGATTTGTGGGAGCAGTGCAAGTGCATCAAACACTTTAAAGTATGGTCAATGAGTGGCCTCAAGTGAATTTAGACAAGCTCCAACCTTCCAATTAATGTTACATTTAAAAAAAATATATTTGTTGGTGAATCTCACAAAATATTTAATCATTTGTGTATTTGTTGATGAATGTCTGCTTCTGTATTGTTTTGTAGTTCAAATCATCAAACTGTTAGGCCAGGGTCCCCAGCTTCCAGTAATGACTCAGTGGGGGTCCCCCTTCCAGTATTGACTCAGTGGGGGTCCCCCTTCCAGTAATGACTCAGTGGGGGTCCCCAGATTCCCATAATTATTCAGTGGTGATCCACAGGTACCAGTAATGATTAAGTGAGGGGTCTACACAAGTCAAAAGGCAAGAACCACTGGCCTAGCTGTTGCCTTAAGACGGATACTGCCCCTCCACCCACATTCAAGCCTGTTCACTTGTTCATTCACTTTACACTTGTTCTGAATTGCACTTTGCCCCATGCAATCTTCTTTATGTACATAAGCATAATTACTTCCTTCTACTGTACCTAACAACGCCACAAATGTGTATATTATATGCAAGGACCAGCTGCTGTTTATCCAATGGTGCACGTACACTTAACTCATTATCTGCTTTTCTTACTCCCTGTATATTTAAACGTCATTGGCAACCGCTGTCTTGGATCAAAACTATACTATGCAAAGCAAAAAGGTTTAATAAACATTATTTAAAAGTATGGACTGGATTCATCTTGAAAGGCATGTTGTAATATTTGTAAGAACCAAAACGTCACATCAAAAGGCCTTGCTTGCAAAGGGCAGCTTGGATATGTTTTGCTGTTTTTAAGGCAAGGTTCAGTGTACGTCCAGATTAGGATCAAACCTACCAGGTATATCTTATTCTGGAGGCTAGTGTATATTCAAGCAGTAGGTAGAATCTCCTTTTATGAAGAACACCATTCAAGCAACACAGGTAAAGGGAGGAGGCGAAGAAATAAATGGTCTTGAGGTTGCCTCCTCTTAGTGAGCGATAAGGGGAGCTATGGTTAGATTGCAGTGATATAGAACCTGTCTGCTCCTACAGAGGAGCACGATCGCCGAGCTGGAGCGTATGTCCTGACCAAAGGCTTCTTTTGAAAGCCTGAAGTTAAGTATTTTCTTGTATTGACCCCGATAACCGTGTCTTACATTCTCTTGCAGTGTGACAGAGATTCAAGGGTTCTTCAACAGTAACAACGTGGATTACCTGGCCTTGATTTTCGAGGATAAGAGATCTTACGTGGGCAGAGAGGTGAGACCATAGATGCTGAATAGTAAAAATGTCCAATCAGAGCATCGCGGGGCCACAAGTCCTGAGATCCCCAGTCCTGGAGTTAATTGGGCGTCTCTAGGGTCATGGCTGCTTCAAAGCTTCATTCTGCTTGTTTCATTGGGTTTATCACAGGAGCTGCCATTCTCCTAGGCCAACACCGTAAGTACTGGCAGAAAAATCCCTAGGCCTCACAGGAGCGCATTTGATTTTCTGTCATATAAACCCTTGATGGTGGATGGTGTTGTGTGTGAATATTAGGAAAATATTAAGAATCGATATCCTGCAGGGCCTTCCTCTAGCACACACAGATATAACTATGATGCAGGCAATTATTTTAGTGCTTGCTAGGAAAGATTACCCAGGATACAATACTTCCCTATTACAGGTGCAGCTCTGTCTGAGATCCCTCTGTGAATTTAGGTCTTCCTGACTCAGATGCTGAATGTGACACATGTATACTAACACACCCGCCAAATTTGAGCCTACATACATATTGCTCTTCATGATAAAGACAGACAATGATAACACTGTACATGCCACGCTCCTCCTACCGATGTGCCAGTACAGCCCCTTTTTCGTCATCTATCCATGTTTTCAGCAAGGGTTGATTGAAATAAGAGGCAAGTTTTCTTTTAATCCAGTGCAGAATTAGTTATATTGCCTTATCAGATGATGCTGTGTGGAAAAGTTGCATTTAATTTCCCTTGGTTCTTTTCTTGTATGTGTTTTGTATGCTTGTGAGCGCTGTTAGTTAAGTCTTTCTATGCCCCACTGTCAATACAAAATTGTTGTACTGCTTCTGGGTTTGTGGGATGTACCCGTTTTTAATGTTCAAAATCTGTTCACTCTATCTGAAATGTGTACATAAACCAGGCCCCAGTTTGCCCTCTCTGAAAGCTGCTCCTGGCCACACATTTCCACTCCTTTCTCTGATCCGATGTACAGGGTTCTCATCCGCGCACCAAAGGTACATATACACAAGTTACCCCTGAGCTCCTCTGTACATAATACTTCACGTGACGAGGACACACTGACACAGACTCTGCTCTATTCAAACTTTACTAGCCTAAGTGTCTGACATCCCTTTAAATGTAGCTCCTCGCGACAGAGGTACACCAGCACAGCCCGCGGCTGAGATCTTTACATAAAGGCTGCATTTCATTCAGTCCTGCCTGGACTGCCAAGCTTCTATCTCAGGCTTTCCTTCCTTGGAGCTCTGCTCCGTGTTGGCTTTTTTTCAGGAGGTTTTTATTTTCCTCCCCTCTTGTGCTTGCGATCCCATTAATCAGAGTGCGAAGCTAGGCACAGCACCTCCAGAAAGGACAAACAGTACCAACCTTGTAGCCAGTGGTACACCAGGTAAATACAATTTCACTGGTTCTTCAGAGGGCCATGTAGTCGAATTTGGCTGCTGGGAGAAAGGGAATGCAAGGGTAGTGGCAAGAAATAGAACAACTCATAGTGATGTAGATTACTAGCAGGTAATTAAGGCATCTCTCCCACGTACCTCCACCTTGTCAGAGTAACAGCATCTATGAAGGAATATCAAAGCAATAACGTTCAGACTTTTTTCTAGGTCAAAAAAGTGTTGCAGGTAAATAACAAACCACTGCCCCTTTCCCATAGCCATCCAAGTCCACGGAAATGTGCAAAATAGGCTTATGGAGAGGCAGGAAGATGTCCAACTCAAATTTCTGGTGCACATTCAACCGTTTGGTCTTTGGCGTGCACGAATGAGGAAATAGGGTGTTTTACTTTTTAATGGTAGATGTGCAAAATGAAAAACTGGGATTGGAGCACAAGGGTTATTGGGAAGGGAGTGGGGGGGGTCTCAGTGGGATCTGTGGTAGATGTGGAATGTGCATTGCCAGGTTGGGTACACTGTGATAAGGTACTTGACATGTCAATGTGTTGGCCCCTTTCTGTTCTGCATTACTGCATCAGTCTGCTGTGGGATGTCAGGTACATGGTAATGGTGTGGAATGTAGAATGTGGGTGTGCGTGAGGATTCGGAAGGTGGTGCTTTGTTTGTCATACTGAGCGGAAGATGCAGGATGGGATGGGGCTTCCTGATATGTAAAACTTGATTCATAGCAGTCATTACTTCACCTCCAGTGTGGATTTGACCTGTCAGATTTTTGACCCTCCTAGCAGGCACCTCTGCTACCTTTCTTTAAAGGTTAGATTCACTTCCCCTGGTTGACTAAACAGAAAGTTGGTGCATATTGGATTTTGAGGAGGGCATGCACTTCAGTCCAGCTGGTAGCTATTCATCTTTATTGATGCCTCTGCTGGTCCGTCACATGTAGGTATTTGTGCTTCTTTGTTGTGACTATTAATTATTAACTCAATTTTTCTCTATCACTTCCAGTATTCTGTGGAACCTTGCTGACAACTGTAGGGCACAGATGCAAGCTATACCAGGCTGCGTAACTAATCACTCAATAATAACCAGACAGGCCTGCTAAGACCAGAGAGATCTGCCACATATTGCTGGTTACCAGAGGACTCTAACATAGTCTATCCCTGAATCGTCATACACTCTGATCAATGATAAAAAGAATAAATATAGCATAGTGCATCTTGGCAAATCTCCTTACTTACTTCTCATGATGGCAATCCTTTAAGAAGGACTGTAAAGTGGTGTATCCGGTCAGATCTCGGATTCCCATCACTCTACAGCTGATAACTCTCCCAGATCCATAAGATTTCAGAGAAGACGTCCTTCTGCCACAGCCTACATATGAAATTAGATTGAGAACATACAAGAGAAAACGTTATCATACAGTCAAGAGCCTTACAGAACTAATCAAAGCTGCCAACTTAACACATGCTATAAAAATGCTTGCCTCTGTCTATCCCGCTTCCTCATCTGTCACACCACCAAGCACTGTGTCCGATAACACGATAACCATAGCTTGGTGATCATCATGCATGACATGGAAACACATTGCACACAGGCTCAAAGCAATGACTATACGAGTGAATGAGCGCTTCAGCGCTCCCACATAGGGGGTAGTGAGTGGTATATAAATGCTAGAGTACAAGAAATACAGTAGTACTCTCACATGAGGAGTGGACAGTATAGTAAAAGATGCTTCCTAGTGTGAGTGAGGGTCCAGTGTCCTTTTTAGTATGCACTCTTTGGACTACGCAAAGGTCCAGGTTCCACTAAAGGACCTGCTCGATGTAAACATGTTAAAGGAAGGAGGTACTCTTGGACCTCAAAAGAACTCTCACTCCCCCTTTGATAATTCAGCTATAATTTGCTTGGGCCACCTCGGCGGGTGCATAGGCCTATTCGTTGTTGTTTCTGATCTCGATTTTGTCTTGGAACTAGATTGAATACCAAGATGTAATGCAGGAAGGCCATGTAGAGCTCAGCACATTTCTGAAATATGTGTTTCTTGATCAGGAGTTTAGATTAAAATGTGTCTGCTTTGTAACCCCAGCATCAGTTCCTTTGCAAAGGGTGAAATTACCTTCTCTTCCAAATAACTACTTTATGACCCAGCAGGAGTTTGGAGAATATGTTTACCTCACAATACGTGAGGCGTCTGTGCCTCAAGTTTCTTCTCCTGCACATTCTCTATTTGTAAAGGAGACAATAGTTGGTTTTTTTTCACATCCCCATGGTCTGAGGTAGAGTATTTTGGTGACTGAATTCCCTGAGTGTGGGGTTGATTATATTGGAGAACCCCCATTCCCTGAGTCCCGGGTAGATTATGTTGGTGACTGAATTCAGAGCCTGAGATACATTATGTTGGTGAACCCATTCCCTGAGTTCTGAGGTAGATAGAGTTGACGACCCATTCCCTAATTCAGAGTTAGGTTATGTTGGTTACCCCATCCCATGAGTCTAAGGTAGATGTTTTGGTGCCTCCATTCCTCTAGTATGGTGTGTATGACTGTGGCACCTCTGTTTCCAGGGTAGATACGTTGGTGTCCTCCATCCTGAGTCTGGATTTTCTTTCTTTTTCAGGTCACACTGGACTTGCTGCAGTATGAGAATATCGCTGTGCGGCGAGTTTTGCCTGGTGAGGCTCTGCAATTGCCACACTTTGGCGTGAAGTCATTCCCCTCCGCCTACTTACTCCAGAAGAGTGGTACCTTCTCGCGCATCAGAGTGTGAGTATGGAGCCTGCCAAACATTGAGAACTGGCACGAAGACCACCAGGATTAAGCGGAGAGGTGGAAGAGCCGGTGGCGGCCAGCGACCTCTATGGAAATCAATAATAAGGGAGAAAGCAAAATCTGCTTGGGTCGTCAGTAGTTGGCAATGGGGAGAAATCTCTGTATATACACATCAGAAATATAGTATACATACAGATGTGTAGAGTGTAATCGTCTGTTACCATTGTTGGATGTGAGGAGGGGCTGTGTATCGCAAGAGGCGCATCAACGCATGGGCCATGATACCCCTCCCGTCCCTCAACAATTCTAATAATTAGCATAATGGGTTCGGGATTTGCCTGTGTAGCTTATACTACACTGTTTTTTATATGTGCAGTGGTTTCATACAAAGGTGTTTACCATCAGCAGAGCTCAAGTAGTTTAATCCATGCAGTAAAATCATAACAGTGCAGCCTTGCGCTGCTTGCCAAAGTTGGTTTCTTCTGTAAGCTGATTTTCGAACGGAAACTGAGAAAATAGGCATTTCTCACGTCATATATCCTGTACTATATAGGCTGTACTTCAATAATAACCCTGGAATGTGACCCTGCCACTTACCAATAAATGATGTATAACTGTGTTCATTAGTTTACTTCTCCCAAAAAAACGTGTTATTCGGCCCAATGTATTGTGACGGGCAGGTAATAAATGTATTCAATATAAGCTAGCCAAAGTCAATGTAACACATTTCATACTATTGCACAAATGTCAAATGCAGCATTAGTACCGTAATACAATGTAACTGTTGTGAGAAAATGCTGCTTACTTTCTCACATATGCATGCTACAATGATTTCACTGAGTGAAACAACTTTGCTTGAATGGATTTAATCCCTTATTTGGTTCTGGGTAAATACCTTTGTCAATAAATATTATAGCTGAGAAAAAGGCATGGCATGATCCATGCATTCAGATCCGTTGAGTGCAATATGCTATTTATTATCATTTCGGAGGGAGGGGAGTGGCATGTCCCACTAAAGGCTTCGACATTTTGTGAGTCAAGCCCCTCCCCTCTCTCAATAATGCCAATAAATAGCAAATTACACTCAGCTCATATATTACGTAGATAGGTTTCTGTGTGGATATATATGTGTGTATATACATATGAATATAACTGTGTTCTAGTTAGGACCGAGTTATCATAGAACATTTATTTTTTTGGCTTACTAATAATGTTAGTGCTGAATGCTAAACCTTCACGAAACAGTCTTAAAAAATAAGTTCATCAACTCCGCTCCTTCCTTGAAAGTTTTGGGGTGATCTGTCAAGTGAAGCCTGAGAAACAAGCATTACAAATGCAATAGGCCTCGCCTTTTATTAAGTTAAAGCCATTCGCTTTGCTATACAATACCATTAAGCATGGGCGTAAAATCCGTTCCGCTCGCGGATTTTGCGGATTTTCGGCAAATTCGCAATCCGCGAACTCTCGCGAACTTGCCGAAAATTCGTAAAATCCGTGCGAAGCGGATTTTTTGCTTGGTCGCACTTGCCAACTAGAATACTATACAATTTCGCGGGAGTAAATACTTGCGAACACGTAGATGCGGCAGGCAGCAACAATCTCGCAATTGCGAGATTGCAAAATTTGCAACTTCGCACAAGAAATCCACCAGCAGGCAGCATAAACCTTGAAAATTATGATTTTTATCAGAGTAACTCCTCAGGTTGACATTTGCCTGCACTTTTTCTTTGCAAGGAGTCCATTTTTTGGGGGGGGGGGAGGAAGGAAGTGCCCCACAGTCTCCAACTTCCTGTTCCTGTCCAGCAGGCTCCTCCCAGTGCTTTCTTCATGTGCTGGTCACTTTGATTTGGATCTTGACCTGGAAGGATTACTTTTTGTGGATGCTGCTGGATATTTGGATTTTTGCAAAACTGAAAGCACTCAGCAGGTGCAAAAGTTCAATCTTATCATTAGTAACCATTCCCTGTAGTGCTTCCTGAGGGGCCCCTTCAGAGTTCATTTGCCTACTTGCAACTATTCTATGACCCTGCTCTGACCCTCACAGCAGGCTCAGAGAATAGCTACAAGTATACAACAAAGGTCCTGTTAAAAAAATGACACTGCAACAGAAAGCAATTACAGACAAAACTGAAAGCACTCAGCAGGTGCAAAAGTTCAATCTTATCATTAGTAACCATTCCCTGTAGTGCTTCCTGAGGGGCCCCCTCAGAGTTCAGTTGCCCACTTGCAACTATAGGCCACAAAGGTCCTGTGAAAAAGAATTGCACTGCAACAGAAAGCAAATTAGAGATAAGGAAGCAGGTGCCAGCCAGACTGGAAGTTTAAATTCAGTGACACATTAATCAACCCCAAATTAATTCATGTCAGTTGAAGCAGGGCAGGTGTGCTTGCTTTTTTTCACCCCCATAATCTACAGTGATAAACCAACCAGAGGGTGGCAGTGATGTACCAGAGGGTGGCATGGGTGTACCAGAGGGTGGCAGTGGTGAAACAGAGGGTGCTGTGAACCTGTGATGATGAACCAGACGTAGAAACAACATAGTCGCGGCCGTTGCGAGCCGACAAGTAAGTTCGCAATTGCGAACTGGTACAAAACCCTCGCGAACTGGCACAAACCCTTGCGAACACAAAAAAAAATAAAAAATCTGCAAATTCGCGAGAATTCGCGGATTTTGCGGATTGCGAATCCATAAATACGCAATTTCGCGGATTGCCAATTCGCAAAATCCACCCATGCTTAAATACCATTAGCAAAGCAAATGGCTTTAACTTAACCAAAGGCGAGACCTGTTGCATTTTCAATGATTTTTGTATATTTGTCTCAAAATTGGAGTCCTGTCTTTGAATAGTAAAAAAAAAAAGTGGCAGTGTCATGCCATATGTGCATACATGCATGGCGACGCAATTGCACGCAAATGTCCTCACTGGGCCACCACAGCATCCTGTGCGTGCATGTGCATAAACCATCAAGGTCTTTTTCCTATTATTTGTATTTTTTGCTAATGCTGCGAACCATCAGGAAAGCATGTATTTATGCTGATACCACACAGCATCATAAAACATCATTGTCAAAGCCAATTAAATCTGCATTGGTAGCCACAAGGCGAGACTGTTCCATTTGCCAATGCTTGTTATCAGTGTTGGGCCCACTGATGCCACACCTTGCGAGGGTTACTTACTTTTATTTTCCGTATTTGGTGCAACGCCGACTTCGCTCCAGGAGCAGCAGGGCACCTTTCAGAGAAGCCTATTATTGTAGCTGATGAATTCCGAATCCAAGCAGCAGATAATATACGAGGCAAACCTCTACAGTATGAGTGTTTATATTATAGGACACATTGACAACGTTAGGCTCGAGATGGACTGATTTGCATAGAATCACGCGATTTGCTGTCAAGTGTCCAAGTGAATCCGGATTGGGTCCTGGGCATCCTGGATCAGAAGTGACGCAGTTAGGCTCGAGGCCACATCTTCTCGCCGTACATGAGCAGAGAAGGGACATACTGTCTGAATCTGAGATTACACAACGCTGTGCGCGAGAGATGGGGCCGGTATGTCGTGTCCACACCCATCTGCGTGTTTGTTATTAACAGAAGAGAATGCAGCTTGCAACGAAAACGAAATCAACCATCAAATCCACGCCGATCCCCTCCCCATGACCTACAAGAAAATTCATATGACAGAGGCGCCTCTCTCCTCCGGTCCCCTTTCAGTCTGTTGGCAGAGTAGCGAATAGGATACAAGGCTAGAGCAAGTACCACCCCAACCCCTTACCCCCTTCTTCCACCCGAACACAGACCGTAGAACCCTCTGTGCTTCTCAGCGCATTGTAATTGAACTTGTAAATTGTATTTAAATAGCGCTTACTACTAGAGGTTAATTTGTACATAACAATAAGTGCGGGGGGGCTCTCCTCAGGAGGCAGCTTGCACCAACCAGCCAGCAGCGTCTCTGGTACAAAGTACCCGCACTTTTGTTTCCATTTCAAGCACTGACAGTAGGTCAGATCAGTATACATTTAGGAGCTTCTGCTTTGAAGGTAAAGATGGGATTTCACGCAGACTCAGACTGCATCGCCACAGCTTCGGATTCTGCTGGCTTGGCTCTGTGCCGACGTCACCCGATACAAGACGGCAGGGGGCAGCGTTGCATGCATTTCATTGTGAAAAATGCGGTTTCTGTCATCTCTCACAGGGTGGGGTGGTCTTCACATTATTCGGGTACGTCGCATAATACACTTTTGTGAAGCACTGACTCGCCAGGAAGAAGTCTACAGCCGCTGTCAGGACCCAGTCCAACTAACCTTTAGGGCGCATTCGGCCTGGCCCGTGATCGACTCTGCCCCGGCTCTGCCAGCTTGTGAGATGCACTGGACTACGGGTCATTATTGGCAGATCGTATAAGGTCTTTCAAATAACCAAATGTATTTTAGATTTCATTTTCCAATTCAATTCAGTTATCACATATGTATTTTATTTAACTACAAGATCATTGAACAGCGAACTTATATAATTCATTTACCCGCTTACGGTAAATATGGCATGCAAGCTACAATAAAATATATCTTTCTATTTAGTGGAACGATTGCCATTTCACACGGCTGCCAGGCACCTCTCTGAGGATGTGTAATGGTTGTGTGTGCACATACCTGCACGCCCCTTACTCTGGTCCTTGCTTGTGTATCATGTGTCAGGGACAGGGGAGTGTCCGCACTGACAGTTGAGTTCAGAGCCGACCCTTTATCTGCTGACTGGGCTCTCTAAGCTTTAACAGAAACAACGCCCCCCCCCCCTCTCTTATGGTGGGGGTCTGAAGAGCGGCTGCATTAGCCAATGCTTTGTGTGCATGTGGTGGGCAACGGAAATGATTGGGGGGCTGCCTTTACTTTTCATCATCAGACTCACCCAGAACCAAGGAGGAAAACAAGCGCTCACCATGACAGTCTTTTATCTTTTTGAGCCGTGCCACTTGGACGGCCTGGCCAGGTTTTCTTTATGGGACCATGTGTTTTGCCCCCATAAAGATAACAAACCTTTTACGCCAGCAGTAAGTCGGGGCAGCCAGTCCAAGTGGGACGGGCAAACAAGAGAAAAGTGTACGTCAGAGGACGCTCTTTCCCAATGGCTGGCCACCATTTAGCATGAACAGTGACGCCAGCCAATGGGAAAGAGGGGCAGGGCTTAAAGCCCGCTAGTGCACCCTCCTGTTGACACTAAATCTCGCCAGCGAGACTGCGCATGTGCGCAGTCTTACGCTAGGCTTCGACCTAAAAAGCAGGGTTACAAAACACAGCCAATCGGAATAACACTAAATTTGGTAGCAAGTTTCTGGGTGATCGTCAAGGAGGGGCTGAGGAGATAAGGAGGGCCAGTTTTTCAACACAAATTCCATAGGTAAATTTAGACACAGATACAGCCAAAATGGTCAAACGGAATGACACCAAATTTGGCAGAAACCTCTATTGTTAACCTAGATAGACTGCTTCTTCTGATTTGGTGTAAATGCGTTTAGTAGTTTTTGAGAAATAATGGTTCATATTTATAGATATCGAGATGGTTGTGTTCGCCGGACTCTTGTGAGAGTCCTGCGGGAATGCATCTTCAAATAATAGAGGCATTTGATTGACCAAGGCAGCTTTTTTTCTTGCCAGACACCTTGCTCCTGCAAAGTCTACAGGAGACTGTGCTCTGATTGGCTGGCCACAACATAAAGAAAAATGTTGCGGATGCCATTACAGGACACAGATCCCTGTGTCCTGAAAATGAAAAAAATAAGGTATAAGGGAGCAGGATATGTCTACTCTGACACCCCAGACTTTGTGGATTGGGGGGGGGGGGTGTCCAGAGGTCATGCGCAGCACCCCACAAAGGCCGTGCATAAGGGGTTGGGTGCAGGGCGAAGGCCTTGGCCGTCATCTCACTGTTAGAAGAAAGTGACATTATGCAGTCCCTTAACCTATATGGTGCCTATTTTGTGGCATCCTGAAAGTGATTTGACATCGCTAACACGTTTCCCTCATGCAACATTCTGCCACCAAAGTTATTGTTATTTGTTCCTGGTGGTCTTCTTTCCTCTATTAAAACAAAGGTGTTCCCTTGGTAATTCAATAATGCGTGCCACGATTTACCCTGCAATCTAATTATTCTTGCTTCATGAACCAGTTACTTCTAGTTAGATCTCATTCTTTCAACATTTACTCACCACACGGATATAAGTAGAACCACAAAGAGGCGCTGAATTCAATGGAGATACCACACTTTACAATTCCCAATGTACATTTTTGTCTTTAGTTTATTAAACAGATTTAAAACATCATGTGTTTAGTTCATCAAGGCAAGTTGTTTTTCTTTGCCTATATTTTATCACAGGTCATACATTGATTGTGATAAATTCACACATTTGACATATTTCTTTACTTTCTAATACATGATCACAATTTTCATCACAAATGTTAAAAACATTTACAAAATCATTAATACAATAATCATAAAACCACAGAGGGTTGTTGTCGATGCGTTTCGGTGGATTCTGCTATGCGCACCACCTTCCTCAGGACAGTTAAAAACCAACACAATAATCTGTAAGTAAAATATTTTTTTCAGAATCACTCTGGTACATTGAGTTACATTTTGTTAACATCTCAAAAACATTGTTAGACCTATCAGCCTCTATTCTCCTTTGTTGTTTGTAGTCCCACTTATATCACCTCATTACCAATCATATATAGTAAACCTTCAATCATCCTTATTCTAACACTTCACGTTTACATTTACATCTTGCATTGAACCACATGTGTAGAGCTCTATTTTTCATGTCTTAATTTAGAGCTCATCTCTTATCTTATATTATCATGTGCTCTCCTGTGGGCCCCCTCATCCCTTTCTCATTCACTCTTCCCACCATGTAAGGCTCAATTCAGCCTACCTTTATTCAGAGCTTGTATATACTCTGGTATCCCATAGTATGATGTTCACTGAGCTCATGCTCATTACTTATTATCACTTGGGTTATTTTAGTTATGCACCCCAAAATCTACTTCGTGCTCATTCACCTTGCTTGAAGAGTCTACTAGGCATAACTTTATTAAAAATGTCTTCAAGATTCATATAAATTCCCTGTTATGTTGTCTGGGAGTTTGGAATATGCCTCACTACTCGTTGAATTTGATAACTGTGGAGAAATAATATTTGTCTATTCAATCGTCTGTGCTATTCTCTCATGAGTTATCTACCGTTTCCTAGTAAGGTAATACCACTCACCCTAGTTAGTGAAGTCACTTAGGAATTCTTTGGCCTCCCCAGTCCTATTTCTTTAGGCACCGTTCTAAATTATTAGATCCTTTTTTCCATTCATTCAACACCTATGGAGGAAACAATCTATTGAATAACAATGTTTCCTCTCCAGACATATT
Organism: Lissotriton helveticus; assembly: GCF_964261635.1. NCBI lineage: Eukaryota > Metazoa > Chordata > Amphibia > Caudata > Salamandridae > Lissotriton > Lissotriton helveticus. The sequence continues at coordinate 1,937,319,863 of NC_136057.1, read as the reverse complement.
TCATTTATATCTGCACAAAAAATGTCAATAGCTCACCAATAATCAAATTCTCATCCTCCGTTCTTTTAAGGAATTAACCTCAATCAGTCGGCCCTTCTTGTAACCGAATGTGATCTATTCAGTTTGATAGGGATTTATTCAATTGTCCCTGGTTTCTGTGCTGTAATGAAAGAACCAGATTGTATTTTATTCGATCCTTGTTTGCACATTTTACTTTGTGGCTACTTGATAAGCTCCATTGGCACCGTTAATGTTGCTATACTTCAATTCCCATTATTTGTTTTTTAAATTTTTTTATACATCTTATTGGTAGTCATTTATTATCAATACTTAGAATCTTATTGGTAGTCATTTATGATCAATACTTAGCATGTTGTACCATTATTTTAATCTTAACTTCTTATGACCCAACATTTACCGCGGTAAGGCTGCAGTTTCTTTATATTTAGTAAAATGCTGTATCGCACCATTAGCAGTTTTTAGTCACCATTTACTCGATGCGGGCGGTTTTGTTATTCATTCATTTTTCGCAATTTAGCCCAATGTCACACACATGTCTATGGTTCCTTTCCTATTCACATCTCGCATTTTCCATTTATTTATATTTGGTAAACACAAGAAGCTAGTCCTCTTTATTATCGTTTTTAAAGTTCATGCTCACGTACAATGTCGGGTGCTGTAGCACACCATTAACAATTGCTAGTTCCCCAAAAACGGACGGGCTTGTTATTTTTACAATTTAACCCTAAAACGCTACGTGCATCTGTAGACCTTCCTATTCTCACCTCGTCTAACACGTAGCAGCAGCGTCTCCCCGAATATTCGTTGGCGGAATGAAAAGAAACGCCGGTTAGTTTATGGCGTTTAAATTAAGCTTCACAATGACATCATACATTGCGCCGACAACCCCGAAAGAGCTTTGTATAAAGTCAAAACCTCTATGGGCATGTCAGGGCACTGCATGAGTCATGTCTGATACAATAAAATTTGTTTTAAAAAAAAAAAAACCTCTATGGGCGCCATCTTGTCCTGGTGTCTATTTGCGCAGGAACACTAACATTTAAATTAAATATATCTTTCAAACATTTCCCTTTTTTTTTTACAGAGTGCCGGTGTTTATACTCCAAATCTTAGGACACAATGTCTATTTTTGGGGGATGACTTTCCAATATTTCATTTAAGCGATTAACACTTTGAGATTTAAATGGAAATGTGGTTCTGCAAGACTATCCAACTTGCGCTGTTTCCGCTGCTTTATAAACTTTAAAACAGGTGCTTATCAGTGGCCAAGAGGAAATACCTGCAGCATAAGAGGACTGTTGTACCATGTGTTGTGGCACTAGGCCGGTGGTCACGCTTTGTTGTAGGAGTTGATTGTAGAACTTGAATATGATCTCCGGGATTCTGCACAATGCAGCTTCAGGAGAATATTCAACTGTAATCATGCAAATAGAGAATGCCACCACATGCTGTAAAACAGCCCTGAATGTGTGAATTAAGAGCATGCTGGGTCATGCACAGGAAATCTACCTTTGGTGTATATTTTGTCCATTAACTCCGTTCCTGAGGCACAGTGAAATACATGATTTGCCCAAGCTTAAACAGTTTGCTACAGTAGGAGACCTGAGCCAGCAACAGACTACTACTTACTGCAAACGTTATACATTATGCCAATATATATGTACCACCACGTTGCCTTTTGGTCAATAACCCACTGTCCACCTCCCGGTAATAAACAGTCCCGTTTTTGTTTTATCGACATGCTTACTAGTAGTCTTAAAACATTCTAATCTAAATAACCCTTATCTTTAGTGCATAACCATGTACATGAAAATGCCTTCATTAACTGTGCTTGTATAAGTTTCAAAGACTGAAGAAGACATTCCCTTGGGCATAGGAGAAGCAAGCATATGAGCACCACCACATCTAAAGCCCGTTCTACATCACGATTAGCTGTACTGTTTCTTAATTGTTGTTTTTGGCAAATAACAGGAATTCTGTTTTTGTGTTGAGCTTCAGGTAAGGGCCGGACATACTGGATGACATGCAGGCAGTGTTTGAGGCGTTGGATGTCTGAAGCAAAGGAGACTTTCAGTTGCCAGTATCTTTAGATTAAGGCCACCTTTGGTCTCCTAGTACTTCATATCAAATCAATTTAAGAAGGAGATGAAGTCCTTAAAAATCATATATTGCGCAGCTATTGTTGTAGTAATGAAAAAATGTAGCAGTCTAGGCAATACCGCCATTTTAGAACGATTCTGCTCAATATGAAAAGAGGAAGCATACACCAAAATGAGATTGAGCCTCAAGCTGCTGCTGTTGATTCTTATAATAGTTCCTTAAATGTTTGTAACTTGGTGATAAATCTGAACCCCTTAATAGCTGTTGGTTGTGACCTCCCTCTTCAAAAAATCTGTCATTAAATCATATGGGATTGAAGCATCGAGAAGCTGGAAAGAGAATACACAATTTATCCCAAGTGACTCTGACGATAGACATTCTACCAAATTCATCCAATCTTATTATGGTCTGGTTCAAGTTTGTTCAGACGTTCTGCAGATATAGAAGTGATACAGAATGTATAGTGTCCCCCGCCTCTGCCCTCCCATCGTTCCCTATAGGTTAATGTTACAAGCCAATGGCTCAATTGCAAGTGCAAAGAGCATCTGCGGCCGAGGGCAATCCTGCCTGGTACCACCCTGTACTTGCCAGGAGCCTGCTGTCAGTCTGTCTGTTTTAACATGCACCAACAGGTCTTAGTATAAAAGGTGGGAGCAGGTAGCTATTCTTTCCCCAAATCACATCCTTTTAACATCTAAAACAGATAACCCTAGCCTAGTGTGATGAACCCCTTTTTCTGATCTACCGATAATACCGTTGGGATTGCAGCACTCTGAGAGCAATTATCTGATAAAGGAAATAAACATCTGCTGTTAGGTGGAGTGGCCCATTCTCCTACAGTGGACTAGGATCAATTAGACTTGGAGCAATCTGGTTGCAAGTTCTTTCCCCAGTACTTAATAATCCAGCTTCAACATAGATAGAGGTCTACATTTAGGGAGATGCAGTGGATCATGGGGAAGGCGGCTAGCTCTCTGGTGCTGTCTTTTCACCACCCCTAGTATTCCTCCAGACAAGGAGGGGACGACTGGGGACGGGAGAGAGTCCGACCTGCAGCCCCCACATTACATAAATACCTGCATTGGCAGTTCCACTTGATGAGGTCTCTCCAGGTTAAGTATGCCAGGCCTCTGTGGCCTAAGGACAGAATCTACCCTAGTATGATCTCACTCATGCTGCACCTCAGCTGGTTTCTAGTCCAGCGCCGCTCACCTTTACAGCCACTCCACACCCCTGATCTCCCATGGGAGGAGCAGTTCAACTCCTACACAAGCTCCTGATCTGGCAGGCTCGCTGGAGCCATAATGTGCTCCCCCATCGTTGGGGTCCTGTGATGTTCTTTCACAGCATCTCCCCAAGGGATGTGCACCTATAGGTCCCTTTTTGCACTTGCTGCTATTGGCCTTAACCCTTCAAAACCTGCCACTTGCCATCAGCGCCACCACCAATTTACAGACCTTTAGATGGCTGCAATAAAGCTGGGACAAAATGTCCTGGTTCCCAAAGGGTTACCTAACTAGTAGCTCAACTACTGGTACTGACTGCCCACTGGGTGTCAGGATTTTTGTTGAAGCAGGACCCGCCAGCAGAGTAACTGGTATAGAACATGTTTTTCTCGGTCTGCTGCAGACTTGCCCTGTACTTATTGTGCTCAAAGAAAAATTACCAATGAAAGCACTTTTTCACAATATTCTCCCAACTTTCTACAGTCAAGAGTACTTTATAATTGGTGCTCTCTAAGCAAGCAGATTTGTGAATTTTGTCTTTTCTGCTATTTCCTGTTTAGTATGCGTCATAGGCATAATGCTCCGTTAAGAAAGCATCCATCGTTCATTGCTGAGTGGCTTAAGACTCCTACATGAATCAGACTCTGGGCCTGATTACGAGATGGACCACTGAACCCGTGGTGGTGGTGCCTGGACTGACGGACTGGTGGTCCATCCGCCGTATTACGATACAGCGGTGGGACCGTCACAGGCCTGCAACAATCGCCCGGGATCATGGATCCAGCAGCAGTGAGAAGCTCTAATATGCCGGCAGTGCCGTTGTGGCACCCCCAAGCATATTATGAGTTTCCTCACCGCCACCGTTTTCATGGCATTGGGGCAGCCATGAAAACTGTGGCGGTGAGTAAACAAGGGGGGGCCCTTCAGGGCCCCCTGTTGCCTCAGGGTCATGGTGTGCCTACAGGGGGACACATGTTGTGCCCCTCTGTGTGCAGTCACCCCCTTTCCTGCACGGCATGGACTTTAGCGTCTATACCTTGCAGGAACGGGCTTTGGCGTTCCCATTGCAGTGCTTTTTTAATAGGCGCTGCCATGGGAAAGCCAGAGGACCGCCTGCCAGACCATGAGATTACTTGTAATCTGGCGGGCGGCGAGTTTGGCAGTCCTGAAGTGGGGCACTGGCGTGGCGGCCCGCTCAGGACCACCAAACTCGTAATCAGGCTCTCTATCTATGAGTATTCTTTTAGAGTCCAAGCTCCCTTAACAATAATACTCTTGATTTCTTAAATAAGAGGGCATTGGCAGAATTAAGGAATGCATTAAATCTACAGATTAATTTGTTGCTTTTGTTTAATTTTTATGGTGCAAGTCACATTACTGCATGGAGTCGTGAAATGGCTTATACGACGTTTTTCTTACTTGAAAGGTAATAGAAAGCTCTTCAAAGAGTGATGACCCATTCATCAGGTGGACAGGAAAGCTACATCAGCTGCTCATGCAACCACTTCACTTCAGGAGACATGTAAAGCATCAACCTAGAGAACTCATACATTTCCCCAAACGTTACCACCGTAACATGAAAAAGTGGGTCACCTCAATTGCTCCCTTCTCCCGTAAAACGCTGTCTGATACATACTCTTTTGAGGAATGTGACTGTTAAAAATCTGGTTCCGGAAAAGAAATGTATTAGATAAAACTATTCTTTAGTGCTGGTATCATTCATAGATTCACAAGTGGCCCATCACCATTCCATGTGAAGCGTTTGTTTAGGGTGTGCACCTGCCCATTTTCACATATCGCTTACTTTTTTAGGTCTCGCTGGCGTTGCAGCGCGAAGCGCTGCCGCCAACGAGACTTATAGTGACCGTGTTTGCCTCCAAGGGAGACAGACCTGGAGACAGGCTGTGCACGAGCCGATTGTGGTACGGGCACGAGCCGATTCAGGTCTGTGAACGAGCTTCACAGTGGAACAGCTTGTGCGCCGCAAGTAACAATTATCACAGCATGAGACCCCACTTATCACAGCATGTCAACAGGCGCCCCAGGCTGCTGGAGCACTTAACTATAATTAATGTGCAGTTGAGTGCTCCAGCAGCATGGAGCGCCTCTGTGCATGCTGTGATAATTATCACTTTGGGGCCTCATGCTGTGGTAATTAGGGCGGCATGCTCTATTTGCAGCACTGAACATTTTCAAAGAAGGCGAAGCAGCGACATTCATTGGAGACACTCACCCTCACTCACACTCACGCCCTCACCTCCCTCACTCGCCCTCATCCCCTCACACCCCCGACCCTTCACACACCTCCTCACCCTCACACCCCCTCACTCTCCCACACCCTCACCCTCACTCACCCTCTCACCCTCACACACCCTCTCACCCTCACACCCCCTCACCATCACTCACCCTCACTCACCCTCTCACCCTCACACCGCCTCACCCTCACACCCCCTCACCCCCCTCACCCTCACACCCCTCACCCTCACACACCTCACCCTCCTCACCCTCACACCCCTCACCCCCCTACCCCTCACCCTCACACCCCCTCACACCCCCTCACCCTCACACCCCCTCACCCTCACACCCCCTCACCCTCACACCCCCTCACCCCCTCACCCACTCTCACCCTCACACCCCTCACATACCCTCACATACCCTCACTCACCCTCACTTCCCCTCACCCACCCTCACTCACTCTCACCCTCACACCCTCACACACACTCACTCACTCTCACACCCTCACCCTCACACCCCCTCACCCCCCTCACCCCCCTCACCCTCTCACCCTCTCATCCTCTCACCCTCACACACCATCACCCTCAAAAACCCTCATCCTCACACACCCTCACCCCCCTCACCCATCCTCACTCACCCTCACACACACTCACCCTCACATACCCTCACCAGCATAGCATAACAAAACATAGCATAGCATAACGAAACACAGCATAGCATAGCATAACAAACAAAAGCATAGGATAGCAAAAGCACAGCAAAACAAAGCATGGGATAGCACAACAAAACATAGCATAAAAAAATAGCATAGCAAAACACAACATAGCACAACAAAACACAACAAAACATAGCATAGCATAGCATAACAAAACATAGCATAACAAAACAAAGCATAACATAACATAACAAAGCATAGCAAAACAAAACATAACACAACAAAACATAGCAGAACAAAACATAGCATAACATAACATAAAACAAAGCATAGCATAACAAAACATAGCATAACAAAACATAGCAAAATACAGCAAAACATAGAATAGCATAACAAAACAAACCATAGCATAACATAACAAAGAATAGCAAAACAAAACATAGCATAGTAAAACAAAACATAGCATAGCATAACATAACACAACAAAACAGCAGAACAAAACAGCATAACATACCAAAACATAGCATAACATAACACAAAGCATAGCATAACAAAGCATAGCATAACAAAACATAGCATAACAAAACATAGCAAAACACAACAAAATATAGCATAGCATAACTAAACACAACAAAGCATAGCATACATAACAACACACAGCATTGCAAAGCATAGCAAAACATAGCATAGCATAAGAAAACACAACAAAACAGCATAGCATAACAAAACACAACATAGCATAGCATAACAAAGCATAGCATAGCATAACAAAACATAGCATAACAAAAGATAGCATAGCATAACAAATCATAGCAAAACACAACAAAGCATAGCATAACAAAACAAAGCATAGGATAGCAAAACAAAACAGCATAGCATAACAAAACATAGCATAACATAACAAAACATAGCATAACAAAACACAACAACACACAGCGGAACAAAACCTAGCATAGCATAACTTAAAACAAAGCATAGCATAACAAAACAGCAAAACACAACAAAGCATAGCATAGCATAACAACACACAACAAAACATAGCATACATAACAAAACATCGCATTGCAAAGCATAGCAAAACCTAGCATAGCATAACAAAACACAACAAAACATAGCATAGCATAACAAAATACAACATAGCATAGCATAACAAAACACAACATAGCATAGCCTAACAAAACAATGCTTGGCATAGCATAACAAAACATAGCATAACAAAGCATAGCATAACAAAACATAGCATAACACAACAACACATAGCAGAACAAAACATAGCATAACATTACTTAAAACAAAGCATAGCATAACAAAACAGCAAAACACAACAAAGCATAGCATAGCATAACACACAACAAAACATAGCATACATAACAAAACATCGCATTGCAAAGCATAGCAAAACCTAGCATAGCATAACAAAACACAACAAAACATAGCATAGCATAACAAAATACAACATAGCATAACAAAACACAACATAGCATAGCCTAACAAAACAATGCTTGGCATAGCATAACAAAACATAGCATAACAAAGCATAGCATAACAGAGCATAGCATAACAAAGCATAGCATAACAAAACATAGCATAGCAAAACAAAGCATAGCATAATAAAACACAACAAAACATAGCATAGCATAACAAAAAAAGCATAACAAAGCATAGCATGTTGTCCCGGGGTGGCTGGGGACGGGAGGGGCTGAAGGGCCTCCTCTGGGGGACCCTGCTCTACGGTGGAAGGAGAGGCGGAGACCCGAATCAAACTTCTTAAAGAAGGCTTTATTTTGGTGTAAGTCTTTCGGTTCCTGCTAGTGATGCGTTCTCTGGCGAACGCTGCCTGGTCGTAATGGGGCTGACGAAACGGGTCCAGGATGGCTCTTGCTTCCGTTCTCCAAGTCGTCCCGCGGGGCTCCACATAGGAGGAAAGAAGACAGGCAAGTATCAGTGCTTGTTTGTAACGTATCCAACAAAGGGGCCGGGAGTGAGGGATACCAACACCAGGTGCAACGACCACTCTCTTTTACCTAAGGGGGGGGGGTGCTCGTGAGTGGGAGGGGTCGAGGCAACTTCTGCACTCGGGTCTCTTTACTCAGTAACGGTAGGGACGTGAGCGCCCATCCACCCTGCCATACGCCCCCGTACCTGCTGTAGCCACGTTCCTCCCGTGGGACCGTGGCGGGGCGAATCGCCTAACCGTTGGCCTCCTGGCTTCTTCGGCTCCTCTGTTCCCCGGGGGTGTACGTCCTCTTCTTCCTCCTTGCTGCTCCGATTTCTCCTCTCCTCGCCTGGGCTTGCAGCTCGGGATACGCCGTCCCTCGCTTCCTGGTTCCGCAGGCCTTTTGACCCCGCCGCGTCACTCCCTTGGGGCGGGGTCTCGTTTCTCAGGTCCGTCACCTTAAAGGGGTAGCCGCCTGCCTCCTCCGCGATGGGCCACCAGTAGTCCGGATCACCTTCTTGCCAGTCAGCTTCCGCTTCCGGTTCCTGGGGCAGTGGAGAAGAAACGGAGGTACGTGAACAAGTGGGACCGGACCACCAGTCGGTGGCCAGGCCCCCACCCACAGACCCCCGGGTACCCGCCCCGTCACACATATCAAAACACAACAAAACATAGCATAGCATAACAAAACACAACAAAACATAGCATAGCATAACAAAACAAAGCATAGGAGAGCAAAACTAAACAGAGCATAGCATAACAAAACAAAGCATAGGATAGCAAAACATAGCATAGCATAACAAAACATTGCATAACATGACAAAACATAGCATAACAAAACACAACACATAGCATAACAAACCATAGCAAAACAACAAAACATGGCATAGCTTAACAAAACACAACAAAACATAGCACAGCCAAACAAAACATATAATAGCATAGCAAAACATAGCATATCAAACACAACAAAACATAGCGTAGCATAGCAAAACATAGCATAGCAAAACATAGCATAATAACACACAACATATAGCATAGCATAACAAAACATAGCATAGCATAACAAAGCATAGCATAGTAAAACATAGCATAGCATAACAAAGCATAGCATAGCAAAACATAGCATAACAAAACATAGCATAGCAAAACATAGCATAGCATAATAAAACAAAGCATAACAAAACATTGCATAGCATAACAAAACATAGCATAACATATCAAAACATAGCATAGCAAACAAAACACAACAACACATAGCATAACAAAACATAGCAAAACACAACAAAACATAGCATAGCAAAACAAAACACAACAACACATAGCATAACAAAACATAGCAAAACACAACAAAACATAGCATAGCTAAACAAAACACAACAAAGCATTGCGTAGCATAACAAAACAAAGCATAGGATAGCAAAACAACATAACATAGCATAGCATAACATAACAAAGCATAGAATAGCAAAACCAAACATTGTATAGCATAACAACACATAGCATAACATAACAAAACATAGCATAGCATAACAAAACACAACACATAGGATAACAAAACATAGCATAGCTTAACAAAACACAACAAAACATAGCATAACAAAACAAAACATATAGCCTAGCAAAACATAGCATAGCATACCAAACACAACAAAACATAGCATAGCATAAGAAAACATAGCATAGCAAAACAAAGCATAACACACACAACCACACACACACAACCACGACCACACACACAACCACAACCACACACAACAACACACACAACTATCTATCTATCTATCGATCTATCGCCCTCACTCTATCTGTCTATCGATCTATCGCCCTCACTCTATCTGTCTATCGATCTATCGCCCTCACTCTGTCTATCGATCTATCGCCCTCACTCTATCTGTCTATCTATCGCCCTCACTCTATCTATCTATCCGCCTCACTCTATCTATCTATTGCCCTCACTCTATCTTGCTATTGCCCTCACTCTATCTATTGCCCTCACTATCTATCTATCTCCCTCGCTCTATCTATCTATCTATCTATCTATCGATCTATCTAACACCTTCACTCTATCTATCGCCCTCACTCTACCTATCGCCCTCACTCTATCTATCTATCTATCGGCCTCACTCTATCTATCAATCTATCTATCTTTTGCCCTCACTCTATCTATCGCCCTCACTCTATCTATATATCGCCCTCACTCTATCTTGCTATCGCCCTCACTCTATCTATCTATTGCCCTCACTATCTATCACCCTCACTCTATCTATCTATCTATCTATCGCCCTCACTCTATCGATCGCCCTCACTCTATCTATCTGTCGCCCTCACTCTATCTCCCTCACTCTATCTATCTATTGCCCTCACGCTATCTATCGCCCTCACTCTATCTATCTATTGCCCTCACTATCTATCACCCTCACTCTATCTATCGGCCTCACTCTATCTATCTATCTAATCGCCCTCACTCTATCTATCTATCTATCTATCTATCTATCTATCTATCTATCTATCGCCCTCACTCTATCTATCGCCCTCACTCTATCTATCTATCTATCTATCTATCTATCGCCCTCACTCTATCTATCAATGTATCTATCTATCTATCGGCCTCACTCTATCTATCAATGTATCAATCTATCTATCGCCCTCACTCTATCAATCTATCTATTGCCCTCACTATCTATCTATCTCCCTCCCTCTATCTATCTATCTATCTATCTATCTATCTATCTATCTATCTATCTATCTATCTATCTATCGCCCTCACTCAACCTATCGCCCTCACTCAACCTATCGCCCTCACTCAACCTATCGCCCTCACTCAACCTATCGCCCTCACTCAACCTATCGCCCTCACTCAACCTATCGCTCCACATAGGAGGAAAGAAGACAGGCAAGTATCAGTGCTTGTTTGTAACGTATCCAACAAAGGGGCCGGGAGTGAGGGATACCAACACCAGGTGCAACGACCACTCTCTTTTACCTAAGGGGGGGGGTGCTCGTGAGTGGGAGGGGTCGAGGCAACTTCTGCACTCGGGTCTCTTTACTCAGTAACGGTAGGGACGTGAGCGCCCATCCACCCTGCCATACGCCCCCGTACCTGCTGTAGCCACGTTCCTCCCGTGGGACCGTGGCGGGGCGAATCGCCTAACCGTTGGCCTCCTGGCTTCTTCGGCTCCTCTGTTCCCCGGGGGTGTACGTCCTCTTCTTCCTCCTTGCTGCTCCGATTTCTCCTCTCCTCGCCTGGGCTTGCAGCTCGGGATACGCCGTCCCTCGCTTCCTGGTTCCGCAGGCCTTTTGACCCCGACGCGTCACTCCCTTGGGGCGGGGTCTCGTTTCTCAGGTCCGTCACCTTAAAGGGGTAGCCGCCTGCCTCCTCCGCGATGGGCCACCAGTAGTCCGGATCACCTTCTTGCCAGTCAGCTTCCGCTTCCGGTTCCTGGGGCAGTGGAGAAGAAACGGAGGTACGTGAACAAGTGGGACCGGACCACCAGTCGGTGGCCAGGCCCCCACCCACAGACCCCCGGGTACCCGCCCTGTCACACATCTCCACCCCTGGACTCTCCCGATCGGGGAGAGGAAAGACCCGGGAAAGGAAGTCCGCATTCCCGTTCTCTTTCCCTTTCTTGTGTACCACCGTAAAGGCAAAGGGTTGCAGAGAAAGGAACCACCGGAGCACTCTGGGATTGTGTCCACTGTTCTGGTGCATCCACCGTAATGGGGCGTGATCGGTATGGAGAATGAATGGCCTTCCCTCTAGGTAATAACGTAACTTCTCCACTGCCCACTTGATGGCCAAACCCTCCCGTTCTATGGTGGAATACCGGGCCTCCCTAGGAAAGAGTTTCCTACTAATGAATAACAGGGGATGTTCCACACCGTCTTGGCCCGTCTGGGAGAGGACCGCACCCACCCCCAGGTTTGAGGCGTCCGTGGCTAAAATGAAAGGTTTGGAGAAGTTGGGGGAGCCCAATACAGGGGCCGTGGTCATTGAGACCTTCAGGTGGTTGAAGGCTTCGATGGCGACCGGGGACGTCTTTTGTATGTCCCGTGGCCGTACGTCATTCCTCAGCAGATCAGTGAGGGGAGAGGCAACTGCAGCAAAGTCAGGGATAAACCGCCGGTAGTACCCTATCAACCCCAAAAAGGCCCTGAGTTCTTTTTTTGTGGAGGGAAAAGGCACGGCAGCAATGGCTCTTACTTTCTCCATCTGGGGTGCTATGTGTCCCTCCCCCAGCACGTACCCCAGGTAGTTTACTTTCGTGAACGCAGCCCGTGATTTCCTGGCATTGATGTGTAGGCCCGCCTGACGGAGAGCTTTCAGGATGGTCCGTATGTGCAGGAGGTGTTCGGCCCAATTACCACTGAAGATGACGATGTCGTCTAGGTAAGCCGAACTGAAGGAAAGGTAAGGACGCAATATCTGATTCATAAGTCGCTGGAATGTGGCTGGTGCCTCATGAAGACCGAAAGGAAGGATGGTGAATTCGTAGAGGCCGTCATCGGTCACGAAGGCAGTTTTCTTTCGGTCTTCCTCACGAAGAGGCACCTGCCAATACCCCTTCGTGAGATCGAGGGTGGTGATGTACTGTGCCTCCCCGATCTTTTCAATCAGTTCGTCCACCCTAGGTATGGGGAACGTGTCGAAGGTGGAAACAGCGTTCAGGGCTCGGAGGTCCATACAGAACCTTTTGGTTCCGTCGGGTTTCGGGATCAGGACAATCGGGGACGACCATTCGCTGTTCGAGGGTCGGATAACCCCTAGGTCCAACATCTCTCTGACCTCCTTCCGTACGACCGCCCGACGGGCCTCGGGGATCCGGAAGGGCTTCTGTTTCACCACTTTGCCCTCAGGGGTGTTGATGCGGTGTTCCACGAGCCGCGTGTGACCGGGTAGGTCCGAGAAGATGGATTCGTACGGTTTTAAGACTGCTCTTAGGTCATCCACTTTCCTAGGGGACAGTTCGGGGTTCACCACGAGCTTGTCTACGGTGGAAGTCGTTTCAGGGCTTGCAGAAGCGCTGTTCACGCTGCGAGGCGCGGGACCCAACCATTCCTTCAAGAGGTTGATGTGGTAACTTTGTGTTTTCCGTGATGACATGCGTAGCCGGTAGGTGGTGTCTCCAATGGTATCCACAACCTGATATGGCCCTTGCCATTCGCTCTTGTTTTTGCCGCCTACCGAAGGGAGCAGTACCAGTGCCCATTTCCCGACGGAAAGTCGCCTCAGCCTCTTTCCTTGGTCATATCGTTTCTTCTGGGTGGCCTGTTTCCCTTCTAGGTTGGAGGAGGCCAGATTCCTCAACTTGCCCAGCTTCCCTTTTAAGTGTTTGGTATAATCCAATACCGTTTTCTGGTCGTATATCTCCTCGTTTTCCCATAGGTCTTTCGTGATGTCCAATAGGGAGCAAGGTATGCGTCCGTACAGGAGCTCAAACGAGGAGCAGCCCAGGCTGCTTTGTTTTTGGGCGCGCAGGACATACAGGGCCAAGGGCAACAGCCGGTCCCAGTCCGGACCTTCGGCTGTTAGCATCTTCTTGAGGACCGCCTTCAGAGACTGGTTGTACCTCTCCACCAGACCGTCGGTCTGGGGATGGTATACAGAGGTACGTAGATGTTTGATGTTCAAGGTCTTGCAGATTTCTTTCATCAGCCTGGATGTAAATGGGGTCCCTTGGTCCGTCAACACCTCCTTAGGAAACCCTACTCTCGCAAACAGCTCCACGAATCGGTCGGATATGGCCGCTGTGGTGGGGGCCCGCAACGGGAAGGCCTCAATGAACCGTGTGGCGTAGTCCACTATGACCAGCGCATAGACGTGGCCTTTGGTTGTTTTGGGCAAGGGTCCAATGAGATCCATCCCCACTCTCTCGAAAGGAACCCCTATGATGGGTAGGGGATACAAAGGAGCAGCACATGGTCTCTGCGTATTTCTTCTTTGGCATACTTCGCACCGGGCACAGTACTCCTGTACCTCCTTGTAAATGCCTGGCCAGAAGAAATTCCTCAGGATCACATCCGTGGTTTTCTCTTTACCGGCGTGACCAGCGGTAAGGTGGGTATGTGCATAAAATAGGACCTGTTCCCTGAAGGCTTGTGGCACCACCAGTTGGAGCGGGCTGTCTTTCCGGGCGTGTCTGTATAATAGCCCGTTCTTGATGACAAATGTTGGGTACCCCATGGTTTGAGTTCCCTGTTGGGCGTGGGCTGTTTCCCATGCATTGAAGAGGGTTCTGTCCTCAGTCTGCGCGAACCTGAAGCTCTGGTCCGTAACCCACGGATCAGGGGTGAGATAAGCAGGCTGTGGATGGGTATTATTCCGTGAAGGGTTGTTCAGCATGTCCCGAAACAGGGTAAGGAAGTCCGGGTTATCGACACCCATAATGACGTCTTCAGGTAAGGTGTCCACCACCCCAACACGAACGGTACACGGCCCTCTGGACTTGTGCTTCAGGGTGAGGGAGGCCACGGGGTAGGCCTTCACGTCCCCATGTACGCACCTTATGTGCACTAGGGTTCTGGGTACGTACTGGGTTGGAAACACATAGCGTTTCTGCACTACCGATTGGCGACAGCCTGAGTCTAGGAGCACCCTAACGTTATAGCCATTCATTCCCATACTTACATAGAAGGAGGCACCCATTTCGGCGGAATACAGGACTGTCCGGGGCAGATAACCCACTTCCATGGGTTCTTCGGGGGGGGGTCGTTTCCTTGGGCACACCCGAGCGATGTGCCCCCAGTCCCCACACTCGTAGCACTGAGGTCCTCGCCCCATGGGTGATACCATGCCCGGAGGTTTGGAGCGGGGGGGTTCCAGTAAGGGTTTGGGTTTCCTTTCAGGTTTGAGGGGTAAGGGATGTTTCGATGTCTTCTCACTGTCCCAGGGGAGGGCCTTTGGTTGCGCTCTCGCAAAATTGGCCGCCATCTCGATCGCCTGCTCAATCCCTAAACCTGAATGTTGTCTTAGCCACCGTTGACTGGCATAAGGTAGCGCTTCCATAAACTGTTCAAGATAGACCTTTTTTAGTATCTCTTCTTTGGTGCATGTTTCTGGGGTCAGCCATTTATCAGCCATCATTTTGAGCCGGAAGTATAAGGTCTTGGGGTTCTCTCCGGGGATGCCCCTCTCCTTTCGGAACCTGACTCGGTAGGCCTCTTGATCGAGACCCAGGTGATCCAGTATCACTCCCTTGATCGTGGCGTAAGGAGTGTTACCCAAGGGGTTGGCCGCTTGATAGGCAGACTGAGCCTCCCCTGTGAGCAAAGGGGCTAGGAGGAAAGGCCACTTTTCTTCGGGCCATCCTAACGCTCGAGCGGCTCTCTCGAAGTTCATTAGGAAGGCGTCAGGGTCTTCTCCCGGCAGGTATTTTTGTAGGGCTATGCCAGAGGGGTTAGGGGTGTGCACACGTAGGTCCCCTGTGGGGATTGCTGCTGCGGGCGGCATAGTCTTTAAACTTTCCATTTGAGCGGTGAAGGTGGCTTTGAAGAGCTCCCTGTCTGCTTGAGCCGATGAGAGCTGCCGTTCCACGGCCCACTCCAGTTTCTCCTGTCCTTTTATCATGTGTTGAATCAGGGCGTCCATCTCAGGGGTACAGACGGACTGATCTTCTGATCCCACTTCTGACACCAGTTGTCCCGGGGTGGCTGGGGACGGGAGGGGCTGAAGGGCCTCCTCTGGGGGACCCTGCTCTACGGTGGAAGGAGAGGCGGAGACCCGAATCAAACTTCTTAAAGAAGGCTTTATTTTGGTGTAAGTCTTTCGGTTCCTGCTAGTGATGCGTTCTCTGGCGAACGCTGCCTGGTCGTAATGGGGCTGACGAAACGGGTCCAGGATGGCTCTTGCTTCCGTTCTCCAAGTCGTCCCGCGGGGCTCCACATAGGAGGAAAGAAGACAGGCAAGTATCAGTGCTTGTTTGTAACGTATCCAACAAAGGGGCCGGGAGTGAGGGATACCAACACCAGGTGCAACGACCACTCTCTTTTACCTAAGGGGGGGGGGGTGCTCGTGAGTGGGAGGGGTCGAGGCAACTTCTGCACTCGGGTCTCTTTACTCAGTAACGGTAGGGACGTGAGCGCCCATCCACCCTGCCATACGCCCCCGTACCTGCTGTAGCCACGTTCCTCCCGTGGGACCGTGGCGGGGCGAATCGCCTAACCGTTGGCCTCCTGGCTTCTTCGGCTCCTCTGTTCCCCGGGGGTGTACGTCCTCTTCTTCCTCCTTGCTGCTCCGATTTCTCCTCTCCTCGCCTGGGCTTGCAGCTCGGGATACGCCGTCCCTCGCTTCCTGGTTCCGCAGGCCTTTTGACCCCGACGCGTCACTCCCTTGGGGCGGGGTCTCGTTTCTCAGGTCCGTCACCTTAAAGGGGTAGCCGCCTGCCTCCTCCGCGATGGGCCACCAGTAGTCCGGATCACCTTCTTGCCAGTCAGCTTCCGCTTCCGGTTCCTGGGGCAGTGGAGAAGAAACGGAGGTACGTGAACAAGTGGGACCGGACCACCAGTCGGTGGCCAGGCCCCCACCCACAGACCCCCGGGTACCCGCCCCGTCACACATATCAAAACACAACAAAGCATAGCATAGCATAACAAAACACAACAAAACATAGCATAGCATAACAAAACAAAGCATAGGAGAGCAAAACTAAACAGAGCATAGCATAACAAAACAAAGCATAGGATAGCAAAACATAGCATAGCATAACAAAACATTGCATAACATGACAAAACATAGCATAACAAAACACAACACATAGCATAACAAAACATAGCAAAACAACAAAACATGGCATAGCTTAACAAAACACAACAAAACATAGCACAGCCAAACAAAACATATAATAGCATAGCAAAACATAGCATATCAAACACAACAAAACATAGCGTAGCATAGCAAAACATAGCATAGCAAAACATAGCATAATAACACACAACATATAGCATAGCATAACAAAACATAGCATAGCATAACAAAGCATAGCATAGTAAAACATAGCATAGCATAACAAAGCATAGCATAGCAAAACATAGCATAACAAAACATAGCATAGCAAAACATAGCATAGCAAAACAAAGCATAGCATAGCAAAACATAGCATAGCATAACATAGCATAGCATAACAAACACAACAAAACATAGCATAGCATAACAAAACATTGCATAGCATAACAAAACATAGCATAACCTATCAAAACATAGCATAGCAAACAAAACAAAGCATAGGATAGCAAAACATAGCATAGCATAATAAAACAAAGCATAACAAAACATTGCATAGCATAACAAAACATAGCATAACATATCAAAACATAGCATAGCAAACAAAACACAACAACACATAGCATAACAAAACATAGCAAAACACAACAAAACATAGCATAGCAAAACAAAACACAACAACACATAGCATAACAAAACATAGCAAAACACAACAAAACATAGCATAGCTAAACAAAACACAACAAAGCATTGCGTAGCATAACAAAACAAAGCATAGGATAGCAAAACAACATAACATAGCATAGCATAACATAACAAAGCATAGAATAGCAAAACCAAACATTGTATAGCATAACAACACATAGCATAACATAACAAAACATAGCATAGCATAACAAAACACAACACATAGCATAACAAAACATAGCATAGCTTAACAAAACACAACAAAACATAGCATAACAAAACAAAACATATAGCCTAGCAAAACATAGCATAGCATACCAAACACAACAAAACATAGCATAGCATAAGAAAACATAGCATAGCAAAACAAAGCATAACACACACAACCACACACACACAACCACGACCACACACACAACCACAACCACACACAACAACACACACAACTATCTATCTATCTATCGATCTATCGCCCTCACTCTATCTGTCTATCGATCTATCGCCCTCACTCTATCTGTCTATCGATCTATCGCCCTCACTCTGTCTATCGATCTATCGCCCTCACTCTATCTGTCTATCTATCGCCCTCACTCTATCTATCTATCCGCCTCACTCTATCTATCTATCGCCCTCACTCTATCTTGCTATTGCCCTCACTCTATCTATTGCCCTCACTATCTATCTATCTCCCTCGCTCTATCTATCTATCTATCTATCTATCGATCTATCTAACACCTTCACTCTATCTATCGCCCTCACTCTACCTATCGCCCTCACTCTATCTATCTATCTATCGGCCTCACTCTATCTATCAATCTATCTATCTTTTGCCCTCACTCTATCTATCGCCCTCACTCTATCTATATATCGCCCTCACTCTATCTTGCTATCGCCCTCACTCTATCTATCTATTGCCCTCACTATCTATCACCCTCACTCTATCTATCTATCTATCTATCTATCGCCCTCACTCTATCGATCGCCCTCACTCTATCTATCTGTCGCCCTCACTCTATCTCCCTCACTCTATCTATCTATCTATTGCCCTCACGCTATCTATCGCCCTCACTCTATCTATCTATTGCCCTCACTATCTATCACCCTCACTCTATCTATCGGCCTCACTCTATCTATCTATCTAATCGCCCTCACTCTATCTATCTATCTATCTATCTATCTATCTATCGCCCTCACTCTATCTATCGCCCTCACTCTATCTATCTATCTATCTACCTATCTATCGCCCTCACTCTATCTATCAATGTATCTATCTATCTATCGGCCTCACTCTATCTATCAATGTATCAATCTATCTATCGCCCTCACTCTATCAATCTATCTATTGCCCTCACTATCTATCTATCTCCCTCCCTCTATCTATCTATCTATCTATCGCCCTCACTCAACCTATCGCCCTCACTCAACCTATCGCCCTCACTCAACCTATCGCCCTCACTCAACCTATCGCCCTCACTCAACCTATCGCCCTCACTCAACCTATCGCCCTCACTCAACCTATCGCCCTCACTCAACCTATCGCCCTCACTCAACCTATTGCCCTCACTCAACCTATCGCCCTCACTCAACCTATCGCCCTCACTCAACCTATCGCCCTCACTCAACCTATCGCCCTCACTCAACCTATCGCCCTCACTCAACCTATCGCCCTCACTCAACCTATCGCCCTCACTCAACCTATCGCCCTCACTCAACCTATCGCCCTCACTCAACCTATCGCCCTCACTCAACCTATCGCCCTCACTCAACCTATCGCCCTCACTCAACCTATCGCCCTCACTCAACCTATCGCCCTCACTCAACCTATCGCCCTCACTCTATCGCCCTCACTCTATCTTGCTATCGCCCTCACTCTATCTATCTATCTATCTATTGCCCTCACTATCTATCTATCTTCCTCCCTCCCTCTATCTATCTATCTATCTATCTATCTATCGCCCTCACTCAACCTATCGCCCTCACTCAACCTATCGCCCTCACTCAACCTATCGCCCTCACTCAACCTATCGCCCTCACTCAACCTATCGCCCTCACTCAACCTATCGCCCTCACTCAACCTATCGCCCTCACTCAACCTATCGCCCTATCTATCTATCTATCTATTGCCCTCACTCTATCTATCTATTGCCCTCACTCTATCTATCTATTGCCCTCACTATCTATCTATCACCCTCACTCTATCTATCTATTGCCCTCACTATCTATCTATCACCCTCACTCTATCTATCTATCTATCTATCTCTCGCCCTCACTCTATCTATCTATCTATCTATCTCTCACCTTCACTCTATCTATCGCCCTCACTCTATCTATCGCCCTAACTCTATCTATCTAATCGCCCTCACTCTATCTATCTATCTATCTATCTATCTATCTATATATCGCCCTCACTCTATCGCCCTCACTCTATCGATCACCCTCACTCTATCTATCGGCCTCACTCTATCTATCTATCGGCCTCACTCTATCTATCTATCGCCCTCACTCTATCTTGCTATTGCCCTCACTATCTATCTCCTTCGCTCTATCTATCTATCTATCTATCTATCTATCTATCTATCGATCTATCTAACACCTTCACTCTATCTATCACACTCACTCTATCTATCTATCTATCGCCCTCATTCTATCTATCTATATATCGCCCTCACTCTATCTTGCTATCGCCCTCACTCTATCTATCTATTGCCCTCACTATCTATCACCCTCACTCTATCTATCTATCTATCGGCCTCACTCTATCTATCTATCTAATCGCCCTCACTCTATCTATCTATCTATCTATCGCCTTCACTCTATCTATCAATGTATCTATTGGCCTCACTCTATCAATCTATCTATCGCTCTCACTCTATCAATCTATCTATCGCCCTCACTCTATCTATCGCCCTCATTCTATCTATCTATATATCGCCCTCACTCTATCTTGCTATCGCCCTCACTCTATCTATCGCCCTCACTATCTATCTATCTATCTCCCTCCCTCCCTCTATCTATCTATCTATCTATCTATCTATCTATCTATCGCCCTCACTCAACCTATCGCCCTCACTCAACCTATCGCCCTCACTCAACCTATCGCCCTCACTCAACCTATCGCCCTCACTCAACCTATCGCCCTCACTCAACCTATCGCCCTCACTCAACCTATCGCCCTCACTCAACCTATCGCCCTCACTCAACCTATCGCCCTCACTCAACCTATCGCCCTCACTCAACCTATCGCCCTCACTCAACCTATCGCCCTCACTCAACCTATCTATCGCCCTCACTCAACCTATCTATCGCCCTCACTCAACCTATCTATCGCCCTCACTCAACCTATCTATCGCCCTCACTCAACCTATCTATCGCCCTCACTCAACCTATCTATCGCCCTCACTCAACCTATCTATCGCCCTCACTCAACCTATCTATCGCCCTCACTCAACCTATCTATCGCCCTCACTCAACCTATCTATCGCCCTCACTCAACCTATCTATCGCCCTCACTCAACCTATCTATCGCCCTCACTCAACCTATCTATCGCCCTCACTCAACCTATCTATCGCCCTCACTCAACCTATCTATCGCCCTCACTCAACCTATCTATCGCCCTCACTCAACCTATCTATCGCCCTCACTCAACCTATCTATCGCCCTCACTCTATCTATCTATTGCCCTCACTCTATCTATCTATCTATTGCCCTCACTATCTATCTATCTCCCTCCCTCCCTCCCTCTATCTATCTATCTATCGCCCTCACTCAACCTATCGCCCTCACTCAACCTATCACCCTCACTCAACCTATCGCCCTCACTCAACCTATCGCCCTCACTCTATCTATCTATCTATCGCCCTCACTCAACCTATCGCCCTCACTCAACCTATCACCCTCACTCAACCTATCGCCCTCACTCAACCTATCGCCCTCACTCTATCTATCGCCCTCACTCTATCTATCGCCCTCACTCTATCTATCGCCCTCACTCTATCTATCTATTGCCCTCACTATCTATCTATTGCCCTCACTATCTATCTATCACCCTCACTCTAGCTATCTATCTATCTATTGCCCTCACTATCTATCTATCACCCTCACTCTATCTGTCTATTGCCCTCACTATCTATCGCCCTCACTCTATCTATCTATCTCTCGCCCTCACTCTATCTATCACCCTCACTCTATCTATCTATCTATCTATCTATCTATCTATCTATCTATCTATCGCCTTCACTCTATCTATCGCCCTCACTCTATCTATCGCCCTAACTCTATCTATCTAATCGCCCTCACTCAATCTATCTATCTATCGCCCTCACTCTATCGCCCTCACTATATCACCCTCACTCTATCGCCCTCACTCTATCTATCTGTCGCCCTCACTCTATCTCTCTTTCTATCTATCGCCCTCACTCTATCGCCCTCACTCTATCTATTGCCCTCACGCTATCTATCCCCCTCACTCTGTCTACCTATCGCCCTCACTCTATCTATCTATCTATCTATCTATCTATCTCGCTCACTCAATCTCTCTATCGCCCTCACTCTATCTATTGCCCTCCCTCTATCTATCTATCGCCCTCACTCTATCTATCTATCGCCCTCACTCTATCTATCGCACCACCACAGCATCACTCCGCACCACCACAGCATCACTAAGGGGCACCACAGCATCAATCTTTGCAACCACAGCATCAATCAGTGCAACCATTCAACAACAATTGGGTCCAATATGTTCTCTCAATGTTTCAAGCTTTATTACAAATGTCACAAAAAGAGGTTAGTATTTCACTTCTGTTCTTGGATTTTCGTCACAATAAAATACACTGAACATATTCTTCAACAAAGTTATTTACAAAAGTTTAAGCTATTGCCATTATAAATTAAAATAACTTTTATTTAAGTATTAATTATTTAAAAAATTAAAAGCCATTGTTATTTGTAATATCAATACATCTAAGTCACGTGAATACAACACATATTGCATTACAAATGCTATAGGTGTCACAAGTTATAACTATTGGCATTGTAAATGACAAAGCTATTATTTTTGCTATTTTCAAAACCAACACATAAATAAAAAATGTGTCATTTACAATACCAATAGCTCAAACTTTCCTAATGCGAGACCTATTGCATTGCAAATGCTTGTTTACCGTTTGTCTTTTGCCTGCGCATCAATGCTTCTGTGTTCGTACCTCACCAACCTCATTTATTATGAGGCTTAGTTCTGAATCTCCACCAGTCTCCTGCCATGATCTCAGCATCCTTTCCCATGTGTCACTCATACATTGCTGCCATCCTTTGTGTACCTCCCCATCTTGCATCATGTGCCTCACACCTGAATCCTCCACAAACTCTATGTAGCTTAATATCATTTACCATTTCTCAAACCTGCATCTCCACCATTCTCCTTCCATTTATCTCCTTGGCGTTACCCTTCTGTCTCAATCCTTTGTCTCCACCATATCTTATTCCTCTCCTACCATATGTCTCACTCCTGGATCTGCAGCGGTGGTTTGAAGATGTCATCGCCTTAACCATGTGACTTCTCTACACGTCTTCTTTTGTCTCCAATACTTCTGAATCAGTGTCTTCGACCTTCAGTTCTTCCGATCTACTCTTTTCAACGCATTTTTATCATGTCATTTCTGTATCTCCACATGTATGTCTCTATATCTGCATTCTTGACCATGTGCCTCCGTCAAGCCTGCATTATGTGTTTGTCTTCATCAGGCGGCAAGAAGATCGCTTGTCCTATAGAAACTTCCTGCGTTCGCTACGTGGAGTCCGTCGAGGGACCTTCCAGCTTGTGGGTCAGATGCAAACCTCCAACGAGCAGGAGACCAAGGTCTGGAGACAAGCAGACAGGTGAGGACAGCATACAATCCAAGATATCAACTCATTGTCCTCAGGGAAGGCCTGCTCAGTCACTGCACTCACAATAGTGCTTGCTCACACTCACTAGAACTGTGCTGCTCACATTCACGATAAGCATTCTGACACTTATAGTAATGCTAGCATTCACCATTCTCCAAGAAACATCTTAAAACTTGGCTTTTCAACAAATAGTTGTCTTCAGAGTCCTGACATTTTTGCTCTGTCAGTGCCGGGACACTCTTGTGAGTAGCTTTGCGCTATATTAAATTCCGGTGATTCATTCTTTCATCTCATTAATCCCACTCACCTTAGTCCTTCTCAGACATAAACTATCCGTGCTCACATTCACCTTATCACTGCCCTTTCAGGAGGCCACAGTTCCACTAGTGGCTCTCTAATTGCTCTTCCACCAGCACCCATTTCTTCTTTATTATTGGCCCTCTGTACTCCTTGCCAGCCCTCGTCTTCCTTTCCATTCTCTCTTTTTCAGCCCTCTGTTCTCTTTTACCAGCTATCTGTTCTTTTGTCATCTTTCTGTTCTCTTGCCAGCCCTCTCTTCCATTTTGCCAGCCCAGTTCTATTTTTTCAGGCATTTTCTGTTTGTTTAGCCCCCGTACTCTTTTTCAGTTGTTTTATCTTTACATTCCTCTATTCTCTTTTGTCATCTCTCTGTTCTTTTTTGTCATCTCTCCGGTCTCTTTAGTCAGCCTTCTGTTCTCTCTTTGTCCCTACTGTCTGTTTCCCTTCGATCTCGCTCATCTCTCCAGTCTTTCTCCTCCCTCGATGCTTTCATTTGTCCTCCATTCACAGTCACTGGTCCTCCATTATCTCTCTTAAGTTGGCCATCCATTCTCCTTCTCATTCTCATTCTTCAACTGGCCCTCTGATTACATTTATAGTCTCTTATTTCTGTCTCATTCGTCTTCCATTTTCCCTATCCATGCCCATGCTTTGTCCCTTTTTAATCAACTCTTCTTTCCCTCTCTTTTTTTTAATGTATTAAAACATTTACATAGCACAACCGAGACTGATGGGTGTACGTGCGAGCACTTTACATCAAAAACTAGAAAGAACATTGGGTTACGTCAGAAAGTGAATAGTGGTAAAAAAACAACAACAACAATGGAACAATCAAATCCAAGAAATAGTCTCGAGTCAGGAAGGTGTGAAAGATGGCAGCAGGGGATCATTCGCTCAGGAACTGCTGAAACAGACAGATGTGTCTTGAATTGGTTCTGGAATACCGGGAGTGGAGTTCGTTTTCTAGGGGTTGCTGAAGGGAATTCCACGCTGGAAAGGCAGCTCTTGCGAAGGACTGCTTGCTTTCAACGTCTCTCTTGCGTTTTGGAAGTTCCTAAAGTAATCCGTCCATGCTTCTCAGGCCCTTGGGTTGACCCTCGAATGAACCCTGATAAACACTCCAGTTCTCCTTTGTATTTGTCTTCCTTAAAAGCGTATAGCTCTTTGACTTTCTGCCTTTGTGTACATTCTGAAACAGTCCTTGGGGCTTGTGCTGTGACCGAAGTAAACACAGCCCTCCATGTTTTCCTGACTCCCCTCCATGGTTGTTTCCCAGGCTCCGGTGCCCAGTAACAATCTCTCCAATGAATGGAGAGCGTTACAGGTTGCTACACAGTCTAGTTTTAACCTAAGCAAATGTGTCATTCCCTTTCTCCTCTGGTTCTCCGCGTGGCTCATCCATTCCCAGCTTGACAGATGCTACACCACTATGTGCATAAAACGGAAATTCTCCACAGCCAGTGGTAAAAAGTTACATTGGGGCACAGACATGACCTGTGCTTTCTTTGTTACCCCTTGGTGTCGCTTCCATCTTTTCAGCTGTTCTGCCATGTCTAGAACTGATGCCAAAGCTACTGTGCAGTGATTTTGCTCCTAATGCCAGCTTCTCTGGACGCACATGCTTTCTGTTTCTAGTTTGTGTTTCCTTATTCAGCAGTTTGTGGTGCACAAGCTAAGGGACTGTTAGAGGAACCACTCAATCAGTGGCCATGAAAGACAGTCCTTGCAACACCACAATTTGGTACCATGCAACAATCCAGCTACAGTACGACTGTGTAACCTGTAGGCATGAAATTACAAAAAAAACTCTAGCAATCTCAGAGGCATAAGATCTACAAGCAGTTGTTTAGTCATTCAAATTCCAAGATTGACGAAATCTACATGATGCCCGCTGAACAAGAGGGAAGATGGTTCAAAGGGGGTGCATATCTGCACCGTGTGGAGTCCGGGACCTGCCCAAAAGCTATACTGATGCAGACCGAGTCACACCCAAAGGATGAGAGGAACACCCCAGGAACCAAAAAGATCTGGAAGACACCTGCCCAGCATAAAGAAACAGAAAAAGCTAAAAGCAACAGAATATCATCTTGCGGTGCTCCTGGCCTGGGGAGAGAGGTACAGGTGAAATTGTCATTCCAAACATGATTACATATCCCCGCAATTTAGGCAGCCTGGAGAAAACGAGACTTCGCATATGTTTGCCACATGCCATGGAGAACTTGACCATCCATCCCCAAGAGAACCTCTGACTAATACACCCAAGAAAGGACCCTGGAGAGCTGATGAACAGGTAAAGGGGAAATCAAACTGCGCAGCTCAGACACCCGCTGCATCCAATAATATGTTTAATACCATAGTGCTACATTTCAACTGAAAAACTATAAAATAGAAAAATACACTTTCATAGAATAGTAGCAGAACATGGGGATGGTATGAGCATTAGTTGTAGAAGACCTATAATGTATGAAAGAGGAAGCATCCATGCGCTCTGTTCTAGAGGGCAATATTAAGATCTGCACTGCCTGATCAGCTACTGCACCCGGCCTGCCAATCCAGAGCATACAGCAACTCTACTCTAACCGACCACAGAACACTCCGCACAGACACATGATCAATTCATCAAAGGGAGGTGTGCACCGTCCTCTTAAAAAAACTGAAGCAGCATTGCTTATCGAAGGTTGCACCAAACACCCTAGTCAACTACCAAATTATACTGTCCCAAAAGCCTTTGTAAGGAATGGTATGGACATGCCAATAACATTACCATCAGTGTGTGTCCAAAATGGGAAACGGTACACATTTCCTAATCTTTATAGGTTTTGCACATTTCCCCTGCACATTGGTCCACTAAGCCCTTTAGAGATGTGCTTGAGGTCAAAACAGTAGATCTAACTATTGTAACTTGTACCTTAATCTAGATTCCTGTAGTTCCCCAATAAACCTCGTGATTGTTCACAGAAGCAGTGAGAATTATCGTACTCCTTATTGCGTTTTTGACTTGAAGGTTTGGTTCTTGAAGCGTTAGCATTCAGACTGGCAGTGGCTTCAGAAAATCACGATGCAAGCTGCTCTGACTTGTTTATTCTACTATTGGAGCAGAAGGTATATCCTCTGGATTGCAACTGAAACCGTTCTAAAAAATAAAAAAAAGCGGTAAGTAAGATCTATTGGCCACCCATTATGATCAATAGCAATGGACCTGATGTGGGTATTCTTCTGCCCAATTATATGCCAACAAATATCCACAGCTTCGCTTTGACCAAACATCCATGAGTCAATGGCATTCCATCACATTAGTTAAGGAGAGGAAAGCTCGCCAATGGTATCCCATGAGTTTAGCTTCATGAAATGGAAGTAGGTCAATTATGTCCTGTGACAGAAGCATGATAAGTTGTAATCTGGCCAGTGACATCATGTAACTTTATTGTCATGAGACGGGCTGGGGCCTATGGTGCTCCATAACTTTAATTTCAAGAGTTTGTAGGGGGACAATGGTGCACCATGATTTTAGTTCCAAAAAATGGAAGTTGGTCATCTTTGTGGCTGTCATGGCCCATGAGTTCAGTGGCTTTCACTCTGTGTTTTGGAATCCTAAATGTTCTTTCATAGCAACTGAGTGCTGCACACCCATCAATCCTATGTTTATGATCAAGTTTTAGGTTCTCATATACACCAGGAGATAGGTTAACTTGTCTTTCGTTCATTCTTTAAACTCATTTTTAATGAAAAAGCATAGATAATCAACAACCAATACAATACTGCAGCACTGTAGGTCATGTATATCAAAGGAGTCACCAGGAGTATAGTTTTTTTATCCTTCAAATCTTTTTTATTTTACGAGATAAAAACAAAACACCGGGCCACATACACACAGCGTTATGCCCACAACCCTATTCAGGGCCGGCCACGTAGTCTATAATTAAAAAGGAGCAATAGTGCGGGAATTTAAACACAGCATGTCGCCTACAACCCGTGACGGGCCGGCCGTGTGGCAAAAATTAAAAGGCAATACTGATTTGTTGTGATGCTTCACAGGGCCCTTTAAAACCATCAATACTATAAGAGGGGCACGAGGCCCAGAAGAAAAGGAAGCGAGAGGAGCAAGAAGAAGGAAGACAGAGAAAGAGTGACAGCTTTAAGAGAGTAGTAGAGGAAGAAATCGTGTGGACGGGCGAGATGGGAGGGGGGGAGGGAAGGCGGGGTCAATGATCTAAGCCTGCGGGGGACCTATAATCTATGCAAGGAGGTCAGGCGCTGAGTTGGGCCGGTTGCGGGAGTAGCTTGTCAGGGTCAGGCGGGAGGATAGCATCTTCAAAAAGGCGCAGCGCTCTTAGCTTGGCAGGTAGATAACGAGCATGTTCTATCTTACAGAGATACTTAATTAAGGGTTGCCAAACTGCAGTGAAGTGAGTATCACGTGCTTGTAGTCACGCTGTAGGGAGCTCCATAGTTATGATATACCATAAGCGCACGTACCAAGCGGCGATGGGGGGCACCTCCGTCTTTTTCCAATATTGCGCAATAAGTTGCTTGGCTGCTCCAAGCATGCAATGCTATAGTCCAATCGCTCCGAGTGACAGCCTTTAAAGTGGTCGGTTTGAATGCCCAGCAGGATTGTGTTTATAGAGTCAGGCAGGAGGAAACCAAGTACCCGTTTGATATGACTAAGGACTTCTTTCCAGAACAAGGTCAGGAGCATGCCGGACCATCAGATGTGTATGAAATCGCCAGAAGCAGTAAAACACCTCCAGCTCTATGGGGGAGGAGGCAGGGAACATTTTGTGCAAACGATCCGGTGTTTAATACCATTGCGTCATGATTTTATATGCGTTTTCCCTTTGTGGAATACTGCGGAAGACCCTGGGTATGTCACGCCATAAACGACCCCACTGTGCGGGTGAGATTTCTTTGTCAGACGTCAGCTGCCACATGCACTGGTATGGGTGGGTAGGCATTAAGGGGGGGTGCTGTAAAATCTGATAGTGCGGGAAATAAGGCCCCTCGACTCTTCAAAAGAGCGGACCAGTGCTCAAAGGGGGTGAATGGGTGGGTGGGTGGCTGCCTCCTGCATCTCCGCCGAGGCGTCCTAAAGTTGTAACTGTGCATACTGTAACTCAGTTCCCGGTGGGAGGTTAAATTCTTCTCTGCACTGCGCTAAGGTTTTGAGTACTCCCCCCTCCAAGAGGTTGCAGACCACCCTGCATCCCCCCTGTGCCCATCTATCAAAAGCCCAGTGGGCGTGTGGGGAGAGGGAAAGATTGTAAGACCCCTGCGCACCGCCACTTTATCCCAGATGTCTAATACCGTTTTTGTGGGTACCACCATGTAGGCACTTCTAGAGCGCGCCGTACTGTGGAGCCAAGTGAGGTACCAGATGGTGCGCCCAGTGACCATCCTGTCCATGGGGAACCAGACCTTTTCACTATGAGTGGTCGTCCACTCCGACGCAAAGCGGAGATGAGAGGCCCAGTAGTAGTCTAAAAGGTTGGGACAGGCTAACCCCCCTCTATCCCGCGGCAGCATGAGGATCTTGTGAGAAAATCTCGGTCTGCGCCCACCCCATATGAAGGTGGTAAAATCGCGCTGTAGGCCCTGTATCTGATGATGTGGAATTGGGGTGGGTAGACATTGGAATTAGTATAATATTTTAGGGAGGACCGACATTTTGATGGAGTGAGCCTGCCCAACCATGACATCGTCAGAGGTTTCCATCTTCGCAAGTCCTCTAACACTGCCCTCCTACAATCCCACTAGTTAATTTGGGTCCATGTGTCTAAGGAAGGAGTAAGCTTAAGACCTAGGTATTAGATATGGTCGGTAGCCCACTGATATGGCGCAAGCCTCTCCAAGGTAGCTATCTCCTCTTTAGGAATTGTGAGCTTCAAGGCCCAGGATTTGCCATGATTGATTTTAAGTCCTGAGGCCCGTTCAAAAGTCTGTAAGAGGGAGTGCAGAGCCGGGAGAGATATATGCGGTCGTGAGTGGGAGGATGAGGTCGTCTGCGAATAGTGCCACCTTGTTCTGCCGACCTCCCATGGTGATGCCAAGGATGTCTGCGCTCAGTCTGATCATCTCTGCCAGGGGTTCCACCACATGGGCAAAGAGCAGAGGAGACAGAGGACACCCCTGTCAGATACCCCTGTGAATGTGGAAAGGCTCAGTGAGTTGTCCAGAAGTGAGTGGAGAAGTGTGGCTCAATGGTTAGAGCGCCAGACCCTGATGCAGAGGTCTAGCCCGGGACCAGGGTTCAATTCCCCGCCTCGGCGGGTCTTGGGCTCAAAATTCCACGGTCCTGATAAATCTCGCCTCAGTGCCTATTCCAATCATGGAGTCCCACTCTGCAACTCTGGCAATAGCTTGCTTAATCTCCACAACGGCCCCCACAATGTTAAGGATGCCTGGCCTCCACCTTGGGGGTGCCCAGGAGTGGACACCTCACAGGGAAAGCCAATATGGGTTCCACAGCGGTATTCGTACAAGCGCCTTGAGACCCTTGCGGGTGAGTAGTGCGCTATACAAGTATCAATTTATTTATTTATTTATTTATTATTATTATTAACCCTGACTCTGGCCTGTGGGGACATATATGGTGCCATGATCCCAGAGATCATATTCTGGCCTAGCCTGACTCTCGGCAGTACCGCCCGAAGGAAAGCCCAGTCTACCCGATCATACGCCTTCTCCGCGTCGAGTGATAGAAGGCAAGCTGATATGTTTCAGGCGCGTGCTTTCCCTACCAAATGTGCAAGCCTATGTACATTGTCCGCCCCCTGACGATTGCGGATGAAGCCGACTTGGTCCGGCTCCACCAAACCAGGCAAATGGGGGTCCAGACGTTTGGCAAGAATTTTGGTATACATTTTAAGATCAGTGTTCAAGAGCGCTATGGGGCGGTATGAGGCGCATAGCACGAGGTCCTTCCCGGGTTTGGGTATGAGTGCTATTTCCGCCATGCCCATGGAGGGTGTCTGTCCGTCAGTGTCCGAGAAAGAATTGTACAATCGCAAGAGGTGGGGTATGAGCTGTATCTGAAACATGCAGTAGAAGGCCAATGGTAGGCCGTCGGGACCCGGAGTCCTTCCAAGAGGGAGGTCCTTTAGCGCCGCCGTCGTCTCCTCCGCTGTTCGAGGCCCCTCCAGACCCTGAGCGTGATGGGGATGTAACGGGTGCCAAGCACACTGGCTTAAGGCATCCTCAATAAGATCTGGGGGCGGTGGGTCTGCCGCATAAAGTGTGGCATAATAGGCCCTAAAGGCCTCACATGTGGCCCGCTCTGAAGTGACTCGCGAGCAGTCCGGGAGTCTAATATTAGCTATGTGAGCTTTCGCTGCCCGTGCCCTTAGACGCCTCGCCAATTGCTTGCCCACTTTGTCCCCCCCCCTTCATAATACCGCTGTTTCAAGGCTATGAGGGATCTTTCCACTTTATTGGTGCGTAAAATGCACAGTTGCCCCAGGAGGTTCGCGAGCCGCCATCGGGATGCAAACTAGGTACGAGCCTGGTCTTGTTTGTCTGCTGCCTTGATGTCTGCAGACAGGCTATCTTCCAGAAGTCGGGCTTCGCGCGGCCCGCAATCGAGAGCGAGGTGATGTGACCTCGAATTGTGGCCTTGAAAGCATCCCATACCACGGGGAAGGGTGTCTCAGGGGTATCATTGCTCGCGAAGTACGAGTCAATGGCAGCCCGTATGCTTTCCACGTCTGCCGGGTCCCGCAGGATACTCGGCGGCAGGCGCCACCTCGGAGCATGGGGGAGGCAAGCATCCGGGTCCTGCAGGAGAAGCTCGACATGAGCATAATCAGAGAGTGATATAGCAGACATAGATGCTGCCAGTAGGTCTCGCACCAGGGCATGAGAGATAAATAGATAATCAATGCGTGAGTACGAGCGATGCACATGTGACTAGAATGAGAAATCCCTTACCTGTCAAGCCCAGGTCTGTTATTTGCGCACGAAGGGTAGAAGACATGGCCCCCATCCCGGTCAAAGATGTTCCACTGCGGTCAGCCCCAGAGTCCCATACTAGGTTAAAATCACCCCCCAGGATCAAGGAGGGGTCGCCTTGCGGGATATGGTCCCTCAAGATTGCTCGGAGGTAAGAGTCCTATATCTGGTTTGGTGCATAGACATTACAGAGCGTAAATATGCGCCTCCCAATTCCAACACCCACCTTAACAAAGCACCCATCTGGACTACGTAGAGCCTTGATGTCCCCCTGCCTGACACCACTCCTGCACAGGATGGCCACCCCGCCGTCTTAGTGGTCGCCGTAGCCCAAAATTGGAGTGGATATTTAGGATGCGCCATGCGCTGAACATCTTCTTTCAAAAGATGAGTTTCTTGGAGGAATATGATGTCGGGGTCATGCTGGAAGAGGTATCGCCACACTGTCGCCGCTTGTTCTGAGAATTAAGCCCCTTAACATTAAGGGAAAGCACCTTTAAAAGGCAAGGAAGGGCCATTGTGGGTTCTTATCCCGAACTAGTCCTTTAAGCCACCGAAGGGATCCGTGCAGTTCGAGGGAAGGGGCGCGCAGGGTCATTTCTGGCTTGCCCGTAGATACACGCCAGCGCCACAGCATTACCCGCCAGCCACACTCAAGGAGATAAGGAAAGAAAGAGGTAGAAAAGTAAGAAAGCACAACAGTGGAAAATAGTAAACCAACAATGGCCAACGGGGCCATATTATTCTATGAATGGTGGTCCAAGATGGTTTGGCAGGCACCCGCTCCTGGCACTGGGGGCGGGAAGGGCTGGTCGGCGGGGACGACGGAAGTAGAAGCAACTGTGCTGCCTCCGTGTAGGACCGTAACACTCTGCGCTTGGATTCCCATTTGAAGATGAGGGCAAATGGATGGCCTCACTGGTATGAGATGCCCATGCTCCGCAGCTTCTCAGTCACAAGCTTAAAAGCACGACATTGCCGCAGGGTGTTGGGCGACAAGTCTTGGAAGATCTGGATCTTGTGCCCATCATAGCTGAGATCTGGCTTAGCACGTGCCGCCCTGAGGATAGCCTCCTTCTCTGTAAAAAAGTGGAACTGGTTAAGATGTCCAGGAGGAGCCCGTCTCCCCGCAGGCCCGGATACCCGGTGGGCTCGATCCAAAACCGGCAGAGAAGCGTCCTCATCCCCCCAGACCTCGTGGAGGAGTTGCGCCACATAGATTATGATGTGTTTCCGCTCCGCTCCAAGAGGGACCCCCCGGATGCGGAGGTTATTCCGGCGGCTCCTGTTTTCCAAATCTTCCTGCTTTACTTGCAGCTCTATGTGTTTCTCCTCTCGTGCAGGCAGGCGTTGCCACAGTTGCTCCTGGTCCTCTATGCGGGCATCCGCTGTCTTTTCCAGCCCATCCACCCGGTCTCCTAAATAAGTAACCTCTTTTCTAAGTTCTCGCACACACGAGTGAACCTCTGTGCGCAGAGAGCCAATTTCCATCTTGAGTTCTGACATGAAAGAGGTCATAAATGCTTGGGTCACCGGCGTCGAGTCCCCCAAGGCCTGCGGTGCCACCTCCGTAGAAGCCGACGCTCCTGCCTTCCCCCATATTGCCACCACAGAGTTGTCTCTGGGGCCCGCAGCCGGGTCTACCTTGCCCCTCTGGAACGCGTCATCACCAGTCCTTAAGCGTCCCGTTGGTAACCGGGCAGCGTGGTCCGTGCACTGTCGTTGTGATGTACACTGAGAAGTCCACCTCCTAACCAGTGCCACTACTTTTCCTATCCTGCAATGTCTGAAACTGCAGCTGGGGGGTCAATGCGTAGGGCCCTCCACCCAGACCCCAAACCACCAGGACGTGAGTTACATCTCGTTTAGGCCCACCGCCTCTCTGCCCTCTTTACAACAGTACTTACTGACAGGATACTTCAGGCACTGAAAAAGCCCTCAAGACCGGGCCAGGGAGTTCAAGTGTCGACTTCTGGGGTCCTGCTACTCCAAGCCAGACCACATACACCGCACACCCCTCCTGCGGCAAGCGGACTTGAAGCCCTTTAGGGCCAGCAACACACTCTGACCAGCCAGTACACTGCGCCTCTCAGCTGTGTCCCCGGCCTCTCACTTGCCGTAGCGCAGTTGTCCCGGTCCCCCCCTCCACCTCGCCAGCCAGTGCGATGTGTATTTCAGGCATCTTTACTGTTGGAGCAGGACACACAATGCCTCCCGGCCGCCCCGCTCAACGGTCTCAAAATGGCAACAATTTCGCGCTGAGCTAGGTGTCCAACAATCACCTGACTGCCGATGTGTAGCTGCTTTCCGCTAAGGCCTGCTGTACCCCTCCGGGTAGTGTCACATGGGGCAGAGGCTTTGCGTGGGGCTCAGGCTCCCCGGGTGCAGCAACGCGCAGGATCCAGTGCCTCAAGGCTGCCCAGTGTGAGAGTCCTAAAATGGCGGTGGAGCGCGCGCCTTGCTGTGCCGCTCACCTGTAGCCCCCAGTCTCATCCGCACTGTACCTAATGCGGGTCCCGATAGCCCTGGGAGGCAGTGCCTGTATTCAGTCCCATCGGGACCCGTACCGCTAATATCCTCCAGGTGAGTGCCGCAGGGTAAGTTCTGCCAGGCCGCTCATACGTCCCCTCTGCCAGCCCCGTTGTAGGCCCTGTCGATGCGTCCCTCGGGGTGTCGCCTGCCCGTCCGCCTCAGCCACCTCCAGTCACTCAAGGGCGATATCTCAGCTACGCCCGCCGCCGCCGCTCTGCTCGGGATCACCAGGCTGCATGGGGGGGGCTCCTCTTCACCTCAGATCACTGCCGGGTTAATGCGTACACCTTCAACCGGCCTCCCAGGTCACCCCGATCAATGTCCTCACCAGGGGTGGCCGCCACCGATTCTCGGCGATTGCCGCAGGGCAGACCCCGCCAGGCCGCCCAGCCGTCCCCCGCTAGCTCCGGTGCGGGCTCCGCCGTCACGGTCTTTAGGGATGCTTCCGGGTACGATCACTGCAGCCGCCACCAGACTTCCAGAAGACGCAGTGTCGCCAGTCGCTCCCGACTTACAGGGACCCTGAGGAGTCTGCAGAGCACAGGGTGGGTACCGCCAGAGGTCTCACAAAATGGCGGGTCACTCCACCGGGCCTCCGACTTCCCTCCGTCTTCTGCCCTGTAAACCACTGCCGAACAAAATGCAGCCCCTCCACCGGTGTCCCAGGTCAAAGCGGTCAACGTCCACCCCTAGGACAGCGGTTACAGCACCTCAGCTTCGCTTTAATTGCAGATGATGGTAGCGGACCGCCGGAGCTCCCCGGAGACATGTCTCACCTCATCGCTGGCAAGACCACGCCCCCAGGAGTATAGTTTTAAGTGTGCATATTTCCGCACCATTGGCGCAGATATAATTTCACCAAGACCCTTACACCCCAGGTCCTTGTATGTTTTCCATGATGCCCGTATTTTGTACACTTTTTTACCCATCCTCTCCCTTCATATATTTGCTTTTTAGCCGACATGCACAAATCCATGTCTGTCTTCCTTGTTCGATTTCTGGGGACGAGGGCCACACCCCACTGTCGTAACACATTCCTTCTTGCGACTATGAGCCCCAATCGGAATAGGGCCCCCTGATATTTTTCTATGGTGGTTTCTCCCCATATATCTAACAGAGCTAGTTTGGAGGGCAACCTTGGACACTGTGTGTGCTCAGTGGGACAATTCCCCACTCTCTTTCAATAGGGCCTTATTCAGGCATCTCCCAACAGTGTGTGGATAAAACTGCACCTGATCCAGCATCCTCTGAGACAACAATCATATGACCCACTCCTGATCTTTGCCAGGAGTGTTCTAGTGAGGTATGCTCGGTTTACAATGTTTAGTTGTAGCAGTAAGAAACTGGTACTCAGACACCTCTTTCGGGCGCACAGTGCCTCATCCCATCCCCCATCCTGGTCTTCTTCTTATTTTACCTTTAGAGCCTCTATTGGATCTTGAGCGTTATTAATTATTTTCATATAGATTCACGATATAACACCTTATTGGTGGTGGTCAGACATTATTCTGTCCTTAAAAAGGGCGGTGTTTTCAATCGTCGGCCGCCATCAGGACATGGATGGCCAGGGCATGTCTTAATTGTAAATGTTTATAGGTCTGAGTCCGCTTATTCACATTCCCTGAGAAGGCTCTCAAAGGGGACAATTCCCTCAGTCCCACACGTTTCCTAGCTTACTAACACGTATGTCCCAGGTGTTAAAACCCTGCAGGCCGTTCACCTTCTTTAACAAATCACTTACCCACAGCAGTGTTGCTTTCATTAGCATCCCATCCCATCTCAAGTATTTTGTGGTCCAATCTCATGCCTTAATTACTGATTGAGTGTGCTGCAGGAGAGTCACTCTTACCATTGTCTATAAAACACTGTCAGGTGTCCTTGGAATCCAATGCTTGCCTATCTGTCCTCATTGAGGGTGTATCAAGCAGAGCAAAGACCCATGCGTTTACTGTTAGTAGCCGAGAAGTCCAATAGTATACTTGGACGTCTGGGAGGGCACTGCCCTCCTCACACACCCATTTCTCTCCATTCTTGTGCAATTAGCAACTGCATATGCTCTAAGATTCCATGTTGAATGCATCAGGGGAAATTAATTTGGCATGAAAGATTCTTAGAACCCTACCTGTTTTCATTTTTGCTGTGTCCTGAATCATATAATGCTAAAATATAAGATATAATCTTGGCAGAACAATCATATGCCCCTCCTATGTAGTCTGTAAACACATTATTTACTTATGCATTCTCAAGAGCAGCTGCTCAGATTACCCAGGCAGTCCTTCACAACCTGTTTCGTTAATGCCTGACCTGAATTAGCATCCACGCCATTGTTTTCAGAAAAGTACTGCTTTGTAGTAACTTACTCTTAGCTAAACGCTTCTGCTTTTACACACAAACGTTACGGGAGATTAAGCGGAGTCATTTGTATTACACCATACTGAAACATGAGCAAGCTACATAGGACTATCATTCCTTGTGTTCTCAGTGTCCATGAACGCACTCAACTTCTCTGGCCAAGCAGTGGTATATAGTGTTGCCTTTGTGCTGCGTTCCACATAGCAATGGGTTAGGCACACAAATCACCTAAGAGGAAGGATGGGTTCAGGAAGAGGCTCAGTACCCATGGGCATTAGTCTTGTGATACTGATATGTCTCAGTTTCTGGTCTTACCAGCAGAAGCCCTAGGGGTCTCAATAGTCAGTAGGAGAGAGGAGCCAGGTTGTGTGTTCTGCAGTCAGCATAGTGCTTCTTTTCTCATGCACGTTTTCTCTAATCTCTGGTATCCTTCCCTGTTGTTGGTCTTCAATCTTCCATTCCATATCGAACAGCTTTTCTAACTCTTATTGACTCCATACCACCCACAGGCATCATCAGTTCACTCCGAAAGCACCCCTAATTTTACTTTCTCATCCTCTGAACTGCCCTGTATTTTTAATTCTCAATGTCCTGTCAGCTGTGCATTTTCCCTCTAACCATCCCTCTGGGGGTCTTCGCTTTGTCTCCTTAGCTCAAAGGTGTATATGGCTGATCTGGAATCTGCGCTGCATTACACACTACGCGTGGAAGTGGCTAAGTTTCCAGTTCTAGATGGTGACAGACTAACTGCACTGAAGAAATACGTTCATGTGCTGGCCAAGGTGAGTGTACATCATTCCCTACAGGTATGCCATTCTTCTGGGATATGAACCAGTGATGGTGTTCTCCCCTGACTGCCACAAATGTTGGGAACTATCAGAGATAGCCAGCTTTTGATACATGTGATAGGCTGCCTCTGCCACGTGCAAGGCATTTCTCCGCTCCCCCACACACCGTGTGATTGATATTGCAGTGTTTGCAGTATACTAAAACACTGTCTGGCAGGTGCATGGTGAATGAGAGGGAGAAAGAGAGCGAGAACAAAAGAAAAAGTCAACTGCTGATTGTATGGCAGGCAGGGCAAGGCTTGGCAAGCCTATCACACCACCACCACCGCCGCCACATACCAAATTAATTCAGCCTTTATTACTAGAAATCCAAAAAGGCAGCCAGCAAATGTCTGGCCACTTAGCACACATGACTATGGGAAATGTATGCTATTTAACCTCTTATGAACCACAGCCTGGCTCAGCAGCAAGGGCATCGCCCTAAACCTCTTGAAGTTGCATCCCTCTCCCTCTTTAGTACTTTTCAGCATGCATCAAATACAATTTCAAGTGCTATGCAAATGGCCGTACATTGAAACTAC
This sequence comes from Lissotriton helveticus, assembly GCF_964261635.1. NCBI lineage: Eukaryota > Metazoa > Chordata > Amphibia > Caudata > Salamandridae > Lissotriton > Lissotriton helveticus. Next base: position 1,937,281,903 of record NC_136057.1, on the reverse strand, counting down.
AACCGATGACGGGTGTAATGCTTGCAAAAGCCTCTGTCTTGCTATATCTAGGGCCTCATCCAACTATGCCCAAGTATCCAAGTTGCACCTCACTAATGAAGCCCAACAAGGCTGAATCAGTCTGCGGTTATTTGTGGTTCATAGCATGTGTGGCTGTATATACACATGCTGTGCATACTCCTCCATCTAGTATTGGGCTCAAGCTGCAACTTGTTTTTGTTTTAAGAAGTCTTTAGTGTTACATGGAATTATGTAACTCCTCCCTTAGTTAGCAATGTGCTTAGGCACCGATTGCATTGTTCAAGTTCAAGTTCGAACCCAGAGGGTCTCAAGGCGCTTGGGGGAGGGGGGGGGGTACTTTACTTATCGAATATCCAAGTTTTTAGTTGCTTTCTGAAGGAGAGGTGGTTCTGTGTAAGGCGGAGGTGGGTAGGGAGGGAATTCCAGGTCTTGGCCGCTAAGTAGGAGAAGGATCTTCCTCCCATGGTGGATCTGTGGATGCGCGGAATTGCGGCGAGGGCTTGGTTGGACGATCGTAGTTGGCGGGTGGGGGTGTAGAAGGACAGTCGCGTGTTGAGGCATTCGGGTCCTAGGTCGTAGAAGGCTTTGTGTGCGTGGGTGAGGAGACGGAACGTTATTCTCTTGTTGACTGGAAGCCAGTGGAGGTCTTTCAGGTGACCGGAAATGTGAGCTTGACGGGGGATGTCTAGTATGAGTCTGGCTGAGGCGTTTTGGATGCGTTGGAGTTTTTTCTGTAGTTTGGCTGTGGTTCCGGCGTAAAGGGTGTTTCCGTAATCCAGCCGGCTTGTGACCAGTGCGTGGGTGACCGTCTTTCTTGTTTCGGTGGGGATCCAGCGGAAGATTTTTTTGAGCGTGCGTAGGATGTTGAAGCATGATGATGAGACGGTGTTGACTTGTCTGGTCATCGAGAGGGAGGAGTCCAGGATGAAGCCCAGGTTACGTGCGTGGTCCGTAGGTATGGGTGAGGTTCCCAGGGCCGGTGGCCACCATGAGTTGTCCCAGGCAGCGGGGGATGAACCTAAGATGAGGACTTCCGTTTTGTCCGAGTTCAGTTTTAAATGGCTGTTCTTCATCCACTCGGCTACTTCTTTCATTCCTTCGTGTAAGTTGGTTTTGGCGGTGTTTGGGTCTTTGGTGAGGGAGAGGATCAGCTGGGTGTCGTCTGCGTAAGAGATGATGTTGAGGTTGTGTTGGCGTGCGATGGATGCGAGGGGACTCATGTATATGTTGAAGAGGGTGGGACTGAGTGATGATCCTTGTGGTACGCCACAGATGACTTCGGTGGCCTCTGATCTAAAAGGGGGGAGGCGGACTCTCTGGGTTCTTCCGGCGAGGAACGAGATGATCCAGTCCAATGCTTTTCCTTGTATTCCGACGTTGCTGAGGCGTTGTATGAGGGTGCTATGACAGACTGTGTCGAAGGCTGCGGAGAGGTCAAGTAGGATGAGGGCAACTGTTTCTCCGTTGTCCAGTAGTGTTCGAATGTCGTCTGTTGCTGCGATGAGGGCGGTTTCGGTGCTGTGTTTGGCTCGGAAGCCGGACTGTGAGGGGTTGAGGGATTTGTTGGATTCGAGGAAGGCGGCGATCTGACTGTTGACGGCTTTCTCAATGACTTTGGCAGGGAATGGGAGGAGCGAGATGGGGCGGTAGTTCTTAAGTTCAGTGGGGTCTGCTGTGGGTTTCTTCAGGAGGGCGCTGAGTTCGGCATGTTTCCAGCTTTCTGGGAAGATGGCGGAGTTGAGGGAGCAGTTGATGACGTCTCGGAGATGGGGTGCGATAATGGAGTCTGCTTTGTTGAAAATGTGTTGGGGGCATGGGTCGGTTGGTGATCCCGAGTGGATGGAGTTCATCAGGCGGATGGTGTCTTCAGTGGTGATTGGGTTCCAGTCGCAAAGGATGTTAGAGGGTGGTTTAGGTTCGGAGGTGGGTGGAGTGGACTGGTCTTTGGACTGGTTTCCAAAGCTGTTATGTATGTCGGCGATTTTGTTGTGGAAGAATGAGGCTAGGGAGTTGCAGAGGTCTTGGGAGGGAGTGATGTCGTTGGTGCCGGCGGTGGGGTTGGTAAATTCTTTGACGATTTGAATAGTTCCTTGCTGTTTTGGGCGTTGTTGTCAAGGCGATCTTTGAATGCTGATTTCTTGGTGGATCGGATCAGTTGGTGGTGTTTGAGGGTGGCGTTCTTGAAGGTGGTCATGTTGTCAGTGGTTGGGTTTTTTCTCCAGGCTTTCTCGAGGGTACGACAGAGCTTCTTGGATTTCTTAAGGTCAGAACCAGGGGGCTTTTTTGCTGCCTTGTTTGATTTGATGGTTTTTCAAGGGTGCTAGTTCGTCGGCGCTGTGGGTGATCCATTGTGTGAGGTTGGTGGCTGCTTGGTTTGGGTCCGATGATTTGGCGGGGGGGTTTTGGTGAAGCGATGTGAATAGCTGGTCGGTGGTAATTTTGTTACAGTTTCTTCGGGGAATAGGTTGTGGGGGTTGTTGGTCGAGGTCTTTTTGTAGTTGAAATGAACGCAGCTGTGGTCCGTCCAGTGGAGAGCTGTGGTGTGATTGAAGGAGATGTGCTTGCTGGAGGTGAAGATTGGGTCGAGCGTGTGTCCGGCATAGTGGGTGGGGGTATTGACAAGTTGTTCGAGTCCGAGGTTGGCCAGGTTGTCCAGAAGGGTGGTAGTGTTGCTGTTGTTTTTCTTTTCCAGGTGGAAGTTGAGGTCTCCCAGTAGGATGTAGTCTTCGGAGGGGAGGGCGTGTGGGCTGATGAAATCGGTGATGTCTTCGCTGAATTGTGTGCAGGGTCCTGGTGGTCTGTAGATGAGGGTGCCTCTGAGTGTGGTCTTGGGGTCGGTGTGGATCTGGAAGTCAATCAATCAATCAATCATACCATTTGTATAGCGCACTACTCACCCGGGAGGGTCTCAAGGCGCTTGGGGGAAGGGGTATGCTAATGCTCGAACAGCCAGGTCTTGAGTTGTTTCCTGAAGACGAGATGGTCCTGGGTCAGCCGAAGGTGGATGGGGAGGGAGTTCCATGTCTTGGCAGCCAGGTAAGAGAAGGATCTTCCTCCGGCGGTGGCTCTTCGGATGCGTGGTACGGCTGCGAGGGCGAGGCTGGTAGACCGTAGCTGGCGGGTGGGTGTGTAGAAGATCAGGCGGTCGTTGAGGTACTTGGGGCCCAGGTCGTGGAGAGACTTGTGTGCGTGGGTGAGGAGCCGGAACGTGATCCTCTTGTCGACGGGGACCTAGTGCAGGTTCCTCAGGTGGCTGGAGATGTGGCTGCGTCGGGGGACATCCAGGATGAGTCAGGCGGAGGCGTTCTGGATGCGCTGGAGTCTTTTCTGTAGCTTCGCTGTGGTTCCGGCGTAGAGGGCGTTTCCGTAGTCCAGTCGGCTGGTGACGAGTGCCTGGGTGACAGTCTTCCTGGTCTCGGTCGGGATCCAGCGGAAGATCTTGCGAAGCATACGCAGGGTGTTGAAGCACGTTGAGGAGACGGCGTTGACTTGTCTGGTCATTGAGAGGGAGGAGTCCAGGATGAAGCCCAGGTTGCGTGCGTGGTCGGTTGGCTTGGGTGCGGTGCCCAGGGCCGGGGGCCACCAGGAGTCGTCCCAGGCGGAGGGCGAAGATCCCAGGATGAGGACTTCCGTCTTGTCCGAGTTCAGTTTCAGGCGGCTGTCCTTCATCCACTCGGCGAAGTCTTTCATCCCTTCGTGTAGGCAGGTTCTGGCGGTGTCGGGGTCTCTGGTGAGGGAGAGGATCAGCTGGGTGTCGTCGGCGTAAGAGATGATGTTGAGGTTGTGCTGGCGTGCGATGGCTGCAAGAGGTCTCATGTAGACGTTGAAGAGGGTGGGGCTGAGTGAAGATCCTTGTGGGACGCCGCAGATGACTTCGGTGGCCTCGGAGCGAAACGGGGGGAGGCGGACTCTTTGTGTTCTTCCGGCGAGGAACGAGATGATCCACTCCAGTGCCTTCTCTTGGATACCGATGTTGCTGAGGCGCTGGACTAGGGTGCGGTGGCAGACAGTGTCGAACGCAGCGGAGAGGTCCAGGAGGATGAGGGCCACTGTTTCCCCCTTGTCGAGCAGGGTCCGGATGTCGTCGGTGGCTGCGATGAGGGCGGTCTCGGTGCTGTGGTTGGCTCTGAAGCCGGACTGCGAGGGGTCGAGGGATCCGTTCGTCTCGAGGAAGGCGGTCAGCTGTCTGTTGACGATCTTCTCGATGACTTTAGCAGGAAAAGGGAGGAGCGAGATGGGGCGGAAGTTTTTGAGGTCGGTGGGGTCCGCTGTAGGTTTCTTCAGGAGGGCGCTGAGCTCGGCTTGCTTCCAGCTCTCCGGGAAGGTGGCGGTGTTGAAGGAGGTGTTGATGATATTCCGGAGTTGGGGTGCGATGGTGGAGTCTGCCTTGTTGAAGACGTGATGTGGGCAGGAGTTGGTCGGTGATCCGGAGTGGATGGTGTTCATCGTGCGGGCTGTGTCTTCGGTGGTCACCGTGGTCCAGGTGCGAAGGGTGGCGGTGGGGGGCGTTGGTTCGACGGTTGGGTGCGTGGGTGGTGCGCCGAAGCTGTTGTGGATGTCGGCGATCTTGCGGTGGAAGAACGAGGCGAGGGAGTCGCAGAGGTCTTGTGACGGAGTGATGTCGTTGGTGCCCGTGCTGGGGTTGGAGAACTCCTTGACGATGCTGAAGAGTTCCTTGTTGTCGTGGGTATTGTTGTCCAGTCATTCCTTCAGGGATTTCTTTTTGGTGGTGCGGATGAGCTGGTGGTGCTTGCGGGTAGCGTGTTTGAGGGCGGTCATGTTGTCGGTGGTCCGGTCTAGGAGCCAGGCTTTCTCGAGGGTGCGGCAGGTCTTCTTGGAGTCCTTGAGTTGGTCGGTGAACCAGGATGCCTTCTTGCTTCTGGGTCTGCTGGGAGGGTTCTTCAGTGGAGCGAGGTCGTCGGCGCAGGCGGACAGCCACTGTGTGAAGTTGCGGGCAGCTTCGTTGGGGTCCGTTGTGTTGGCGGGTGGGTTCTGGCTGAGGGAGGTGGTGAGCTGGTCCGCGGTGATCTTGCTCCAATTCCTGTGAGGTACCTGTTGTGGGTGGTGGTGGGTCGTGGTTCTTTTGAAGCTGAAGTGGCGCAGCTGTGGTCGGTCCAGTGGAGTCCGGTGGCGTGGCTGAAGGTGATGTACTTGCTGGAAGAGAAGACGGGGTCAAGCGTGTGGCCGGCGTAGTGGGTGGGGGTGTTGACCAGTTGCTTGAGTCCGAGGTTGGCGAGGTTTTCCAGCAGGGCGACGGTGTTGCGGTCCTTGTTGTTCTCCAGGTGGAAGTTGAGGTCCCCTAGGAGGATGTAGTCAGCGGAGGGGAGGGCGTGTGGGCTGATGAAGTCTGTGATGTCTTTGCTGAATTGTGTGCGTGGTCCCGGGGGTCTGTAGACGAGGGTGCCTCTGAGGGTCGTCTTAGGGTCAGTGTGAATCTGGTAGTGGAGATGTTCTGCTGCGTGAAGGAGTCGTTGGTGTCGGTCGTGATGCGGATGGTGTTCTTGTGGAATATGGCGATGCCTCCTCCGGTCTGGTTGATGCAGTCCCTCCTGATGATCTTGTACCCATCCGGGATGGCGATGGCGATGTCGGGTGCAGAGGAGGCGTTCATCCAGGTTTCCGTGAGGAAGGCGACGTCTGGTGATGTAGCGTCAAGGAGGTTCCAGAGTTCCACGGCGTGTCTGTGGACGGATCGGGTGTTGAGCAGGATGCACTTGAGGTGGTTGCTGCTGGTGCTTGTCTTGGCGGGTGCGGGGCAGGTTCGGAGGCAGGTGAACTTGCAGGTACAGCAGGTGAAGGGTCCGTGGGTGCGTCTCGGGGTGGCTCGGCAGCAGGCGTGGGTCCGGCCTGCATTGAGTGCGTTGAGAGTGGCGTCGTCGTAGGTCAGACGGGTCGGCTTGCATCGACGGGGGGGGCCAGGGGTCCTGGCACTGGGCGCGGTCCAGGCACGGACGGGCGCAGACGGGCTTGCCTTTGGCGCGCCTTTGGCGCGGCTTCGGCACACAATCGGCGCGCCCGCTGCACGTCAACGCTGCGCGTGGGTGGGGGCGTCATAAGAAGGAATCCGGGTGGCGGGAGCGGCGAATGGGCTGTCGGGGGGCGGGGCCGCAGGGAGGCAGCGGCGGGAAAAGAACCAGGCAAGCGGGCGGCTCAGCGGCGGCTGGGTCGCTCGAGGTAGGCAGAGCAGGAGGCAGGCAGCGGCAGCAGCGGTGACGCGTGGGGGGGTGACCTCGCCTGGAGCAGGCTCAGCGGTCACTCCCTCGTGGTCAGCGCTGCTTCCTTAAGAAGGAATCTGGGTGGCGGGAGCGGCGAATGGGCTGTCGGGGGGCGGGGCCGCAGGGAGGCAGCGGCGGGAAAAGAACCAGGCAAGCGGGCGGCTCAGCGGCGGCTGGGTTGCTCGAGGTAGGCAGAGCAGGAGGCAGGCAGCGGCAGCAGCGGTGACGCGTGGGGGGTGACCTCGCCTGGAGCAGGCTCAGCGGTCACTCCCTCGTGGTCAGCGCTGCTTCCTTAAGAAGGAATCCGGGTGGCGGGAGCGGCGAATGGGCTGTCGGGGGGCGGGGCCGCAGGGAGGCAGCGGCGGGAAAAGAACCAGGCAAGCGGGCGGCTCAGCGGCGGCTGGGTCGCTCGAGGCAGGCAGAGCAGGAGGCAGGCAGCGGCAGCAGCGGTGACGCGTGGGGGGTGACCTCGCCTGGAGCAGGCTCAGTGAAGTGAAGTGAAGGTGTTCGGCGGTTGCGAGGTAGTCGTCGGAACTGGTCGTGATGTGGATGGTGTTCTCATGGACGATGGCGATGCCTCCTCCTGTTTGGTTAGTGCGGTCCTTTCGGATGATCTTGTAGCCGTCTGGGATGGCTATGGCGATGTCGGGCGCTGATGAGGCATTCATCCAGGTTTCTGTAAGGAAGGCGACATCCGGCGATGTAGTGTCGAGTAGGTTCCAGAGTTCAATGGCCTGTCTGTGGACCGAGCGGGTGTTAAGCAGGATGCACTTTAGGTGGTTGGTGTCAAAGCTCTGTTTGGAGTTTGTGGATTTGGTGTGGGTTCTGATGCAGTCGAACTTGCAGGAGTGGCAGGTGAAGGGTCCATGGGTGTGTCCTGGGACGGCTTGGTAGGAGTTGGGTGGGCGGCCGGGGTTAAGGGCTGAGAGGGTTGCGGCGTCGTACGTAATGCGGGCGGAGTGGATTTTGCGGAGGCCAGGGGGTCTGGCGCTGGGCGCGGTCCAGGCGTGGAAGGGCGTAGACGGGCTTACCTTCGGCGCGCATGGGGCGCGACCGCTGCGCGTGAACGCTGCGCGCGAAAGCATCTGTCATATGTAGAAAGTGGGAGGGGCGAGGGAGGAGCAGCTGGGAGGCGGGAGCGGGGTGGAGAGCCGGGCAGGGAGGCATAACAACAACAACAAAATGGCAGCGAGCCCAAAAGCGAAACAGGACGAGATTGGGGCACCACCTGAAATCGCTATGAAATGGGCAGTGTCACCGGCACAATCAGGCACAAACAGCCAAAGCAGGTAAAGCGAACAGTGCACAGCTCCTAAACAAATGCGGAGCAGTCTACCAGCACAGCGCTACGATGTCGATATCACCAGGCACAATAATTAAATACAGTAGGCAGAGCGAGCGGTGCGATTCAGGCACAATAATTGAATACAGCAAGCAGAGCGAGCAGTGCGATACAGGCACAATGATTAAATATAGTAACCAGAGCGAGCAGTGCGATTCAGGCACAATAAATAAATACAGTAAGCAGAGCGAGCAGTGCGCAGTTCGAATTAGTGGCAGTGAGCAGTCTGGCAGAAGCGCTACGATACCACTTCTTTTAGCAGGGAGCAGCGTGAGGAGCGACCGCTTCTGGGTTAGGCAAGACGGTCACAGCGTTCGGACTATCGAGTGTAGCCTAAACTTTAGTGGGAGGGAGGAGCAGCTGTTAGATTTTTTGCTCCACAATCAGTTTCAGAAGCATATTGATGGTGCTCCCGAACTCTATATTGTCAACATTTATGTCTTCAGGCCTGCATAGTCAAATCCTCTACTTCAGTTACTGAGAAGATTTCCTCATCGACCGTCATCCTTTTTCTGCCCCCTCGACGTGCTTCAGAGCTGTTACTGAAGACTGGGTCCCCAACTCTCAGGACTCCACGCATCTTTCATCGTCCGCTCCTGGGAATGGTAAGGCGTAGAGGGTGATGGACTGGATACCCGTCAGAAAATGTCCTCAGTGCCACACCAGATACCCCTGGGCTGACCTCCACAAGTGCTTTAATCTGTGTCTTTCCCCTGGTCACAACACCACCGACACCTTCTGCTTGGCTTTCAGGTGCAAGAAGACCCTTTACTAATGAAGAGACAGATGCTGGGTACCCATCAACATGTAGTGGTCCATAGAAGACACACCGGACAACTTCAACAAAGCTGACCCCCTCAAAGCCCAAGAAGAAGAAGAGGCTGCAGTGTTGTCAGATGTCCCAGCCCAGAGGTCATTGATTTCCGGCTCCCATGAACCAAAAGAAGAGAGGGATGAAGACATTCTATCCACCTCACTGGACACCAGCTCTTGCACAAAGTCCACCATGAGAACTGTGAGAATGGTTGAAGCCAAAGTATGTAAACTTAATTCCAAATTAAACATTGCGGCAGAGTACGGCCCCTGTGGGGTTAAAACATGGAGTTTCATGCACAAGCCCCTGCTGGCTGCTGGCCCTCAGTTGCCTTCGGGCTTCGGTCAGCACCTAAAGCAAGACACCAAAGCGAAGATGGGATCCAGCCAAGAGCTCCAAACTCCATTTGCCTTCGAGTCTAAAAAAGCCTTTTGGCACAGTGACTCCAAAACATCCTTCAAAGCCAAAGTCCACACAGGTACCAAGCCTCCTTTGGTGCCAAGACCACTTTCCACTGAAAACTTCTAGAACTTTGACTGAGCCATTCTTCAAAAGCACCAGGCAGAGTCTGATGAGAGACAGTGAATGATTTCCACCTGTCTCTGTATGAGGAACATCCCTTCAGGCACTGCAGAGAATTCGCCCAAAAAGAGGAGGCTGGCCTTTGATCGAGACATGCCAGCATTGGACGACTCTTTCCAGCCTGAAGCGCAAAAAAGCATGGAGTCAAAGCTAGCAGTCTTCCACCTGCCCCTCAACCATCTCTACTACCCCCACCATCACCACTACCCCCACCATCACCACATCCTCCAGATTCCCCACAACGATCTTCACAACGCTGCATTGACACCGGAAGTCCTAGTCCCTATTCCTAATCAGAGGACTAGGACACCCCCTCTTTGGCCCACAGATGGCCTGTGGGAAGCCTATGATATCGACCCCCATGGGGTGCACACCTAGGGCTTGTCCCAGTGAGGGCTTTCCCCAACAACTCTACAGCATACCTTGGGGTGATACAGCGGGCAGTGGTATACCATAAGGGGGATATCCACACTACTCCCGAGGAAGAAGATTTTCTGGTGGGGATGCTCTCTAGAACGGAACACTGTCCAGTTTCTCCCAATGTTAATGGGGACGTTTATGATTGCCCCTAATACCTTTAGTGACTAGTAAAATATCAGGTAGTTACATCCCAGAGTGGAGAAGACAGAAGACGTTTTAACCTTCTTTCTCTGACCCCACATACATAAAGAGGCATGACCACACCCCCTCCCTCCCTCCCTCCCTGGTGGTACACACATTCCACAAACGCGCTGCTGCTCAAGCTAAAAGCGACACCTCTACACACGATAGAGAGCAAGTGCATTTATGCAGTGGGGAAGAGGTACAAGTTAGGGCAGTTACCCATTGGTGCATCTCCAGTTCGGTAGGTCTGTTGCGCAACGACAGCGCTCAGTGGGAGGAAATGGAAGACCTACTCCAGCACCTCCTTGAGAAGTTTAGAAAAAGGGGGGAGGAGATCTTGTAAGATGGTAAAACCATCTCCAACGCCACCATACGTTGCACCCTCGATAAGGCCGCTATAGCAGCCAGAGGAGCAAATATATCCATCTTGCCTCTTTAGCACTTCCAGCTCCGTAGATCCAGCTACAAGACGGAAGTTCATCAGTATCTCATCAATCTGCCATTGAATGAGGAACAACTCTTTGGCCCACAGGTTGATGAGATGCTCTGTAAAATAAAGGAGGACACCAACATGGCTAAGGCTATTAGTGCCCTCCAGACTATGGCGGGTAGGGGATCCTTTCGGATGTCACAGCACAGAGGTGGATCTAAGACCACCTCTCCAGCCCAGACCCAGTTGTACCAAAGGTAGCAGCAGACCTACCACCAGCAAGGGGGTTCAGGCTGGGCACTTTCCATGGCAACAAATCCAACAAAGGCAGAGGCAAAGAAAATCCCAGTAAGGAGGCCTCTGCTTCCAAACATTGAATTCCCTCACACCCCACAACACCTGTGCGGAGAGACTACAAGGGTTCCTTCCTCCCTGGGAGGAAATCACCCCAGACCTGCAGGTTCTGCTAATCACTGAGTACAGCTATTGCCTGAAACTCCTTTCAATCCCACCCCGCGCACTCACCCTCAGCCCGGAGTACCTTTGCCTCCTACAAGAACAGGTACAAGTGCTCCGTCTCAAAGGAGTGGTAGAGCTAATGTCTTTGCAACATTGGGGAAAGAAGCTTTACTCCCTCTACTTCCTCATTCTCAAGAATGATGGCTCCCTCTGACCAATCCTCTACCCCAGATCTTTCAACAAATACATCCATTCAGAACATTTCCATATGACCACCTTGCACGATGTCATCCCTCTGCTGCAGAAATTACATGACCGCACTAGACCTGAAGGACAGCTACTTTCAAATACCCATTCACCTGGTTCACTGGCTCTGCTTCATGGTAAGTGAGTAGCACTACCAATTAAAAGTGTTGCCTTTCGGGGCCACCTCAGCTCCTAGAGTATTCACAAAATGTCTAGCAGTGGTAGCCGCCAACCTCAGAAAAGGGGCACACGTGTGTTCCACTACCTAGATGATTGGCTGATCAAGAGCGCTGGCAGCCAGTACTCCCTTTCCACCACCCAAGTCGCTATCTCCCTGCTCCACAGCTTGGAATATGTCATTAATGTCACCAAGTCTCATCTTCAGCCCCTTCAAGTTCAGCTGTTCATAGGGTCCATTAAAAATACCGTTACTTCCAAACGAACAAAGAGTGGAGGCATTTCAGACACTACTGTGGTGGAACAGGAACAACTTGTTGCAAGGCCCTTTATGGACTCTGTTCCCACTGTGACCATCACCACAGGTGCATCCATTACAGACTCTGGGTGCATCTCAAAAGAATTACAGACCAAAGAGATTAACCCTAAAAGCATTTATCAGGGACATTCAAGGCAAGGTAATCCTGATACGAACAGACAGCATGACCGCTTTGTACTATCTTCATAAACAGGGGGGCACACATTCCCCGCAGCCATGAACGCTAGCTTCGCAAATTTGGCTTTGAATGATTCACCATCTGATACGCCACCTGGTGCCCCATCCACTGGCTAACTACTGCTTATGGGAATACTCCTTTACAGTCTATGCAGAGAGTGTATCTACAGCCACACATGCTTCGAGCAGAACATGTTACGTATGCTGCAAGCATCCGTTCGTAGCGTGTAGTGCTGCAGATTCCCTAAGTAGTACTGTCCTTAATGGAGTACCAAAACTGATTTCTGCAGTGCAGAGCAGAAGAAAACAATTGACTGGAATGCAGTCCGGGTAATTGTTATAGGTTGTGACTTTGGCAAGCATTCCATTAATCACCTTCAATTGTTTTAAGTTTGACAGGTATACTCAGACGTGCATCCCATGTTTGATGCCACAGAATCTTACTTGTAGCCCACTGATTAAGCCAAACCAGGTCAAAACTGTTCTACCGTTGTTTTGTTCCTGTTCACAAATGTTGGATCCTGTCAATTTAGGCTGTATTGAACAGGACCAAGACTTACTTGTATATTGTTGCTACCTGTTTGTGTGGCACAGTTGGAATAAAAAAAAGTCAACCCAAATACGGCCCAAACGATTGTCAGTGGCTAAGACTTTTGTCAGGATCCTACCCAATCCATTTTGCTGTTTTAATATGTGATGCCCCAGTATTGACTGTTTAGCCCAGGCGGGTATTGTGCTGATTGTCTCATGGGATACAAGCTGCACCTCACTGATGAGGCCCATCATGGTTGAAACTGGTCTTGGTTGCATGTATTCGTGTTCAGAGGTGATGAGTATGACAGTTTGTTTGGTAATGTTCCTGTGGAAGCGCTACCAAGACTATTTTGCATTTGGTTGCAACCAGCTTGGAGTGGGACGGTGGGCAAAAACCAATGGACCGAAATACAGCTCAAAATCATTACCAATGCCTCAGATTTTTAGAACTATTACACCCATCTCCTTTTGTTATTTCTGTGTAATGGGCCACCCAAACCAATGGACCGAAATACAGCTCAAAATCATTGCCAATGCCTCAGACTTTTAGAACTATTACACCCATCTCCTTTTGTTATTTCTGTGTAATGGGCCACCCAAACCAATGGACCGAAATACAGCTCAAAATCATTGCCAATGCCTCAGACTTTTAGAACTATTACACCCATCTCCTTTTGTTATTTCTGTGTAATGGGCCACCCTGTCAACCTTAGGGGCGTTTCAGCTAAATATGGTATTAGGCAAAAGGAACCCTATCGGAATTAAATTCCAATGCATTGTGGTGTTAGTGTGTTGCTTCAATTTGCGTGTCCTGTTCCTTACTTATGATTATGTCTTATCCTACTTTTTGTTTTCCTTGCTTTTTTCTTCTAAGATCAAAGCTGATAACAGTAGGTGACACTTTTATTGTTTATTTTTTTCCCGTAAAATTATGCACAATATATATATATATATATATATATATATATATATATATATATATATATATATATATATATATATATATATATATTTATTTATTTATTTATTTTTTATTTCGGAGTATACAGTCATCCTCACACATTTTGATTGCACGTAAATTCATCATGCACAACTGATGTCAAATTAAAATACAATTTGTGGAATTAAGCACCCTCCCTGGATCTACGATGCCCCCAGGACTACCCGGGGTTCGGACTCCAAATTACATCATTTGCAAATGCTAGGAGCGCTGTACATCCCTGATAAGGTAAACAATTAATAATAATACACAAAACAGATAAAACATGAAAAATAAAACCTAGGCAGCAAGTGGCAGAGGCAATGTATTATGCATATCCCTAAGAAACATATACAGGCTCAACATATATCAGTGTCTATCCCACTCCTCCTTCTGGATGGACCCATAGTACACTAAGTAACAGATGGCGAAGCCACGCAGTGAGGCATCTGTTCTTATCCATGGCCATCCAATGACCTAGCTTTGTTGAGTTTTTCACCACTACCTTCATGCTTTCACCAAGACCATCACCCACCACCCCAGGGGAGAGGGCGGTTCTACGAACCACCCAGCCTGTCCAACCCTAATCTGCAGAGGTCAACCAGGCATTCTCACCACAAACATCTGTCCATTCCCTTCAGCCGAGAATAATTAATCGGACAGGGTATAAGGCATCATCTGCAACTGTGCCCCGGAGCTCCCCATCTGAGACGGGCCATCCGTGTCCCTGCCCGGTCGTCCGGCCATCTGCAGCTTCTCCAGTAGGACCCCTCACATCTCCCGATCCTGGTCAGCATTCTCGTCCTTGTGCACCAAGCGTAAACGTCGCTCCTCTGCAACTCCCCATTCGCGCATGTCTGCTCTCCATCTAGTCAGCCTAGAAGGGGCATCCAGTGGATAGCGATGCAGTGTTTAGCTAGCACAAGTCCCAGTAGCGTAAATGTATATTGCATTTGGGTCCCGTGTTTGAGAACTGGTAGAACTCCAAGGAGACCATGCTTGACCGTTGCCTCGACCTGAATTCCCGTGGCCTCCCGCATCGTCTCCGATACCCCTGACAGGTAGACCCAGAGCCGGGTACAATCCCATGTCATATGGGCAACCGTCGTGGGCTCACTGCCACAGTGGGGACATATCATCGAATATGTCATATTAAACCATGCCAACTGGTGTGTGGTCCGGTATGTGCGGTGCAGGCAGTGGGATTGTGTGAGTTTAAAGTGAGCATTGCTGACCACCTCTCGAACCTGTGCTAACGCTTGCTCCCATTCCCCCTCAGTAAGAGGCAACGGTAGGGCTGTTAACCATCTGTCCCAGTCCCGAGAGACATTGACACAATGGTCCGCCTTAAGAACCCTGTACAGGCGGGAAATCAGACCTCTGAAGGTGCCTGGGTCAAGGATCTCCAACAAGGTACGAGATTCTTCAGGGTAAGGAGGTCCAAATTTCACGGGTCGTGCCCCATATTTTTAAGTTTTGAAAAAATTGTCCCTCTGTGATCTGAAAGCATTCCCAAGCGTCGGCGAAGGGGAGAAACGTCCTGTAGAGGTATATATCACCCACCGCAAGGCAGTCCCAATTGAACCATCATGTCAAGTCCATCACTGACTGTGTATGGCGAAGGCTGTGGAGCCACTGCAGTGGAAGCGTCCGAGCATATGGAGCCCTACGCAAGACCAGAGTGACCACCCTCTCCCATGCCCACGCAACCACTTTTACACAATACTTAAAAGTGATTTCCAATATATTGTCTATCTTTGCACCTGTGTTTGCAAATCACACTTGTGGTTATGGCACAACCAGAATACCAATAAAAGTGATCAATTTCTTTACAACATAAATGTTTTTCAGTAAAGCTGTATTAAAATGTTACAATTTCTAAATAAAGTTCTGCTGTGTAATCTCTGTTTTAATATCTTCGGGCTGTAGCTGAATGGTCTTTCTAAGCAATATCTTAGTAAACTTTATTTTCCACTAAAAAAATCGGTTCTCATAGTTGGTCTCATTTTTTATTTGTTTGATTCTGTGTATCGCCTGATCATCTATGTCCACGTTTTTCGGAACATTCCACCTCTTTTTTTATGCCTCCACCTCCTTTTTTTATGCCTTCGTTAGGACATGAAAAGCCCTTCTAAATTTTTACTGTATGTGTTCTAGTGGGTAGCCTTGTGCTTATTAGTTTGAGGCTAGGAAAGGCAGGCGACTTTTTTCAATTCGATTTTGGCTTGAAAGACTTTAATGTTTAGCATTTTGTAGAATTTTCAATGCATTCTTCTGCAATTGCCTGCCTTATTCTGGAAGGAGAATGCTTTTTCTAAAGCGTTTCAGCTGCTGCTATGAGTTCAGGCTTCTTTTAATTCTTTAAAGGTGTTCTCTGCATAGTTTATTCAACTTCTGTTGCCGACTAGTCTATTTTGCTAACTTCAAGTTGTTAGTTTTACAGAAGCTCTCCTCCATGACAACACTGTTATTAGAAAGTTTCTAGAAGCTCGCTGTTGTTCACTAGAACATCTACATAGGTGGACGCTGTCCACCAGTAGCCCATAGAAATACTAGCGTTGGCCTCTGAGAGACCATCTGTTAGAGGTAGAATCCAGGGAGACTCTGACTCCCATCTCCCCTCATTCTTACTCAGCTAAATTTAGATACTTGAAAGATTTTTTTACACAGGTGTCAATGCAGAATCTTCTTTGATCAGAAAAACGCATAGGGACCTTCCACATGACAATTAAGTGAAAACATTCCAGTCCTTTGTTTCTTTGCTGGCTGTGCCACACCAGAAATAGACCAACCATGTACAAATCAGTCATTGCCTGTCTAAAAGGCACTATGTAGCCCAAACTGCCTAGACCCTTCTAAATAGGAACACAGCATCTCCTCTTGTTTAAGACTTGCTGGTCCTCATCAGTGAAGAGTACTCTGATTCTTAAGGGCACTGAGCTACAGGTCTAAATCTGCAAACGCATAACTTAACATGCGTAATTGTAAATCGCACATTCAATTCAATTCAAAGAAGTCTTTTTTTCGATACATGATCATGAAAGACATTTATTTAAAGCAATAATAACATAACATTCCATTCTCATTATAATAGGAAAATACTTTATATACGATAAGTCCACAGATACTCCATCATAAAATACAATAAAGTAATCTAAAACACAATAAACGTACCAACATCCCAGGCCTTAATACTGTAAAAAACAGAATTCGCTATAAAACCGGATTAAAAATATAATTTCTTTTTGTAGACCCAGTATTTCTACTGCCAATTATGGCTTACTCAACCTATAGGCACGGGTCATCCACATTCCTTGTAAAAATGTGGCAACCGCAAATACAGTTGGTTCCTTGCTATCTGTTTTTAATATCCTTAATGCTTCTGTGCCAGAATTGATCCCCATCATCATACAGATCGGCCTCAACCATGTGCGCCTCAAATTTGTATAAACCGGACAGACAAATAGTATGTGGGCTATCGATTCTGACTGAGACGGGCAAAATGGGCATTCCTTACAAGTACCTGAACCCCATTTACCAGTGAATGAGTTAATGGGGAGGGTACCCACCTTAAATTGGTGGTACCATTTCCTATCACTGGGTACCGTAATGAGATCCCACTACCCTTCATAAGCAGGAACGTGTTTGGTCTCCAAGAAGTCTCTTGACAAAGAGGGCCTAATTAAAAGCTTGAAACGTTTCATGGTGACCATGTTCCAATACAGCTCCTTCAGATCCTTACAGGATGGGAACACATTATCAGCAGGATTTTGCCACAAAGAGTTAAGGCCCATATCATTATAAATGGCCCTTACCTGCTTTAACCACGATATTTTACCCCCCACTGTCGGCATCCCTAATCTCAAGTAAAGCTTGTGCATACTGGACGAGCTCAGGAGTGACCCAAAGCCTCCTCCAGTAGGCTACAGGTCTATAACGTGCCACATCCTCGAGAAACTGGCATCCCAAATCATAGTAGAGGGGTAGTAATGGAGTAGATTGTGGAAGACCATTCATACCCCTCATAAATTTGTTTTGAGAAATTGTTAGTGCCGCTAAATTACTAAAGCCCCATAATTCGAATCGAAGCTGTAATTTTTGAATTGTAGATTTTTAACACTGGGCGATTGGCTTGGTGTGGGAAAGGTGCTGTTCTTTCAACAAGGCACCAGATAGTTGTGTGTGTTTAAGCACCAGCTGGTCAATATGTGAGTTCCAATTTAATTTACAACCCAGCGTGATACCCAGGTATGTAAAAACTTGAGTCTGCTCAAGTATGGCATCATTCATGGTGACTCTCCCTCCTACTATCTTTTGTCTATGTATTTGGTCTTATCCACGTTGATTTTAAGTCATAATCGTGGCAAAACACTTCAAAACGCTCAATCGCCATTTGTAGACCTTGTTGCGTTTTGGAAGTTAACAAAGTATCATCTGCAAACATTAACAGAGTGATCTTCCTTCCTTCGAGAATAGGGGCATCAGTAGGATGGTCTAAAAAGTACTGGGTCACTTTATTAATATACAGGAAAAATGTCGGTGCCAGTACGGCCCCTCTGGCGATTGGAAATCTGTCTGTCACTTGCCCTTGCAGGCCCCAGCGAACTTGTGCAAAGTTCGCAACATGTAATTTGATTAAAAAGGCCAGCAAGTCCAAAGGCATGCCCTGATGCGCAAGGACACTCCACAACTTAGGACGTGGAACTAAGTTGAACACCGACTTGAGGTCTACGAATGCGGCATATATTCTACCACCTTTAAGGATCACCACGCGCCAGTTAATTAAAACAAATCTTAAAACCTGGTCTACTGTGCTCTGGTGGGAGCGGAACCCAGCCTGTAAAGGTGAAAGGATGTCAAACTCGTCGATCCAGCCCTGGATTCTGCTCAACACGAGCCTAGCTGTCACCTTCTGGATACAGTCAATTAAACTGATCAGCCTGTAATTACCAGGATCTGAGCGATCCCCCTTTATAAAAATCGGTATGATCTCCGCACCCAGCCATGATTCTGGGATGGGAGAACCGCTTGCGATGGCATTCAATAAAAGCTGTATATAGGTTAACCACAAGGCCTTATTATACAAAAACAGGTCAGCCGGAACGCAATCAAGCCCAGGTGCTCTACCCCTAGGAACAGTATTGAGTGCAATATCAACTTCCTGCTTCGTGAAGTTACCAACATGGCTGATCGGGGAACCATAAACGAATTCACATTCTCAAGCGTCATTGGCGAACTGTGTCTTAAAGGATGAGACCCCAAGTTCGGAGCTACGTAGTTAGTTGGCGGTTGGCTGGGCTTTCCCTTGCCCCATTTAACCAAGTGCCAAAATGCTACCATGTTCCTGTCTTTACTAGCAAGATACAACTCTTTCCAATATTGCTCGTCCCATTCCCGTTTTGCCTTATATTGCACTAACTTGTACTCCACCCTCGCACTTTGAATTCTATCCCTGTTTTTAGATCTTATTGCCATTGCTAGTGATCTGTAGGCCACCCTACATGCTTTCCCAAATCATGATTCAACCGATGCTTTAGCATGATTTTTGGATACTATTTATAAAAAAGACCTTCAGCTTGTTAAAAAGATCAATATGAATGGAGGTAACATTGAACTTATTTCCTTGTTGTGTGCGACAGTTTTGGATTTCTGTGGTCGCCTTTTCCACCAGTTGGTTAGTAGCCTCTAGCTGATCCTCTTTATTTAATAAATTCGACCATTTTACTCTCCTGGTATCATTACTTAGATGTAATTCTACACCTGCTGGAGAATCGACTGCAATGTTACTTCCTGCTAGGTGGAACCATAGTACCAGGGAGTGATGATCACTTTCCACCCTTTCCAAAATGATCATATCTATTAGGCAAGGCCAGTATTCCTTGTTGAGGAGAATATAGTCTATACGACTACATCGTAAACCACAATTATAGGTGGGGGAGCCATTCTGGTCTGATTTCGCCCTCTTGTTAACTGCCCTTAATCCATGCTCCAAGCTAAACACTTTTAGCTGTAGAGCAGCTTCAGACCATTTCTTAATAGGCTTCAATGTTAATTGTGGGATATCCAAATGCAAGTCCTCCTCCTGGACTAGATCTATATCGTTGATATCAAGTGGTTCGAAGGAACAGTTAAAGTCCCCGGCAACTATTATATTTTCCCCTCCTTTGTACCGGTTGAGATAGGAATCTAAAACAGAGACTATACCTGAAGCTTTCCCTCCAGGAAGCCCTCTATCTTAAACATTAAAAAGTATAAGGTCCATGGCATCAGGGACCTTTATCTTGATTATTAAAATATCATCACTATCAGTGTCCAGCTGCTGTACTTTATACCTAGCATTCTGTCTCACCCAGATAGTTAATCCCCCCTTCGGTCTCCCCCTTTGGCCAGCAATAGCAGGTTTATAAAAATGTAAATAACCTAGTTTGTACTCTGGGTCCACAGACCATGTTTCTTGGAAAACCAAAATTTCATTGGTATTGATCAGGGATAACCAATCTGAGGACGATAATTTATTCTTCAGCCCAGCAATATTCCAAGAGGTCTAGACAGGGTTCGGTAGCCCTATGCTGGATTTTTCGCACGTGTATGCCCTGTTATCCCTAGGTACTGCACTTGAATCAATTACAGCAGGCCGTGGTCTCATTTATTCGTAAGCTATCCTAGTAGGTCTAACGTCTGGCTCCAAAGTATTTGTTCTAATATTTTGCCCTTCCAGTGTAGTATTTATTACAATGGCGAGACCTCCTAGGTTCATACAATTTTGTTTGAACCAAGCTTCCCCCTTGTCACTTTTAACTGAATCAACAGAGGTTGGATGTTTGAGTATGGGGCCCAGTCAATCATTTTCCTCCAAAGAGCTTAGTAACTCGGTATCTATTATTGGTAGGGATTGCAGAATTAGTGGGACATGGCAAGTGTGCCGGTTTCCTGTATGTAACCCTTCTGTGATTGAGTTTAATTGGAAAAAAATACCCCAAAGGAAGTACATTAATAGCATTATTACATGTTATATAAGATGCTGCCCGTTCGAGGATGCACCGTATCATCCTCGGTGGCCTGAAACTCAAAACCACACAGTCCCCAGCCAATCCTTTTTCCGAATTACCAACCCAAGCAACCCTTCTAACCATCATAAATTCGTCATACAGATGATTTCCAAGCCCAGTTCTTGAGTTCAGGAAGTGAAGAGCCTTATTCTTGAGTGAGGACCAGTTGTTCCTCCTCGCCTAATTTCAGTCTCTAGTAGGCATCTTGGCACTGAACAACAGGTTTTTTTGTTGCCCAACTCCATGGTACTCATTTTATCGACCTCAGATGGATGAAAGGATTTGAACCTGTGACCATGAGGTCGAACACAGCCCCTGCAGCGGATGAATTAGCCCACTGAGCCACCAGACCCGGCTTAAGGTAACTCATGTAGAAAGAAAAACCAGAATAATCTTCGAATTAGCCAGGACTACTGGTAAGTGCTCTGGGTCTCCTATCAATCCATCTTTTTTTATTGCTGTGCGACTATAGGCAGGGTGTAACCTTGTGGAATTTTGTTTTGGTGCTGCGCCAAAAGTCACGGTCCAGAACGAACTACCACGCCTTCCTGTCATGTTTTTGCACTTAGTAAACCCTTAAAATGAGGGCCAATTACAATAACTTTAGGGATCAGAACAGTATCCCGGGTCTTATCGTGGGAGTTTAAAACTGCTCTGCAGCATCAGAGATCTGTAATCATTTAGATCCCGTTATTATAAAAACAGAACTTTAAATCTATGATGCAAAGACAGTTTCTGAACTGCGTGAACCACTCGCTCACGGATCTGAGAATCTTAAGAGTCTTATGTGTTCTTGCCTTTTTTTTGTACACTCCTTGTCTTCGGTGGTGCAGTGGAGCGTTTGTGGTAGGAGAAAGTGATCACCCTCTAGAGTATGAATACTCACAAACATTTTCCCAGGTGCCACAAAATATGGTCTATGGTGTGCCAGAGGGCCGTATTGATGCCAGCATTGGAGGTTTGCTGTGGAGATATGTGTTGGGGGGAGAGGTGAGGTGGGCGTTTCGAATTGAAGCATACACATAGTTTAGCTTGTGAGTCATGGAGCTATTTGGGGGTTTCATTCCATCCTGCCCTGTTAATCCTTCACTAGTTGCTATCACTACCATGGGACAGTCGAGTGTTAAAAGAAGTAACTTCATTATTAATTGGAATGAAATAGAATTGCACAATATGAAACCAAAAAACCTAGCATCCCTCCCGGCTTTCACAACTTGACCAAATTCAGTCATCCTTGGCAATTGTTTTATTGTACTTTTTTTCATTATCACACATAAGAGAACGCTTGCCCGTCTATTTAACATATTTCTGAATGTTAGTGCTCCCTCAAGTAACATGCAGCCCATTGCGGTCATACAGCAAGGGACCACATGTGCAAGCGACACCGGGGAAGTACTGTGTAGTATCACTGTCTAGACTAGTTTCTTATTCTGTGTTGGTTACAGTACCGAGGGATGGCCGCGAGATGGCGCGCCTGTGCAATACTCCACGCAGGAATAGCAGATCTGCTCACGCGAGTCCCTGCTGAACATAATCTGGCTGTTGCAAAGTTTATATGCACCTCGGGTCTCTTCTTTAGGAACAGTGGGACAAGAATATGTACCGCTCTTGGGCCTTTCTACCCCCAGGCACGGGAAATGTGAACTTCAGTAGATACAACACAGCTGTGCTCATGTAACAAGCATGTATACTCATCCTTTTAAATGTATTTCGGGGGAACTTCGCGTTTTATTTTTAGTAGTTGTTACGATTGTACATGTGCGGCCTGTTTCTATTAATTATGCTTTCATTACGAATTTTAAACGTGTCTATAAATTCATCTCGACACGCGGCTCCAGGGTGCTAAATTGAGGAGCGCTGCCACATACATGTACCCTTCTTAGAGGGCCTTCTACCCAGATCAGCTATAGGTCCTTTGTCACTTCATCTCTTTCTGCCCATCCGCGGTTCATCCTGCTCCCCCCCACCACAAATCCCCGTAGATCCGTCACTTTACTCCTGTGTCATATTTTCTCTCGTCCGCGGTGTCTTTATTCATCATTTATTCTCGTCCCTCTCTCAACCTCACAGCCACCCTTCTCAGCCTGACTCTTTCTATATCTTTCTCCGTTTCTGATCCCGTCTCTTTCTCTGTTCAATGTCAGTTGCTCCGCTACCTCGCCTTCTTTCTAGCCTCGTTGCACCTTTCATTCCATCGTCCTATTACCCTCTCCCCCTTCCTCTCCTCTGTTTTTATAAAGACTTCTAGCTCTTTATTAACCTCTCTCCGCCCTTCCTTCCTTCTCTATCACTCCCCTTCCCGCTCTTTATTTTCCCTCTCTCCCCTCCCCCCTCCGCCGCGCCTCTCCTCTCCCCGGAGTGCCTGTGGTTTTAAAGTGCTGATACTAATCGGATTAGTGCCGAGTTGTTGTCAGAGCAGCCCTTGATGGTCCTCGGAGAGCACTTGAAGTCACGCGCGAGCCCTGGATGCACGCGGCGTCCCCCGAGGCCCGGGCTCTCTGGCGGAGTCTGGAATACAAATCAGGGCTGGACGTGCTGTAATGCGTGCGCGCGCTGTCCAGGCTCTCGCGCCACACTGAGGTGTGCACGCCTCTAAAAGCAGCCTGCTCCAGGGCGCAGAGCTTTACCGTACCACAGGAAGAGGTGGGCAACACAAAAAATTATAGAGTCCTAGCCGGGTTTACTTGGTCTTTAGCCAAAGCACGAGCCACACCATCACATAATATATATATAGCATGTGGTCGCGTAGCAAATCCATATCCATATCCATACTAACATTATAAAGAGAGAGACCAAACCTTTGAGGTGGGTAATCTCAGTAACCACAGCACCAATCAAAACACCCAATACAGCGTTGGAAAGGGCAGTTGCAGCAGAAGGACATAGGCTATGCAGACGCCCACCATATTAATTTTTTTATTTTTTTGCAGAGTTTTATATAGCGCGAACTTGACCCGAACTGAACCAGGTATCAGAGCGCTTTACATAGCACCAGTTACGTTACATGAGGACACATATTCATTTTTGTAAGGCACGGGGAGATTAAGTGATTTGCCCAGAATCACAGGATGTTTGGCGTTGTTACCAAGATTCCGAGGTCGAGCGCCTTAGCCGTTAGGTCAACTCCTCTATACATTTAAAAGGTAAAAGAACTGTGCCAGCAAAGTAGTCCCTTGTGGGCGTGTCTGCGTTGTGCTGTGGGCGTGGGCTGGGGAGGTGACTAACACTGGGGGCGTGTGGTACGGCCATCACATCGTGGGCTGTGGGCGTGTGCTGGGGGCGTGACAAACGATGGGGGCGTAAAAAACGCTGGGGGCGTGTGTCCGCCCTTGATGCCATGTGAGTCGTACATACAAGCGCCAATTACGTTGCTGCGCAGCATCAAGGGGCATGCTGGGGGCCGTGACACGCTGGGGGCGTGAGAAACGCTGGGGGCGTGTCCGGCCTTCATGCCATGTGAATGCAATTGCGCCGCATCAAGGGGCACGCTGGGGGCGTGTGCTACGTTCCGCCCTTCATGCCATGGGGGTCGTACATTAATCAGAAGATCGTCTGCTGTGGACGTGTGCTGGGGGCGTGAAAAACGCGTTCACCTGGAGGCCTGGTAAGTAACATTACTGCAGCCTCTCCTACGCGCTGTTACTTAACTCTCTCATTCAACAAAATTACACGCGCCTGCTACCATCAACCAGGGCTCTAGCCGGGCTCAGGCGGCAGATCAGTACACTAATTACACACGCCTGATACCATCAACCAGGGCTGCAGCTGGGCCTCAAGCGGGGAACACGCGCCTGCTAACATCAAACAGGCCTGCATCTGGGTCTCAAGCGGGGGAACACGCAAATGAGCTGTCTGCGGGGACAATTACTGCAGCCTCTCCTACTCGCTGTCACTCAACTCTCATTAAACAGATTTACCCGCGGCTGATAACGCTCTCATTCAACGACATTACACACGTCTGCTAACATCAACCAGGGCTGTAGCCGGGCTCAGGCGGCGGATCACTACACCAATTGGACGTGCCTGCTAACATCAACCAGGGCTGCAGCTGGGCCTTCTCCGTCCCTATTCTAATGAAACAAAACATGTTGTCTACCGCGAGATTCTAAAATAAATTGCCCTTGCCAAATATACACATTACACACATTCTATTTCATACCCGGACAACGTCGGGACGGGCTGCTAGTACTTTATAAAATATGATAAAAATGATTTACAATTAAAACATACTTTTTCTACATGTAAGTGTTTCATTGTAATACATTAGATTAGATCAGTGCATTGAGTGGCATTTGTTTATTTAAATTAAAGCGTGCAAATATAAACAGAAATATTCAAGAATACCATTATGTGTTGATGACGTTCCAGAGGCAACAAAGAAAAGCATCCGATTGTCCAGCGCTTTTTATATACATTCCACGATTGTTATATATGAACCAATATTAATGCAAATGAAACCATAAAATAGTGACATTCAGCTATAGCGCACACCCTGTACTGAATTACTTAATGGTGCGCTCAAAATAGATTGCTCAAGGAAAATTTGGCATTGTCAAGATATGATCACAACATTTGGTCAAGTGAGGAATCTGGATATATTTATTTATTAAATTCACCAGTTATAGTTATTTCCAGTAACTATAACTCATCCCCTAAGGTAATTATAACTTGCACCCTCGTCGTGCACAATTTTGTCATCAATAATGTCTTTTCAAATGTTGCAGTGATGTAGCCCTGGAGGTAAAGGACATAATAACTGTGTCGCCATGGGAATTAGCTCAAATGTCGAAGAGGGAATTGCTTTTTTTAGTTGAATCATGGCGGGTGAGGGAAGCAACAGGCAGGCACAGGGAAGCAATACAGGGGCAGGACAGAGGCAACACGGCAGGCACAGGTGGAGTAAGGAACACAGAGGTTGCAGGGAAGGGAGCAACCTAACAGGCAGAGAGAGAAAAAGTGGAGCGAAGAGGGAGGTAAAAATAAACAAGCGAGAGATCATTGGGAGTGGGCAGGGGAGAAGCACAAAGGGCAAGGGAGAACGCTACACTGAGATCAGTGGGGGGGGGGGAGGGGGAGAGAGCAGCCCACTTGAGAGATGCCTCAACAACAGATGCACTCTTATGGAGTGATTAATCAAAAAAAGGTAGTGTCTGTGAAATGAGCTGTGTAAAAACATAAATAATTTTTCCATGTTCCTGGGGAGAGACAAGAAGGAACGTCCACATAAGCTAAGAAACAAGCAAATGAGATTGACAATGGAGCCAACCAATGTTAAGAAATGGGCGGACTCTGAGCCCACTGTAATCTAACAATATGACTTGCTACAGACAGCGAATGCGCTGTGTAACAGGTGATAACTAGAAATAGTGTACCAAGACAGCGTAGTGGAAGAGAACTTTGCAAGAGGTCTGCGGCATACTGAAGGAGAATAATGAAAAAGGGCTGCAACTAGAGGAAAATGGTGTATGAACACTGCACACCTAAAGAGCCATGCTGTAAGCTGTATACCATGGAAAAGCATGGTAAACTGGAAGAGAATGGTGCAGGTAATGAAGACTGTAACCTGATAGTGTTTGAGGCTGCACTAATAAGATACAGTCCGGAGGGGGTGATCGGGAAGGTACCTCATAAGAGCCCAGTATCATGAGCTTCATCCCCCCCCCCCCGAGTCTGTGACTGCCGCCTAACGGGGAATGAGGCTCAGGAGGCCAGCGAGATAAAGACGAAGGGTCTCCTTGAGTGAGCCATAAGACATGATAAAATACACGAGGCTCACCTAGGAGGTCCCCAGACGTCCAGGTGTGGAGTGGAGAAGGTAGGGCTCATAAGACCAAATCTATGAAGTCCACAGCTTCAACTGTCATGGCGGTCTGACTTTTGCTCTAGGCCCAGATATTCGACTTTGGCAGCCACTGATCCGATAAATGTGGGTGAACCCACCTAAACACCCACCAAGGGCGAGATTTGAAAACTGAGACAGAGAGAGCGGTGGGAAAGTGAAAGTAGAAAAACTTTTTTTTAATCTGTCTGACTACATTTCTCAATTCCCAGGAATGAATTATTTGTTTCATATTAGCACTGGAGTAGCCCTGCATTTGCCTGATCGCCACCCTTTTCCGGGACTGTGGTATTCTGCTTCCAGAGCCTCTTATCCTTTTAATCCATGTCTCCTTCATGCTTTATAGACTATCTTGAGTCTGGTCATCTAACATGGACTGTCTATAAAAAGTTCCCCCCAGGGCTTTATCCGTTGTCACCCTCAATTGACGTCGCTCTTAATGCTGTCCCTCTGTGGGGCCTCTCTGCGGTCTCAGTCACTCTTCTTTGGACATGGCCCTACTGTGTTCCCTTTGATGATCTGACTTGTGCACAAATCGTGTTATTTCAGATAGATCTCACAATATCTCTATAAGCTTTTAGAATGTGCATGATCTTTCTTGTAGAATTATGTGTTAATTCTAGTCCTATAAGACCCTCTGTCTTGAGGTATTTCTGAAGTTCCTAGTTCCCAAGAGATACTTTTCTGTGGTGCTCATGGTTCTTCAGTTGGTAGCTTGAATGAAGAAAAGATGCATTAGTTACACCGAGAAATGCCCCCAAATTATTTCATCTTTGGCAGGCATCAGGCTTTTGGGTATCTATTAATAATGGCCTTATTTGGCCAGCAAAGTGATAATAAAAGAAGAATGTTTTTGAGCGATATTCTTGAAATATTTTGGAGAGTGGATGGAGGATATCATTATTGGGGGTGAGAGTGAGGCATCTGAATGTTTTTTTTCCGGTTCTTTTGTCAGTCATTGGCAGTTTAACTCAATTGTTTATTTTCTGAAGGGACAGGGTTCTTTTATTTCAGTGTTGGTAGCGTCATGATGTCACTCGAAGTTGTTGTTGCGCTTTACAATGCCAAATTCAGTTAATTATGGAACCACGTGGTGAATCCATGAAGGTGTGAGATGGCTTCACAGTGGTTCTGTGAAACTGAATGGCCCTATATACTAGATTTGAATGATTATCGTTGGATAGAGAATTGGTGGTATAGTGTATACTGAAAAGTATATGTTAGCCTGCCCAGCCCTTTTTATTGATGTTGTAGAATGCTAGGAATGACACTGTGCTGAGAGTGTCAGATTAGTGGGAGGGAATCTTGAAGAGCCAGACAGATGGCTGTTCTTGATGGGACGTTAACCTAGAACGAGTCAACCAATAGTCTGTCATCAACTTATATATGATCGCAGGAGGATGCACTGATGGGATCTGGGGGCCTAAGGTTTGACTGGTTGATGAGAATGGGGTCTTGGGCTTTGCGGCTTAGATGCACGTTTTATGGAGATGGACTAATGACCACAGGTGGATATATGGATGGGGCCTGGGGCTCTGTGGCCTGAGTGATTGAGAGTTTTCCTGGTATCTGAGAGCCTGTGGTGGAGATTTATTTCCTGGGGACCGGGTCTGGTTCCCAGAAGAGGATATATAAAGTCAGGTGGCCTGCAGTATGGGATCTGAGGACCTGTTTTAGAGATGTCCTTCGTATCAATAGAGCTGGTGGCTGGAAAAGGATGGGGTTTGCTGACCAGTAGCATGAGTGGCTGAAAGTTTTCCGGACATTTGGGGACCTCTGGTGGAGATTAACTTCATAGGGACATGGTCTGTTCACATTTTCCTATTCTGGCCGGAATTGTACGTTCAATCAATGTTTTGTATTTAAACTTCATTTCTCTTCGTGTAGTAACATTGAGGGAGGGAGGGAAAAGTGGTATTTCTAAATTGGTCAAAATATACATATCACTTTCTTTCTCTTTAATTCTTTAAGGAAGGGAGTAGTGTTGTTTAGTGCATACTGAAATGTATACAATACTCAGCCAGTTGTAGTGATTTAATTTAGAATGCTATGACTGTCACTGTGCTGTGGGTGTCGGATCAGGTTGACTAAGGCGAGCAAAGCAGGCAGAACCCTGCTTCAGGTGGAATATTCGCCTTTGGACTTAATCTAAATGTAATAAACCGTTCGATTTAATTAATCTGTAGTCTTGGGTCTTTTTTTAAAAGAGCAGAACCTCCTGTAACATGATATATTCTGTGTTTTTGTTTTAGATTCGTTGTGTTTGATGCTGCTGCAAATTTTGATGTTTGCTGGTTTATGGGGGTACATTGGCCTTTATTGGTTCAACTGTCCTCTTAGATTTCGTTCCAGGGGTGATTTTGCTTTTTTCTACTCTGCAAATTACTGAGGGGTGTGGCCTTGTTTGGCTTTCCCGTGGTGTTTTTTTTGTTTTCATGTGGTAGAGTGCTGGAGTGCTCAGTATTCCCTCGACTCTCCCTAGAGTTGTTGCTTCTTCTTGCTGTACAGAGCGCTGTCCCCTAGGTTCTTTTTCCTGGAATGCCATCATTTTTTGTAAAATGTGGAGTGCAGTGCACCCTCAGTTCTCAATATCGTATGTTCTTTCGTATTTCTCAGTACTATGTTCTTCTGGGTGCTGCATCCCCCTGGCTTTTTGACTGTGCCTTGTGTTTTTTACAGCAGGGTGGTGTTGTGTGCCAATCCTCCTATGTGTTAGAACTGGCTATTTCTGGTAGGCTAAGGCTGACGCCAAAGCCAGGCAGAAACCACCATTCTAGTCAGGGCAAGGGAGTCACACGCCAAGATAACCCCTGCACACCCCCTTGGTAGCTTGGCACGAGCAGTAAGGCTAAACTCGGAGGCAATGTGTAAAGCATTTGCGCAAGCACACAACAGCAACAACATCCTAGGCACACCACAAAAGGAACTCCACACAAGGTTATATAAAAATAACTTCTGTATTGTCAAAACACATCAGATAGAAATCACACATGTACATTGTGCCAACTGGCACAGGCAATATTCACAAGGGATTATTTACAAGACAGGATCACATGGGCCACTGTCCGAATCAACACTTAGCAGAAATAGCACTTTGTAGATCATAGAATATAGGATATAAAATCACTGTAGCACAAATTAGCAAATATAGCACACAACCAGTAACTACTGGTAACCGGTAAGTACCACCTACGCAACCCTAACCACCTTAGGAGAATGTCACGCAGGGGACCAGGACCACACTAGGACCACCTGTACTGGAAAGAACAACCACCTAAGAATAAAATACATTTAGGGGTGTAAGCAAGAACACATTACACCTGATGCATAAAAACATTCAGAGGTGCAACACAGAAAAACACATGATGCCTAAAACATTCAGAGGTGTAAGGAAAGAAAACACATAATGCATAAAAATACATTCAGCGGCGTGAGAACAAGGCACATGATGCATCAAAAACACATTCAGAGGTGCAAGGACAAGGAAGACACATGATGCGTAAAAACATTCAGAGGTGCCAGAACACAACTCAATAGCGCAAAAACACATGATGCCTAAAAACATTCAGAGGTGCAATAAAACCACACAATTGCGCAAAAACTCACATAAGCCACCACCTGTGGCAGTCCCTAGGCCAACTGGCCTCTCTAGGGCTAGGACGCCCTGTGTCCCAATGTCAGGGGCCTAAACGTGGCAGCTGCCCACTAATTGCTGGGCAGCTGGGACATCAATAAAACTATGGCATGGGCTCTCATTAACCCTCGAACAGAACTGCGCCAAAAGGTAGGAGCCACACAGGCTCTTGTACAGATATGCCCCATGAGCCTCTCTGGCTCTTAAAACAATGCACCTCGAGCCTCGCTGGGCTCGTAAATCAAATATGGGCGGGAGCCTTTCGGGGCTCAAACACAATGCCCGGAACGTTGGAGTCCCTCACGGGGGACTCGGAAACAACTGTGAGCCTCTCAGGCTCTAAACAAACTGATCAATGTCCAATCAGCTCTTCAGCTTATCGGCAAAAACAATGCCAGCGTATTTATGTGCTCAAAGATCAGCCCTTCGTATGTCAAGCCCAGGCCCTACGAGGGCGCCTCACCGATTACTCTTCAGGCACCACCGTGATTAGCGGAGAAGACTCGCACCAAGCCCCGGCCGTTCCCGACAGCTCTCCGCCCGCTCTCCGCCCGCTCTCAGCACTTCAGGGAGCGGCGGGGAGCTAGCTCAGCAATCCTCCTTTAGTTCTTCAGCGGTCCTTCTTCCAGCAGAGGTTCCTCTTGATTGTAGAATCTCTTTTTCTGTTGTCAGGGGTCCTTCTCTTATACCCCTAAAAGCCTTTGAAGTTCTTTGAAGTCTTTGTGCAAGTGGGCCCTGGGCCCGGTCTAAACCAGTTCTGGGTGTTGCTGGAGCACTGGGGCTTTCCTGGCTTCCTTCTTCCTTTCAGTGTGAGGGGCAGAGGTGACAGTCGCCCAGTGGGAGGTGGAGCCAGCATTGTGGTTAGGCAGGCACAGCCCTATTCACTCCTAGGTGCTATCTCCTCCCACTTCCCTAGATGCAGATGCAGTCTTTCAACCACGGGCTGACTCAGACAACCTCCTGGGGGCTCTACAGCCCCTGTCACCCTCAAACCAGACAGTCAATCCACAAGCAAGCCCAGGCTCACTCCTGGAGCCAGGCTCCAGCCAATCACACGCCAGGCACAGATTACACAAATATGCCAACTTCTAAAAATGGCACTTCTACACTAGACACAATCATGCCGCATACATCATTACGCAGCATTCAATCTCACGAGTTCGCACATATCAAACTCGACCCTGCACTCCCCACACATCAGGAACTACCATGGGCATACATATTCCCCATTCATTCCTATGGGAGGGCAGGTCACTCACCACCCATACACAGAGAGCTCACGCACTTTACACTGTACCACAGTGAAAAAGTGCGCAAAGGCCTAAAATCACCAACATCAGGTTCCAGAAACGGGCTAGGAAAAAGCAAAAAAAGTTTCGGGGTGAACCTGCCAAAAGGGCCAGGTCCAACACTATGGATTAGTTGTACAACTTTAGTGCATAGCGCTGTGAGGTTTTATTGCCTATCGCTGCTGATGTTTTTTTTCTATTGTAGGTTTTCCCTGCAAGGCCTTTAGTGAAGAACCTTCTTCTGGCCATGGACTCCTGGCTCCAGAATGTGTCTGCGACTCAAATTTCCTACAGTGACTTTGAAAATGTCCTCAATAATAGAAAAAGTGTAAGTTCTTCTGCCCTTTCAGTGTCTAGTTTTTCCAGCATCTTTGCATACTTTACGAGCATTCCATACTTTCTCCTTTTTTATAAATCTTTTTCCCATAATCATTTTTTGTCTCCTTTACCTCTAATCCTTCAGTATTTTTCCTCATATTTCTTCAATTGA
Organism: Lissotriton helveticus; assembly: GCF_964261635.1. NCBI lineage: Eukaryota > Metazoa > Chordata > Amphibia > Caudata > Salamandridae > Lissotriton > Lissotriton helveticus. The sequence continues at coordinate 1,937,250,704 of NC_136057.1, read as the reverse complement.
CCTACCAGGCCCTTTTTCTTCCTAAATCCCTTTTACATCTCTTGATCTGCTTTTCTAAGTTGTGTTTTTGTACGTGTATCACTTTCCTTATTTTCATTTCTTCTTGTCATTTTCTTTCATCCGGGCATCAGTTTCCTTATATGTAATTCCTTAGCGCATTCTCTGTTTTTCCCCTCGCCTTCAATATCCCTTAATCCTGATTTTGATGGCCATGTGTTCCCCTTTTGCTTTGTTGTCACTTTATTTTTTTGCGTTTTCCGTGTCTTCTTTCCCTTTTATTGTCCTGTTTTGTTCTGTACTCTGTTTAGGCCTCGTCTCCCGGCAACGCATAGGCTAGAGGTGCGAGGGAGTAACATTTACTATTGAGGTCTGGAGGTCGCCCAGTGCTTACTATTCGTGGACATCACTGTCACTCTTCTTTGCTGACTCCTAATTGGCCAGCGCATACCACGCATCACTTCCTTTTCTGTCTGTGGAACATGGACTGCACTCCACTCAGTGCCACTCCACGCCATACAGTTCCACCCCACTCAGTGCCACTGCACGGCACAGTGTCTTTCTACTCCACACAATGTCCCTCCACACCACGCCAATGATGCCATTAACTCTCACATAGGCAAGACTTATTGGCTTTGCCAATGGTTGGTTTTCTAGTCACTCTGTGTTCCCTCTTGTTCCCTCTTTTTCTTCTCCGTATTTCCTCTTGTTCGTTCCCTTATTTTGCTGTCCATTGATTTTATGCCTTGCTATGTTTTTCTTGTAAAGGTTTTCCTCTTGTACTTTTTTCGTGCACTTTGCTGCTTTTCCTGCTGCTGTCTGTTTTCTTCTTGATACTTTTCTACTTGTTCTGTATTACTTTAGCTCTAGTATGCAATAAGAAGAGAAGGACCCCTTTGTAAAATATGTTTTATGCAATTCAGGTTAAAATTTTAACCTGAATTGTATAAAAAATTATTTTTTAAATAAAAATATTTGTATTGACTTCTACCTTTGATATTGATTTTTGGCGTATTACTTGGGCTTTCTTTTCCTATCTGTCTTTCCTATTTGTGGCTGTGTATGCACAAAAATGTGCTTGAGATAGGATATTACATTGGATGTATCTGAGGGTTTTATAACCAAGAAATAACTTTCCTTTAGCTCCAGCCCTTCTTTGTTTTCTACTGGTCCTCTTGTTTCTCTTGTCCCCTATATTTTTCATCTTCCTTGCATATTCTAGGTCTGCTTTGCCCAACCGTTTTCAAAGCTGTTTGCTGCTTTTCCACTTTTTTCACCAGTTTCAACTTGCTCTGCTGTGCTTTTTTTTAAAAGGCCTACTTTGTCTTCCCGCTGTCCTACTTGTCTTTTTCTTGTGATGTTTCATCTCTAGGAACTGGGTAGAGCCCTCTGCTAAGTGAAGGCACTTGCTAGAGTTTGTTGGAATTTAAATCTTCCCAAACTTGTCTCGTAAAAAATAATTTACCTTGTGATCCTTTGGGAAGAAACAGTGCACTAATTCTAACCCCATATCTAGTCCCAGAAAAACATGATACCTACCTTCGGTAATGCCTTATCTGGCAGAGACTCTATCTAGCCTCAGATTCCTTACCTTAGAAGTATCCTGAGGCGTCAAACTGGATCCAGATTTTTTTTTGTGAGCAGTGCCCCATTCGGCTCTGGTTGGCGTCATCTTCCCTGCCAGAAGTGACGTTCGCTGTGCCTACATAGGCGTCACCCAGGTGCGCTGCTGTCCGTTACTTTTCACGACTTTCCACAGCAGAAGTGTGGAGCCATGAAGTACACTGACCACTGGAGTAGATCACTAGGGTCCTGAAAGGGGAAAACCATGCCCCTAGAAATACGTTCGCAGAGCAGGGAGGATGGGTCCGTCGGTAAGGAATCTGCTGTTAGAGTCTCTATCAGATAAGGTAAGTAACTTGTTTATCTGATGGACTTCTAGCCGCAGAATCTTTACCTTAGAATAGATACCCAAATAAAATCTCCCCGTAGGTGTGCCTGCGGGCCAATTTCACACAAGAAACTGTTGCAGTTCTGAACTGGTAAAGTGCTTGAATAGCGTAAACACAAGGAGCGCTGAAACGTTTTAGGCACTCACCCCTAGTCACAGATCTGGGTTGAATCCATCATCTTTCTTTAGGTCACTTTACCACCTCAGTTCAGACCCAGCTATATGCAAATCAGTCTTGACCCTGTGCCTCCTGGGAACAGTCCAGCCCGAACTGCCAAGCCAGGTCTTCCCTGAACCGGAAACAAGCATCCAGGGACCGGTTTCGGGGTAATACTTAGCAGTTCAGGCTGGACTGTTCCCATGAGGCACAGGGTCAAGACTGATTTGCATATAGCTGGGTCTGAACTGCGGTGGCGAATGATGATGGGTTCAACTCTGATCTGTGACTGGGGGTGAGTGTCTGAAAAGTTTCAACGCTCTGCCCATCATCTCCTTGTGTTTGCAAAGTGCTTGAATATCCTGGACTTGCCGTTTGGGAGGATAGACCCGAAACTGCTCTGTGTCCAGAACAGCTCAGATGAAAGGGAGCATCTGAGAGGGAGTCTGATGTGACTTCGGCAAGTTGATAGGGAACCCCAGCGAATGCAGTAGATCTGCTGTAGTCTGGGGGTGGGAGATGACAGCCTGGGGTGAGCCTGCTTTCAACAGCTAGTCATTGAGATAGGGAAGACAGGGACCCTTGATCTCCACAGATGCTGCAACCACCGCCATCACCTTGGTGAACACTCAAGGGCTGCACGTGAGGCCAAAAGGGAGCTCAGTAAACTGAAAATGCTTGTGACCCACCGTAAACCACAAGAAACAACTGTGGGCAGGCAGAAAGGGCATGTGGAAGTATGTGTCCTGCAAATCTAATGCTACTATCCAGGGTCCAGGGAAGACCGGACTTGAGCAAGTGTGGGCATCTTCAACATCTCCTTTGTGAGTAAGAAATTGAGAGTGCGAAGATCGAGGATAGGACGAATGCCTCTGTGCTCTTGGGCACCAGAAAGAAGCAGGAATAACAACCATGACCCACCTCTGCCGAAGGCACTCTCTGTATGGCTCCTTTGGTCAAAAGGGCTGTCATTTCCTGGTGGAGAAGAGAAAGGTAGTGCATGGAAAGAGGTGTAGTCTCAAAAGTGAGTGAGTAACCCCTTTTTACAATTTGCAAAACGCATTTGTATGATATTATGGACTACCAGTGGGGCAGGTGATGGCAAATCCTTCCACCCACTGGGTGCCCATGATGGTAAATGGGCAGCCTAGGGGGGTTTGGAGGCTGCTGCTGGGGGGTTGGTGGACTGACCCAACTGCTGGCCACCCGACTAAAGGAGCCGGGAGGCATCCACGGCCATGCAGAGGCTGGGCAGGTAAGGATGCTGCGTATGTGGCCATAAAATGAGCGGAAGGCAGATTGAGGATAACGAGGGGCCATAGAAAGGTCCAAGGACCTGCTGCCCTTAAAGGTCTCCAGTGCCGAATCCGTCTTGTCTCCAAAGAGACGGGAGCCATCAAAGTGCATGTCAAAGAGTAATGCCTGGACATCCCCCGAAAAGCCAGTAGTCCTTAACCAGGCATGGAGTTGCAGGGCCACTGTCAATGAAACTGCTCTGCCTAGTGAGTCGGTGGTGTCTAGCCCACAGCATATGGTGAACTTAGCTGCATCCCTCTCATCGGCAACAGCTTAAAAGAGCTCGACCCGGCCTCATCTGGTCCCATTGGCAGCACCTATGCAACCGTATCCCATGGTTATAGTGGCCCAAAAGGCTTGCACTGATCGCAATGCCAGGCTGGTGGAAGAAAACATTTTCTTGCCTTAATTGTCCAGCCTCTTGTATTCCTGATCCAGTGACATGGTTGGGAATGCACCAGGATTTACATGAGAAGTGGAGGCTTGGACAACAACCAAGCTCTCTGGGCTAGGGTGTTCCATGAGAAATCTGGGGTATCCAGGAGTGGGGTAGTGGTGGCAAGCAAAAGTCCTGTTCACAGGAGCCCCTGTGCTGGGCTTGAACCAGGTCCCAAGCAGGACATCAGTAAGTGCTTCATTAAATGGGAGCAGCATATGTCTTGACTGCCACAAGGGGCAAGCTAAGGTCCAGGACCTAAGCCGCACTCTGCACCACCATTGTGAATGATGTTCCCTCCCATTCTTCCCAGAGTCCTAGCCCATAGGAGTAGGCCTCAGTATCAGACCTGGAAGGCATGGCTCCAGTATGTGCCGGAGCCAGTGATGTATGGTGCCCCTCCGGCTCCAAGCCGGGGAAGACAATGGGGATGGCGCTGCTGGTGGGCGCCGGGATTGTCGACCTCAGGACCGGTGCCGTGGAAGGTCGACATGGCACGATTGGTGTCATTCTGGACCCATATGTTGATTCTTGGGTCACGACTGGCACCAAGTCGCCAGCGTGGATCCAGTAGGGGCCCCTCATGAACCTGTGGAGCCCAAAGACAGGCCGCTCGAATATGAGGCGCATGGCTTCATAAAACTTTTGTATTCGAGCGGTGGTCGCCCCTGCTCCTGGAAATGCGGGGAGGTGCAGAGTTGGCTCAAGCACTGGCTCAACCAAGGAGCCAGGCCTAGAAGGACATTCCCTCATTACGTTGGCCGATGGATGAGGTGAAGTTGAAGAGCGCTTCAACTTCTTTTTATTCTTGTGGCTCTGAGACATACACGAATGGCTTGACGACTTGGAGTGGAATGACGGCCTCAGACTCCACAACTTCTTATTGGACCTTCCTCTCGACTGGGACCTCTAGCATGGTGACGTTGCTTGTCAAGCCACCAGGAGCTTGAGGGGTCACTCTCTTAAAGCCTTCGGATGCATGGCGCAGCAATCAGGCAGGCCTTTTGGGTCATGGTTCCATTCGAGGCACCACAGACAAGCAAGGTGTGAATATCTGTCAGTGACAGGTGCTGCAGGACTTCAAAAAAGACTGACTACAGGTCGAAAAAGCCTAATCAAAAAGAGACTTGGGGGTAGCTCTGTCCGGGTCTGCGCTGGTTGGCGTGGAAAGAAAGGAACTGATGTCAGCACCCCTGGGTGGAGCCTATACAGGCACAGCAAATGTCACTTCCGGACCAGACAAGGCCAAGGACGCCATGCGTGGCCGAACGACACCACCTATCATTATGCAGGGTTACTGCTCACAAAAAAATTCTGGATCCAGCCTGACACCTGGGGATAATTCTAAGGTAAGGAATCTGAGGCTAGAAGTCTCTATCAAATAACAGAAAATACCGGAAATTTCTGAGAAAGTAGACTACGACCCACAAAGCCTCTATTGTTCTTGTTTTAGATGAGTGTAACCAGTGAGGAGACTGAAGCGCTATGACAAGTAGGAATCAACTATGATGGAGTGCAACAGATACATTTACTCAGATCTGTGTTGGAGGTTGAGTGCATGAAAGAGTGGAGATTTGAGGACGTAGATTTTAGAAGGGTGCCTCTTGGGGGGATTGACTGGAGTTGTTTCTGAAGAAACTAACGACCTCTTATTTGATCTTCCTTCTTCCAACCTCAGTGCTTCTTATTTCATTGTCTGCTTCCACCCTCTTTGTTGATCTCCATGATTACTACTTTATTTTGTTTTCAGAATCGAGAGGCTGTACTCATGGCTAATACGACGTGGGTCTGGTGTCAAGGCAGTGAGCCAGAATTCAGGGGCTTCCCCTGCTCCCTCTGGACATTATTCCATGTACTTACGGCGCAGTCTGTGACTTCTGATGGCACGCCAGTTCGAGACGAAGGTAAGAATCCACCATCCTTGCGATGTCCAGATGGAGTTATACAAGTATGTTGTCAGCCCAGGCTTCCTCAATTGTCGCAATGTAGGCACAGGCTGACCCCCGAAAAGTAAGTGCAGTGTATCACAGTGCACTTTCTCTCTCTCTTTCTCGAATGAAGACACATCAGATAAATATTGTGTGCCGGCCTCAAAGAACAAGATTTCTCCTGCATATAATGGAATGTCCATGCAGTATCCCTGACCAGCCATAAAAAGATGGATGCGGTCAAATGTCTTTTCCAGAGACAGTAAAATATTACATTAAAACATCTGCTGACTTTTCGTTATAAAGAGTAGAGACAGGAATATGTTAAACAAGCATTAGAAATGCAATCGGGCTCGGATTTATTTGATTTTGAGCTAATGGTATTGTAAATGGCAATGTGTTTTCGTCATTTGTGATGGAGTGTGTGCATGTGGTGTGTAGTGGTATTATGTGAGTTGTATTGTAATTTTACCAATGGTGTCATGCTGTGCTTTACATGAATATGTTTAAAAGTAAAGTGTATCATACTGCTATTGGTACAAAAGTTAATTGTGGATTCGTTAACAATTGATGCGTGCACTGATGGCTGTAGGTGTGTGTGTTTGGTGGCAGAGTGCACTGGTGCCTGGAGGTGTGTGTGCCTAGTGGAAGGGTGCACTGACGGCTGGTGGATGTGTGCTTAGTAAAACAGTGCACAGATGGCTGATGGTGTGTGTCTTTGGTGAAATAGTGTACTGACGGTTGCTGGTGAGTGCGCCTTGTAAAAGAATGCACTGACGGCTGCCTGGTGTTGTACGCCTGATGGTGTTTGTGCTTGGTGAAAAAGTGCATTGATGGCTGGTGGTGTTTGGCCATGGTGAAAGGGTGCACTGATGGCTGGTGTTATGTTGTTGTGTGTGTGTTTGTGTGTGTGTTTCTGTTTGTAGTGGTGAGTGTGTGGGGGTGAGTCTGTGGGGGTGAGTCTGTGGTAGTGAGTGTGTTGTGGTGAGTGGTGATGAGTGTGTGGTGGTGAGAGAGTGGTGTGTGGTGTGTGTGTGTTATGTGTGTATCGTGTATGATTGTGTGGTGCGTATATGGTGTGACATGCTGTTTTCAGTATTCGACTTAACTATGTCTATAGATTGTTCTAACAACACACTGATATAAGGCATAAGACAACAAATGTTTACTTTTAAAAACATGTGAAGTTACAGAAAGTAGAAAAACAGACTCTCAAACACTCTTGGCCTCATAAAAGTGAAGAGGACATCTGCTTTCTGTTAATTACTTCTAATCTCGTCTTGTCAGAGTAGTGTCACATTCCTGCCCTCTTCCCTGGCCTCATGCTTCATGGAGACGGGGAAAACAGATTCGAAGCTTTGTTTCCCCACTAACACAAGGACCCATTAAAAAAAATAATTTACAATGCAATGGTTTCGCCTTTGGAAAGTTAGTTATTGGCATTGTAAATGACAACATTTTTATTTATGTGTTGGTTTTGAAAAAAGATAAATAAATGGCAGTCATTTACATTGCCATTACCTTAATATCTGCAGTCACTCTGCACTCTCTAGCACTCCCTAGAACTCCCTACTCACTCTGCACTCTCTAGCACTCCCTACTCACTCTGCACTCTCTAGCACTCCCTACTCTTTCTGCACTCTCTAGCACTCCCTACTCACTCTGCACTCTGCACTCCCTATGCACTCTGCACTCCCTATGCAATCTGCATTCCCTATGCACTCTGCACTCCCTATGCACTATGCACTCCCTATGCACTCTGCACTATGCACTCCCTATGCACTCTGCACTATGCACTCCATATGCACTCTGCACTCCCTATGCACTCTGCACTCCCTATGCACTCTGCACTCCCTATGCACTCTGCACTCCCTATGCACCCTGCACTCCCTATGCACCCTGCACTCCCTATGCACCCTGCACTCCCTATGCACCCTGCACTCCCTATGCACCCTGCAATCCCTATGCACCCTGCACTCCCTATGCACTCTGCACTCCCTATGCACTCTGCACTCCCTATGCACTCTGCACTCCCTATGCACTCTGCACTCCCTATGCACTCTGCACTCCCTATGCACTCTGCACTCCCTATGCACTCTGCACTCCCTATGCACTCTGCACTCCCTATGCACTCTGCACTCCCTATGCACTCTGCACTCCCTATGCACTCTGCACTCTCTGCACTCCCTATGCACTCTGCACTCCCTATGCACTCTGCACTCCCTATGCACTTTGCACTCCCCATGCACTCTAAACTCTGCACTCCCTATGCACGCTGCACTCCCTATGCACTCTGCACTCCCTATGCACTCTGCACTCCCTATGCACTCTGCACTCCCTATGCACCCTGCACTCCCTATGCACCCTGCACTCCCTATGCACCCTGCACTCCCTATGCACCCTGCACTCCCTATGCACCCTGCACTCCCTATGCACTCTGCACTCCCTATGCACTCTGCACTCCCTATGCACTCTGCACTCCCTATGCACTCTGCACTCCCTATGCACTCTGCATTCCCTATGCACTCTGCACTCCCTATGCACTTTGCACTCCCTATGCACTCTAAACTCTGCACTCCCTATGCACCCTGCACTCCCTATGCACTCTGCACTCCCTATGCACTCCCTATGCACTCTGCACTCCCTATGCACTCTGCACTCCCTATGCACTCTGCAATCTGCACTCTGCAATCTGCACTCCCTATACACTGTGCACTCCCTATGCACTCTGCACTCCCTATGCACTCTGCACTCCCTATGCACTCTGCACTCCCTATGCACTCTGCACTCCCTATGCACTCTGCGCTCCCTATGCACTCTGCGCTCCCTATGCACTCTGGGCTCCCTATGCACTCTGCACTCCCTATGCACTCTGCACTCCCTATGCACTCTGCACTCCCTATGCACTCTGCACTCCCTATGCACTCTGCACTCCCTATGCACTCTGCACTCCCTATGCACTCTGCACTCCCTATGCACTCTGCACTCCCTATGCACTCTGCACTCCCTATGCACTGCACTCTTCACTCCCTATGCACTCTGCACTCCCTATGCACTCTCCACTCCCTATGCACTCTCCACTCCCTATGCACTCTCCACTCCCTATGCACTCTCCACTCTGCACTCCCTATGCACTCTGCACTCCCTATGCACTCTGCACTCCCTATGCACTCTGCACTCCCTATGCACTCTGCACTCCCTATGCACTCTGCACTCCCTATGCACTCTGCACTCCCTATGCACTCTGCACTCCCTATGCACTCTGCACTCCCTATGCACTCTGCACTCCCTATGCACTCTGCACTCCCTATGCACTCTAAACTCTGCACTCCCTATGCACTCTGCACTCCCTATGCACTCTGCACTCCCTATGCACTCTGCACTCCCTATGCACTCTGCACTCCCTATGCACTCTGCACTCCCTATGCACTCTGCACTCCCTATGCACTCTGCAGTCCCTATGCACTCTGCAGTCCCTATGCACTCTGCAGTCCCTATGCACTATGCACTCCCTATGCACTGCACTCTGCACTCCCTATGCACTCTGCACTCCCTATGCACTCTGCACTCCCTATGCACTCTGCACTCCCTATGCACTCTGCACTCCCTATGCACTCTGCACTCCCTATGCACTGTGCACTCTGCACTCCCTATGCACTCTGCACTCCCTATGCACTCTGCACTCCCTATGCACTCTGCACTCCCTATGCACTCTGCACTCCCTATGCACTCTGCACTCCCTATGCACTCCCTATGCACTGTGCACTCTTCACTCCCTATGCACTGTGCACTCTTCACTCCCTATGCACTCTGCACTCCCTATGCACTCTGCACTCCCTATGCACTCTGCACTCCCTATGCACTCTGCACTCCCTATGCACTCTGCACTCCCTATGCACTCTGCACTCCCTATGCACTCTGCACTCCCTATGCACTCTGCACTCCCTATGCACTCTGCACTCCCTATGCACTCTGCACTCTTCACTCCCTATGCACTGTGCACTCTTCACTCCCTATGCACTGTGCACTCTTCACTCCCTATGCACTCTGCACTCCCTATGCACTCTGCACTCCCTATGCACTATGCACTCCCTATGCACTCTGCACTATGCACTCCCTATGCACTCTGCACTATGCACTCCCTATGCACTCTGCACTCTGCACTCCCTATGCACTCTGCACTCCCTATGCACTCTGCACTCCCTATGCACTCTTCACTCCCTATGCACTCTAAACTCTGCACTCCCTATGCACTCTGCACTCCCTATGCACTCTGCACTCCCTATGCACTCTGCACTCCCTATGCACTGTGCACTCTGCACTCCCTATGCACTCTCCACTCCCTATGCACTCTCCACTCCCTATGCACTCTCCACTCCCTATGCACTCTGCACTCCCTATGCACTCTGCACTCCCTATGCACTCTGCACTCCCTATGCACTCTGCACTCCCTATGCACTCTGCACTCCCTATGCACTCTGCACTCTGCACTCCCTATGCACTCTGCACTCCCTATGCACTCCCTATGCACTCTGCACTCCCTATGCACTCTGCACTCTGCGCTCCCTATGCACTCTGCACTCCCTATGCACTCTGCACTCTGCGCTCCCTATGCACTCTGCACTCCCTATGCACTCTGCACTCCCTATGCACTCAGCACTCTGCACTCCCTATGCACTCAGCACTCTGCACTCCCTATGCACTCTGCACTCCCTATGCACTCTGCACTCCCTATGCACTCTGCACTCCCTATGCACTCTGCACTCCCTATGCACTCTGCACTCCCTATGCACTCTAAACTCTGCACTCCCTATGCACTCTGCACTCTGCACTCCCTATGCATTCTGCACTCCCTATGCACTCTGCGCTCCCTATGCACTCTGCGCTCCCTATGCACTCTGCGCTCCCTATGCACTCTGCGCTCCCTATGCACTCTGCGCTCCCTATGCACTCTGCGCTCCCTATGCACTCTGCGCTCCCTATGCACTCTGCACTCCCTATGCACTCTGCACTCCCTATGCACTCTGCACTCCCTATGCACTCTAAACTCTGCACTCCCTATGCACTCTGCGCTCCCTATGCACTCTGCGCTCCCTATGCACTCTTGCACTCTGCGCTCCCTATGCACTCTGCGCTCCCTATGCACTCTGCGCTCCCTATGCACTCTGCGCTCCCTATGCACTCTGCGCTCCCTATGCACTCTGCGCTCCCTATGCACTCTGCGCTCCCTATGCACTCTGCGCTCCCTATGCACTCTGCACTCCCTATGCACTCCCTATGCACTCTGCGCTCCCTATGCACTCTGCACTCCCTATGCACTCTGCACTCCCTATGCACTCTGCACTCCCTATGCACTGTGCACTCTTCACTCCCTATGCACTGTGCACTCTTCACTCCCTATGCACTCTGCACTCTTCACTCCCTATGCACTCTGCACTCTTCACTCCCTATGCACTCTTCACTCCCTATGCACTCTTCACTCCCTATGCACTCTTCACTCCCTATGCACTCTTCACTCCCTATGCACTCTGCACTCCCTATGCACTGCACTCTTCACTCCCTATGCACTCTGCACTCCCTATGCACTCTCCACTCCCTATGCACTCTCCACTCCCTATGCACTCTCCACTCCCTATGCACTCTCCACTCTGCACTCCCTATGCACTCTGCACTCCCTATGCACTCTGCACTCCCTATGCACTCTGCACTCCCTATGCACTCTGCACTCCCTATGCACTCTGCACTCCCTATGCACTCTGCACTCCCTATGCACTCTGCACTCCCTATGCACTCTGCACTCCCTATGCACTCTGCACTCCCTATGCACTCTGCACTCCCTATGCACTCTGCACTCCCTATGCACTCTAAACTCTGCACTCCCTATGCACTCTGCACTCCCTATGCACTCTGCACTCCCTATGCACTCTGCACTCCCTATGCACTCTGCACTCCCTATGCACTCTGCACTCCCTATGCACTCTGCACTCCCTATGCACTCTGCAGTCCCTATGCACTCTGCAGTCCCTATGCACTATGCACTCCCTATGCACTGCACTCTGCACTCCCTTTGCACTCTGCACTCCCTATGCACTCTGCACTCCCTATGCACTCTGCACTCCCTATGCACTCTGCACTCCCTATGCACTCTGCACTCCCTATGCACTGTGCACTCTGCACTCCCTATGCACTCTGCACTCCCTATGCACTCTGCACTCCCTATGCACTCTGCACTCCCTATGCACTCTGCACTCCCTATGCACTCTGCACTCCCTATGCACTCCCTATGCACTGTGCACTCTTCACTCCCTATGCACTGTGCACTCTTCACTCCCTATGCACTCTGCACTCCCTATGCACTCTGCACTCCCTATGCACTCTGCACTCCCTATGCACTCTGCACTCCCTATGCACTCTGCACTCCCTATGCACTCTGCACTCCCTATGCACTCTGCACTCCCTATGCACTCTGCACTCCCTATGCACTCTGCACTCTTCACTCCCTATGCACTGTGCACTCTTCACTCCCTATGCACTGTGCACTCTTCACTCCCTATGCACTCTGCACTCCCTATGCACTCTGCACTCCCTATGCACTATGCACTCCCTATGCACTCTGCACTATGCACTCCCTATGCACTCTGCACTATGCACTCCCTATGCACTCTGCACTCTGCACTCCCTATGCACTCTGCACTCCCTATGCACTCTGCACTCCCTATGCACTCTTCACTCCCTATGCACTCTAAACTCTGCACTCCCTATGCACTCTGCACTCCCTATGCACTCTGCACTCCCTATGCACTCTGCACTCCCTATGCACTCTGCACTCCCTATGCACTGTGCACTCTGCACTCCCTATGCACTCTCCACTCCCTATGCACTCTCCACTCCCTATGCACTCTGCACTCCCTATGCACTCTCCACTCCCTATGCACTCTCCACTCCCTATGCACTCTCCACTCCCTATGCACTCTGCACTCCCTATGCACTCTGCACTCCCTATGCACTCTGCACTCCCTATGCACTCTGCACTCCCTATGCACTCTGCACTCTGCACTCCCTATGCACTCTGCGCTCCCTATGCACTCTGCACTCCCTATGCACTCTGCACTCCCTATGCACTCTGCACTCCCTATGCACTCTAAACTCTGCACTCCCTATGCACTCTGCGCTCCCTATGCACTCTGCGCTCCCTATGCACTCTTGCACTCTGCGCTCCCTATGCACTCTGCGCTCCCTATGCACTCTGCGCTCCCTATGCACTCTGCGCTCCCTATGCACTCTGCGCTCCCTATGCACTCTGCGCTCCCTATGCACTCTGCGCTCCCTATGCACTCTGCGCTCCCTATGCACTCTGCACTCCCTATGCACTCCCTATGCACTCTGCGCTCCCTATGCACACTGCACTCCCTATGCACTCTGCACTCCCTATGCACTCTGCACTCCCTATGCACTGTGCACTCTTCACTCCCTATGCACTGTGCACTCTTCACTCCCTATGCACTCTGCACTCTTCACTCCCTATGCACTCTGCACTCTTCACTCCCTATGCACTCTGCACTCTTCACTCCCTATGCACTCTTCACTCCCTATGCACTCTTCACTCCCTATGCACTCTTCACTCCCTATGCACTCTTCACTCCCTATGCACTCTGCACTCCCTATGCACTCTGCACTCCCTATGCACTCTGCACTCCCTATGCACTCTGCACTCCCTATGCACTCTGCACTCCCTATGCACTGTGCACTCTTCACTCCCTATGCACTGTGCACTCTTCACTCCCTATGCACTCTGCACTCTTCACTCCCTATGCACTCTTCACTCCCTATGCACTCTTCACTCCCTATGCACTCTGCACTCCCTATGCACTCTGCACTCCCTATGCACTCTGCACTCCCTATGCACTCTGGACTCCCTATGCACTCTGCACTCTGCACGCTCTGTGTCTTCATCCTTCTTGGGTCTGCAAGCAGCCGCTGCCTGGCACTGAAGCCTGATCTGTGCTGATCTAATCTGCAGGGCTGCTCTGTCTCATCATCCTTCTTGGGTCTGCAAGCAGCCGCTGCCTGGCACTGAAGCCTGATCTGTGCTGATCTAATCTGCAGGGCTGCTCTGTGTCTTCATCCTTCTTGGGTCTGCAAGCAGCCGCTGCCTGGCACTGAAGCCTGATCTGTGCTGATCTAATCTGCAGGGCTGCTCTGTCTCATCATCCTTCTTGGGTATGCAAGCAGCCGCTGCCTGGCACTGAAGCCTGATCTATGCTGATCTAATCTGCAGGGCTGCTCTGTGTCTTCATCCTTCTTGGGTCTGCAAGCAGCCGCTGCCTGGCACTGAAGCCTGATCTGTGCTGATGTAATCTGTAATATGTAACTTACCTCTTTCTTCATTCGATGTGTACCGTTTCATGTTTGAATACTCTCACTGACTAAAAACTTACAAATAAATCATAATTGACTGGGTAAACCCCTAAGCCGTGATTGAAAGATGATTTTCTCATGTTTGGCAAAGTACATAGTGGAATAATATTAATAGTACTATCATGTTTCAGTGTGTGGTAATTTGTAATTCAGTATATGCATCGGAGTCTGTTTATCAGAGCGTACCAACCCATGCCATTCACATAGACACTATAAGGTTTTCAAGCTGGTTCAGAAGAGGAGACGACTGGCCTCGTATTGTGTTGTTGCATGAGTGGATCATTCCAGATACGTTCTCCTTTATTTCCTTTTTATTAATAACATATTACGCGGCTGACACATGAAAATCCACACACTGACTGGTTTGACTTTGAAACCGTAGACGAAAAAGGCTGCCCTTTTTGAAAGGCCTTTCGTGTGCTGCGCCGGAAATCCTGCATTGATGCACAAACCCAAGTTTATACAGAGAACCAGAAACCACAGACAAAAATAGTGCAGCGCAGCGTGCGAGGAAAGGAAGGAAATGCCGGCCTTTGGAAATGAGAGTATTCAGGAAACACAAGAACTACAGTGTGGACGAGCACGTATGAGTCATCTTCTGTGAGCCTCGCCTGCTGCCTCGCCTCTCGTCATTTTACATTGAACGCGCTCACCGCTCAGACCATCTTGATTGCATTACACGGGCACTCTGACAGCTCCTAATTAAAATTAATGGTCTGCCGTGCGCTTAACCGCACAGAATATGCCAAAAATGGCCGCCTAACATTACATATACCCTATGGCATCAAGACTACTAAAAACACAGCACCGCGACGACCAATCACTATTAAGATAATAAAATAGCGCACTGAAAATGCACGAGCAAAGAAAAATGTATCCAGCATGAACGAAAAAGCCGCTACAATACGGCTCGCAGCTCCTCCCCACTTCTGACGAAGTGGTGAAGTCGCCGAGCCCGTAAAAAGAGGAAAACTCAAGTTGCAAGGGGTTTGCCAAACTAATCAGTTCGAGCTAAATCAAGTTTTAACAGGACATCAGCAGGTAAGATGGATTTTTAGATTCTCAGTGGCACAAGTTGGAGGCTTGCAAATAAATACCAATCTGTCCCCTTCATTCACTTACCAGTTATAGGTAGTTGGAATGGTTTGTTACTCCAAACCACAAGGAGCATGGCAGAATACAGCGCTGATGACCCTGAGCGCGAGTATTGAAACACCTGTTTCCTTCAGGTACATGATGATCATTTTAGAACTGCTTGGTGTAAATATTGTTGTAGAGATATTCATTGCTCATAGTAAGTTTCTATCAAAGGAGATCACGATCTGAAACTACAAGAGGTATGCCGTCACAAAATTCAGGGCAATATAAAATCAAGGAAAGGCCAGTGCATGCCTGATAAAACGTCAAGGTTCAATGCATGACTGTTGGACAGGCCTCGTAGCCGGGCCATCCCCCCCTACACACAACAGGGCCCGGACCCCGGCTCTCCCTGAATCCCCAGCAAGAGCCACCCCGGCAACCCCCCGAGGTAATCCACAACCCGTCCACACCGGGACTCCAGCTCCTGAACCCTCCCGTACCGGCTGGCCGGGTCCCCGTCAGCCCCATGGCCCCGGCCCGGCAGCCATCTTTGGACACTACAACACGAGGCCACGTGGCCTCGACTCGACCCCAACCCTGGGCCCGGCCCGGCCCCGACATCGAGGCACCAACCTCCACACAGGAGGTAAAGAGACCACTTGGCAGGTCAATGAAAGAAGAAGGCGTCAACGGCTCTCCTCCGCCGGGTGTCGATCACCCCCGGCCTCCCTGGGCGCTGGCTCCAACCCCCTGCTGGGTGTCGGGACTCCCTCATTCCGGACCTCCCGACCTCAAGGCGCGAGGGTCCGGACATCAAAGGGAACCAGACCTATAACTGGGGCAGCCCCAGACCAGGAGGGCAGTTGTATCCTGGAGTCGAGAGACCCCGAGAAGAACTCATCCTTGGCGGACTGCTGGCGCTGCCGCAGCCCTGCTCTGTGAACCCTTCGTCTTGGCCTGCTGGCGCTGCTGCGGCCCTCTGCAACGTGAACCCTCATCTTGGCCTGCTGGCGCTGCCGCGGCCCTCTGCAACGTGAACCAACATCTTGGCCTGCTGGCGCTGCCGCGGTCCTCTGCAACGTGAACCATCATCTTGGCCTGCTGGCGCTGCCGCGGCCCTCTGCAACGTGAACCATCATCTTGGCCTGCTGGCGCTGCCGCGGCCCTCTGCAACGTGAACCATCATCTTGGCCTGCTGGCGCTGCCGCGGCCCCCTCTGTTACGTGAACCATCATCTTGGTCTGCTGGCGCTGCCGCGGCCCTCTGCAACTTGAGCCATCGCCTCGGCCTGCTGGCGCTGCCGCGGCCCGACCCCGCAGACTCCTAAGCTCGAGGATTGTGAGCTTCCCTCCTGCCACCTCCTGTACCGATCCGGTACCAAGACTGTCCCGCTACCCCCTTTCCCTACAGAGACTAGAATTGAGAGGACCCTCGAGTCCTGAATCTCCTATACCGCTGATAACCTTGCCGCAAGGACCCTATATAAAGAGTGTTGATCTCATCCTTGTGTGGTGTCTATCTGTGGGGAGGGAAGTGACTTGTCTGTACGATCGCCGGAGACGGCCCTCATCGGAGGCCTCTCCCCCAGTATTCGGCTGACCCTCTGGGTCCCCGTCTAACATTGGTGGCCAGCGGCGCGATCCGAACCTACGCATAATCGTACAGAGGGTCACTCGCCCCACGACACACAACCACCATGACAACAAAAGAGAGCGGAGCAACAGAAAAATTCCAGATGGAAAAGCTGGAAGAATACAACCACAGAGAACTGAAACAATTTTGCATAGAATTAGGCATTTCAACCACAGGACTGAGCACGAAAGAGGACTTCAAACGAGCCCTGGAATCTTGGGCGGAGACGGGTACGACCGTACCCCAAACACGAAGCCACGAGACACCCGAAACAAGCCCCACGCCGACGGAAGAAAGAAGATCGGGTCTCTCCCCAGAAGAGGTCCGGGAACAGGAAAAAAGCAGGCTCCATGAATTAGAACTGGCACGACTTCGCTTAGATGGAGAGCTCAAATTGGCGGAACAAAAAATAACGATGGAACACTTACGACTCCGAGAGGAGCGAGAAGAGAAACAAAGGCAGAGAGAGCTAGAAGAGAAGCTAACCTATGAACATGAGCGCAACCTCAAAGAACTAGAGATTCGGAAGCAGAACAAGGAACTCGGGGTCCCCGAGCGCACGAACACTCCTGCCCCTACGGACCCCAAGGTCCACATACCCAAAGATGTCGTTAGAGAGTACTACAAGAACGATGATATCCAGCAATGGTTCAAAGCGTACGAGGTAGCCATGACCTCCCACCGGATTCCCCGGAGCGACTGGGGAGCCGGGTTATGGGGAAGGTTTGTCAACGAAGGGCGAGACGCCCTGCTGCAACTCCCGGACCATCTGATGACATCCTACGACCACATGAAAACCGCCCTCCTCACTCGATACGGACTCACACCCGAGATGTACCGCCAGCGGTTCCGCGACTGCAAACGGATCCCGGGTACAACTTGGGTGGAGTACGTGAACTTCTTTAGCCGGGCCTTCGAGGGGTGGATCAAGGGCAGCAACGTGACCACCTACGAGCAGCTCTTTGACCTTGTTGTGTGGGAGCACCTTTCTAACAACTGCTTCATCGAACTCAGGCAGCACCTCCTGGACAGTAAACTAACGGAACCTCGGCAACTCGCCACCGAAGCTGACCGATGGGAAAGCACCCGAGTTGGCCGAAACGGACCCAGCGAAGCGCACAGAACTGCCCAAGGGCCCCATCGCCCCCGTGGAGGCGGAGGCCAGGGTCGGGGTAGGGACACCGGCCCGGTGACTCCCGCCAGCAACCCCCCGCCCCCGGCCGGCAGGGGAAACCCCCCGATGCGACCCGGCTTCCGAGCCAACATTACTTGCCACCGGTGCCAGCGACCCGGCCACTACGCAAATGATCCCAATTGCCCAAAGAACCCGAACCCTTTACCCCGCCAGGTCGCTGCTGCAGCCCTGGGGGAAGAGCAAACCCCAGAAGACCAAGAAGAGTACGAAACCGACCAGCCTGAGTGGGAACCGGCCGCCATGTCCCTGGTTTGCTTAGGGGAACGAGACCTGATCCCTCGGGCCCCCCTTCCCGCCAACACGCAGAAGTACAGCCAGTGGGTCAACATTAATGGCCGCCGGGCTGAAGCCCTCCGCGACACCGGGGCCAGTGTGACCGCGGTCCGCTGTCATCTGGTGGCCCCGGACCAGATCTTGCCGAACATTCTTTGCCCTGTCCGGTCGGCCGACAACTCGGAAAGTCTATGTCAAATGGCCTACGTCCCCTTCGAATGGGGAGGAGTATCAGGGATGCTGAAAGTGACTGTCCGCGATGATGCCCCCGTGGATTGCCTCCTGGGGAACGATCTCGAAAGTTCTCCCTGGGCAGCAGTCGAACGGAGAGAGCACCTGGGGATGCTGGGCCTCCCCGAATGGGTCTGTGCCACGACCCGGTCCATGACCGCCCGTGCCGTCCCCAGTCCAGAAGAACCCGAGTGGCCGGAGCCTCCTCCCGCGATTGTCCCAGAGGAGGCCACCCCAGAAGCAAGTCCCCCGGCCCAAACCGAAGAAGGACCCGGTCGGCTCCCGGACCTCCCCGACCTGGCCCAGTGGCGTCAAGAGGGGGGTCCCACCCAGGAACAATTCCAACAAGAACAAAGAACCTGTCCCTCCCTCGAGGGACTCCGGCAGCAAGCCCTTGCCCAGAGCGCAGGGGACACCTCGGGGGCCCACTGGATCTACTGGGACAATGACCTGCTCTACAGTGAGCAAAGGATTGCAGAACTGGGGGCCAGTCGGGTGCTGGTGGTGCCCCTCCGCTTCAGAGATTTCCTCTTGAACTTAGCCCACGATATACCCCTTGCCGGACACCTGGGACAGGACAAAACGTACGACCGTCTGGTGACCCACTTTTACTTGCCCCGAATGCGAAAAGATGTCACCAACCACTGCAAGGCCTGCCCCACCTGCCAGGCCAGCGGAAAAAGTGGCCGAAAAACCAAAGCACCCTTGCAGCCTTTTCCCGTCGTCACCACCCCGTTTGAACGGGTGGGAATAGACATTGTGGGGCCCCTGGACCCCCGAACCGCCCAAGGACACCGGTTCATCCTGGTCCTGGTGGACCACGCCACCCGCTATCCCGAGGCTATCCCTCTTCGAACCGTGACGGCGCCTGTGGTAGGCCGAGCCCTGATGGGGATCTTCTCCCGGGTGGGCTTTCCCCGGGAGGTCGTCAGCGACAGGGGCACGAACTTCATCTCGAAATACATGAAGTCTCTCTGGCAACAGTGCGGGGTCACCTACAAATTCACGACCCCCTATCACCCACAAGGAAATGGATTGGTCGAGCGGTTTAACCGCACTCTCAAAGGAATGATCATGGGCCTAGAAGAGCCCCTCCGTCGCCAGTGGGACGTGCTACTCCCGTGCCTCCTGTTCGCCTACCGAGAGGTCCCTCAAAAATCCCTAGGCTTCAGCCCATTTGAACTCCTGTACGGGCACCCCGTCCGGGGTCCCCTCAGCCTAGTCAAAGAAGGTTGGGAGAGGCCCCCCCAGAAAACTCCCGCGGATGTAGTGGAGAAGTGTGGCTCAGTGGTTAGAGGCGGCAGACCCGGAATCTGAGATCTGAGATCGACCGTGGACCAGGGTTCGATTCCCCGCCTCGGCGGGTCTCGGGCTCATAAATTCCACGGTCTCGACAATTCTCGCTCCGGTGCCTACTCGACTCACGGGGTCACACTCTGCGACTCTGGGCAATAGCTTGCTTAATCTCCACAACGGCCCCTCGCGGCGGGATGCCTGGCTTTCACCTTGTGGATACCCTGCCGGGGTTTCTCACAGGGGAATACCAGGACGGGTTCCCTAAGCAAGCGCGGAGATGCCCCAGGGTAAGTCCTGCGCTATATAAGTTTCATACATTTACATATACATTTACATGTATACAAATACCTCTTGGCCCTTCGCAACCAGACCCGGCGATTCAGGGAGATCGCCAAAGTCAACCTTGAAGCCAGTCAGGAAGACATGAAGAAATGGTATGATCAGCACGCCTCCTCCCTCGAGTTCGAGCCGGGACAGCAGGTCTGGGTGATGTCCCCGGTTGAACCCTGTGCCCTACAGGACAAATGGTCCGGACCCTTCAAGGTGATCGAACGCAAGGGGCCCGTCACCTACTTAATCGACATGGAAACTTCCCGGAACCCCCTACGGGTCCTCCACGCCAACAGACTCAAGCCCCATTTTGTACGCTCCGAACTCAGTCTCCTGGTGGCTACCGATAATGGGACGGAAGAAGACTCCGAGCCCCTTCCGGACCTGCTGAGGACCCTCGAGCAGGATGGCTCCGTGGAAGGGGTCAGGCTCTCCGAGGCCTTGTCCCCGGAGCAACGCCAAGACTGTCAAGCTCTCCTGACACGATTCGCATCCTTGTTCTCTCTCACCCCTGGGGTCACCCCCTGGTGCCTTCACGATGTGGACACCGGGGACAGCCCCCCTATTCGCCACAGGGCGTACCGCGTACCAGATCGGGTGCGCGCCTGCATCCAGACCGAGGTGTCCAAGATGCTGACACTGGGAGTGATCGAACCCTCGGACAGCCCCTGGGCCAGCCCCGTCGTCCTGGTCCCCAAGGCCGCCGCCCCGGGCGTTGCCCCTGAGCTCCGGTTCTGTGTGGACTACCGGGGACTGAATGCCGTTACCAGGACCGACGCTCACCCTATCCCCGAGCAGATGAGCTAATTGACCGTATGGGGGCCGCCCGCTACCTGAGCATCTTCGATTTAACAGCGGGCTACTGGCAAATCGGCCTCACCCCCAGGGCCCAAGAACGATCCGCCTTCTCTTCCCCGGACGGTCACTACCACTTCAGGGTCATGCCATTCGGCATGAAAAACGCTCCGGCAACCTTTCAACGACTCGTGAACCAGGTACTGGCGGGCCTCGAAGGATTCAGCGCCGCCTACCTGGACGACATCGCTGTGTACAGTCACCACTGGACCGACCACCTCCTCCACCTGCGGGAAGTTCTACACGCCCTCCAGCAGGCCGGGCTCACCCTCAAGGCCAGCAAATGTCAGGTGGGCCAAGGGTCCGTGACCTACCTAGGACACCAAGTGGGAAGCGGTCTGGTGGCCCCCCTCCAGCTCAAGATCGCTGCCATCCAGGCCTGGCAACCCCCTACGACCCAAACCGAGGTCCGGGCCTTCCTGGGGCTCACCGGGTACTACCGGCGGTTTGTGAAGAACTATGGCAGCATCGTGGGGCCCCTCACGGAGCTCACATCCAAGAAGAACCCCAAAACGATCAACTGGACTCCGGACTGCCAATCGGCCTTCGAGAAGCTGAAGGCCGCCATGTGCACTGCCCCCGTGCTCCAGGCTCCCAACTACGGCCGGGAATTCATCGTACAGACGGGCGCCTCCGATCATGGCGTGGGGGCCGTCCTCTCCCAACTCAACACCGAGGGAGTCGATCAGCCAGTGGCATTCATCAGCCGACGCCTGCTGGCCCGGGAACAGCGCTGGAGCACCATCGAGAGGGAAGCCTTCGCCGTAGTATGGGCCCTCAAGAAGCTCCGGCCCTACCTCTTCGGCACCCCCTTTCGGGTGCAGACAGACCACCGACCCCTGCAATGGCTGATGCAGATGCGGGAGGAGAACCCGAAACTGTTGCGCTGGTCCATCTCCTTACAGGGGATGGACTTCACTGTGGAGCATCGTCCAGGCCAGGACCACGCCAACGCAGACGGCCTGTCACGCTTTTTCCGCCTCGGGGAGGAGAGTCCCCAAGAGGATGGCTGACTCTCCCTGCCTTCAGCTGGGGGGGACGCATGTTGGACAGGCCTCGTAGCCGGGCCATCCCCCCCTACGCACAACAGGGCCCGGACCCCGGCTCTCCCTGAATCCCCAGCAAGAGCCACCCCGGCAACCCCCCGAGGTAATCCACAACCCGTCCACACCGGGACTCCAGCTCCTGAACCCTCCCGTACCGGCTGGCCGGGTCCCCGTCAGCCCCATGGCCCCGGCCCGGCAGCCATCTTTGGACACTACAACACGAGGCCACGTGGCCTCGACTCGACCCCAACCCTGAGCCCGGCCCGGCCCCGACATCGAGGCACCAACCTCCACACAGGAGGTAAAGAGACCACTTGGCAGGTCAATGAAAGAAGAAGGCGTCAACGGCTCTCCTCCGCCGGGTGTCGATCACCCCCGGCCTCCCTGGGCGCTGGCTCCAACCCCCTGCTGGGTGTCGGGACTCCCTCATTCCGGACCTCCCGACCTCATAGCGCGAGGGTCCGGACATCAAAGGGAACCAGACCTATAACTGGGGCAGCCCCAGACCAGGAGGGCAGTTGTATCCTGGAGTCGAGAGACCCCGAGAAGAACTCATCCTTGGCGGACTGCTGGCGCTGCCGCAGCCCTGCTCTGTGAACCCTTCGTCTTGGCCTGCTGGCGCTGCCGCGGCCCTCTGCAACGTGAACCCTCATCTTGGCCTGCTGGCGCTGCCGCGGCCCTCTGCAACGTGAACCATCATCTTGGCCTGCTGGCGCTGCCGCGGCCCTCTGCAACGTGAACCATCATCTTGGCCTGCTGGCACTGCCGCGGCCCTCTGCAACGTGAACCATCATCTTGGCCTGCTGGCGCTGCCGCGGCCCCCTCTGTTACGTGAACCATCATCTTGGTCTGCTGGCGCTGCCGCGGCCCTCTGCAACTTGAGCCATCGCCTCGGCCTGCTGGCGCTGCCGCGGCCCGACCCCGCAGACTCCTAAGCTCGAGGATTGTGAGCTTCCCTCCTGCCACCTCCTGTACCGATCCGGTACCAAGACTGTCCCGCTACCCCCTTTCCCTACAGAGACTAGAATTGAGAGGACCCTCGAGTCCTGAATCTCCTGTACCGCTGATAACCTTGCCGCAAGGACCCTATATAAAGAGTGTTGATCTCATCCTTGTGTGGTGTCTATCTGTGGGGAGGGAAGTGACTTGTCTGT
This sequence comes from Lissotriton helveticus, assembly GCF_964261635.1. Lineage (NCBI taxonomy): Eukaryota > Metazoa > Chordata > Amphibia > Caudata > Salamandridae > Lissotriton > Lissotriton helveticus. The sequence goes on along the minus strand of NC_136057.1, from coordinate 1,937,227,429 downwards.
ACGATCGCCGGAGACGGCCCTCATCGGAGGCCTCTCCCCCAGTATTCGGCCGACCCTCTGGGTCCCCGTCTAACAATGACCATGTTAGCACAAGAATGGTAAGACAAGCTGAACACGAAATCTCAAGAAACAAGCATTTACAATGCAATAGGTCTCGCATTATTAAAGTTTGAGCTATTAGCATTGTAAATGACAATGCCTTTTATTCATTTGTTTTTAAAACCTGCAATCGGTGCATAAACACGCCCTTTGAACATATAGTCCTTGCTTACGACTGCCAGTCTTGCTTCTCATAAGCATGGACTATAAGTACAAAGTGCTTGTTTATGCACCGATGCAAATGAATAAAAGGCATTGTCATTTACAATGCCAATAACTCAAACTTTAACAATGCGTGACCTATTGCATTGCAAATGCTTATTTTTATTGGAGGGGGGAGGGGGATGTTGAACGACATCTATATTTGATAAACGCACACTTTTACTAATACCCGACTGAAAGTGCAGCCTTAAACTGTAATAGATCCAATTGTAAACAAGGGCCGTAATGTTAAGGCAGTTTTTTGTCTTTTTTAAATAAAAACTTTACAATGAAGAAGAGGGGGATTTCCCAAGATCTGAATCGTGACATAACTGTTTTGTTGTACTCGCTATAACGTGTCATTCAAAATGACACATGTAATATATTGAAATGTCACACAATCATGCTGAAAACATTAAAATGTCACACATAGGCAAACTGAGAACTTGGCTGTTATGGTGGTGTGAGGTACGGGCACACGAGCCATGCGTTATCCAGGCTTGTCGCAAGTGAAGCCATGCAAGTAGCAGTGCCACCGTGGCACGACACGGGGGCGTTGTTTAGGCCGGAAAACCCTTGCCACAGCCGTTCAGTGTTTAACTGCCCACGTCATGGTACAAACCAAGATCCGTGTCCGATGCTTGAAATTAAACTTGTCTTTAGCCAAGCTTCAGCAGAACCCTTCTCGGAAATGCACACAACGTGCCCCCCCAGGGAATGCAAGTGTAGCGCGCCACTATGAGACATTTATACAATTTTGATAGGAAGTGGGGTGAGGGACGACGGGAGAGAGGGGGGAGCTGTCACTCTACTAGAAAGCACCATGTTCCACTCTGCCTGTAACTTAGCAACTGAGCACCTCTCTGCAGAAAAACTGGAGTGCTGCTGGACCTTCCTGAGAGCAGGAGAGACCGAGGAGGAGGTAGGGGGCACACAGGTGGTGGCCCGAGCCCCACACGGAGCGTACACCTTCCAGCAGCTGCCCCCGTCGCTTTCTTCTTGACAGACGCTGGCCGTATGGGGTGACCGCTGCCGCACTACCTGACTGGCTGCTTGGATGAAGCCTGGTGACTCCGTTGCCTCCCTGGCACTGCAAGGGTTAAGCAGGATTGAAAGGACGTAGAGCGGCCGTAGGCGTGTCCTCAACTGTTCGATTTAAATTGATTTTAGTGACTGCACATCTATTACCACATAATTGCACTTTCAAGGCACTAAGAAAACAAGCAAGGGGCGTGTCCGGTTTCCATAAGCTCCAGTTACAGTACACATAGTCACTTCATTTTTTGGGAGGAACACGGGTATGGGGAAATAAATGATTTGCCCAGAATCACAGGATGTTGAGATGCAGCTGAGACTCAGACCTTGTTGATGTATGACAACAGTGCACTAAGTGTCGGAGGGGCTGGGGTGGAAAGCACTGGGCAGGACAGGTTTCCCTGTCCTATCACAGTGCCTGATGTCGGGGCAGAATGGGGGCGCACACGCGCACAATGGTGCAAACATGCCACAGTAAACTCAGTCTTACCTGGGAAGGAGGAGGTGCATGGCAGCCTCGGGGGCAGAGCAGGTTTGTCCGTGGCTGCCCATGATGGAAGAAGAGCCCCTTCTCCTGCGACGGACCCGGCACAGCCTCTATCCTGCCTCCACTAACGGGAACTACTGGTTCCCATTCACAGAAGGAAGCGCGCCGCGCGCGACTGTCACTTGACTTGGGGGCGCGCCGGGGGGGTGGGGGGATCCGACATCAGAAGCCGGAGAATGGCTGCGCGCGATCCGGCGGATAGAGTGATTGGGGGCTGCACAAGGCGGGGCTCCTGTGAGCAAGACTGAGCCCCGCCTGTTGCTGCAGTGACCGGCTGAAGACGGACACCAGCTACTGCTGGGGCGAGGGAAATCGAGTTGGAAATATTTTCCTGAAAATTGCTTTTCATTCACTTCGGTGCGCATTGAGCCGACGGCGGAGAGGGGCGGGAAAGTGAAAGCAACTGCCTGAGGCTTGCAAGGGAGACAGGAGATGAACAGCGCGTGACTGTAAGTCACGTGGTGAACTCGCGCGTCCCGATACGATCCCGGCCTGCAGCCTGCGCGTGCCCATCTCCTGTCTCCCTTGCAAGCCCTTGAAAGCATAGTCGACAACTATAGGTCTCGCTGGCGGCAGCGCTTCGCGCTGTATCGCCAGGGGCGAGATCTAAAAATGGGGGAAAGCAGAGGAAGAGACACTCAGGGAGGAAGAACTAAAGGGAACCCGTAAACACCCTATCTCCTTAGAATGGGCGCAATTACTACATACTTTTACACATGAAACAAACCCGCCAGAGACACCCGCAATGTCACAGGCTCAGACCCCACCGGTCCCTCCAGTTAGTCCTAACGCAGAAGTGCCACAAGGGAATCCACCACTCCAGAGTTAATCCTGGGTAGTAGCCATGCAGAGAACTCCCCCCTAGACAACACAGGAAATACTGCAGAGGCTCACATCCCGACCCTTCCTCGCACACACACTACCATGCCTTCACACCCTACTGAAGGAATAATACCATCAACATGATCAATTACATTAATTCTTGGTTGGAAAGCTCCCTCCCCTTTCTTCTCCCTATAGTTTACCCCAACAGTTGAAAAGTTCACAAGTTTGTGTTGGCAGACGACTCCACCAACGATTTATTGGGAACACATATAGGCAAGATTAGACAAGACAACACCAGGAAGTCCACATAACAGCAAACAATTCATGTACGCCCAAGGGCGGCAAACTCTACCCGGCCAGGACACATAGTCGCTGACGAGCTAAGAACAACGTGTAGACAGTATTTTATGTTTTTTTTACCATGGCCGATACAGTATTGACATTGTGATACAGCAGAATGTACGTAGGCATGGACTAAACAGCTATAAAATCGTCAAACAGCAAAATGTATGCTGATGATCACGAGTACTTGCATTTCCTTGTAGCTGTGTTTTAAAACATTGCACTAATGTACTGTCAAAATGTCATAAATGTTAAAACCCAATAAACAAATTTAAACCAAAAAAAAATCTGTGATGTCATAAATGGGGTCATATAACATGTCATGAGTGATGTCATATGTGAGGTCATAAGCAGTGCACGGCGGTGGCGCAAGTTATAGTTCACGCTACTTACTATAACTGGTGAATTTGTTTTTTTAGTTCAAAACGTTAAATGTCACTGTCAAATTCACCTAACCAGAATGTTACTTTAACCTTTGTTTTTTTACGATAGATAGATATATGTACATTTAGTTCCAACTACCACATTGAGATATGTACTGGGCATATTTAGGAAAATGAAGTGTAACACAGGCACGGAAATGTGTGCAGAAGTTAATATCCTATAAACTTGCCATGGTATGGATGGTGAAAAACACTCCCAGTCTGTCATATTAACTTTATCTCGGTTCCGTGAACCATAAAAGTGCACAGTACAAAGACATGTAAAAATGATAAAAAGAAAAAAATTCATAGATATAAAACACAACCCAACGGCAGTATAAAAGAAAACTCCAGTCATAACACATCAATTACCAAAATGCTACCCCCAAAACAAAGATCAGAACCAGCGGGACAAAACTCTCAACAAGAGAAACCTTGAAAATGTGCTCTTAAAGCGTTCGCTATGTCACCCAGAATTATCCGTATTATTTTCTAATTGGAGCAGCTCTACAACTTCCTGTGATGCCTAAGATAAAATTGTAAACGTACAGTATTAAAACAATATAGAAATGTTGTACACAATAAAACCTAAATGGGTTTGCATATCTTACTTCAATTACTTAGCTGTATGGCTTGATGTGGATCACAGATTTGTAAGTATTCCTAAAGGTTTTTACTTGCTATATACCCTGGGGGGTAGTATGTAGGGCCTCTTTAAGATCTTTATGGGCTTTTGGGCAATTGTTGTCAAGCTATTGAGTCGATGGTAAGTTTTATGGGGAGGCTCCGCTTTACAAGGGTCAAAGAGATTGCTGAGCTAATTATTGCAAACCATTCACACGAAAACAATAATTCAGCTGTGTTACGGTGATAACTAAATTAATAGAATGCAACAGAATACCTCCTGTATTCTGCATCTTTTGGTGGGTCACAGAAGGGACGTCTAGAGCCAAGACATAAAACGTACGTGAAATAATTATGGAAATAGCCGTTCATATATTTGTCAGTTTCTGGAGTATTTTAAAGATATCCAGAGAATTTGAATAACTGGAGGAAACACTGGTTCCTTAGATCAAGATTACAGAAATACAGTGACAAAAAGCTACGGGAGATATTTTCGTAAATAAATGTCTGTTGTACTGTACTACTATTACACGTCCATGAAATATCTAATGTTCCAGATAAAATAACTGGTAAACTGACTATTGTGACGTTTACAATTGCCCTATAAATGAGCTATACTTGATAAAATACGCTGCCAGTGCGTTTTTCATGAGCAATATTATGTAATCTTTTGTAAAGCGGGGGACCCCTATAAATTACTCTGTTTGCTAATCATAGGGACAAAATATGGCAAATAGGGAAAAGGACATATAGCAAACTAAGATATATCTATGGCCTTTATATTTGGTTATAGGTATTCAACATTTAAACAGCAACATATTTTTTATCACAAACAATATATGACCACAAATTCAGAGAAAGTTTTTATATAAACCTTGTTGTTTTTATTTTATCATCGTTTTCATGGTTTTAAATATTTTTGGTTATTTTTCAATTGAATTTTGTTTATAAAAATCTTTTGGTGTATTCTTCATAGGTCATTTCTTACAAAGAAATATACAAACATATACAAAATATATACATAAAAAAACGAAAAAGTAACAAGAAAGGTGTGCTACGAAATATTCGGTCGATGTATTTTTGAGATGGGCAAAAGCGGAAGAATAGAACTCTTCCGCTTTTGCCCATCTCAAAAATACATCGACGAGTAATTGACAGGGGAGAGGTATTTGGTCGGGCCGGTGCTGGTGTGCTGTGACTTCGGTGCATGCGCGTTGAGGGGCCGTGGTTTGCAAGGGAGACAGAAGATGGGCACAGCGAGCGCGTGACCTGATCCGATTCCTGAGGCTGCGCGTGCCCATCTCTTGTCTCCTTGTAAGCAGTGCCGCCGACAATAGGTCTCGCTGCGACAGGGATTCGCCCTGTATCGCAGGTGCGAGACCTAAAAAGGGGGAAGAGGCTGTGCATCTACATGCACGCACCATGTGCCGCAATCCATTTGATGGGGAGATGCCAGCAATTAAAAGGTGGCTTCTTGTTATTTTTGTAATCCGTTCAGAAATGGAAAAATACTTTTCTTTAAAAAAAATGTTTTAAAAAAAGCATGAAATCGATCAGTGGCCCATGTTTTGATGGCATAAATGACCCCGTCCCTTTCTAGCTATTGCCCTCAATGTACTTACAGCAGACCTGGCCCAGGACCCCTTGCACCCTTTAAAAGTCAAATGTTTGGATGCCACACCCCTAAGCATATGCTTTTCAAACTGCACGGTGAATCCCAGTCCTGGCCTGTTATTTCTCATGAGGGCAAAGGCTACAGATTATATTCCCATACTGCCCCGTATAAGAGGGTAGTAGGTTCGGTGTTACAAATGTTTTCTGAAAAAAATGTATTTCACCTTTTATAGAAATCTAAAAAAAATAGTAAAGGTGTACCTTTACAAGTGATGGTTAAGGTTCAGGAGATCATCTTCCTTGTTAAGAAAGTGACGCAAGGATATAGATTTGCTTAAAAATTTGGCACAGCATGCACTAGTCACTTCAAGCTTAGGACAACTGTCATGGAAAACAGTAAACCTTGGTGATGATCTTACACAAATGGTACAGTAATTCGTATGTATGATCCTCCCATGAAGCCAACTTACAGGGAAGAAATATATCACAGTCGAATAGCGTTCATCTTTGAAGTCGGAAAAAGGCAACCTAGCAGTACTGCGATACTGAATACCAAATTATTCGTAGATAAAAATACATATTTAAAGTTGCCTTACAGTATTCCGAACTAAGTTTTAATAAGGAGCATAATGGTACATTTTTAACAAATATGAAAAATACCCAATCTCAAAAGCAGAAGATTATATCAAACAAAAATATTGTTTCACTTTTGTATAAAAAATGCAGTTCTTCGGAATGAAAAACACAAATTGGTCTTTTTTTTCTGAACTACCAAGAAAGGCTCTAAAGAGAATATGTAAAAAGAACAATTGATGGATAGAATGCAGAACAATGTCATACATTCACCCCAGTACAGAGATCTGGGCCTAAATCCATCGTTTTTTTGCTCACCATGTCATTCCAGTTTGGACCCAGCCATATGCAAATCAGTCTTGAGCCTGTGCCCAATGGGAACAGTCCAGCCTGAACTGCCAGGGCAGGTCCTCCCTGGACTGGAAACAAGCATCCTAGGACCGGTTTCAATGTGTCATCCCTCATCAGCCAGGATAGCTTGACTCCAGAGGCATGGAGAGCACGGGACACACGTCTGGGCATACCCGTCCCACTTGGGGTGACACATGCAAAAAGAACAATTGATGGACAGAATGCAGAACAATGTCATACATTTACCCCAAGTACAGAGATCTGGTCCGAACTCCATCGTTTTTTTGCTCACCATGCCATTCCAGTTTGGACCCAACCATATGCAAATCAGTCTTGACACTGGGCTTAATGGGAACAGTCCAGCCTGAACTGCCAGGCCAGGTCCTCCCTGGACTAGAAACAAGGACCGGTTTCGGGGTTTCACCCGTCATTAGCCAGGATAGCTTGACTCCAGTGGCATGGAGACCCAGATCTGTGACTGGAGGATGGATCCAACCCATGTCTTTGACTGGGGGTGAGTGCTTGAAAAGTTTCAGCGATACGTCCTTCATCTCCTTGTGTTTTGCTTTGTTCGCCCTAAGTTGGCAGGGTATGCCCAGATGTGCGTCCCTTCCTCCCTTGCTTACTTTGCCACTGGATTCAAGCTAGCCTCCCTGATAAGGGCTGCTAGCCCGAAACCGGTCCCAGGATGCTTGTTTCCGGTCCAGGGAAGACGTGGCTTGGCAGTTCGGGCTGGACTGTTCCTATGAGGCACAGGGTCAAGACTGATGTGCATATAGTTGTGTCTGAACTGGGGTGGCGAAGTGAGGCAAAGAACGATGATGGATTCAACCCAGATCTGTGACTGGTGGGGAGTATCTGAAAAGTTTCAGCGCTCTGTCCAGCATCTCCTTGTGTTTGCTTTGTTTGCCCTAAGTTGGCAGGGTATGCCCAGGCATGGGTCCCTTGTTCACTTTGCCACTGGATTCTAGCAAGCCTGGCTGATGAGGGCTGTTAGCCCGAAACCGGTTCCAGGATGCTTGTTTCTGGTCCAGGGAAGACATGGCATTGCAGTTCGGGCTGGACTGTTCCCATGAGGCACAGGGTCAAGACTGATTTGAATATAGTTGTGTCTGAACTGGGGTGGTAAAGTGAGCTAAAGAACGATGATGGATTCAACCCCGAACTGTGACTGGGGGTGAGTGTCTGAAAAGTTTCAGCTATCCGTCCATCATCTCCTTGTGTTTGCTTTCTAAAGAGAACATGACAGCAGGTAGGTGCTGCCCTAAAATACCTTCTCTTTACCAAAGTTTAGGCTATATAAACGAAATGGATTATTAAAAAAATGCAATACAATAACCATTGTTGTGATTATCAAAATCCCCATCCCCCATGCCACACAAAACAGAAAAGTAATAATTGCTACAACATGTTCACTGGCTCATTACACCTTAATGCACAATGGAGAAATCCACTTGCAGGGCATTTCAAGTGAACGTTTACCTCTATATTTGAGAGTGCATGTTCAGCGAATACAAAGGCAATGTTCTGAATAAGTAAATGTAATTTAATCAATTTAGCTCCATTTCATTAAGTGTTCCAAAATGTTCAAAACGAATCCAATGTAAATGATTCAAATAAGAATTTATAAAGGATACACTTGAAATGGCTCTTGACTATAAATTCAGTCTGTTAATTTTAAACAAACTATTTTTAAATTGTAAGGATTTAATGTGTATTCACCTCCAAAAGCAGAACAAGAAAGAAACAGTATATGGTAGCTTGTCGTGTGCTTGTAATAAGATTTCCAATTAATACTTTGTAAAGTGGGCAGCTGACCTCACATCATTTTGGGAACATAAGCTGTTCTCGACTTCAGTAGGACGTTTGGAAATATGATTGCTGGATTAACAAATCTACTTGCACGCCCAAGTCCAACTTGGGCATGGCATGATTTACTAGAATACATTCAAGTTCTGTGCTCACAAAACTGAAAATGGTACACAATGCTGTAAATAAGTTTACTGCATCTTAAATATTACATGGGAGTAAATCTGTTCCCAGGGCTGAGGCCTTTGCATGCAGGGTGAGAATGCCTGGTAGAGGGGGTGAGCGCACATGATTAGGCATAAATCTTTTCTTTTCAAGGATCATTCCCATCCCGGTAATAAAAAAGACTGTGCTTATAAGAACCCAGAGACCACCAGTATCCCATCATGCTCAGCAGGAGGAAACCTCATTAATAACGCAGACAATACACCGCGATGCTGTTACATCGCGGTCGTTACAACGACCACGATGTTACCACGATATGCCATTACAACGCAAGTCTTTACATCGACTTGCGCTAGATGGCATGCTAACATTAAAAATAGTGTAGTTTACTATCCCAACACCTTCTCTACTGATAAGTGGACTTGAGTTGGAATAGTAAGTTACACTTTTCTAATGTTAGCACGCCACCTAGCGCAAGTCGATGTAAAGACTTGCGTTGTAAAGGCATAGCGTGGTAACATGCAGTAGTTGTAATAACTGCGATGTAACAGCACGCGTTGTAATAACACGCGTTGTAACTTCATACAACCCTCAGCAGGTGGCAGTTACTTCAGTTCTTTTTTAAATCTATTTGTGAACAGATGCAGATTGTATGGATACCTCTGTCCCCTCCACCGGACAGGAGGGAGGGTTGCTTAGGACAGTCATGGAAATTTCTCTGCAAGAGAACAGGTGTTCTAGGTAAGAACCGCTTCCTTTGTTCATAGAGAAATCCCATGAATATTCATAACCCCTGAATAGAGTAGCAAGCCCATCCCAAAATAGTGTGGTGGAGGAGACCGAGGATCAACAAGAAAGTTTAAGCAAATAGGTTTCTGAGGGTAGCCTGCCTTACTTGAGCATCTTCTCTAGCGTCAGAGTCTAGGCAGTAGTGCTTGGTGAATGCATGTACTGATTTCCAGGTGGCTGCTTTGGAAATTTCCGGAACAGGAAAATTGCGCAGTATAGCAGCTGTAGCCGCTTTCCCTCTTGGTATAGTGTGCTTTAGGCTTAGCTGAGAGTGTTTTGTAAGCCTTTTGATAGCACAAAAAATTACATTAATCTTTCGCTGTGAAACGGATTGCTTGCAGGTGGCTAAGCCTGTACAGACCGACCCGTAGTTGATAAACAATTGATTCGATTTACAGATGTCTGTCTAGATAGAATTTCAAATCTCTCCTCACATCCAGGGTATGGACTTTGCTGATGTTTCTGTACTAAAAATGATTCGATTAAAGAGTAGCAGGACCGAACCACTAGGACTGAGCTAATTTGTATAGAGGATGAGTGGACTCTGGGGGATGAGGGGTTTAGGTTAGAACATAAGAGAAATTAGAAGAGGGAGCAGTGGTACCCTGGTGCAATGGTTGCTGAGTTAAAATTTAGGGTGAGTATGCCTAGAAAGTCTCTGGCCTAGGGCACAATATCGATTGGGTTTAGAATGTAAGAAAATGGAGCAGGTGTGGCTTTATACGTTAGATGTCCCTTACCATGGGCCTGGTAGGGGATGGAACGAAAGTAAGCGGATAATTAGACCAGGATGTAGGCAGAGTATTTTAACTTCCTCTTGGATGTGGGGCTGGGCAGTGGTACTTGGGATTTTAATGTCTGTTTACAGACTTCTTTAGATGTCTTTTACAGAATGGTAATGTCATTGATCATCCATAAAGGCTATTGGCACATTAGGAGAATGCTACTTACCAGTATGCATCTGTTCTTGGCATGTAGAGCTGCAGATTCTCACACTTCGCATTAGATCGCCATCTGGTGTTGGGCTCGTATCATTGCAGGTTGTTGTTGTCTTGGAAGAAGTCTTTGTAGTCACGAGACAGGTGACTCCTCCCTTGGACGATAGTGGACAATCCTTAGATTGTTTTTCGCCATGATGGGAAATGATGGAGTTAGTAAAAAGAAAAAGATGTCCGTGTGTATATCTAAATAAGATAGAACTGGAACAGATACAGGTCCCAGGGAGGAGGGTGAGCGTGTGAGAATCTGCAGCTCTACATGCCAAGAACAGATGCATACTGGTAAGTAGCATTTTCCATTCGAGGCATATGAGCTGCAGATCTCACACATAGCATAGACTATACAGCAGTATCTCCCCTAGCGGTGGTCACCTGCATCGGTTGCAGTAGTTTGAAAGAGAGTTTTAAGAACAGCTTGGCCTACAGCAGCTTGCTGCTTGGCTTGTAGATCAACACAATAGTGCTTAGTGAATGTGTGTGTTGTAGACCATGTTGCTGCCTTACAGATGTCTTCCATAGAGGCTCCTAGTTTGCGTGTGGAGTGCGCTCTAGGAGGAATTGTTAATATGCGCTTTGCTTTTTGGTAGCATATTTGTATACATTTAACGATCCACCTTGCAATCCCAGCCTTAGAGATGGGATTTCCTTTATGCGGTGGGGAGAAAGCTACAAACAATTGTTTTGTTTTGCGAAATGATTTTGTTCTGTCAATGTAATATGGAAGTGCTATTTTAACATCTACAGTGTGTAGAGCTCTTTCTGCTACAGAATCTGGCTTTTGAAAAAACACTGGCAACTCTACTGATTGATTAAGATGAAATGGAGTGATGACTTTAGGAAGGAATTTTGGGTTTGTTCTGAGGACTACTTTGTTACGATGTAACTGTAAGAAAGGTACTTTAATAGTGAAAGCTTGAATTTCACTTACTCTTCTAAGAGAGGTAATGGCAATTAAGAAAGCTGTTTTCCATGTGAGGAACTGTAGCTCACATTTATGTAAAGGTTCAAATGGGGGTCCCATGAGCCTGGTAAGAAAAATATTTAGGTTCCACGTTGGAAAGGGTGGTAACCTTGGAGGAATGATTCTTTTAAGGCCTTCCATGAAGGCTTTAATTGAGGGGACTCTAAATGGTGACAAGTGCTGTCTGTTTTGTAAGTAAGCATCAAGTGCTGCCAGATGTAAACGTATGGATGAATATGCCGGATTACATCTTTGTAAATGTAGCAGATAGCAAATTATATTTTGAATGGAAGCATCCAGTGGATTAATATGATTATTGGTGCAGTAAATGGCAAATGTTCCATTTTGCAGCATAGCATGCTCTAGTAGTAGGCCGTCTGGCTTCTTTAATGATGTTCATACAGTCTCGTGGCAGGTTAACGTAACCAAACTGTAAGGCTTCAGGAGCCAGATCGCTAGATTCAACTGACTTGGATCTGGATGTCTGATCTCCCCATGGTTCTGCATTAGTAGGGATGGGGACAGGCACAGTCTTTGGTGCGGAACTAGTGAGAGTTCTAGCAGCGTTGTGAACCACGGTTGGCGAGCCCATGTGGGAGCTACTAGAATTAGTTTGAGAGACTGTTTTTGGAGCTTGCGTACCACTAGTGGAATTAGTGGGAGTGGCGGAAAAGCGTATGGAAATCTGCCTGACCATTTCATCCATATCGCATTGCCCTTGGACTACAGGTGTGGAAACCTGGCGGCGAAGGTTGGACATTTTGCGTTGTCGTGTGTGGCGAACAGATCTATGTCTGGTTGGCCCCACTTGTGGAAAAATGGTAGAAGAACTTGTGGATGTAGTTCCCATTTGTGAATCTGTTGTGTTTGTCGACTTAACAGATCTGCAATCTGATTGTGAAGTCCTGGAAGGTGTTCGGCTAGCAGATATATATTTTGAGGGATAGCTCATCTCCAAATGTTCTGTGCAAGTTGGGACAGTTGCAGAGAATGTGTGCCTCCTTGTTTTTGTATATAGTACATAGCTGTCATGTTGTCGGTCCGGATTAAGACAGCTTTGTTCTGTACATGTACTTGGAAAGATTTTAGTGCTACGTATATTGCTAGTGGCTCCAGGTAATTGATGTGGAGCACCTTTTGTTGAGTGGTCCATTTGCCCTGAGTTGAATGTCTGAGGAGATAGGCTACCCATCCTGTGAGTGATGTGTCTGTTGTAAGTACTATTTGTGGAACAGGTTCGAGGAACTGCCGCCCTTTGGACACGTTTTTGGTGTTCCACCACTGCAGAGAGCGATGTGTGCGGCTGTCCACCAACACCAGATCTGTAAGTTGTCCTTGAGCCTGAGTTCACTGTTGTGCTAGACATTCATGTAATGGACTCATTTGAAGTCTTGCATATGGTACAATAAAAATGCAAGATGCCATCATGCCTATGAGTTGCATGAACACTCTGGCTGGAAGAGAGTGTTGGTTTTGAAATTTTGCGACTATGGCTTGAATGCTCGCTATCCTGGCTGGACTGGGATATGCTAGAGCTGTAGAGGTGGCTCCCAGATATTGGTGTATATGAGAGGGCTGGAGATGCGACTTGGTGTAGTTGATTGTGAACCCTAAGTCGTGTAATGTTTGAATGGTTTGATGTGTGTGTTGAACACACTGATTGAATGACTTGGCTTTTATTAGCCAGTCATCGAGATATGGGAATACATGGATTTGTTGTCTTCTGAGATGTGCTGCTACTACTGCAAGGCACTTTTTGAACACTCTGGGTGCAGTGGTCACTCCAAATGGAAGGACTTTGAACTGGTAGTGTTGTCTGTCCAGTACAAACTTTAGATACCTCCTGTGAGAAGGATGTATGGAAGTAGGCGTCCTTGAGATCGGGTGTGGCAAGGAAATCGCCTTGTTGTAACAGCGTGAGCACTTGTTGTAGAGTGATCATGTGAAAATGATCTGAGTGTATATATAGGTTGAGGGGCCTGAGGTCGAGAATTGGTCTTAGTGTCCCGTCCTTCTTGGGTATTAGGAAGTACAGCATGTAAACCCCTGTTCCTTGATGTTGTAAGGGAACAATCTCTATTGCGTTCTGTTGAAGCAATGAGAGATCCTCTTGTTTTAGTAGCGTAAGATGTTCTGTGGACATGGGACAATGCCTGGGTGGTATATGTGGAGGGGGTAGCTGTAAGATCTAGGCAGTAGCCATGCTGGATAATTTGTCTCACCTACCTGTCTGTTGTGATGGAATTCCAGACCGGTAGGAACTGTGCTAATCTCCCCCGACTGGAGTGGGATGTTGTGGGGGGAGCGGAAGGAAGTCACTGTTTTGTGGTGGGAGAGGTACGATTGGTGTTATTACCTCAACCTCTTCCCTTATTGCAGTTTCCTCTGTATCCGCCTCTAAAATATCCTCTATTGGGGGATGTTTGTGTAGTGGCTTTAAAGGAAAATGAATTGTCTGCTCCTATCTGTTTGAAGGCTCCTCTGTAGAAGGAGCGTCGAAAGGAGCCTCGTGTTTGTGGGGACTGTAAATCTTCCATGGATTTGGCAATCTCAGTGTCTTTCTTCATCTTTTCTAGTGCAGGGTCCACAGCCGGGCCTAAAAGTTGTTGTTGGTTAAACGGCTGATTAAGTATAGTAGTCTGGACCGCCTGCTTAAAACCTGGAATGCGTAGCCAGGTGTGGAGTCTAAGGAGCACACTGGTATTTATGGCTCGAGAGGCAGTGTCTGCCACATCAAGTGCACATTTTATTGATGCATTTGAGATTAGTTTACCCTCTTGGATTAGATCATTTGCCTGTGTTTTATATTGGTCAGGTAAATGTTGTAGTAGAGTGTCTAACTGGTCGTAATGGGCCCTGTCATATCTTGCGAGCTGTGCTTGGGTGTTAGTTATGCGCCAGGTATTGGCTGCTTGGGCAGCTATTCTTTTACCAGAAGCGTTAAGCAGCTTGGACTCTTTATCAAAAGGTGGCGCTTCTCCTGAGGTTTGGGAGTTAGCTCGCTTCCTAGCGTTAGAAACAGCCAAAGAATCTAAGGGCAGCTGTCCCTTAATGTAGGCAGGATCTGCAGGGGCAGGCCTATACTTCTTTTCTATTCTAGTGTTTAGAATCCTGGCACGTAAAGGATCTTTAAACACTTCGGGGGCATGCTTAATTACTCCTTGTCCTAAGTTGGCAGGGTATGCACAGACGTGGGTCCCTTGCTCGCTTTGCCACTGGAATCAATATAGCCAGGCTGATGAGGGTTATAAACCCGAAACCAGTCCCAGGATGCTTGTTTCCGGTCCAGGGAAGACATGGCTTGGCCGTTCGGGCTGGACTGTTCCCATGAGGCACAGGGTCAGACTGATTTGCATATGGCCATGTCTGAACTGGGGTGGTGGAGTGAGCTAAAGAATGATAATGAATTAAACCCAGATCAGTTGACTGGGGGTGAGTGTTTGATTTGCTCAAACGATCTGTCCATCATCCCTTTTGGTTTGGTAATGACTCCTTTAATCATGGGTAATATTTGTACTGACTTTTGGGACTGTTCAAAAGTACCCAATAAAAAGTCCTCTTCTGCCTCATCTGAGTGCATTGTGACAACATGATAGAAATGAAAAATATGATATAAAAGGAAAAAAAAGAATTTTTTACTGTAAAATGAAATAAAATGAGAAAAAATTCACATTTTGTGTAGACATTGTTGGTGTATGCCCTGTGTTTGAGAGGTAACTCCCATGATAAAAGTAATTATAGGTCAAGAGGGAGCTTTTTAAGTTACCATGATAGATGGCAGTACTATTAATTAAGTGTCCAAAACCAATATTGTCTTCTGGAGGAGATGGTTTTGAGGGGTATGTGTGTGGACTTGGGATGTCTGGTAAGTCTTCTGGGACAGGGTACTCCCAATCAGGTGGGTCAGTTGGGTACCTAAAAAGGTCATCTGGGTCAACCCCTACCCCCATGTTATCATCATCCTCATTATGTGGAGAAAAATGAGGTGGAGAAGTTTCAATTGGAGGTGTAATAGGTTTAGTTAGAGAAAGTGGGTTAGAAGGAAGTATAGGAGAAGAAGGGTGCATAGGCGATGTGGCAGAGTCCTTCTTCTTCACAAGCACTGTAGGACAGTGTCCCACTTCCTCTTTCTACGTGGTCCAGTGGTGACATGTCCTGTCTTTGGATCAATACAGATCTTTGTCTGCTTTGGATCAATAGGATCTGGTTGGAAAAGCTCCTCTTCCTCATGAACCGCTTTCGGCACCGATTTTTTTTTCGGTTCCGAGGAGGGTTGTTGTTTGTTTTTGTCCTTCGCCTTATGAGGCGTAATAGAGTTCTTTGGCGTAGCTTTTGGCTCCGAGGGTTTTAGTTTTGGAGCCGAAGCTGGATGTTTCAGTACGGAAGCGTTCAAAGCCATCTTGGGCTTGGGAGTTTTCGAGCCCGGTTTGTCTTTAGAAGTCGACGGTGTTGGAACCGGTTTCGGAGCCGGGACTTCTTTTGGTTTCGGTGCCGAAGGTGCTGGTGGGATTGGTACCTGGGTTTGCTCAGTCCCGAGCTACCGGCAGGCTTTTTGATTTTCTTTGGAGCCGGGCCCGAAGGCGGGGCTCCTGAAGTATGTTTTCGGTCACGACTGGGCCCAGCAGGCAGAGTGTTGACCATTGCCTTCGATTTTGGTGGGGGGGTTGGGGTAGGGGCAGTAGTACTCACTCTTTGACCCAGAGTGATGGAGACATCGGAGTAGTCTGCCTCTGAAACGATTTTGAGATCCTCAGAATCTTCTTCTGGGGCATCTGGGCCTTCGTCGAAGATGTCCACCTCTGCATGATGTGTCGACGGGCTCTTCGATCTCGAATGGTCTTCTTCGATCTAAAGGATGCGTAGGCTGGACAGCTGGCCTCGTCGTGTTCAGGTGATAAGCACAAGTTACAGACCTTGTGATGGTCACTGTGCGGGAATTTTGCTCCACACTGGGGGCATTTCTTGAATGGCGTCCTTTCCGTGAGCTCTAGGCCTCACGGCATGGATAGGCCCAACGGCCCGGGTTGATGACCGAAATCAAGCCGATTAAGTCGAGTGGAAGGTTATAGATGTTTGGAAGTTATTCCGAAGAGTTAAGTTAGTTTTTTCACGTCGAACTACTTTGGAAAATAGATTTCGAACCCGAGCGGAAAAGTTTCATCAGAACCCAATGGCGGAAAAAACAATCTAAGGATGGAGTGGATGCCCATGCGCACTATCGTCCAAGGGAGGAGTCACCTATCTTGTGAATACAAAGAATTCTTCCAAGACAACAACAACCTGCAATCATCCGAGCCCAACACCATATGGCGACCTAATGCTAAGTGTGAGATCTGCAGCTCATATGCCTCTAACATGATGGATACTAGTGCCACTGAATTCACATTACAGATCTGTTGTGACAAAAAGCAGTGCCTATAATTTACAAGGCATGTATTAATGGCACCAACATATGGAACAATATTTATATTACATGCATTCAATAAGAACAAAGGGGATATACATTGACTTTGCAAGCTTGTTTTCATTAGTTTGAGTGGAACAGGGAGGCGTATACAGTGTTATTTTGTTTTAATCTTGGAAGAATGGGCATGGGCACAAGGACTTTTGTGGTAGCCACCGGCTGGAACAGGGTGAGGAATCTTCTGCATAAACCTCTGACAACTAGGAGTGGGTTGTGTTCTATCTAGTGTACAAAAAGGACCAGGCCACTGCCCAACCGGTGCACAGAAAATTGGAGACGCTAAGGGGCCCAAATTGGATGTGCCTGGCCAGCTTTCGAGGACGAGCAAGGCCAAAGGGCCCTCACAGCACAGAAGTCTTACCTGCAAATAGACAAGGACAGAGTGCTAATGAGAACAAACAGTTTCTTGCCAAAGGTGATACTGCACTTTCATGTCAACCAGGCCATTCGCTTACCTGCATTCTTTCTAACAGACTACGGGCCTGATTTAGATCTTGGTGGATGGGTTACTCCATCACAAAGGTGATGGATATCCTGTCCACCAAAATATAAATCCCATAAGATATAATGGGATTTATATTTCAGCAGAAGGGATATCATTCACCGTTGTGACGGAGTAACCCATCGGCCAAGATTCAAATCAGGCGCCATATCTCAAACGGAAAAGCCCCTGCATACAATCAAAGTCTGTGAGAAAGTGGCTCTATATATACTGGACAATAAGGTAGTACAGTGTG
Source organism: Lissotriton helveticus (assembly GCF_964261635.1). Lineage (NCBI taxonomy): Eukaryota > Metazoa > Chordata > Amphibia > Caudata > Salamandridae > Lissotriton > Lissotriton helveticus. The sequence continues at coordinate 1,937,209,873 of NC_136057.1, read as the reverse complement.
TATAGAGTCCACAAACTCCAAAGGTATAACCAAGGTTAAATTCAGAACTGACCTTACTCTCCAAAGTGGTAGCTTGGTCGAGCAGTAAGGCAGTGCCAGAGGACAGTGTAAAGCATTTGTTGTATACACTCAGTCAGCAAAAGGTTTCACACACTCAAGAACTGAACTCCAGGCCAATTGTTGTTATATCTTCAGATATAGTTGTTTTATTTTTAGAACCAACAGTTATAAAAATATACTTTTCAAGGTACGAGTACTGTCTTGTAAATATTTTGCAGAGGAGCAATAAGTTTGTACACACAATATTTACAGGATAGCTAATAAGCAATACAGTTCTGAAACACACTCTAGCATTGAGCTCAATGGGTTTTTCATAGGAAAGTACAGTTATTTACTTTATGGATTACTTTAGTTGTTCCAGGACTAGATCTTAGATTCAGTCCTGGGGTCTAAGCTGAAACCAGATTAGCAAAAACGTTTTAGTTACTGTGCTAGATTTTCTTGAATATAAAGTTGTTTTAAAAGTTCACACCTAGAAACTTTTTCAAGGTGATTCTGACAATGTTATTCAATGGGAGGAAATTCAGGTTACAGGTAAAGTACGATCGCGTTACTTTTGTAACCCAGCACTAGTCTCCTAGGGCCAGCACTGGGGGCTTAACTCAAAACAGGTAGGTAATTGCGTTTCAGTATTTCGTACGATTTTTAAAGAGTATTTGCAGTTTTCAAAAGTAGACACAAGAAATTTCATAGAAAAGCAGACAATGGGTTCCTATGGAGAAAATACAGGTTACTAGTAAGCCCGCTAGGGATTACTTTTGCGGTTCAGTACTGGGCTGAAAGTTACAGTACTGGCTTCTCTCCTGATCACAGGTGAGTATTTTCGAATTCGGACTTTGGCTGATTTTATAGGAATATTTTCAGTTTTCAAAACTCCACACTTAGAAATTTTTCAAGTAAAAATGGGTCAATGTTATCCAATGGCAGGTAAGTGAATTACCGGTTTCCAGGTGAGTACTTGGTTGGTGAAGTTAGGGTTCTGGGCATAGACTCAGGGATCCCCCAGGGTCAGGTGAGTACAGTTAGTTCAGTCCCAGCGGCGCAGGGGCGGCTGGGTGCAGAGGTAGGTAGGCCCAATGTTATCCAATGAGGGAAGGGGGGCCTTCGGTTGGTGGCAGCTGACTAGCAGGCCACGCGGCTCTGGGAGCTGGGCTCCTGGTCACTTGCTCAGGGCAAGAGGGAAGTAAGATAGGACAGAGAGGTCACAGCTAGCGGCACTCGGGCGGCAGGGTGCAGGGTGCTTTTGAGCCGTCGGGCGCTCAATGTTATCCAATGAGGATCTTGAAAAAGGAACAAAGGCTCCAGGGTCGACCAGAACTTCGAGAGGTAAGTTGGGATCTTGGAGCACAGGTAGCTACCCCAAAGGGAAGCACAGGGGGCCGCGGGGCACCGGGTGAAGGGGTGTCTTTGGGAGTCGGAAAAGCTTACCCTCGGCTGGTCGCGGTTGGGGTGGCCCCTGGTTCTGAGTCTGCAGGCGTCGGCTGGTTCGTCGAGGAGGGTCTTTGGGCACTGGACTTCGGTCCCAGTCACCTGGGGACATCCTCGTGGTCTTGGTTCGGGTTGACCCGGCCCGAGCTCGGCTGGTGCAGAGTGGGCTGGTCCGGAGCTTCCTGGTGGGCACCAGGTGGGTAGTTGCAGCAGAGCCTCTGCTGATGGGAGTCGCAATCTTCGAGAGGGTCAAGGCAGGCAGGTCCTCTGGGTGTCCCAAGGTTGCTGTCTGCGGAGGCCGCCGAGATTGGGCAGGAGCAGGTTCCAGGATGAACAGGCCGGTACGGCTGGGGCCAAGTCAGTTGTTGTTGTCCTGTTGTTAGCAGCTACGCGGCGGGTCTTCTTCTTCTTGATCTTCTTTCTTCTTTTGATATCAGGATCTGTGGAAGGAAGGTTCAGGGAGCCCCTAAATACTAAATTTAGGGGCGTTACAGGTAGGGCAAGGGCAGGGACCAATGGGCCCCTGTCCTGGGGTGAGGACACCCCCCTAGCCTGCTCCTCTCCTTTGGGAGGGGGGCAGGAGCCTACCTGGGATTAGGCGGGGCTCCCCATCCACAAGATGGCCGGAGCCCGGGGTCGTCCTTCACCTTGCCTCCCCCACCTGAGGGGTGGAGTTGGCAAAGGTTGGCACACCCTCCTTCCTGACGTAGTTTTTCCCGCCAGTCTTCCCGCCAGGGTGGGGGTAGAACGGGTGGGAGGCCAGTTGCTGGGTACAGCAAATGGTCTGGAGAAGCTCTCAGAGGCGGTATGCCTTTGAAGCTTCCCCCTGTCCATCCTGGGGGAGGAGACATATCACCTCACCCACGATGTGCATTGTTGCAGGCCCAGGAGAGCGTGGGGCTCTCCACCCAGGGGTCCAGCAACATGTCTGCTGTGTGGCAGCCTCTGCAGCCACTCAGCCCAGACGTGGATTGTAGGTTTGGGTTTTGGAGGGCATCTCTCGTGCATTTTACATTAAATCCCACACTGGCATCTGTGCGGGTTTAATGTGCTGAGAAGTTTGGTACCAAACTTGTCAGTCTTCAGTGTAGCCATTATGGTGCTGTGGAGTTCGTAATGACAACCTCCCAGCACCATATACTCTTAAATGGCATCACTGCACTTACAGTGCCCAGGAATTGCCCTGATTACTGTAGGGGCACAGCTCATGCCCCTGTGCCCTCACCTCTTGCATAGGGCACCCAACTAGAGGGGTGAATGAAGTATGCCAGGGCAGTGGGTTCTGTGGGCATGGCACACAGGGATGTGTGCCATGTCGACTCTTGTTTTAGTTCTGTACTTAAGCACTCAGCCTGCAAAGGCAGCGTGTGGGGGCCAGGGTACAGGGCCCCTGAGGGTGGCACAATAAGTGCTGTAGCCCTCAGGAGTCTCCTCTGGTCACCATACCCTGGGTAGCTAGGGTACCTTTACTAGGGGCTGACAGGTGGCCAGAGGTGCCAATTGGGTATTTTGTTTCAGCATAGCTTTTCTTTTTAGGGAAGGAACACGGGCCCTGGGTACCTGATTTGCAGGGACCCAGGGCACACTCAGTCAAGCCCATCAGCAGTTCAGAAACAAGCATTAGAAATGCAATTGGGCTCGGATTTATTTGAGTTTGAGCTAATGGCATTGTAAATGCCAATGTATTGTTGCTATGTGTTATGGAGTGTGTTCATGTGGTGTGTACTGCCAGTGATCTCCTTGTGAGTGTGAGAATATTGCACCGTTACTGCCTGTGATGTCCTTCTTGTGAGTGTGAGAAGCTTGCACCTCAGCTGCCTGTGGTCTCCTTGTGAGTGTAAGAAGCTTGCACAGCTGCTGCCTGTGATGTCCTTCGTGTGAGTGTGAGAAGCTTGCACCGCTGCTGCCTGTGAGTATGAGAAGATTGCATTGTGCATCTCTGTGCTGTGCCTGTTCTTTGTAAGGGACTCTTGCTCTGTTGCTGCTGCTGCCTTGGCACAGTACCTGCTGTGAGTGTGTAAGGGAAGCTTGCACCTCTGCTGCCTGTGGTCTCCTTGTGAGTGTAAGAAGCTTGCACTGCTGCTGCCTGTGATGTCGTTCTTGTGAGTGTGAGAAGCTTGCACCACTGCTGCTTGTGATGTCCTTCTTGTGAGTGGGAGAAGCTTGCACCTCAGCTGCCTGTGGTCTCCTTGTGAGTGTAAGAAGCTTGCACAGCTGTTGCCTGTGATGTACTACTCACTACTCTACTCTACTCACTACTCTACTCACTACTCTGCACTCACTACTCTACTCACTACTCTGCACTCACTACTCTACTCACTACTCCACTCACTACTCTACTCACTACTCTACTCTACTCACTACTCTACTCACTACTCTACTCACTACTCTACTCACTACTCTACTCACTACTCTACTCACTACTCTACTCACTACTCACTACTCTACTGACTACTCTACTCACTAGTCTACTCACTAGTCTACTCACTACTCTGCACTCACTACTCTGCTCACTACTCACTACTCTGCTCACTACTCACTACTCTACTCACTACTCTCCACTCACTACTCTACTCACTACTCACTACTCTACTCACTACTTTCTACTCACTACTCTACTCACTACTCACTACTCTGCACTCACTACTTTACTCACTACTCTACTCTACTCACCTCACTACTCTACTCACTACGCTACTCACTACTCTACTCACTACTCACTACTCTACTCACTACTCTACTCACTACTCACTACTCTGCACTCACTACTCACTACTCACCTCACTACACTACTCACTACTCTACTCACTACTCTACTCACTACTCTACTCACTACTCACTACTCTACTCACTACTCACTACTCTACTCACTACTCACTACTCACTACTCTGCACTCACTACTTTACTCACTACTCTACTCTACTCACCTCACTACTCTACTCACTACGCTACTCACTACTCTACTCACTACTCACTACTCTACTCACTACTCTACTCACTACTCACTACTCTGCACTCACTACTCACCTCACTACACTACTCACTACTCTACTCACTACTCTACTCACTACTCTACTCACTACTCACTACTCTACTCACTACTCACTACTCTCTACTCACTACTCACTACTCTGCACTCACTACTCTACTCACTACTCTACTCACTACTCTACTCACTACTCTACTCACTACTCTACTCACTACTCACTACTCTGCACTCACTACTCACCTCACTACACTACTCACTACTCTACTCACTACTCACTCCTCTACTCACTACTCACTACTTTGCACTCACTACTCACTACTCTACTCACTACTCACTACTCTACTCACTGCTCACTACTCTACTCACTACTCTGCACTCACAACTCACTACTCTAGTCACTACTCTGCACTCACTACTCACTACTCTACTCACTACTCTACTCACTACTCACTACTCTGCACTCACTACTCACTACTCTACTCACTACTCACTACTCTACACTCTACTCACTACTCACTACTCTACTCACTACTCTACTCACTACTCTACTCACTACTCTACTCACTACTCTACTCACTACTCTACTCACTACTCTACTCACTACTCTGCACTCACATCTCTGCACTCACTACTCTACTCACTACTCTACTCACTACTCTACTCACTACTCTACTCACTACTCACTACTCTGCACTCACATCTCTGCACTCACTAATTTGCACTCACTACTCTGCACTCACTACTAACTACTCTACTCACTACTCACTACTCCACTACTCTACTCACTACTCTACTCACTACTCTACTCACTACTCTGCACTCACATCTCTGCACTCACTACTCTACTCACTACTCTACTCACTACTCTACTCACTACTCTACTCACTACTCTACTCACTACTCTACTCACTACTCTACTCACTACTCTGCACTCACATCTCTGCACTCACATCTCTGCACTCACTACTCTACTCACTACTCTACTCACTACTCTACTCACTACTCTACTCACTACTCTACTCACTACTCTACTCACTACTCACTACTCTGCACTCACATCTCTGCACTCACTAATTTGCACTCACTATTCTGCACTCACTACTCACTACTCTGCACTCACTACTCACTACTCTGCACTCACTACTAACTACTCTACTCACTACTCACTACTCTACTCACTACTCTACTCACTACTCTACTCACTACTCTACTCACTACTCTACTCACTACTCTGCACTCACATCTCTGCACTCACTACTCTACTCACTACTCTACTCACTACTCTACTCACTACTCTACTCACTACTCTACTCACTACTCTACTCACTACTCTACTCACTACTCTACTCACTACTCTGCACTCACATCTCTGCACTCACATCTCTGCACTCACTACTCTACTCACTACTCTACTCACTACTCTACTCACTACTCTACTCACTACTCTACTCACTACACTACTCACTACTCTGCACTCACATCTCTGCACTCACTAATTTGCACTCACTATTCTGCACTCACTACTCACTACTCTGCACTCACTACTAACTACTCTACTCACTACTCACTACTCTACTACTCTACTCACTACTCTACTCACTACTCTACTCACTACTCTACTCACTACTCTACTCACTACTCTACTCACTACTCACTACTCTGCACTCACATCTCTGCACTCACTAATTTGCACTCACTACTCTGCACTCACTACTCACTACTCTGCACTCACTACTCACTACTCTGCACTCACTACTAACTACTCTACTCACTACTCACTACTCTACTACTCTACTCTACTACTCTCCTCACTACTCTCCTCACTACTCTACTCACTACTCTACTCACTACTCTACTCACTACTCTACTCACTACTCTACTCACTACTCTACTCACTACTCTACTCACTACTCACTACTCTGCACTCACATCTCTGCACTCACTAATTTGCACTCACTACTCTGCACTCGCTACTCTGCAGCCAGGCATGAGAGATTTAAAAAAAATGCGCGGGGTCCGTCTTTACCCCGAGACAGGTGCAAAATGGAGAAGTACAAGAAATATACTCAACCCACACTTAAACTTCAAACTAGGTAATTTCTCGCTCATTTATCAGGTTCGGTCAGCTGAAATCTTAGCAGGGCGGGCACAGGTTTGAATGTGCAGTTTCTCGCTGGTTTTTACTCAGTAGACAATATATTTATGTTTAAAATGTTAAGACCGTAACTTTTTGTGCGGGTTTATAGGTGCATGTGCCATAGGTGATGTAGACTGCCCCATACCTGTGTGAGTGATGCTTGCAGTGATGCAAACTGCCCTAAACCTGTGTGTGAGATGCTTGCAGTGATGCAGTCTGCTCGGTACCTGTTGTGTGAGAAGCTTGCACCAATGCATTCTGCTCTGTACCTGTGGTGTGTGAAGCTGATGCAGCCTGTCCTGTACCTGTTGTGTGTGAAGCTTGCACTGATGCAGTCTGCTCTGTACCTGTTGTGTGCGAAGCTGGCACTGATGCAGACAGCACTGTACCTGTTGTGTGCGAAGCTTGCTCTGATGCAGCCTGTCCTGTACCTGTTGTGTGTGAAGCTTGCACTGATGCAGCCTGTCCTGTACCTGTTGTGTGTGAAGCTTGCAGTGATGGATACTGCTCTGTACCTGTTGTGTGTGAAGCTTGCACTGATGTAGACTGCCCCATACCTGTGTGAGTGATGCTTGCAGTGATGCATTCTGTTCTGTACCTGTTCTGTGTGACGCTTGCACTGATGCACCCTGTGCTGTACTTGTGCCTGAAGCTTGCACTGATGCAGCCTCTACTGTACCTGTAGTATCTGAAGCTTGCACTGATGCAGTCTGCTCTGTACCTGTGGTATGTGAATCTTGCTCTGATGCAGCCTGTCCTGTACCTGTTGGGTGTGAAGCATGCACTGATGCAGACTCTGCTGTACCTGTTGTGTGCGAAGCTTGCACTGATGCAGACTGCACTGTACCTGTTGTGTGCGAACCTTGCACTGATGCAGTCTGCTCTGTGCCTGTGGTATGTGAAGCTTGTACTGATGCAGACTCTGCTGTACCTGTTGTGTGCGAACCTTGCACTGATGCAGACAGCACTGTACCTGTTGTGTGCAAAGCTTGCACTGATGCAGACAGCACTGTACCTGTTGTGTGTGAAGCTTGCACTGATGCAGACAGCACTGTACCTGTTGTGTGCGAAGCTTGCACTGATGCAGTCTGCTCTGTGCCTGTGGTATGTGAAGCTTGCACTGATGCAGATAGCACTGTACCTGTTGTGTGTGAAGCTTGCACTGATGCAGACAGCACTGTACCTGTTGTGTGTGAAGCTTGCACTGATGCAAACTCTGCTGTACCTGTTGTGTGCGAACCTTGCACTGATGCAGACAGCACTGTACCTGTTGTGTGCGAAGCTTGCACTGATGCAGACAGCACTGTACCTGTTGTGTGCGAAGCTTGCACTGATGCAGTCTGCTCTGTGCCTGTGGTATGTGAAGCTTGCACTGATCAGACAGCACTGTACCTGTTGTGTGCGAAGCTTGCACTGATGCAGCCTGTCCTGTACCTGTTGTGTGCGAAGCTTGCACTGATGCAGACTGCGTCGTACCTGTTCAGTATGCGAGAGTGCGACTTGCGCTGCTGGGCCTCTGCGGTAGCTGTAGGTGTGTGTCAGTTGAATTGCTGCTGCCTGTGCAATACCTCACCTATGTGTGTTTGTATGTAACGTGTGCACTCGTCTCCGCTGCATATGGTGTTGCTCCTAGTTCATGCGAGGAACTATGCAATTCTGCCTGCCCCAGTTGTACCGCACCCCTGCTTTCAAGTGTAGTTGTGCTTAATTTCCTAACCAAGGAATCCTACTGCCGCCGTGTGGCAGGATGAGAAACTGTTTTCAAACCACAAAAGCGGTGTAGTGTTCATTCTGTGCTCTCCGTCAGCTGTTTGTGAAACCACGACCACGGAAGCCATGTTCTCCAATGTATTATTTGGCCATTCGTGGGCGCACGCGAGGAGCCTCGAGGTTGGGTTCGAAGCGCCTCCCTCCATTATCCGATGGCCTATTGAAAAGATGCGGACATGACATTGTGTTTAGATTGCACTTATATAGCGCTTTCTACCCCTGACGAGGCGTCAGTCACGCTCCCTGACCCGTGCACCATGCTTACACCACTCCGGTATTTTGTGCAGCGCTGTCCAACCAGCGCCAGGCACCCGAGATGCCCTCCCTTGTAACCAGCATTAAAACTGTTGGGATTCTATTTATAAATGTATGCAATGATCCTTATCAGATATAAACCACACATTCATGAGTATGAACTTGTACTTGTCACTGCACAGCATCGAGGCGATGCAGAGACCTACGTTAAAGAATGCATGTTTTTATAAATATTCAGCCCTACAGTGAAACGGACATAAGGGAACAGAAATGTTGCTTTAACGAGCTGTGCGCCACCAGTTCGTTAGTGAGCTGAACACTTTACATATGCCAATTGATAAAAAAAAATCAAACTATGACCGAATCAACAAGAATATTTAGCAAAATTAAGCACACTTCAAGAAAACATTCAACACTTCCTATAAAAAACAAGAACTACAGTGTGGACGAGCATGTATGAGTCATCTTCTGTGAGCCTCGCCTGCTGCCTCTCGTCATTTAACATTGAACGCGCTCACCGCTGTGAACGCGTTCGCATCATCTGGCTTGCATTACACGGGCACTCTGACAGCTCGTAATTAAGATTAATCACTCTGCCATGCTCGTTCTCGCACACAAAATGCCACATCGGGCACGCGTACATTACTTACAGCCTATCACTTCAAGGCTACTACATACACAGCACAGGGAAGACGAATCACTGACCAGATGCCAGAAAACGCAAAGGAATGTGTGGAATTCCTCTCACCAAGGCCCTAAGGATACTTCTTCTTTTTTTTCTTATAACATTAGGATCTCGAAACTCCTCCCCCAGGGGGAGGAGTCCGAGCCCTAAAAAGTGGGGGCATTTTCTCACAAAGTCCAAAAGACAAATATTGTAATATCCAAAGGGAACACAACCAATCAGGAAAGGAAATCAGTTCTTCATGTCCTTCACCTCGACAAGCTAGGATCCCCCCCCCCAGTCATTAAAAGAGCTCTGGCTTTTTGCATAGTCCAGACATGCTACAAGACAGCAGGAGTAGCAGTGGGAGATCAACCACGGGCACGCTCCACAAGAAAAAGGGAATAACACTTGCTTTTATTGCTAATGTGACAATAAAGGACATCCGCGTGGTCTTCAGTGCACCCCATCACAAAATATTTTTTTGAGGACATTGAAGCTAATAATGAAGCACAGGTGGGACAAATGGTCCAACTACATCGGTTTGCAAATAGCCCCTCTTTTCGACCTAGCCTACCAAGAGAAGAGGATAGCACTGCAAAATCAAAGCTCAGCATATGAATCCAGAAAATATGAATGCAGGAAAAAGAAATAGTTACTTATATGTAGGTGTAGTTTTGCAGCTTGATTAATTTTCTTGATTCAAGTGTGCCCCTCCCATCTCCTCAGAACAATGAGAATGTGCAAATGAGGAAGATAGAAATAATAGGTACAGGGGAACAGTAAGCCATAACCTACGTTCCCTGTATGGGGCGCGCATCCTACACTTTTCCAGCCTGCAGGATCTCTGCAGGAACATGCATCATGAGAAAGACTTTGCGATCCTTTGTTTCTTCTAAAAGCGCAGGAGCACAAAAGGAAGCTTTGTCTTGGTGTGCATGATGAAAACGAGAAGGGAATCCGTGAGCAGCGCTGCTGCTGCACAACAACTTTGATGGGACTGCTACTAGAGGAGGGCAGCGTGACTTCAGAAGCAAGCAGCAGTTTGCAATGTCACCTGCTTCTCAATTGGAATGAAGTGCATTGTTATGTAAAGCAGCTGTCACTTTTCTAAGCGCTTTGGCTCCTTTCAATATTGGCAGGGGATGCTTGCTGTTTGAATGCACTTGAAAAGGTGTTAAGTGCTTTAAGAGGGTCAGTCCTGCCAGTGCTCAGACCCAATAGTAATTAAAAACTGACTTTCAAACAATGTCCTACTGCCCTGAATTCATGCCCTTAACTAAACAAGCAAAATGATTCCTCTATTTATCATCAATGATTATAAACACCCAGTGGTTGCTTTTCCATTGCGTTTTTCATGCAACTGAGTAGATTCTGGGTATGGATGGGTGACACGACTAAGGGCTCCAGAGCAGACTTACAGTAGTGTGAGTTTCTCACATTGCCCATTACTGGGTCATACCGATATTCATGTTTCATGCATAGCCAATCCCTGGCCTCTCTGCAAAGTGCACAAAGCGTTGGTCACAAATGTGTCAATTGTAATTACAATTTTATGCAATACACAGCTGTAAACTGACAGTGCCAGAAGAAAAGAAAATGCTATGTTTACAGGTGATAAGAGTGAATGGGAGGTGATTCGGAAGTGCATGCAGAAGGATAGAGTTGAAACACAGTGATGAAGAGAAAGATGATGTGTAAGGTATGCCAATTGAGAATTTTCGAAAAGTGTGAAGAGAAAAAGGGCACATAAATCTAACAAAGTAGAGTTATCAGAAGTAACTGAGGCACTTAAGACACCTACCCCTTCCTCACTACTTGGTAATGTTTAATTTATGCTCTTATTTTCAGAATTTAAACATTTTCAATTCTACTAATTCACCCGATTATCATTGTTGTTTACTTATTTAGCTAATTCTTTGTAACTCTAACCACTATTATCTGTAGTAGACATCTGTAATTACTACCATTCTTATGTGAACTTAGAGTTATTCAGTTTTTTCTTTTATGTAACTCATGTACTCTGAAGTCCTTATGTAATATAACTGGTCATTGTTAAAACTGGGGGTCTCTAGTTGGCAGAGGTAGGTACCACTGTCCAAATAGGGACCCTTGCTTCTAGTCAGGGTAAGGAGGAAACACTCTTCAGATAGCCCCTGCTCACCACTTGGTAGCTTGGCACGCGCAGTCAGGCTTATTGAAGGCAATGTGCAAAGTATTTGTACCAACACTCACAGTAACACAGTGAAAACACCACAAACTGACTCCACAACAGTTTAGAAAAATAAAGGTATTTAATCTAAACTACACAAGACCAAAACGACAAAAATCGAACATACACAGTTCAAGAATATGGTTTCCAAAGTGTTCTTTAGGTTGCGTTAAAATAATCCACAGATTCGGCACGTTTTAGCCAACAGTACCTTTAGAAGTGAAAGCTGTAGCATTGAAAAGCAAGCGATGCGTCACTCCTGAGACCCTGGGGAGGCGATGCAACAACCCCGCTGGACGTAACGGGCGTGCTGCGGTGACTCCGGTCTGTATGGGGAGGGATGCAATACCTTGCGTGGATTTCGGTGCACAGGTTTCGGTGGAAGCGGCTCGCAAAAGGTACGATGCGACGATCTTAAGGGTGGCGACGATCAGAGTCGATCTTCTACTTTCGCGGCCCCTCGATGCAATGCTCTGCGACGACTCTCGCCGCAACGTGATGCGGTCCGCAAGCAAGCGGTGAGACGATCTCACCCAGTGATGACAGGCTCTGCGACGATACTCGCAGTGATGGTAATACTCCCGCAACTGACTGGTGCGTCCTGCAAATGAAGGATGCGACGACTCTGGCAGCGGCAACAGGCGCTGCGACGATCTTGGCCTTCGTATCGGCGTGAATTTCCTCGCACTGACGCAGATGCGCTCCACGAACGATGCGAAAAAACTTGCAGAAAGTTCCTTAAATCTTGGTTTCCAGCTTCCCAACACAGGTACAACTTCCAGAGGCACCACAATTGGCCCAAGCACTCTAGTAAGGACAGAACTCTCTCAGCAGAGTCCAGGGAAGCTGGGGGTGAAGTCTTTTTGTTCCTGGGACTTCTTAACAGGGAACCAACTCTTCTCCAGGCCCTTGGAGATTCCTTCAAGCAAGGGGACACAGCACAAAGCAAAGTCCTTTCTCTCTCCTTGGCAGCAAAGCAACTGCAGGTCAGTCCAGCAACAGCAGGACAGTATTCCTTCTTCAGTCTTCCAGCTTTCTTCTTGGCAGGGGTTCCATCTTGTTTCCAGGATGATCTAATTTTCTGTAGTTAGGGGTCCTGTACTTATACCCCTAAAAGTCTTTGTTCCCTTTGTGCAGGAGGGCTCTGAGCCCGGTCTGAACCAGCTCTGGGTGTTCCTTGAGCACTTTGGTTTTCTGGCCTCTCAGGGAGAGGGGCAGGGTCGTCAGCTGCCCAGCAGGAGGTGGAGCCAGCATTGTGGAAGGCAGGCACAGTCCTATTCAGGCCCAGGTGCTCTTCCCTCCCACCACTCAGGATGCAGATGCAGTCATTCAGCCTAGGGCTGACTCTGTCAGCCTCCTGGGGGCTCCCCAGCCTCTGTCACTCTCAAACCAGACAGTCAATTCACAAACAGGCTAAGTCACACAGAAAGGTCAGACAAGAGAACAGCAACTTTCTAAAAGTGCTGTTCTCAAAGAAAGGATTTAAAAAACACCTTTCCTAAAAGATGTGTTATTAAATTCTGAGTTCAGGGATACCAGACTTTTATGTCCTACCTTGCTCATATGGGAAGGTATGCTGGTAGCCACTGTAGCCAGCATCCCCCATGATAGCCTATGGGCAAGGTAGCCTTACAATAGTAAAAAACGAAAATGGCTGTCATTCACTACCAGAGCATGTCACCTGCACTAGTACATGCTCTACCTTTCACATACACTGCACGCTGCCCAGGGGGGTACCTTGGGCCTTCCATAGGGGTGACCAATGTGTACAGAAAGGGAAGGGTTAGGCCTGGTCAGTGGGGACACTGGCCAGGTTGACATGGGAGTTCACAGACTGCAAATAGGCACTGCGGTGGCAGGCCTGAGACACCATTTTAGGGCTACTCATGTGGGTGGCACAATCAGTGCTGCAGGCCCACTAGTAGTATTTGAATCACCAGCCCTGGCACACTCAGTGCACTTTACTAGGGACTTCTGGGTGATACAAATATGCCAATCATGTATAACCAATTACAATCACAATTTACGCAGAGAGCATATGCACTTTAGCACTGATCAGCAGTGGTAAAGTGCCCAGAGTCCTATTGCCAACAACCACAGATCAGGAAAAACAAGGGAGGAAGAAGCAAAAAGTTTGGGGATAACCCTGCAAAAAGGGCCATTTCCAACAGTCATATTGTAAGGCACTCTGACACCTTCGGGTAAAGTTTGCGCTATATAAAAACATATTAAATAAAAAAATAATGAGGCTTGGCAAAGCCAATAGGTCTGGCTAGCCTAAAGTGTATGCTTGTTGCATGATATGCATTGATACAGTAACAGAAAACTCAAAGAGGTGCCCAAATATTAATGAGGAGGAATCCTGGATGAAGCACAACATTCTAGTTCACATGTTTCAAGCCAAGCACTAAATCTAATAGGTCACGTCTCTTCAAAACGTCAGCAAACTAAAGGTGATATGCGTCTACATAGAGAAAGGATAGAGCTGAGTTGCTGTATGGTACTTTGTTTTCTGGTTCCAATATATTCAAAGAGTCAGTGACCCTAGGTTAGTACAGGATGTTTTTTATTTGTTCTTCTAGTTATGTAAGGTTTCAAAGCAAGAACCGCAATCCATAGGAAATAGCCCATACGTTTCGCCTTTTCTCTTGTGTTCGCAAGTTCTTATTTATTCCTCTAATATCCTTCTCAACCTCCTGTAACCATGTTTGGTTTTTATTAATCTTTTTTATGTCTTTCCCTCCATGTTTTCTCTCCTTTTTCCAAACCCTCCTCTCAGAGGTCTTTAACTAAAGAGAGAAATTGTTAACCTCTGTTCAGTGAGTGTCCCCCAACCTCTTTGTTTATTCTGCTCATTTTGCCATGAGTAGCTTTTCTCTTTTAGTCTCCCCATTGCTCTAGTTTCTTTCCCCCTTTTCTACTGCTTCTTCAGCATTGTGCAACATTTTTCTCCTATCCTCTCATTCCCTCTCTTCTACAGGCACAATCCCTTTTATACTAACAATGAAACCTCCACACATAGGCGCTACTAGTGGACTTCAGTTTTTCTTTGTAGCACCAATGATTCTGGAAAAAAGCCTCTACAATCTCTGGAGATAGACCTCAGTTTTAATTCAGACCATCCTTTCTATTGGAGAAGAGAGAGACACGTATAGTAATTTTTTTTCACCAACAGCAGTTTTGAAACACAGGAAAACTTCCATATGTTACTCCGATTTGATCATTGTTCTAACATCACATAACAAAACCCATGCTACTTGAGCACAAAATGCCATTATTTTCAAGTGTATACCGCAAAAGCAAAATTACAAGATAATGAATGCAAAGGACTAATAACTAAAAGGCAACAGGCTGAAGATGCTGCACGTATGTTTCTACAGTGGTAGTCAGAAATTGGGTTTCATACTCCGTGATTAGGAATTTCTGCAGATTGCCACCTGCTTATTGAGTTGTGTCTTAGGTCAAAGGGGTTCTGATTTACATCTTATGATTAGGTTTCCAGTGTCTGGGTTTGAACACTGTGGTCACCCGCATTAATTAACATGCGTACAACCAGTCACCGAGATCAGAATTCAAACCAAACCAAACAACACAACTTCGCCCTCTGGCAGCATTATCTGAAATGGTAATAATTTTTGTTTGAGTTCATGCCAACGCTTTACTATGCTTGGACATTGCACAAATATACAAAGATGATCAGCTATTGTTAAACCACATCGGGGTGAATGGTTGTCATTTTAGTTGAATATCTCACTCATTTTATGTTGTAAGAGTGGCTAGTTATTTGGAAGAATCGTCTTCTAAGCATTTATGCAGCCATCAGTGATCTATTCCATGTAGCTAAAATGGACCCAAATGCACCATTTTGTTTTCCTTAACAAAACACCCTAGGTGTGGCATATACCACTGAGTCAGGGAGTTCGCTTGCTTAGTTGTCGCATGTCTTCAACACACATGGCCTTGGCTGCAGTGCACAGAGACCATTCATTTCTGCACATAAGGGACAAATATTAGAGGGAACATTGGCCCGAACTACCAGGTGGTTGCCCGAGGGGATAAAAGAATCTGAAAATAGCAACCTCATGAGGAATTTCCGGAGCATATGTATGATGTCATGCAAGGAGGAATATAGGACCAAATGATCAGAGCGAAAGAAGGGATTAAAAGAGTAAATTCCAGACCTAACCATTAAGGGATTAGAAGAGACAATTACAGACCTTACCACTAGATGGCAGAACAACGCACAACATGCAAATCCAGAAAATTCTTCAAGCTGCAAAATGACTCCAACAGATAAGTAACCATTTCGTTTCTTTACATTGCTGGTTCTAAGGTCTTGCTCATTTTAAAACACTGAGGGGCAGATCTACAAGGAAGTGCTGCAGCGTGGCACCACAAGCCCTTTGGCTGCGGCACTTCCGAAGCACAGGGATGCGACATATTTACAAGAATATGTTGCATCTCTGTGCTTCCCCCTGCGCTGGCGCACAAACTGCAGCCATGCGCTGGCGCAGGCACCCTTGTACAATGGTGCAAGGATGCCTGTGTGGTGGGGAGAATTTTTTGTGCAGGAAGGGGCACCTTCCTGCACAAAAACAATCACTACAGGCATTCTCCTCTTTCAATGCGTGCTGTAGAATGCAGCACGCATGGAAAGAGGAAAAAACTAGGAGAAATGAAAACATTTCTCCTAGTTGTGCCTCACTAACATCACCTCTATGGTGCAAATCTGGAGATGAATCTTGTTCCATGGGTGTTACGTGGGAACACCCATGGAACGCCCCTTCAACGTAAAGTGATGCGTGAGAAGGGGTCATATTTACAATGAGAGGAAAAGTCATGCAGGGTGGCTTTTCCTGTCCTTGTAAATATGGAGGAGTCCTCTGCGCCACCAGTACGTCCTGAAAAGTGACGTACTGGTGGCGCAGGAGGCTTGTAAATCTTCCCCAGGATATTTGGTGCTACGTCGTACTGTAGTGGGGCTGCAGTCTACAGGACAAATTTAAAGTAGCTCACCAGGATCCCTTGTGATGTTGTGCTTAAGGATTGGTGTCACTACATCGCGGTTTTTTACAACGCATTCCGTTACATCGGAATTTTTACAACGCAGGATCCATTACATCGGATGCCATTACAACGCATGGCATTACATAGCAGATGCTATTACAACGCATGGCATTACATCGTAAGTATAGGTAAGTATAAAAAATGTAATTAAGTTAATTTAATTAATTTAATTTAATTAATTGAATTAAAATACATTTTAAAATAGTAATTAATTTTATTTAATAAATTTAAATCTATTTATTTAAATTAATTTTAATAAAAATTGTAATTAATTTTATTTAATTAATATAATGAAATTAATTTAATTTAAATATTTTTTTATTGTAATTAAATTAATTAAAATAATTTATTTAATTTAATTATTTTAATTAAGAAATGTAATTAATATAATATAATTAATTTAATTTAACCTAAAAACACCCCTGTACCCCAAAACCCAAACCCTACCCTGAAACCTAAAAACACCCCTGTACCCCAAAACCCAAACCCTACCCTGAAACCTAAAAACACCCCTGTACCCCAAAACCCAAACCCTACCCTGAAACCTAAAAACACCCCTGTACCCCAAAAACACCCCTGTACCCCAAAACCCAAACCCTACCCTGAAACCTAAAAACACCCCTGTACCCCAAAACCCAAACCCTACCCTGAAACCTAAAAACACCCCTGTACCCCAAAACCCAAACCCTACCCTGAAACCTAAAAACACCCCTGTACACCTGTACTTATTTTAAAAATTACTTTAATTAATATAATAAATAATAAATTAATAATATTAAAAAACATAAATAAATATATTTAATTATAATTAATATTAATAAAATTTAAAAAAATTAAATACTTACCTATACTTACGATGTAATGTCATGCGTTGTAATAGCATCTGCTATGTAATGCCATGCGTTGTAATGGCATCCGATGTAATGGATCCTGCGTTGTAAAAGTTCCGTTGTAAAAGACTCCCGTTGTAAAAGTTGCGATGTAACGGTGCATCACCTGTGCTTAATGGTAATGCACATGTCCCTATGCAACGTCAATGCCATGCGAACCATAAATACTCCTCATTCTTTCTCTGTCACTGCATTTTAGAGAGTAACATTACAGGCTCATTTTCGAATGGAAGGTAGTCATGATTCAGCATGTCAAATTATTTTTAGTAGATTCACTGTTGTAACGTGTCATATCACTGTGTATGAGAGTTGGTGACATTCCTAGAGTGGCAGGGCGAGGAGGAGGGATGAATGCCATGGCATCTGCCTTGGTGCACTGTGACTCGGATCACCAGATGTCCATGGTTCTCTTCTTTTCAGATGCAGTGGATATCCTCCGTTCCATGAGGGCTTATGTCCAGAACTTCTTTGGCTGTGAGGAGTGTGCCAAGCACTTTGAGGCAATGGCCAGGAAGTCCCTGGGGAACGTGAGCACTCGGGATGAGGCCATCGAGTGGCTTTGGGATCGGCACAACGAGGTGAACGCTCGTTTGGCAGGTGAGTTCTAATAAATGCTGCCTTGCCACAGATATCTTCCGAAGATTGGCAACAAAATGTTACCTCTGCAGACAGAAACATAAGCACCATTTAGTTGCTGAGTCTCTCCCTCCTGTCACTCCTGCCTCCCTCATGAGCCACTAATGCTTCACTTTGTTCCTGATGGATACTTGCTTTCTGCAGAAGCTTCATCTTTTGACATTTTCATTTCAAATTTCTGGCTTCTGTGGACTCTGTGATTGGCAGCAACACAGTCCAGGAATATTTGCCACCCATTTCAGCTTTACTTATAGGCTTGGTGGAGTATCCAGTACTGTTCCTTTAGTTCACCAGTTTATGTGAGGATTGAGATTTAAATGCCACCCTCAAATTACTGCACTATTCCAGGAGGACAAAAACCCTCATCCAGCTTATTTTAATGTGTTAGTCACAGTCCACAAAAGGGGAACCATTCTTAGAAAGATGAGGAGCATTTGCCTAGAAGATGACTATTGATATCTGTATGAATTTGGCTCATTTTGCAAGTGGAAAGGTCCCACGGAGGAAGACACACTCTAAGTTGAGTGGTAAACTAAGTATAATATGGTATACATTGTATGAGAGGATGAAATGTTCGAAATGAAACCACAGTAAGGGATGCAAGTGAGGCGACCTGTTGGGGTAGCTCCACAGACGGGGGCACCATAGAACACAGTATTCTCCAGAATGTCACTATGAGTCCAGTAGAACTAGTGTGTGTGAACTCAACCATGTGGAATAAGGCATCATACTTTCTTGTTTTCCTAGGGGAAAAGAGTGAAGATCCAAGGTTCCCCAAGCTGCAGTGGCCTACACCTGACCTTTGCCCCCTTTGTCAGTGGGAGAAGGACGGAGAACACTATTGGGATGTGAGCGAAGTACGCCACTACCTGAAGGCGCACTACAGAAAAGAGAATATTGTGAATGACTACCTGGAGGACGAGCAGGAGCTGCTGAAGAGGCAAAGGAGGGTGGAGGGAGAGGCTCTTGAGAAACCGAAAGCGGAGCCGGACAGCACCACTCCAGTGGCAATCAGACAGAGACGTGATGTCGTTAAGAATGAGGTGGAAGAGATGGAGGAGAATGAGGAAGAGGAGGAGGAGGAAATGTTGGAGAGACAGGGCATGGCAAAGGAGATGCACCAAGTAGAGCGGCATAAAAAACGACCCACCGTCATTCGGATGAGATCAAAGTCTAAAAGTGAGGATACTGCCATTGTAGATCTAGACTCTTTTATTGACCAGCACTACAAGCCGAAAGCAAGAAGGAAGCGCAGTGCAAGTGAGAGAGGGCTGATGTCGCATAGGCTTGAGGAGGATGTGCTACTTGATGCGGACTATGTCGCAGTGCATGAGCACCTGAGAAAGAGGGGTGCTGGCTCAAAGTACCTCATCGGGATTTCAGTGGAAGGAGCCAATCCAAAGGGGCCCGTCTCCCAGCGGCGCTGGTTCCGGATGCTTGAGCTAGGTTTCTCTCGTATGGACCTCAGTCTCTGCATTGTCCTTTACATCCTGTCCTCCATGTGTCTGCTGTCTATGTACCTATACTTCCATATGAAAAAACGCTGCTGGAAGCAGAGAGCTAGCTTCCCGTCGGCGTGAGGACACCAGAGCTCCTGGACAATAATCTGGCACATAAGCTTCTTGGGTTGTAATTTGTGCAGTGGTGCTTTGCCATTGGTGTAGTCTCCACGGGATTTCTGAGTAAATGCTTGGTGTCAGTTAGATTAATGTGCGGAGGCATTTCTGAGCAAAATGTGTGCTGTCCTGCGTAACAGATGAAAACTTCAGAGTCTGACTTCATCAAGATCTGGACACTAGGCATAATGGGACCAATCACTGCCCACCAAAGTAATGGGAGGATCTTTGACATTCTGGGAGCTAGAGCAGCCCGATACATGATGAATAGAGCTACAGAAAGCAAAGCACACCACGGGTCTTAGGATGTACCATACTATATCCAAATTGCGTCTAAGTAAGAAGAGATATGAATAACTGCCAACTTACTTCAATCCTGGCCGCAAGCACTGCTTCTCTTCCATGCTCCAGCATGGCACCAACTGTGCATTACAATCCTAATCCGCGGCATCTTTACTAAGAGCACTAGCAGAGCTCCCCAACCTTATTTGCATATTTGGATCCAGCAGAGGTTGGCCAGTGTACTTTGGTTCTTTGCATAGTAAGCCCTGCTGTTCTTGTACAACAACCTCACACACTGTAGATAATCTTTGGGTTTTATTCATCTCACTGTACTCTATAATTCTGAACTAAACGGTTGGTGTTCTGATCATACAATTTATTGGAGATTTTGGTGCTCAATTATACACTTACGAGACTATGGTTATTGGTATTTTTTGCTGCTTTTTATTTGGCTACATCATTGGGCTGCATTCGTCCCTCGTGACATCTATTCACCTTTTTGCTCAAATAGTGGAAAAGTTGAGCACAATTAAGAATAGATTCATGAGGGACAACGAGCAGAGCATCCTAACATCATTCCTAGCTGCTAGTGCTCGACTCATATTAGTGTGGTCTGTCTTTTGCTTGTTGTGAGGAGTACCCCTGGATGCAACGTCTCTTCCAACCAACCATCTGTACCCAAAGATAAAATAAAAAATACCTTCCTTTTGGGCGATCTGTCCAGTGCAAAACGCTAGAAGAAAGAGGAGACACTTTGCATTGACATTCTGCATCTATGAGGCAGAGAGAATCTGTCTTTGTTTATGAACAACAGTGGGTGGTAAGCCACTATTCATTCAGAAAATGTTAGATGTTTTAGTAAGGGGATAAATCAATTTGCTAAATTAAAGGAGTTTGTTTGTTACAGGAAAGAGATTAAAATAATCCAAACTTGCTCAGCATGGGAGTCCGGTATATCCACTGCTGTGTTGCATCAGATATGATTGGGATTCTCCATTTGAGTTTTGGAAACTCAACTTTGCTGTAGAAAGGTTATTTGTGAGTATCCCTTTCTGAATTAGGGAGAATGTTTGAAAAAACAACCACTGCTTTAGGACCAGGGTGTTTCGGGAAATCCATTATATGTGTTTAATGGGGCGACTGATAGAAGTCAACATGTGTAGAAAGCAGGAGCACCGGGATATTATAACACTTCTTTGGGAAATAAATGTTTGAGATTCAACCCTAAATCTGATTAAGAGGGCATGGCGGATTAAACCTCTGTAGGGAAAGAGTTGGGTTTTCAGGCTCAATCCTTGTGTGAAGAGCTTGGGAGAATACATTTCCTTCATTGATTAAGGTGCTGTTCTAAAATGAGGTTGCAGCTTTAATGCTTATCTCTTCTTTTTATTCACCTTGTGTTTAAATTATGCTGTACTAAATAAAATTAGGATCCTTTTTATTTTGTATTAAAGTTATTTTACTCAGTTGTAGTTAAGAAATGCACAGTTATTGAAGTTCATGATTGCCGCACCATGTTTATACTGATTTTTCATTTTGTACAGTGCGCATCTACTCTGGAAATGGGTTTTGGGGCATCATAGCACTTGCACCTATCAGACCTATTAACTGGCAGAGAGGTTTTTAGAAGCTTAAATAAATGCAGAGTTGTGCAGTGTTGTGCCAGAGAGGGAGTGGTCCGTACCTTAACTGCCACCACTACGAAGGTTCAGTCTTCCATTCTTACCTCGTATGTTTTAGGGACTTTGATACGATGGGCAGATTCTGAGTAAAGGGATCATATCAGGTGTTACTGCACAGAATATATATATATATATATATATATATATATATATATATATATATATATATATATATATATATATATATATATATATCTAGAATCCGGACTGATGCGGGCCAAACAAGGGCACAGACTCCAGTTGAAGATACAATGAATCAATTATTACTTTAGCATGTCAGGATGACACGTTTCGACCACAAACCTGTGGTCTTGATCACATAGCGCGCTTTGAAAATGGACATTGGTTTTTATTGAATGTATTAGTGACTTTTCTATGTTTTTTGTGACATGGCAAAAACTTGGCAATTTGGCACCATGCAGTAAAAATATCATGTCATCAGACGATGAGTAGGCGCAAAAATGAAAAGCAAACTTCAATGACATGGCAAAAATGTGTCAATTTTGCAGCATGTAGTAAAAACATCATGTCATCAGCCGATGACTAGGCGCAAAGATTACAAGCAAACTTCAGTGACAGACATAGACAAAAGACTACTGCTCTATATAACAGTGCAGATGGTCCAGCATTCTGTAACTCCAGTGATGCGCAGTGTGTTAAGAGGTCAGCAAGTGTGGGCAAAGATAGAGGAATTGTCAATGTGTGGAAAATGGCGTTATGATAGTCTCCCAAGACGATTTCAGTGATAGAAAATGATATATACTCGCTTCAGGTGGTAATCGCCATTGTATACAACCGCACCAGGTGTGCCTTGCATCCCATTAAAAAATCAGGCACATCAGGGTTGTGAACTCCTTTTTTTTTTTTTTTTTAGTTATCAAGCACCATAAAATCAACAGGAAGACTACTCGCTTTGGCTAACACCTTCAACCCAGCCAACTCGTTTCCCTTCATCATTATGTCTTCATACCCTCCTTCTTTCATTGCACTAACATTTGGTTTGATTAACTAGACCACTACCTCCACAGTTACTTTGTCAAGCCACCTGCCATGACAGTTGCATCTTAGTTGTCCCCTCAATGCAATGAATTATGTACATCCTTCACGCATACCCCCCACAATTCACAATGAGCTACTAATCGCATATATCTATGTACATATTCTCTAGGCGTGGGCGTAGGAAGTGTGGGAGACATATCCCCCCCAGATTTTGCAGTGGGGAGGACAAGGGGGACAAAAGAATTTCCCCTCTCCCCTCTGTGATTCTCAGTGCCATTAGCACGCAAAAGCGCTACCGTTAATGGCCCTGAACTTTACTTGTGATCTGCCTCCATTCACAGAGGCCACCCTCCTTCTGTCCTTTGATATGCTGAAGTAAGGCTCGCCCTCTGCCCTTTATTATGCTGAAGTGAGGCTCGGCCATTCTGAGACGGGCAGAGAAGGGGAAAAAAACGGTCTCTTCCTTCCTGCACAGAGAAGTGTCCATTTCTCCTGCTCTGCCTCTGGCAGCTGCCCTCCTCCTCTTTCTCTCTCTTTATTCCTACCTCTCTTTCTTTCTCTCGCGCTCATCCTCACTTGCTTTTTTTAAGAGACAGCACTTACCACTTCTTGCCCCTCCTTTATTTGTTCCCTTGTCAAATGGTTCCAAAATAGAAGGAAACACTTAGGATGGAAATGTCATCATTTTCTGACCTTTTTGCTATTCCGAAGGACAATCTCGGAACGCAGAGAAAAAAGTATAAAAATACGAAAAATAATTAAATAACTAAATAAAGACTGGTCACATACAGGCCAGATTGGTGTTATTTACACCCA
Organism: Lissotriton helveticus; assembly: GCF_964261635.1. Lineage (NCBI taxonomy): Eukaryota > Metazoa > Chordata > Amphibia > Caudata > Salamandridae > Lissotriton > Lissotriton helveticus. The sequence goes on along the minus strand of NC_136057.1, from coordinate 1,937,186,369 downwards.
CGCACATTAGCGCCACTTTACAGAGTTTGCCAGTAAGCGGCTACTTTCTATTTACCTTCTTTCTTTGAACAACATTGTTTTCCCAGGTTGGGGAAGGGCACCATTCCTAGAGGGGCTGCAATACCTGGTTGATGGGTGGAGTTGGAAACGTTTAATGTGATCTTTTTTAACTGTTTATATTATTTTAGATTATAAAATGTGTACCGCTACTGTGTGTTCAGGGATGTGGTCTTTTTAAAGCAAACTGCTTAAGTTTTGTAAGAATAAAAGCAATGGACATTGAAACGGGTCCCTTCTGGGTCTTGTAGTCATGTCCTGAACTTTTCAGGCACAAACACTCACTGATGACTGAATAATGAGTGTAAAAGCGTTAAGGTAACCATGTTGTATCTGCTTACATTTCAGATGCTTTACTTATCCTTGCGTCCCTAGGAGTGTTTGCTTTTTCCAGGATGTTATAACTTTTTTTTCAGGCAGCATATTACTCTTGTCTAGTGCATACTTTGAATTGAGTCGCAGCACATTTAGGTTGTAGCTGAAGGCAGTGCTAGTTTCTCTCAGTGGGGAAGTATCGTGTTCAGTAGGGTAGAGGATGTGGCACTCTGACCAGAGATGCAGAATTTTGAACTGGAGAACCAGGTTCAGCTTTCATGATCCAGCCCACTCTCTTGACAGATCACATTCCCATGATACACCTTAGAAGGCCCGATAGACTTTAGAAGCCCTAGTGTCTTAGCACCAGCAGCTGGACCCTTGCGCTGGCAAGTATGCTTAACCTTGAAGGCCTGTCCACTACGATCCATACTGAAGTTCACCTCCAGTCTTGCGGGCAGGCATACGAAAAAGAGAGTGACGATGACTCTGTCATTGAGGCCACAAGACCCTTGAGGCCAGTCCACCTCACCCTTTGGTACCTCCATTGGCTTTTTTCAGCAGTAGTAGTGGAACTTACCATGGATTGTCAATGTAGGATTTGCATGCACACCAAACTAATTTCGCAAACTTCATGGTGTCTGCTTTATGCACAAGCACTTTTAACATGTGCTACCTGCTTTTGGACCAATGGAGTTATGCAGCAATGGAGGGCAAACTTATGGTGCAATGTTAACTAAATTATGCAGTAAAAAAGACTACAGAGTAATGCGGTACATTTGATGATACTTTATTTTGACATTTTTATACATACTAACAGCCTCTACAAAGCTTTTGCCTCATTAGTACCTTTGTAACCTACAAATGCAGCAGTGAGAAAGGTGATTAGTCAACCTTTGCAAAGGGCCCTCCACTTCGCAGAAACGTAAGCCACATTTCTATAGTAATTATTTATCTGTTTGAGCTACAAACAATTTTTGGGGTGAAATCATTAGATTATGCAGTGGATGATGTGTTATGTGGCAAATATGGTACAGCCATAATTAAGTGGAAAACATTTGCAAACTATAATATTTTGGCATTCATGTTTGAACTGATGTTGTGGAACAAGGGAGGAGAAGTGCTGATGACAGAAACTACATGGCTGGAAGACAAATGGCTTTTGATTCCACTTTTAAGCGTATTTGGCACATTCTGTGATTGAGAACGTATCCTACTTTGGGAATGAATTTTAATGTCAATAACTCATATTGAACCTTAAATAAACATGTGTATCTATTTTGGTTGAATTAACTGGTCAGTGAAATGCCAAAGAAATACTAAAAGTAGGGACGTTTTGCTCTCTGTGGCCACACCTCTGACACTGCCCACAGACCGAAATCTCAGATTATTCTCGCCCTCTGATTCTGAGTCCACAGTTATCAAAAAAAAAATTCCCCACTTTGACCACTGCTTCCTGCTTATTGTGTCACAGATCACAGTTGGCTCAGGTGGGAGCTGGGGCTTGACATTAGGAATCACAGACTGCATAGGGCCCTTTCTCATGTGCCTTCCTACTTCACTAAGAAGTCTAGTAAAGGTACCAGATGACACCATATCAGAAAAAATGCAATTTTTCCATCCCCGACTTTCCTTAAACACAATAATGCATTCTGGGATAGATAGTGTTGCATTACATAAGCTTAACCAAGTGAACGAATACACCTGAGAGCAATGTCATGAAAAGCCCATGACTTGACCACCGTGTCTCTGATGATATTATGGAGTTCTCTGGTAATAATAAAGGTAAACCACACTTATTCAGGCAGTACCACTCAACCAGGATAAAAATATGAGGCCCCTTTTTGCAAGCATGCCAAGTTGCCTCATTATCAAGTCTGTATCATTAATGGCCTGACAATGTTCCCAATTTAAAACATAATTTTTCCACTTAGGCCTGTTCTTGTGTTTGTAAATCACAAAAAGTGCAAGAGATTTGCTCACAGTATTGCACCAACAATCGAAATGTGAGTACCTCTTATGACCCCATTGCACCAGGTGGCGCACCGTCCACTTTTAAAAATCACAGGCCTGCTAGGGCATCTTCTGATAAATATGTTGCAAGTGCTTTAGCACCACATGCCCTCTGTGTTGTCTCTTTGTCTTTGTCTGTGACAGCTGTGGGTCTTCTTAAATAAGGGCCACTCACATGGACTTTCAAGGAAAAAACTATGCTTTTGGAGACTACAAATTGGATTTTCAGCAGAGTAACTTTACATTTTAAAGCCGCAAGTGGACAAGAATCACAGATGAGGTCATCAGCCAGTCGTGGCTCTTTAGCGAGCAGCCCTTTGCATTCTGGTACTTGTAGTTTTACATTTTCTACTATAGACATGGACTTTGAAATCCAGGCATTCAAAGTGAAGTGGGACAAAAATCCAGACGGGCCTACATATGGCATGTGGCCAATTGGCAGCTAGGAGCATAACAGCTCTAGGCATGAGTCTGGATCCAGGATGACAGAGGGATGATGGCTCTAATAGATTGCAATCTCTGTAATTCACTTGTCAACAACGTGGGGCCAGTATGAATACTTCTGATTTGGATATCGGGGTGCAAACTGAGCAGACCGGTGTAAGTTCAGTGAACACCACTGGTGAGGTCTTATCTGCAGTATTAGGCCCAGTCATGCAGGTCACATCTAACAAACAATGCAAAATTATGCAAAGTTATCAATGAGCCAGTCAGGGATATATTCAGACACCTTCATTGAGGGGGACAAAGAGGTCCAGGAACCAATAAAACAACAAGGAAACAGGCCTACCCAATCAACGCACTCAGGAATGCTTGCCAGCTGAACTGTGTATAGCTTCTGCTGTTTCTCATTTATGGCTCCCACCACTTACCCTCCCACGGTATGCCAGAATATAGAGCCTCTACAGGCAGGAGTTGTTGCTTGAACCGCGTGCCATCAAATTTGCATTCTGTCATCAAAAACAAGGGAACCCACAAAGTAACCAAGGACCTGGGGTATCAGTTAATTGAAAAAACAATGGCCCTTGACAAGGGAAATTTATCAGTTCCAATAATTATAGGCCACAATGTGCACTATAATGAACACATAGTCCAGCCGGACTATAAAATTTATTCAAATGTTAAGATAATCAATTTTCAGCAAAACACAATAAAACAAGGGGACACAATCCTGCATCCACAGTGCTGCACACACAATACACATAACATATAACTAAGGTTCTTCAGGCATTTACAAGAGCAAGAGCGAAGGACATTAGGTTATAATCGCTTCATATATGTGAAAAAACACATGAATTTTAGCACTTCATAGTGAGCTTAGTGTTTAACCACATATTGTTTGTCGACGGCGTTTCGATCCAATCACAAATAATGGATCATCATCAGGACATGTAATAGGTTGCCTGAAATAAAAGGCCTGTAATAGCAGGGGGGTAAAGGGGGGAAAAAACAACATATAACAATGATTAACCGACCACGTATATTCAACTATTTATACCAAGATGTACTCATACCATGCTTACTGGTGTCAAAAGCCAGACATGTGCAGGGTGTCAGGCAGTCTGTGCCAGGCATCCATGATCTAAAAGTGAGCCATGCTTAAATCAGAACGGTGAGGTGCAGACTAATAGTGTTGTGCTATAGCCTAATACCTTCGGAGCCGGAATTCATGACTTCGAGCACCTTAACATTACCGGCAATGTCGTGATTGTGTTATCTCCCCATGCAGTTGCTATGATTTAGGAAGCCAGCCTTAATGAGATAATTTATATCTCTTACAACAACTATGTAACTAATGACTGCTGCAGTCACAGTCAAGGATGGGCGTTGACCACAGGTTAAGGTAAAGGAGCTTACCTTAAGTTTAGGCTAGGTGCATGAGGGTTGAGTTGGCACCAGAACTGTGCAGGTTCGGGTAACCTAATGAAAGCAGTATAGGGTCAGGATGGTTCCTTGGGGGCATGTTAAGTCTTTACAGTTAGGCTGTAAACCGGGCTTACCTATATAAGAGGATTGCCCACGTCTAATGAATTCTCTGGGGATCAGGCTGCTAGGCGAGACGCGCTCCCGCTAGACAGATAAACAATCGATGTAATCGTCGATGTGATCGTAGTTCAGATAACCTATAGGGCGGTAATTGTAACCTGTTAGAGCCAACCCATGGACCGTGTTTGCTTAAGGGAAACTGCTAGGGAGTGTCGCTTACCTGGGAGCTTCAGGTTCAATCTCCCTGTTACGAGGCTGATTAGCGTTTATAAGGGCTCCTGAAATTAGAGCACATAGCATTAAGAGTCTAGGACCCAATACCATAATTGACCTAAGCGAAGGGGGGGCGAGGTTCGCTTACCTTTTGTTCACAGTGGAACACGGTGCAACATCCCGGTGCCGAGTCGCGCCGTGGAGTGCAAGAGCACGGGCGATAGCGGTAGAAAACATCGCGCCGGCCATTTTGGAATAGGCAATTGGGGATGTGTGGCAGCCATATTGGTGGGGGCTGAATTTTGGGAGCAGACATATTGGAGTGGTGAATTGAGTAGAAGTGAGCAATAAAAACCAATTGAAGTGCATTTTAAAAGCATGCATGTGACTTATTCGCCAATACAGGCGCAAGAAGGCAGGTATATCGTAAAAAAGCAATTATTTCGCATACATATTCATAGAATTGGCGGTCCATCCAGAATTAAGCAACCACTATTATAGAAAATTAATCACAAAAGTGAGGTCCAGTCCTCACTGCGGTTCAGACCATTTCGTATACTGTCAAATATTAGTATCATCTTTAGTTCTTCTCTATTGAGCAAAAGTCCAATATCACCTCCCCTAGGAGGTAATTTGACAGATTTCAGCACAGTCCATTTTAGATCATTTTCTGTGTGGCCTTTGTCAATGAAGTGGTCCACCAATGGGGCATTTGGTGTCTTGCATCTCACCCGGCTCCGGTGTTGGCAGATCCTTGTTTTGATTTTCTGCCTTGTCTGTCCCACGTAGATTAGTTTGCAGGGGCATTCAATCAAATAAATCAAATCAGTACTGTTGCAGTTAGTGAAATGTTTACATTGAATAGTGACTTTATCAAATACAAACGACTTTCCTTCAATGGTAAACTCACATACGTTACAGGAACCGCATTTGACATGACCCACTAATGGAGTTTGTGTCCAGAGGGAGTTAATTGTACCAAACGTGGGGGGACTAGGCAGAGCAGCCCTGACCAAATGATCTTTGAGATTTGAGCTTTTTTTGAAAGCAAACAATGGGGAATCAAAATTAAGAGCACCTGCATTCAGGGTGGGCCAGTGTCTGAGTATGCTTTTCTTTAATTCATGAGACACTGGAGAAAAGGTGGTCACACACGCCAGTCTATTGTTGGACTCTTTTTCTTTTGGACAGAGGAGTGCCTCCCTTGGTGAATACCACGCGCGCTTCGCTGCTGTCCTGACTAACCTATTGGGGTAGCCTCTCTGTTTCAATTTTTTGGATAGCACATCAGCCTCCTTGAAGAAGTCTTCCTTTGCAAAGCAATTTCTTCTAATGCGCAGGAATTGGGAGTAGGGCAAGGAATCCCTGAGGGCTCTGGGGTGATTACTGTTGTAGGCTAGCAGAGTATTCCTTTCAGTAGGTTTGCGGTGCAACCTTGTATGCAGGTAACCTTCAAGGTGATATATATTCAAATCTAGAAAGGCAATGGATTGGGTGTCAATATAGCTGGTAAATGTCAAACCACAGCAGTTATTGTTCAACCAGTGAATGAAGAGAATTAGATTCCTTTCATCATTGTTCCAAATCAGAAAAATATCATCAATGTATCGTTTCCAATTAGAAATACATGATGAGAAAGGATTGAAGGGTGTTAAGATGGAATCTGTCTCTATCTTGTCCATAAACAGAATAGCCAGATTTGGAGCATAAATAGCCCCCATGGCCGTACCCTTCACCTGCTGGAAGTATTGTTGGTCGAAGGAAAAGAAATTCCTGGTCAAACATATCTCCAAAAGTTGGAGTATAAAAACTGTGGGGACTTGGTGCGGTCTGGGTCTAGTGTCTAGAATGTCACGTATGACCAAAAGTGCTGCTGTTTGGGGGATATTAGTATATAAGGACTCAATGTCCATTGTACACAACAACTGTTCACCCATAGTGAACGGTGTTTCTTCAACAAAGTTAACCATAGCCATACTGTCTCTAACATAGCATTGAGTTTTGGGTACAAAATCCTTTATAAAAAAGTTGACGTATTTCCCCAATGGTTCAAGGATTGAACCGCATCCAGAGACAATTGGACGTCCTGGTGGAGCACTGATGTTTTTATGAATTTTGGGAAGGGTATAGATTACAGGCATACGAGGTGACTTGATATTGAGGAACTGGAACTCTTTTTGATTTATGATCCCTAACTCTAGGGCATCAGTGGTTACTTTCAGAATAACGGTCTGTATTTCTTTAGTAGGGTTAGTGGGAAGTCTCATGTAATGATCAGTGTTTGATAATTGCTTCAAAATTTCTGCAGTATATACATCTCTATTTTGAAGAACAATACCTCCGCCCTTGTCAGCGCTTTTGATGACAATCGTATCAAGGGTCTTAAGTGAGCTAATAGCCTTCTTTTCAGCTAATGGCAAGTTATAAGGAATGAATCTTTTCTTTTCTTTTAGTACACTCAAGTCCTTGGTAACCAATTTCTCAAAAGTAATAACCTCTGCTGGGATCATACCTGCAGTAGGTAAGAAGGTAGATGGAGGTCTAAACGGGGTATTAGACGTTGCAGTAGGTATAGGGTTCAATTGAAAAAAGGCATTCAAACGGACCTTTCGATAGAACCTGAGAAGTTCCGCTTGGAGTTCTAAAAAGTCAGGGCGAATTGTGGGTACAAATGATAGTCCCCTACTGAGGAGTGAGGATTCTACCTCCGAGAGAGTGTGTGCAGATAAGTTGAAGATAGGAATAGGCTGAGACTCCATCATAGAGGATTCTACCACTTGTAGAGTTTCTGTCTCGTTTGACGTTCGTCGGGGGCGTTGTGCCAACGAGGTGTCCTCTTGCCTCTGCCCCTGCCTGGTGTATTCGATTGGCCTCTGTCTAAAAAATTATTCCTGTTCTGTGCAGGATTTCTATTAGGGGGGCCAGAGTTATCACTTGAGTCCGAGTTCTCGGATTGGTCCGCCGAAGAGTCAGAGAAACCAACCAGCGTTTGGCGTTGGTTAAACCTTCCCCAAGGCCTTGAATTCTGAGGATTGGAATAAGAGCGATTTAAGTAGAAATCTTTCTGTAGGTACGGGTATGCTGACTCAATATGAAAGGATTTGATGTCTTTTTTAACTTTGTTAGTCTTTTTATTCTGCTCAATTCGTTGAAATTCGTCAACCGTTTTCTGAACTTGATCTAAAAGTGTTTTTGAGTCAGGAATTAGACTATCATCTTTGATCTTTTTCTCAATTTCATCAATTTCTACTAATAGCGTACTGAGTGTTTCAGTCGCTATCTCAATACCTAGGACGAGCCAATGTCTCGAACAAGTTGTCCCAATATGGCTAAAGCCCTTGGTGTATTTCGGGTTGTCAGTAAATATTCCCGGTATATTTCTAACTATTAACCCTAATGGGATGATTTCTGCTTTTAAGTACTGTCTCAGCATAAGGACCATCAGTTCCAGTCTTACATATTTTTTCTTTAGTTTTTCCAATTCTTCAGGTAGGGCAGAGGATGCGGAGGATGGATTACTATCAGTGGGATCTGAAAATAAGGAGGGACCTTCACAAATCTTCTGAATATATTCTAGTGAGTATACTGGTGGGGGGACAGACATATTACAATAGGACAGAACGAGGGGGATTTTACAGATACTGACGCAACAGGGGGATACGAGAAGGGTCCCACTATCCGAGAAGTGGAAGGGAATCAAGCCCTTGCAATCAATCGATTGCGCAACATACTGTCATCAAAAACAAGGGAACCCACAAAGTAACCAAGGACCTGGGGTATCAGTTAATTGAAAAAACAATGGCCCTTGACAAGGGAAATTTATCAGTTCCAATAATTATAGGCCACAATGTGCACTATAATGAACACATAGTCCAGCCGGACTATAACATTTATTCAAATGTTAAGATAATCAATTTTCAGCAAAACACAATAAAACAAGGGGACACAATCCTGCATCCACAGTGCTGCACACACAATACACATAACATATAACTAAGGTTCTTCAGGCATTTACAAGAGCAAGAGCGAAGGACATTAGGTTATAATCGCTTCATATATGTGAAAAAACACATGAATTTTAGCACTTCATAGTGAGCTTAGTGTTTAACCACATATTATTTGTCGACGGCGTTTCGATCCAATCACAAATAATGGATCATCATCAGGACATGTAATAGGTTGCCTGAAATAAAAGGCCTGTAATAGCAGGGAGGTAAAGGGGGGAAAAAACAACATATAACAATGATTAACCGACCACGTATATTCAACTATTTATACCAAGATGTACTCATACCATGCTTACTGGTGTCAAAAGCCAGACATGTGCAGGGTGTCAGGCAGTCTGTGCCAGGCATCCATGATCTAAAAGTGAGCCATGCTTAAATCAGAACGGTGAGGTGCAGACTAATAGTGTTGTGCTATAGCCTAATACCTTCGGAGCCGGAATATAAATTATCTCATTAAGGCTGGCTTCCTAAATCATAGCAACTGCATGGGGAGATAACACAATCACGACATTGCCGGTAATGTTAAGGTGCTCGAAGTCATGAATTCCGGCTCCGAAGGTATTAGGCTATAGCACAACACTATTAGTCTGCACCTCACCGTTCTGATTTAAGCATGGCTCACTTTTAGATCATGGATGCCTGGCACAGACTGCCTGACACCCTGCACATGTCTGGCTTTTGACACCAGTAAGCATGGTATGAGTACATCTTGGTATAAATAGTTGAATATACGTGGTCGGTTAATCATTGTTATATGTTGTTTTTTCCCCCCTTTACCCCCCTGCTATTACAGGCCTTTTATTTCAGGCAACCTATTACATGTCCTGATGATGATCCATTATTTGTGATTGGATCGAAACGCCGTCGACAAACAATATGTGGTTAAACACTAAGCTCACTATGAAGTGCTAAAATTCATGTGTTTTTTCACATATATGAAGCGATTATAACCTAATGTCCTTCGCTCTTGCTCTTGTAAATGCCTGAAGAACCTTAGTTATATGTTATGTGTATTGTGTGTGCAGCACTGTGGATGCAGGATTGTGTCCCCTTGTTTTATTGTGTTTTGCTGAAAATTGATTATCTTAACATTTGAATAAATTTTATAGTCCGGCTGGACTATGTGTTCATTATAGTGCACATTGTGGCCTATAATTATTGGAACTGATAAATTTCCCTTGTCAAGGGCCATTGTTTTTTCAATTAACTGATACCCCAGGTCCTTGGTTACTTTGTGGGTTCCCTTGTTTTTGATGACAGTATGTTGCGCAATCGATTGATTGCAAGGGCTTGATTCCCTTCCACTTCTCGGATAGTGGGACCCTTCTCGTATCCCCCTGTTGCGTCAGTATCTGTAAAATCCCCCTCGTTCTGTCCTATTGTAATATGTCTGTCCCCCCACCAGTATACTCACTAGAATATATTCAGAAGATTTGTGAAGGTCCCTCCTTATTTTCAGATCCCACTGATAGTAATCCATCCTCCGCATCCTCTGCCCTACCTGAAGAATTGAAAAACTAAAGAAAAAATATGTAAGACTGGAACTGATGGTCCTTATGCTGAGACAGTACTTAAAAGCAGAAATCATCCCATTAGGGTTAATAGTTAGAAATATACCGGGAATATTTACTGACAACCCGAAATACACCAAGGGCTTTAGCCATATTGGGACAACTTGTTCGAGACATTGGCTCGTCCTAGGTATTGAGATAGCGACTGAAACACTCAGTACGCTATTAGTAGAAATTGATGAAATTGAGAAAAAGATCAAAGATGATAGTCTAATTCCTGACTCAAAAACACTTTTAGATCAAGTTCAGAAAACGGTTGACGAATTTCAACGAATTGAGCAGAATAAAAAGACTAACAAAGTTAAAAAAGACATCCAATCCTTTCATATTGAGTCAGCATACCCGTACCTACAGAAAGATTTCTACTTAAATCGCTCTTATTCCAATCCTCAGAATTCAAGGCCTTGGGGAAGGTTTAACCAACGCCAAACGCTGGTTGGTTTCTCTGACTCTTCGGCGGACCAATCCGAGAACTCGGACTCAAGTGATAACTCTGGCCCCCCTAATAGAAATCCTGCACAGAACAGGAATAATTTTTTAGACAGAGGCCAATCGAATACACCAGGCAGGGGCAGAGGCAAGAGGACACCTCGTTGGCACAACGCCCCCGGCGAACGTCAAACGAGACAGAAACTCTACAAGTGGTAGAATCCTCTATGATGGAGTCTCAGCCTATTCCTATCTTCAACTTATCTGCACACACTCTCTCGGAGGTAGAATCCTCACTCCTCAGTAGGGGACTATCATTTGTACCCACAATTCGCCCTGACTTTTTAGAACTCCAAGCGGAACTTCTCAGGTTCTATCGAAAGGTCCGTTTGAATGCCTTTTTTCAATTGAACCCTATACCTACTGCAACGTCTAATACCCCGTTTAGACCTCCATCTACCTTCTTACCTACTGCAGGTATGATCCCAGCAGAGGTTATTACTTTTGAGAAATTGGTTACCAAGGACTTGAGTGTACTAAAAGAAAAGAAAAGATTCATTCCTTATAACTTGCCATTAGCTGAAAAGAAGGCTATTAGCTCACTTAAGACCCTTGATACGATTGTCATCAAAAGCGCTGACAAGGGCGGAGGTATTGTTCTTCAAAATAGAGATGTATATACTGCAGAAATTTTGAAGCAATTATCAAACACTGATCATTACATGAGACTTCCCACTAACCCTACTAAAGAAATACAGACCGTTATTCTGAAAGTAACCACTGATGCCCTAGAGTTAGGGATCATAAATCAAAAAGAGTTCCAGTTCCTCAATATCAAGTCACCTCGTATGCCTGTAATCTATACCCTTCCCAAAATTCATAAAAACATCAGTGCTCCACCAGGACGTCCAATTGTCTCTGGATGCGGTTCAATCCTTGAACCATTGGGGAAATACGTCAACTTTTTTATAAAGGATTTTGTACCCAAAACTCAATGCTATGTTAGAGACAGTATGGCTATGGTTAACTTTGTTGAAGAAACACCGTTCACTATGGGTGAACAGTTGTTGTGTACAATGGACATTGAGTCCTTATATACTAATATCCCCCAAACAGCAGCACTTTTGGTCATACGTGACATTCTAGACACTAGACCCAGACCGCACCAAGTCCCCACAGTTTTTATACTCCAACTTTTGGAGATATGTTTGACCAGGAATTTCTTTTCCTTCGACCAACAATACTTCCAGCAGGTGAAGGGTACGGCCATGGGGGCTATTTATGCTCCAAATCTGGCTATTCTGTTTATGGACAAGATAGAGACAGATTCCATCTTAACACCCTTCAATCCTTTCTCATCATGTATTTCTAATTGGAAACGATACATTGATGATATTTTTCTGATTTGGAACAATGATGAAAGGAATCTAATTCTCTTCATTCACTGGTTGAACAATAACTGCTGTGGTTTGACATTTACCAGCTATATTGACACCCAATCCATTGCCTTTCTAGATTTGAATATATATCACCTTGAAGGTTACCTGCATACAAGGTTGCACCGCAAACCTACTGAAAGGAATACTCTGCTAGCCTACAACAGTAATCACCCCAGAGCCCTCAGGGATTCCTTGCCCTACTCCCAATTCCTGCGCATTAGAAGAAATTGCTTTGCAAAGGAAGACTTCTTCAAGGAGGCTGATGTGCTATCCAAAAAATTGAAACAGAGAGGCTACCCCAATAGGTTAGTCAGGACAGCAGCGAAGCGCGCGTGGTATTCACCAAGGGAGGCACTCCTCTGTCCAAAAGAAAAAGAGTCCAACAATAGACTGGCGTGTGTGACCACCTTTTCTCCAGTGTCTCATGAATTAAAGAAAAGCATACTCAGACACTGGCCCACCCTGAATGCAGGTGCTCTTAATTTTGATTCCCCATTGTTTGCTTTCAAAAAAAGCTCAAATCTCAAAGATCATTTGGTCAGGGCTGCTCTGCCTAGTCCCCCCACGTTTGGTACAATTAACTCCCTCTGGACACAAACTCCATTAGTGGGTCATGTCAAATGCGGTTCCTGTAACGTATGTGAGTTTACCATTGAAGGAAAGTCATTTGTATTTGATAAAGTCACTATTCAATGTAAACATTTCACTAACTGCAACAGTACTGATTTGATTTATTTGATTGAATGCCCCTGCAAACTAATCTACGTGGGACAGACAAGGCAGAAAATCAAAACAAGGATCTGCCAACACCGGAGCCGGGTGAGATGCAAGACACCAAATGCCCCATTGGTGGACCACTTCATTGACAAAGGCCACACAGAAAATGATCTAAAATGGACTGTGCTGAAATCTGTCAAATTACCTCCTAGGGGAGGAGATATTGGACTTTTGCTCAATAGAGAAGAACTAAAGATGATACTAATATTTGACAGTATACGAAATGGTCTGAACCGCAGTGAGGACTGGACCTCACTTTTGTGATTAATTTTCTATAATAGTGGTTGCTTAATTCTGGATGGACCGCCAATTCTATGAATATGTATGCGAAATAATTGCTTTTTTACGATATACCTGCCTTCTTGCGCCTGTATTGGCGAATAAGTCACATGCATGCTTTTAAAATGCACTTCAATTGGTTTTTATTGCTCACTTCTACTCAATTCACCACTCCAATATGTCTGCTCCCAAAATTCAGCCCCCACCAATATGGCTGCCACACATCCCCAATTGCCTATTCCAAAATGGCCGGCGCGATGTTTTCTACCGCTATCGCCCGTGCTCTTGCACTCCACGGCGCGACTCGGCACCGGGATGTTGCACCGTGTTCCACTGTGAACAAAAGGTAAGCGAACCTCGCCCCCCCTTCGCTTAGGTCAATTATGGTATTGGGTCCTAGACTCTTAATGCTATGTGCTCTAATTTCAGGAGCCCTTATAAACGCTAATCAGCCTCGTAACAGGGAGATTGAACCTGAAGCTCCCAGGTAAGCGACACTCCCTAGCAGTTTCCCTTAAGCAAACACGGTCCATGGGTTGGCTCTAACAGGTTACAATTACCGCCCTATAGGTTATCTGAACTACGATCACATCGACGATTACATCGATTGTTTATCTGTCTAGCGGGAGCGCGTCTCGCCTAGCAGCCTGATCCCCAGAGAATTCATTAGACGTGGGCAATCCTCTTATATAGGTAAGCCCGGTTTACAGCCTAACTGTAAAGACTTAACATGCCCCCAAGGAACCATCCTGACCCTATACTGCTTTCATTAGGTTACCCGAACCTGCACAGTTCTGGTGCCAACTCAACCCTCATGCACCTAGCCTAAACTTAAGGTAAGCTCCTTTACCTTAACCTGTGGTCAACGCCCATCCTTGACTGTGACTGCAGCAGTCATTAGTTACATAGTTGTTGTAAGAGATATAAATTATCTCATTAAGGCTGGCTTCCTAAATCATAGCAACTGCATGGGGAGATAACACAATCACGACATTGCCGGTAATGTTAAGGTGCTCGAAGTCATGAATTCCGGCTCCGAAGGTATTAGGCTATAGCACAACACTATTAGTCTGCACCTCACCGTTCTGATTTAAGCATGGCTCACTTTTAGATCATGGATGCCTGGCACAGACTGCCTGACACCCTGCACATGTCTGGCTTTTGACACCAGTAAGCATGGTATGAGTACATCTTGGTATAAATAGTTGAATATACGTGGTCGGTTAATCATTGTTATATGTTGTTTTTTCCCCCCTTTACCCCCCTGCTATTACAGGCCTTTTATTTCAGGCAACCTATTACATGTCCTGATGATGATCCATTATTTGTGATTGGATCGAAACGCCGTCGACAAACAATATGTGGTTAAACACTAAGCTCACTATGAAGTGCTAAAATTCATGTGTTTTTTCACATATATGAAGCGATTATAACCTAATGTCCTTCGCTCTTGCTCTTGTAAATGCCTGAAGAACCTTAGTTATATGTTATGTGTATTGTGTGTGCAGCACTGTGGATGCAGGATTGTGTCCCCTTGTTTTATTGTGTTTTGCTGAAAATTGATTATCTTAACATTTGAATAAATTTTATAGTCCGGCTGGACTATGTGTTCATTATAGTGCACATTGTGGCCTATAATTATTGGAACTGATAAATTTCCCTTGTCAAGGGCCATTGTTTTTTCAATTATCAAATTTGCATTCAGCAAGTGCAGAAAGGATGCCGGCCTCTAAACTGCCATGCCATATTATATACTAGGGACTTAGAGGTAGTTTTAACCCGCCTGCTCTATCATGCACTAGGACCTTATAGTGGAGGTCATGCCAATCATAGTGGTACCCTAACCCATAGTGTATGTAGGTGTTTTCACTTTTCACTGTATTTTTAAGTGTCTCTTTCAGCATAGCACCGGCCCTGGGCCTGGTTAGGCAGAGCCCAGAGTCAGTTACCACCAGTAGCAGTCGGCAAATAGTTGAGGGGGCTGCCAAGGGCAGAGGATGACTTTGCAACACTGGAAAAGCACAAACTCAGAATTTAAAACATAACACCACGGTTGGGGATTCTCTATAATAATCAGAATTGATTTCTATCCAAATGAACCCATTTTCCAACATTAGGCTAATGAAAGACAGGGGGGAAATCAAAACGGTCTAATCTATACTTTTTTTTGTGTTCAAATCATTTTTTTATTAAACAAAAACAAAATTTAGAGCAGCAGTAAAGCATCATTAATCATACAAATATATTGGAGTAGTGCCGAAATCAGTCATGGGTAGAAGCATATAAACAATACATGAGTAAATAAAGATTAAACAAGAAAGTATAGCATCATACCAAATAAGACAATAATCATTGTGTCGTTCTTAAGAAAAGAAAAGAAGAAGTGAAAACAATTTAGAGAACAATAAACAATCAGCATCACATTATCATCATTGCATACAATTCGGTAGAAGGCATCCATCTATAGCCAGGCATGAAATGCCATTCAGGCCCTCGTCATCCCTGCACATTACAACTCTGGTTATCATGCTCATTCTGTGTAGGAGCTACCCCGTGGAATAACTGACAGTATCCTATGGAGGGTCGAAGATGAAGGAGGAGGAAGCCTGGTCCAAGGAGGACCACAACTTGTTGCTGCTGACCTGCCAGGGTGATGTGTGTATGGCAGGGTTGTCAGTGCTCCTAATGCAGGACAGCCATTCCCTCCAAGCATTGAAAGAGACCTCTTTCGCTGATTTCCAATTGCATAGGATCACCTTGCATGCTAGTGTTAGTAAGAGATCTAGAAGCTGGCGGTCATGGTCTCCCTTCAGTCTCGGGTCTATGGCTCCCAGGATAACATAAGAGAATTCCCTTGTGGGATGTATCCCAAGTATGTGTCCAATATAATCAAAGATCTTGGACCAATATGTGTGGAGTATGGGGCAGTTAAATAGCATGTGTGGGAGATCACCAACATCCAAAGAGCAGTTCCAGCATGTTGGTGTGTCTCGTAGGCCAGCCTTATGTAGCCTCTGTGGGGTCCAGAATGTCCTGTTAAGTATCATGTACTTAGTTTGCGGCAGTATCGGTGAAACCTTGTGTGTGAGTGCCGATGCATGTATCCTGGCCCAGTCTATGTCTATACCAGTGTTGTTTGCTTCTGTTTCCCATTTGAGCTCATTACGCCTCATTGATTTGTTAGGTGAGGGTGCAAGTAGTTTGTATATTTTGGAGACAAAATGTCCGGAGGATTGGAAGTGCGGAAGCATAGACGTTAGCCATGGTATCGCTGGCTTGAAAGTACGTGTGGACAGAGCCGCTTTTAACTTTAGGAAGGCGTAGAAGTCAATCGGTGATAGTGAGTGTTTAGATTGTAGGGTCGAGAAAGGCAATGGCATGTTATTCTCATAGAGATCTGAAATTACGTTAATACCGTTATCAGACCAGTGGTCCCATTTGGGGGGCGAGCCGTTTATCTTAATCAATGGGTTGCGCCATAAGGATGCAGAGGTTGATTTGTGGAATTGTAGACCAGTCTTGTGGAGCTGATCCAATCGCAAAAGTGCTCTCTTGGTATTGAGCATGATGTATTTAGAGTGCGTAAGGTGTGAGAGGTCCATTGTAAGTATTGCAGAGAGCGGGGCCTTGCCTATGATGGATTTCTCAATATTAATCCATAGAGGCGTATATTTAGGGTCTTCAGTAAACCAGGAATCACCTTGCTTGCAGAGAAAGGCGGCTTGGTAGTTTCTAAAGTTGGGTAAACCTATACCGCCTTTTAGTTTTGGAAGTTGTAATTTTTTCATGGCAATTCTCGGTTTCTTCCCTTTCCACAGGAAGTCCTTGAATGTCTTCTCTATTTTGTGCAGGAAATCCTCAGTGAAGGTCATGGGAAGCATACATGCCATATAGTTAACCAGGGGGCTAATCATCATCTTTAGCGTTTCTGCTCTACCCCACCATGAAAGGAATTTCAGCGACCAACCATCTAACAGTTTTTGTATTTTCTTATAGAGTATATCTTCATTGATTTTCAAGGTGGTGATCAAATCTTCCTCAAATTCCATACCTAAATACTTAAAACTCTTCTGTTGCCAGGTAAGTCCCGAGTCACCCAATATACTTTTGTCACCCAGGTTGTTTAGTAAATTTCACTTCTGTTTTATCCTTGTTTAGGGAGTATCCGGACACACTCGAGAATTCTTCAATTGTAGTGAGCAAGGTGGGTATAGCTTTATCAGCCTTCTCACTTAGGACCAGTACATCATCGGCGTAGGCCGTGAGTTTGATTGTGCAGTCTGTGAATGGAATCCCAGCAATGTCCGGGTTTTCCCGTATATAATACAGGAAGGGTTCGATTGCCAGGAGGAACAAGGACGGGGACAAGGGGCAGCCTTGCCTAGTACCTTGCTCCAGGTTGAAAGGGGAGGAAAAAGCGCCACCAGCTCTCACTCTAGCGAATGGACAGGCATAGAGGGACATGACTAATTTAGTAAACAGGGGGCCCAGGTCGAATTTATGTAGTACCGCATTCAGGTATGTCCAGTCCACTTTGTCGAACGCTTTCTCAGCGTCTAGTGTAATCGCCACAGTGGGTGTGGATAAGAGCCTCGCCTTTTCAATAACGTGAGCCAAAATTCTAGTATTATCGCTCGACAGCCTGTTTTTCAGGAATCCCGCTTGTGACGGGTGTATTAAGGACGGCAAGACCTTCTGGATGCGTTTAGCTAGAATCGATGCCAGGAGCTTGCAATCTAAGTTTATCAGCGAAATGGGCCTGTAGTTTTTAGGGAGTTTAGAGTCCTTGCCCTTTTTAGGTATTACTGCAATTACTGCTTCGGCCATGGTGCCTTTAACCTCTCCCGTATTACTAATTTCTTGGAAGACCTCTAGCAGTGGAGTGGCAAGAACATGAGCGAAAGTCTTATAAAATTATGCCGTATAGCCATCTGGGCCAGGGACTTTCCCCTTTTTGAGGGATTTGATCGCGGTAATAACCTCAGATTCAGATAGGGGTGCGTTTAAGGATTCCTTTTCTATAGGCGTAAGTGTTGGAAGTGTACAATTTGAGAGATACATCTCCATTTTCTCTCTGTCAACGTGTATGTTTTTGGCATAAAGTTTCTCATAGAAGCCTTTGAAGATGTTCGCGATGTTATTGGGATCAGAGCTAGGAGTGCCATTCTCATCTATCAGAGAAGTAATTGCATTTTCCTGGATTTTAAATTTGAGATATGCCGCAAGCCCTTTCCCTGCTTTGTTAGAATCACAAATTTTAAAACGTTTCTTCCTATCTAGCCAGACGCCTGCCTTCTCGCTTATAAGTTTGTTATAGGTGTATTTTCGGTTGGACAGTTCAGTTAGAGTCTCAGAGTTTCTATCATTCAGGTATCTGCGTTGAAGTTCTGAGATGTCTTTTTCTAATTGTAGCAAGGCCGCAGTACGATTCTTGTTAATTGCAGAAGAAATTTTTATAATTAATCCCCGTATGGTGGATTTTAGCGCCTCCCACCGTATGGTGTCTGAAGTGTCCCCCTTTTTGTTTGTCAATAAGAAATCTGTAATGGCGTGGTCAATGGTTTCTTTGTGTTTTGTGTCGTTGAGAATTGTGTCATTAAATCTCCACATGGACTGACGAATAGTTGGCTTGACATTAGATAGTGTGAGGGAAATGCAGGAATGATCAGAGACTAATCTGGGAGCAATGTCCGAGTCCTCAACTCTGGCCACCGCGTTTTTAGATATGAGTATGTAGTCAATTCTCGAGAACGAGTCATGAGGTGGGGAATAAAAGGAGTAGTCTCTACCATCAGGATGTAATAAGCGCCATGTGTCAATCATATGAAACCTACCGCATAGTGTCATGAACGCCTTGTGGGCCTTACCTGGGCGAAAGACACATTTGGAGTCTCTATCTATTATCGGATCAAACGGAAGATTGAAGTCGCCTGCCAGGATATGAACTGCCGTATCTGGAATGGAGTTGATTTGTTTCGTGAGGCCCAGCCAGAAGGCCGGGTCATGTGCATTAGGGGCATAAATTGTCGTGATGAAGAATTCAGTGTCATCTTTGAGTAGTTTCGCCGAAACCCACCTGCACTTCGTGTCTGTTGTAGAGGAGGTCACCTCCACGTTTGCAGATTTAGCTATGAGCATCACTACCCCATTTTTCTTCGAGATTGCTTCAGAGCCTATTACCTCAGTGTAGTGTTTATTGCGTAGTGTGTGAAATTGCTTCGTGTCCAATTTTGTCTCCTGTAACAGGGCTATGTCTCCACGTTGCCTACGTAAATAATCAAGTATCTTCTGACGTTTAACTGGTTGGTTAAGGCCTTTCACATTTAATGATAGTATTTTCAGGTTGGCAATAGTGGTTGTCCCTATTGGAGTATCTATAACAGAAGCCATCAATTATAGGAGGTCTGATATTGTCTCATAACACATCTATAGGCATAGGACCTAGACCCTAAAAAGAGCATTAGGTACTTGTCAATATCGGCAGAAGCATAGCTTGCATTGACTGCAGGGCTAGAAATATATGCACAATATGCAGGAATCGGAACGATAGAATGCAAACTTCGGTATGCAGTGTGATGCGGTGGATGCAAAGTAGGATGCAAGATGTGATGCAAAGCAGAGAAAACAACAAAACAGAACAAAATACAAAAAGTGAAATCAATCCCACCCCTTCCCCCTACCAACCTCCCTCCACCCTCCTCCCTCTCCCACAGCCCACCCCTCCCTCCCCAATAGTAGAAAAGAAACATGGCGACTCGGGAATGACGACCTCGAGACCGCCTCCATACAGCCTATTCATAACTATTAGTCCTTGGGGCTGCAACCCCAGATAACTGAGATAGTGAAACAGGTATAAAGGCATCGAGAACAGCAATGCCTTAACATTGAAATCAGTAGAGAGTCATCACCTTAATTGTGTATGCGGGAACGAAGCACACCAGAATAACAGTTAAAGCCTCACTTATTAAGGCTATATATAGCGTAAAACATTATTTAAGGCATAGGAGCGTTATTGTGGCATCCTAAACAAGAAGGTGCACAAGAGTGCACAAGAAACTCGTAGAGTAGAACAGAACATAATATGTCGTCGACTGGGCATATTTCAAACTATCAATGAACAAAACTATTCGTGGCAAGTAACCATGGACCACATTCGGTCAAAAACAATCTTACTCAGTTTCGGCCAGAATAGGTGCAATGTGCGGAGTTAGGAGCAGTAGATTAACAGCACCGTTAGACAAAAGAAACTCATCC